>NC_090821.1:40310999-40982071 GCF_000390325.3 Nicotiana tomentosiformis | reverse complement strand
TCCACAGAATCATTTAAATCACAATTTCTACGGTGCACGCCCACACGTCCGTCACCTAGCGTGTGCGTCACCTCCAAACAATTAATATAACACAAAATTCAGGGATTCATACTCTCACAACCAAGTTTAAAAATGTTACTTACCTCAAATCATGTAATTATCTATTCCAATATGCATTTGCCTCGCGAATCAACCTCCGAACGCCTGGAATCTAGTCATAATTAATTCGATTCGGTCAATACAAATTATAGGAATTAATTCCATATAAAAATACTATTTTTCCAACAAAATCCGAAATTCCAATTCTGTTCTTGATTTATATTTTGTCTACGTTCGAACAGTTAAATTAATAACATTAGCAATTTCTTATGAAAATGAACGATTTTAGTTATTCATTTCATTATTTATTTCGAGATGCATGTAGATTTCATGGTTGGCTTGCCTAACGACGGTATATTGTAGATCAACATGTAGATTTCGTAACAAGTTGTATATAAATTATATGTTTTAATTAATTTTATATATTTTTTGTAAAAACTCTAGCTACTGTTTATAAATAGAGAAAACCTAGCTAAAATAAGTAAATGTTGTCCTAATTTTATATCTATAGTAAAATGTCACGACCCAAAATTCACTATAGGCCGTGATGGCCCCCAACGCCGCCGCTAGGCAAGCCAACGGTGAACTACCACGTTAATTATTCATTTTATTACTTTTAAAATCATAAATTATATTAAGTAAAGAGACTTACACACTTAAAATCATGGGAACATACATAATTAGTAAGGCATAAAGATAGAAGGTGATAAAAATATGCAAATCCATAAACGTCACCTAGAATGTCCCAAAACTCGGTGTCACAAGTGCATGAGTATTTACTAAGGAGTACAATAATAATACAACATCTGTGTGGAATATTTCTTAGACAAGATAAAGTAAATAATATGATGGAGACTCTGTGGGCAGCGATACATAGCCTGGAATGTAGCTCACCATAAAGTCTCCTCAGCAGTTGCGCCTATGCGCCAAGGTGACCACCAGATGAACCTCTTAAATCCTTCACATTTAGTGAAGAAGTGTAGCATGAGTATGTAAATCAATGCGTACCTAGTAAGTATCTAGCCTAACCCCGGAGAAGTAGTGACGAGGAGTCAACATCGACACTTACTATTGGTCCAATAAATCAGTGTGATAAATCATAAACAGATATGAAGCGCAACAATAATAATGAGGTAAAACCGTAACTAACATAATCCTCCAACATTTCTTTTGACGATATAAATATCTCAAATATACTATGCTATTTCAACCGAAAAGAAATATCAAATGCAATCTCAAACGAATAAGGAATTACAAACGCCATGCCTCAATAAAAGGGAAAATCTCATGAATATCCGGACTGCTAGCGGTATCACGCACAATTATGCCAAGGTCGTACGATCCGATCCTATGTGGTATGTACACTGCCGAGGGTCGACCGGTATGAACCAGAGATGCATCTCAATATACTGCCGAGGCGTTCGGCCCGATCCATAGGAAAGGAAGAAACTTATCGAATTACGAGTCACGTGCTTACAACACAGGTACAGGAGCATGAAGTGAATATAACTTTTACCGTTTATCAAATATCTTGCCAAACAACTCAAGGTGGTAAAGCTCGGCCTAATATATCCATAAATCAATTTCAATTATATATTAAATTAATTAATCTAGCAGATTAAGTTCAAATAATTCAAATATTACATGATAGAGTCCTAAGTCTACCCGGACAGAAACATGATTTAGCTACGTACGGAATCACGTCACCTTGTGCGTACGTAGCACCCATAACTAGTAGCACATAACAATTTGATACCTACGGGGTAGCTTCCCCTCACAAAGTTAGACAGGAGACTTACCTCACTCCGAAGCTCCAATAACCGGCTCCAATGCCTCTCTAACTGTCACGACTCAAACCGATAGGCCGCGATGGGCACTCGGTACCTTACTCAACCGAGTACCAACATAACGTATCTTTTTGTATCATACTATCATAGATAACTGAGTCGGAGTGGCTGTCGTGAGATAAGTAGAATACAACATGAAATACCAACTTATACTTAAGACATACGGGCCTATAAGGCCAAAATATGCACTCTTCCACTGAACATAGGCCGACAAGGCCATACAATCTTTCATATACATGACACCTGTCTACAAGCCTCTAAGAGTACATAACATCATAAAGTTCGGGACAGAGTCCCGCCATACCAATCAACACATGTTCTAATCATACTGACCAAATAGCAACTCCGGAGCAAATGGAGTGCACCAACACCTTCCGCTGAGCTGATAGCCTACTTAGAGGACTCGCATCCTGTATAACGGGACCTGCGGGCATGAAACGCAACATCCCCAGGCAAAAGGTACGTCAGTACAAATAATGTACCGAGTATGTAAGGAATAAAAATCAGTAAGTAATAAACATGAGACAAACATGGAGTAAAAGACTCGACATGTACATCTGCATAGCTCTGTGAATCATTTTATTTTTATAATGCCATGCATATGCGTATAAATGTTATATCATGTATAGGTATATGCGTTCATAACATCATCAAGCCTCTAAGGGCATCCCATCATATTATTTCGGCCACTGTGGGCAAATCATCAACGTATACTAGCTGATCAGGTGGTGGTGCGTATATAACGCCGTAACCTTTTTTCATATCCCATATACATATATACGCGTATATAACACCATCTGGTCATGGGTCAATGTACATGTATAAATGCATGAAATGCATAAGAAATACGTTAATAAGATTTCTCAGAATGTCATAAAAATCAATATGCCTTTCGGATAAACTTTATCAAATACATATTTTTCTGAGACCTATGAACAGAAGATATAATAATAATTCACATGGGGAATCAAGAATATAGACACCCATAGTATTTCTATGAATAGAGTCATTTATGGAAATTGTGCATTTGCTTGTTTCGTTTGTATCGTATTGATCATGCCAAAAAAGAAAGAAGGGATAGCCTTAACATACCTGAGCCAATTCGCTTGAAAATCCCTCTAACACACGTCAATTGCGACAACATGTAACGGTGGATCAAAGTAGGGAAAAATCCGTATGATATTCATGAGAAAGATTGTACCGGGATCCCTTAGATTTGCAAGTCACGTTGCTATAATATTGTAGGGGTTCATAAGAATTCTTGTTTGAGAATTTCTATCCGTTACTTTGTTAAATCTCTAACCCATATCCCTTTAATGAATTAGGGAGATTGATTTTTATGTTATTGAGTGGGCCCCACTTTAGGGGATGACTTGGCCACAAAGGCTTCAAAATTTACCACCTTATTATATGACCTTAAGAGTCACACTTACATAATGGCCTTTGCTGCTACGTTTAGGCTCCTTAAGCTTATCCATAGTCTTAGTTAATTATCCACAAAATTCCCTTAATTAATTTGGTAATACCCAATTATCCAATAATTAAGAATTATCTCAACTTACTTAAAATACTACTCACTTTTAACATATCTTGTACACCTTACTATCATGGCCACGTGGTACCTTGTAGGTACTAGTCCATAAATATCGGGTATTATAGCTCGGACCGCATTTTATCCCAAATTGTCAAATTTTGATGAAACTCATTTTCTTCGATTCGCTTATCCTCTCACTATTACGAATTTACTCGTCACTTGTTTGAAATAGCATAATGCTTATAATCTCAAAATAATCCCATTCCCGAACTTACGTCGATTACCTTACGACGAAACTTTAACGTACGAAAATACGGGATGTAATATCTTATTTTCGAGATTTCATTAATTTATTTGTGGCGTACTTTTACGTACGAAAACATGGGGTGTAACATCATTCCCCTCTTTGGAACATTCGTCCTCGAATGTTGACTGATGCAGTTATTATTCTTATAACCCATAGCTCTTGCGAATACTTTAATACTCTTCTTACCATTTAGGCAACTGTTCTTTGAATAAATTCAAAGGCCAGGGCATTCCCCCCTTTAGGCCTCTTTCTCACACCATGGTCTGCGGTCGGAATTCTTCCAATCTCATAACTCTTGCTACCTTCTGTCAGGCACTCTCTACGACTTTTTCCTAGTATGTGCGCCTATGCGACTCTTCTCTCCTTTTTCCTCCAGTTTTTAGCCAATCTCTAGGCCTCACTTAGTAAGCATATACAGAGCTTGATAAAATGTCTCTCTGGGCATCTATAGGTATACTGAAGTTCTTTGCTCGATACTTTGTTGAACTTACGAATATTGCTATAATCTTATTTCATAGACCCAGTTATCCATTCGTATGACTTTACTGCATCTATGTAGGTCATACTATACCATAAATCTTACTTCGATTTATCGTTACTGAGGTCTGCTACCGAAATCCAGGTTACTTTTGTTGCTTATCCCATATGTATAAATCTAAGTCCTTTAATGCTTTCTCATTACTGTTCATCTTAAGAATGACGGCCTAATCGCATCTCATACTTTATGACTTTTGTCCATCTATTGTTGATTCACCTCAATATTGATCTACAATATACCACTGACAACTTGAAACTTCTTACGTAATACCTTTCCACTAGGGCTTACGTTGCATCGAGAAGTATTTGAAGTGATTTTCCTGATCCACTTAGCGGCGATACTGTACTTCAATAACTGTATTTTATAGCATCCCAATGTGATTCACTTATGTGGGTATTTTAATCCCGTACAATTCATGAAATCCTCTTCAAATCATTACTCAATCGAAAGCCCAATCGCCATCCTTTATCTATCACAATTACACTCTCATTGTACTATTAGGGCAACATTCCATCTCTTCTAAATGCATTAGTCTTAGACTCCTTTGAGTTCATTCGGGCTATACTGAGCTTTGTATAACTTAGAGAAACCATTAGCTCTCTTGTTTTTCTAGGCTTAATCTTGAGGACTTATTCATTCTTGTCACCTTCTCACTCACCCTTTCTTATCCTTACTCCTGTCTTCCTAAAACCTTGTCGCTTTACCATACTTTAGCTTGCGACTTACACATATCTATTTATATTACTCGCAACCTTTCCTCAACTTGCTTGCTCATAGATTTCCATAAGTTATTCTGGAATATCAAGCAAGACATCACATCGTCTCTAACTCTTTTTTACTCTCTTGACTAGGCCTCTCGATACCTAGAAACCATAGGTTGAAGATATGCCACTGACGATACTGCTACCATTCCTGGATACTGAATCCCAGCGCTTCTAGCATTCTATCTGCAGTATGGACTATTCACAACCTTCGACATTTGAGTATCTCGTACATTGTTCACCTTTACCTTACTTACCTTAAAATCTCGCATCATGTTTTCTATCTCTTTCATAACTTCCCTTCTGCATAAGTATGATTTACATCCACAACTTGAAGCTCTATTATAACACTTGTACCTCTGGTGCATACACAATCCAGTGGGATCTTTATACTGACTTCTTATGAGGCCGGTGCTCTTCTAATTGGCTTTATTGTAGAGCCGTTACAGAATATGGTTATTGTACTATCTCTCTTGTACCTCTGATATTAAGAGTGATTCTGCAATATTCTCAATCATGATGTCTAAAATTTTCTGGGTCCAATAATCAGACTCCTGATTTGCTTTGTTGATGTAATTCTTTTAGTTCCTCTTCCTTCTGATCGGCCCTTATGTAGTCTTAAGCTATCTTCTGATCTGTAGCTTATGGTATTAATTATTACTTTAGCCTTTCATGGACGCTATGGAATATCCATGATACAATCTTCTAACAATTCAATCCTTTGTCTATGACCTGGACTCAATTATTTCTTTTAACTTATACCGGAGTCTTCTACGCTGTATGATTGTCAACATATATGCTGCATGGATAATACTCTGAAATCTTAAGTGCATTTATAACGTAACTAACTCTGGATTATTGATCGAATAATTTCTTTCATTCCTTCTCAACTTTATTTGAATGTAAGCACTTACTTTTCCTGGTCGTTCTGCCACTTGTTGCATGAATACTTGGCTTATCTTAGTTCCCATGCACGACGGATTTTTTTGCAATTCATATGGTCTCGAATATTACTTTTGGTTTCATTTCCCTCTCATTAGCCACGCCAGGTGCCACTTCTTTATGGAGTGCATACAATGTTATTGTGAGACTGTTATTACAAGACCATTTCCTCTTTTGGTCATTGTGCTTAGGTTGAAGCCTTCTTCCTTATTTCCTCAGCTAGTCTTTTGTTGTAGTATTTAGGGAGAGCCTTCTGACTCTTGTAAAGCCGCGATCTTATTACATCGCATTCCCGATAGAATTTTTGATGTCCTTCCTCGCCTATAATTATACATATTTACTTACCTTCACGCCCTTGTGCTTGTAGGGTTGCTTGATATTTTGACAGGCTTCCCGCTGACATTCTCTTTTATATCCGTAACATTCATACGGTACATTTAACTACCCCAACTCTTATCTGAATATTTCTCAAGGTTCGCAATATCATTATCTGCGAGACTGAATTTCCCATGTTGGGGTTCACTATGTTCATCTTGCACAATCTGTTGATTTGCCTGTATCCTCTTGTCTAGCCATAAGTAGGATCTTCCTGGATCAACTACTAACTACTAGTTGGACCATTCTCATATCAATATTCCGCATAATCTTTCTTGGGTTATTTCCTTTGTCTTAACTTACGTCTCGCACATGCTCCTTCTCTATGAATAACATATCGGGTAGGAACCCTTACTTTCTCTCCTTGACGTCGTGTTTGCATAATGTTCTGGAATCGTAGCATATATGTAGGCTTTGAATAGGTGCAATCTTATCCTCTTCTCATTTTTATCGCATTATTCTTTACCATTCCATAGTTACTAGAACTGTTTAGTTCTGATTTAATGCCACATAACTCAATATTCACCCATTTAGGGGAGTGCTAAGATTTAGTGCTACGATGATCTACGTATAGATGTTTTACCTCTTCATCTTTGGCATCTTTTCACATCATCGATGGCCCTTACTCGCCTTGTGGTAATACTTCTGTATCAAGGATTACAAAAATTCCTTACTCGCGAGGGTGACACTTAGTATAACTGGCACATACAATACCTTAAGCTTAACTTTGCTCACATTGCTTGCTTTAGGGAAGCGTCTTCCAGAATGACCATTCTCTGAATTTCTCATGAATCTTCTTCTGTTGTCCATTCTATTATTGCCGAAACGCAAATATGAAATTCTCATGATGCCGACCATTATCAAATCACTCAGTCCCTAATTCATGTTTAGTTTATCTTGTGCACCAATTTATAATGATTTCTATTACTCTGAGGTCTAACTTTTCCTTCCGGTAATCACGTTAGAGTCACGAACTTATTTCTCGAAATGAGGATATGACTTTATGGCCTATACTCTTTTGTTGTCTCTAGGCCTGTTACCTCTCGTATTTTCCTTTCCTTGTCTATAGACTCTGTAATACTGTCATCTTTTGATCTACCATTGTCATCCATGCATCACAGCTTACTCCTAATACTTCATTAACTCTCTTCTTATTTCCTGCTAATATTTATGTCTATCACTTTATTCTAAAAACTCGCATAAGACATTCTTTTGCTTTTAGCTCCCCTTGCTCCATCTACTGGCTCTTCGGGTTGCCTAACATTCTTTATCTACTAGGGACGGGAGTCATACTAAGATAATATTCATCCCTTCCAGGCTTCCAATGCCTATCTTTGTAGTACTCATATCTAGTTGTACTATTTTAGAGTGCACCATCTAGGCATCTCACAAGGAGAGCTATTAGCACATTTGCAATATCCTTTGGAAATGTCAGCTAACACTAACAACCCATCAACCATTTTGGGTTACCCTAACCCCAGCTAGATCCTGATATCCCGCCTTCTCTTATACTACTTCTGTTAGCCCCCATATGGCATAAATGAGATAGGTGTGGCCAATTGTACATACCTCTGTTATTGTTGAAGGTAACTCAAAAGGCTTATATTCATTCCTCTACGATAATCTTCATTAGTTGGGTAGCTCGTACCCTTTTTCATCTTGCTTCTTTTACTTGCTGAAACTTGTATCTACCTTCCGATCCTCTTATTCCTTTTTACCGTAAGAGTGGATAAATATTCTTGCCTTAAAGCTCCTTATCAATAACCTTACACATTTTAGTACACGCATGATCTAATGAAGACCTCACATTTAGTCATCACAAGAATCATGCAAAATCGAGTTTCTCTGACTCAACTCTTCCACAACTATATCTCTTATCAACCGTCTTTCTGGATGTAGGCATCGTCGTATTATCAATAAGATAGAGTTTAGGAAATTGAATTCTTACAACTGAGCTCTACCACATGATCTAGAGTAAGAAGAAAGAATGACAGTCCTAAATGTCCTATAGCCTCCTGCTTATAAGTGTGGTGTATAACACACCCATAAAGAAGACTCTACTAGACACGACTTGTAGACTCCCTAGGACAGAACTGCTCTGATACCACTTTTGTCACGACCCAAACCAATGGGCCGTGACGGGCACCCGGTACCTTACTCAACCGAGCACCAACATAACATATCTTTTCGTATCATACTATCATATATAACTAAGCCGGAGAGGCTACCGTGAGATAAGTATAATACAATATGAAATACCAACTTATACTTAAGACATACGGGCCTATAAGGACAAAATGAGCACTCTTACACTGAACATAGGCCGACAAGGCCATACAATCTTTCATATATATGATACCTATCTACAAGCCTCTAAGAGTACATAATATCATAAAGGTCGGGACAGAGCCCCGCCATACCAATCAACACATATTCTAATTATACTGACCAAATAGCAACTCCGGAGCAAATAGAGTGCCCCAACACCTTCCGCTGAGCTGATAGCCTACTTAGAGGACTCCCATCCTGTCTAACGGGACCTGCGAGCATGAAACACAGTGTCCCCAGGAAAAAGGAACGTCAGTACAAATAATGTACCGAGTATGTAAGGAATGAAAATCAGTAAGTAATAAACATGAGACAAACATAGAGTAAAAGACTCGACATGTACGTCTGCATAGCTCTGTGAATCATTTTATTTTTATAATGCCATGCATATGCGTATAAATGTTATATCATGTATAGGTATATGCGTTCATAACATCATCAAGCCTCTAAGGGCATCCCATCATATTATTTCGACCACTGTGGGCAAATCATAAACGTATACCAGCTGATCAGGTGGTGGTGCGTATATAACGCCGTAAACGTTTTCCATATCCCATATACAAAAAATATACATATATACGCGTATATAACGCCATCTGTTCATGGGTTAATGTACATGTATAAATGCATGAAAAGCATAAGAAATACGTTAATAAGATTTCTCGGAATATCATAAAATTCAATATGCCTTTCGGATAAACTTTATCAAATATGTATTTTTCTGAGACCCATGAATAAAAGATATAATAATAATTCACACGGAGAATCAAGAATATAGACACCCCTAGTATTTCTATGAATAGAGTCATTTATGAAAATTGTGCATTTGCTCGTTTCGTTTGTATCGTATTGATCATGCCAAAAAGAAAGAAGGGATAGCCTTAACATACCTGAGCCAATTCGCTTAACAATTCCTCTAACACACGTCAATTGCGACAACACGTAACGGCGGATCAAAGTAGGAAAAAATCCGTATGATATTCTTGAGAAAGATTGTACCGGAATCCCTTAGATTTGCAAGTCACGTTGCTACAATATTGTAGGGGTTCATAAGAATTCTTGTTTGAGAATTTCCATCCGTTACTTTGTTAAATCTCTAACCCATCTCCCTTAAATGAATTAGGGAGATTGATTCTTATGTTATTGAGTGGGCCCCACTTTAGGGGATGACTTGGCCACAAAGGCTTCAAAATTTGCCACCTTATTATATGACCTTAAGAGTCACACTTACATAATGGCCTTTGCTGCCACGTTTAGGCTCCTTAAGCTTATCCATAGTCTTAGTTAATTATCCACAAAATTTTCTTAATTAATTAGGTAATATTCCATAACCCAATAATTAAGAATTATCTCAACTTACTTAAAAATACTACTCACTTTTAACATACCTTGTATACCTTACTATCATGGCCACATGGTATCTTGTATGGTACTAGTCCATAAATACTGGGTATTATAGCTCGGACCGTATTTTATCCCAAATTGTCAAATTTTGATGAAACTCATTTTTTTCGATTCGCTTATTCTCTCACCGTTGCGAATTTACTCGTCACTTATTTGAAATAGCATAATGCTTATAATCTCAAAATAATCCCATTCCCGAACTTACGTCGATTACCTTACGACGAAACTTTAACTTACGAAAATGCGGGATGTAATATCTTATTTACGAGATTTCATCAATTTATGGCGTACTTTTACCTACGAAAATATGTGGTGTAACACTAACTCCTCAATTCAAAGCCCAAAGATCCAAAACTTGTCAAACAACATGCTAACCAATAAAAATATACTCCAACACTCATAATTTATTAATTTATAACAATTCTCAACTCCGCTCGAAAAGTTAACAAAGTCAACCCTCCGGCCCACATGCCCGGATTTCAAAATTTCTTGAAGATAATCATTACCCATAATACCACGAACTCAAATATATAATTTATTCCTAATTCCATATTTAATTTCGTGATCAAAATCCAAAATATCAAATTCTAGGTTTTCTTCCAAAATCCATAATTTTTACAAATTCCCATATTTGAATCCATATATAACTCATGTATTTAACTTATAACAAGTGAGAATAACTTACCTCATAGTAGATGATGAAATCTTCCCTCGAAGAGCTCCAAAATTTGCCCAACCAAGTGAAAATGAGAGAGAAATGAACCAAATCCTATATAAAAATCAAGTCTGCCCAGATCCTTCTTCGCGATCGCGGAAATAGCTTCGTGATCGCGAAGGTCCACCAGTCCTGCCCCAAAATTCCTTCTACGCAAATGCGAGCTCCTCTACGCGTTCCCAATTCACAGCCTTCCAAACCTCCGCGATCGCGCTCCAGACTTCCCAAACACGAAGGTATAAACTCCCAGCTCAGCACTTCCTCATACGCGATCACGACACACCTCCCGCGATTGCGTAGAACAGGTCTCCCGCAACAGCTCAGCCTCAGCAACCCTATGCGTTCGCGACTTCTCCCACACGAACGCGAAGAACCTCCTGCTCAATCTTCGCGATCGCGAGACTGTTTTCGCTATCGCGTAGAACAAACACTCCACCAGTCCACTTTACTCTTAGCGATCACATCCTCTCTTCTGCGATTGCAATGCATACCCAAGACACCAGAAACCAGCAGCTGCAACACATAGAAAAATGGTCCGAAATCATCTCAAAACGCAATCGAGGCCCCTGGGACCCCGTCCAATCACACCAACAAGTCACAATACCTTAACCAAACTTATCCAAAGGCTCAAAACGCCACGAATAACTTCAAAACCATGAATCGGCGATAAAAATCCTTCTTTCAACTTTCAAACATTCAAACTTCGATGAACGCGTCCGAATCATACTTAAACATTTTGGAATTATGCCAAACTTTACGTACACATCACAAATAATGATACGAACCTATTCCAAGGCTCGGAACCCCAAACGGACATCGATAACACCAAAGTCTACTTCAAATCAAACTTAAGAAATTCTAAAACTTTCAAAATGCCAACTTTCCATAATAATTGCCGAAATGCTCTTGGACCACCCGATACTTAACCCGAACATACACCCAAGTCCAAAATCATCATATGAACCTATTGGCAAATCCCAATTACGAGGTCGTTTACTCAAAAGTCAAACCTTCATCAACTCTTCCAACTTAAAGCTTCTGAATTGGGAATTTTCCTTCCGAATCAACTCCGAACTTCCCGAAATTAAATTTTGACTGTGCGTACAAGTCGTAAAATATGAAGTGAAGCTACTCAAGGCCTTAAACTGCCTAATGACGCGCTAGAGCTCAAAATGACCGGTCGGGTCGTTACATTCTCCCCCACTTAAACATATGTTCGTCCTCGAACGTGCCAAGAACTGCTTCGGAGTTGCCCAAAATCATTTTTTAACACCTCGTGCACCTACCCGTTCCACCATAACCTATATGACCACATTGGCCTAAGCCAGACTGAAGATCCTTCCAGCTACCTTAGCCTTCAAGCCTTAGAACTAAATTCCAACATCCCAAATTCTCCACCAGGTTTGATTCTAACATACGAACGTTGCATCAATCTCTACACGATGTACCAAAACATGATCATGCACCCATGTGAAATAACACCATGCATCACATAAGTCGTATGCCCATAACAACATCCTCCAACCACAATAGCTGCAATTTCATAAATCTGATGCCCATAATCATCAATCTCTACACGATGTACCAAAACATGATCATGCACCCATGTGAAATAACACCATGCATCACATAAGTCGTATGCCCATAACAACATCCTCCAACAATAGCTGCAATTTCACGAATCTGATGCCCACAATACACCTCATAACACGTATAAACCAAGTTCTAACTCTTGCAATACTGCCATATCAACCACTCAGGGAGTCTCTCCGCTTCAAAGAACCATTGCCTCATTATGCTCTAATTAGTGACATTTTCCCTTTAATATACCTTACATAAATCCGATCGTACTGATTTCATGCCAATAATTGCGTCTTACCCAGTACAAGTTATCGGGCAATAAGCCACCTCAAACACCATCTAAAATCTCATATGACTCCATCAATGCGCTAACAAGCTACAACTCGAATATGACCCATAAGGAAGAACAAACTCTGGCAAGGAACTACCCAACCCGCGTAACAAATAAAATTACTCAATAGATCATAGATGTGAAATAAGGCACACAAAATAAGTATAAGGAACCACATTCAACACCGCACTATTGCGGTGTGCAATACGATCCACACACGATACTGTTGCGGTATGCAACCAGATCCAAATATGATACTGTTGCAACATGCAACCCGATCCAAACATCATTCCCGTAGCGACGTGCCACTCGATCCACACATGGCAATCTATAAGGAAATACCTACCGATCCAGGATGCTCATTATCACAAAATTCCTGAATATCGACCACAAGCACGCCAAGTGCATAAACACAACCCTAGGGAGACGGATAATGCCATGCGCTACAAAACCTCAAGCACGACCAAGGTGCAATAAACGACCTGTATCTAGAGAGCCATCTTGCTCATATAACACCACAAGCCACACGAGATCACAACACATACGTGAATAATAGAGTCGTCTCACAACCCACATGGCATAATAGATTATTACATAGAATAGCTTACGACAGGAATAACATCCAACACCCGAAGACTCCTCCAGAAGCAATGCCACGCTGAATGAACACATCTGACCTGATGTTGAGCATACATTCACATTATACCTACTAACGGACCTCAAGCCGATTCCGATCATCCCATACTAGGCTAATAACCTTTCAAGGATGCACAATGACCCTATTCATGACATATACGAGCAGTCGTCAAATCTGGAACAAACTCCCACAGTCCACAACCAAAGGAATGGAGCGCCTTTCAGGCATAACTCTCACATAAGCGACAACACTAGAATCTCCACACTTGGTTTCAATCTATAACAATCAAGTGACTAACACATTGCACTTATAAGATCTTCCCTTGGGATATATTCCCAAAACCTTCCGCACCAGGTAGCAAAATTTGAACATCAATGGCCATCGACCATGATATTTCTGTAATGCCAATTAAGAATCCACAAACTATTGAACAATACTTCCTCCACAACACCGTCCTCGGACAATATTAAGATAATGATAGCTTACTCTGAACATCTGAATTCTTTTCCCCGTTCCTCCGAGCTCGTGACATTCTTATCAAAACTGAATTGCAACCTTGATCCTTAGCTTTCAATTTCCATACCGCTCACTGCATCTATCATGCCGCTATGCGAGAGTACAAGAATTCCATCATAACCCCTGAACCACCAGTAAAATAAACCTTTCATCGACTAGAACCCCTTTCACCCAACTCATTTCAGCAGAACAATCGCAACATGCAACCGAATTCCCATAACCGCAGAAAATGCCATCCTCAAGATAAAGTCTAAATCGCTATAACTCTTCTGGGATCCATTTACACATAACAAGGCAATCAAAATCAAATACTTCCAAATCAACCAAATTACGGTGGTTGTCAAGCCCGCACGTACATCCACGAATCACCTGTATAGTTTAACACACCTAAGGAACTGATCATTTTCACAAGCATGTTGAATCAAACCATTACTAACTGACCCAACTTCTTTGAATTTACTCTTGACTTGCCTTCGAAATAATAATAGCTCCATTCAAAAACATAACGAAACTCAACACCACTCATCCCGAGTGACCCAAATCACAAGACCACATCATCTCAATACCCATGAACCACCTCATACCTTCCTCATGCACATAATAGTATCTCTAACGGGTACACCCGTTCTGAATGACCTTCCACGAATCTGAAGCTATTTCTCCCATTTCTCCAATACTGCACCACAGACTCAATGATAACATAGAAAACTCCCCAAGTATTCTGCACATTCTGCTACAAAATCTCAGTCTTCAGCCACATAACGTACCCAAAATCCTTAGACGTCGCACTTAAATTCTTGAACCCACTAGAACCATTATTGAGAGTCACCCATTCTGACCTGGTCCCGAACATATAATCAAACTCTAGTGCGCTGTTAGCATATGAACACTCCCAAAGAAGTAACTGGATGAATTCTCTTCCTTGTACATCGCGTTTATAAGAAGCATAAATTCTGAGTCATTCCAAAATCTGCACATGAATCGATAAGGCGAAGTGTAGCACACATTCATCATGTTCTTTGCCCGAATATTTCCTTGATGTTTTCTTTCCTTAGTCATAACTGATCCACCAATGTACCAATAATCCGATACTGCCAAGGCACATAACCACGTGACTCAATCGTAGACGGTAGGCTCGCCCACTTAGCCTTAAGCTACAATCGCATAAATCTGGAACCCATCATGACTCCTCCTTCCCAATTACCATGATCTCGTACCGTTAACCCACCAAATTTCTCGCAATCTCTTATCAAACTTTTTCATAAAATATTTTGAATTGTCAACCACGATCGCATATTTGACCTCTTGCTGGGGTAGTAAGTAGAACTCTTTGTAGGAACTTCATCAAAATCACGCAACCACTAACCATCTCACAGAATATAGACCACATGTATAATTTCATACCGACATCTTCCAACGACGTTGCCCTAGGTATAACTACCACAAAATCAGTAAACCCTCCTAAGCCCATGCTAGTTCGTCAGTTGTAAGAGTCTGTTCATTCTCCATTAACATCAACAGAAAGTCCAACAATACATTCCAAAACTAGAAGTCACGTCGCATCCCATAACGATAATCAATCTTTTACACCCCTCTTTATTCCAAGCAAACTCCTTTTCGTCATATTCAACCTTCCTCAATATAATAGCCACCATCCCAAATGATCCCCAAATCGCTCTAAACTTTCTCAAGGTATGTGTCTATCTTACTGCAAAATTCATACGTTACTCTGCCACTTCCACTTCGGTTAAACCATCTCCTTAAGCAACTTCTCGACCCCTGCTGTTCATACTTGACATGCTAGCAATTCAAGCACTGTGAGACACCTCCCACCATGTCCTTCCTCCTCCTTTGCTGCTAAAGTACTGCCTCAAATCATAATCCATCTTTGTAGCACCCGAACGGATAAATTTTCACCAACTCTGAGCTCCATAAATATCATGTCCCTCGAGCCATCAACATTAGAAGCACTGATTTGACTCTGAAGCCGCCATACACCGCCATCTCTGATAATCGCTGCTTAGTAATCATTCCACAACATCCTATCCCGAAGACAAATCAAAGGAGGCCACAACATTGATGAGCCTTAATGCAGTCCAACAAGGAATACAACACCACACCCCAATGAGAATTCCACCACGTTCGAAAATATCAAGTCTCGCTACTCCGCCAACCAAGGCCTAATTTTTCGTAGTCCAATTACCTTTCCTTTGATGGAATTAAATGCCGAACCTCTAGACCATGACCCGGGTAATCCTCCTTTTGAGTCATTCACTGTCGCGACACATGAATGAGCACCCTACCATTCACACCAACACTGTGGGATAACAACGCATGAACTTGATAATACATTGTGCATAGCCTCGAAACCGTATGCAACACTAGCACAGGGCAGAAACGATAGAGCGCCCTTCCATAAGGCGACGATAATAGCCCACTCGAATAAGCAGAGAGAAACATCCTGCACTACATCTGCAGTACCACTATAACTCCTTGACGCCCAGTTAATAATAATCTCTCAACATCGTATAAGAGTAAGTAGGAAGGAAATGAAGGCATAAGCTTCAATGGAATCAAATCACACGTCGAGGAATCAAGAAGGGAAGTGCTCCTAACAACCCTGTAGCCTCTCGAAGATAAGCACGGACGTTTCTATATCGATCCGCAAGACTCTACTAGACTCGCTCATGACTCGTGAGACCGAAGTGAACCTAGAGCTTTGATACCAAGATGTCATGACCCAAAACTCACTATATGTCGTGATGGCACGCAATGCCGTCGTTAGGCAAGCTAATAGTGAACTATCACGTAAATATTTCATTTTATTACTTTTTAAATCATAAATTTTATTAAGTAAAGAAACTTACGCACTTAAAATCATGGGAACATACATAATTAGTAAGGCATAAAGATACAAGGTGATAAAAATATGAAAATCCGTAAACGTCAACTAGAATATCCTAAAATCTGGTGTCACAAGTACACGAGCATTTACTAAAGAGTACAATAATAATACAACATCTGTCTGGAATATAAATTAGATAGGATAAAGTAAAGACTCTGTGGGTGGCGATACATAGCTTGGAATGCAACTCACCATAAAGTCTCCTCAGCATTGTGCCTACGCGCCGATGTGACCACCAGATGAACCTGTCATATCCTGCACATTTAGTGCAGAAGTGTAGAATGAGTACGTAAATCAACGCGTACCTTGTAAGTATCTAACCTAACCCCGAAAAAGTAGTGACGAAGGGTTGACATCGACACATACTAGTGATCCAATAAATCAGTATGATAAATCATAAATAAATATGAAGCGCAACAGTAATAATGAGGTAAACCCGTAACTAACATAATCCTCCAACATTTCTTTTGATAATATAAATATCTCAAATACCCTATGCTATCTCAACTCGATCAGAAATATCAAATGCAATCTCAAACGAATAAGGATACCAAATAAATGTTAGGCCTCAATAAAAGGGGAAATCTCATGAATATCCGGACTGCTAGCGGTATCACGCATGATTATGCCGAGGTTGTACGGCCTGATCCAAAGTGGTGTGTACACTACCAAGGGTCGACCTGCGTGAACCAGAGATGCATCTCAATATATTGTCGAGGCGTTCGGCCCGATCCACAGGAAAGGAAGAAACTTATCGAATTACGAGTCACGTGCTTACAACAGAGGTACAGGATCATGAAGTGAATATAACTTTTTCCGTTTATCAAATATCTTGCCAAACAACTCGAGGTGGTAAAGCTTGTCCTAATATATCCCTAAATCAATTTCAATTATATATTAAATTAATTAAGCTAGTAGATTGAGTGCAAATAATTCAAATATTACATGATAGAGTCCTAAGTCTACCCGGACATACACATGATTTAACTACGTACGGACTCTCGTCACCTCGTGCGTACGTAGCATCCACAACTAGTAGCACATAATAATTTGATACCTATGGAGTAACTTTCCCCTTACAAAGTTAGACATGAGACTTACCTCGCTCCGAAGTTTCAATAACCGGCTCCAATGCCTCTCTAACTCCTTAATTAAAATCCAAACAATCTGGAACTAGTCAAACAACATGCAAACCAATAAAAATATACCTCAACACTCATAATTGATTAGTTTATAACAATTCCCAACTCCTCTCAAAAAGTCAACAAAGTCAGTCATCGGGCCCACATCCCCGTATTTCGAAATTGTTTGAAGATAATCATTACCCATATCACCAAGAACTCAAATATATAATTTATTCCTAACTCCATATCCACTTTTGTGGTCAAAATCCAAAAATATCAAATTCTAGGTTTTCTTTCAAAATTTCATAATTTCTACATCCATGTTTAAATCCATATATAACTTATGTATTTAACTTACAACAAGTGAAAATAACTTACCTCATAATAGATGATGAAATCATTCCTCCAAGAGCTCCAAAAATCGTCCAACCAAGTGAAAATAAGAGAAAAATGAACCAAATCCGGTATAAAAATCAAGTTTGCCCGGGTCCTTTTTCTTTACGATCACTATAAGAGCCTCGCGATCGCGAAGGACAACCATCCCTACCCCAAAATTCCTTTTACGTGAATGCGAGTTCGTCCACGCGATCTTGATTCACAACCTTCCAAGCCTCCGCGATAACGCTCCATCTTTCCTCATACGCGATCGTGGCACACCTACTGCAATCGCGTAGAACAACTCTCCCGCAATAGCTCAGTCTCAGCAACTCTATGCATTCACGACTTCTCCCACGCGAACGCGAAGAACCTCTTGTTCAAGCTTTGCGATCACGAGGCTATTTTTCTGTAATCGCATAGCACAAACGCTCCACCAGTGTAACGACCCGGGGTAGTTGGTTTGGTTGTGGGGATGTTTCAGAATAAGTTGGGATACTTAGTTCCAAGGTTAGAAACCTAAGTTGAAAGAGTTGATCATATGTTGACTTATATGTAAACGGCTCCGGAATAGAGTTTGGATGGTTTTGATAGTTTCGTAGGGTGATTTTGGACTTACGAGTGCGTTCGGATAGTGATTTGGAGGGCCGTAGTAGAATTTGTCTTGAAATGGTGAAATTTGGAAAATTAGAAGTTTGGAAAGTTGAGAAATTTGATCGAGAGTTGACTTTGGAGTTGTCGGGCTCGGATTTTGGTTCCGAAAGTTGGAATAGGTCTGTTGTATCATTTGTGACTTGTGTGCAAAATTTGAGGTCAATCGGAGTTGATTTGATAAGTTTCGACGTCGATTGTCGAAGTTGGAATTTCTTAGTTTTTGTCAAGCTTGAATTGAGATGCGATTCGCGTGTTTGATATTGTTTGATATGATTTGAGGCCTCAACTAAGTTCATATCATATTTTAGGACTTGTTGGTATATTTGATTGAGGTCCCGGGGGCCTCGGGTGGATTTCAGATGGTTAACAGATCGAATTTGGAACTTAAGGCATGGCTAGGCAGACCTGGGGTGGTGTAATTGCACATGCAAAGGTCATGGTCGCAGGTGCGATGGTTTTGTCCGCACCTGCGAGGTCGCAAATACGGAGAAAGGGTCGCAGGTGTGAGGTCTTGGAGTGAGCTTGTGGAGCGCAGGTGCAGAGCGTGTTCCGCAGATGCGGACTCACTTCTGCGCAAGTTTAATCACAGATGCGGAAGTGGGCTGGAACGGGTGGATCGCAGGAGCGATGGAAATCTCCGCAAAAGCGGAACCGCATGTGCGGTTAAATGATCTGCAAAAGTGAGAACCTTTGGGCAGTGTATATTAACGTAAGGTTATAAGGTTTTATCATTTTTGGACTTTGCAAACTCGGATTAATGCGAAGTTTGAGAGGGATTTCGAGGGGTTTCTTGAGGTAAGTCACTCTTGTTCATTTTTATGCAATAATATTATTTACCCATTGAATTTCCCACCTAGTTTGTGTATTTTTGAGGTGAAATTTTGGGAATTTTGTTAATTTCCCACAATTTAGTTTTGGAATTTGGTATGGTTGAACTCGTGGTTGAATGGATTCCGAGACGTGGGCCTGGGGTTGACTTTTGAGTTGACTTTTTGACTTTTGATTAAATACTTAGCATTTTCATATAGAATTGATTCTTATAGCTCGTGTTGATTGTATCAAATTATTTGTGGCTAGATTCGAGGCGTTCGGAGGCCGATTCGCGAGGCAAGGGCTTATTGGAGTAGAGATCTACACGGTTTGAGGTAAGTTACACTTCTAAACTTGGTTCTGAGGGTATGAATCCCTGAACTTCGTGTATGTGATCAGTGTTGAGATGATGCACATGCTGGGTGACGGGCGTATGGGTGTGCACCGTAGTAATTATGATTTAGTCGATTTCGTGGGACTGTGTAGTCACCTTATTTGAATATTATTTTTGTACTCTATGTGTTAGAGAATTTGAGTTGTGAATTATGTTAGAAATCATGTTTAGGCTATGTGTCGGTGCTATTGGGACCCATAGTGGTCGTTCTTGCTGTTGAGTTATTTTCTTACTTGCAGTTATGTACTTAGTCGTATTCATTATTGCATATCATATCTCAGTCTCTGTTATCATACATTGTCACATCGTGTATCATTGATTTGGGCTGCTTAGCATGAGTGTTGTGATCCCGACAGACTGGAGAGATTGATGAATGAGTGAGGTCAAGGGCCTGTTTGTGAGTGATATTGATAGGATCGGGTTGCGCACTGCATTGTTCGGACTCGTCACTGCTTTCAACCCAAAGGTTAGACTTGTTACTTACTGAGTTGGTTGTACTCACGCTACACCCTGCACTTCGTGTGCAGATCCAGGTACTTTCGGATACGGTGGTTGTTGATTTCTGGAGCTTCATCAATCGGAGATTATCGAGGTAGCTGCCTTGGCGTCCGCAGACCTTGACTCTCCTCCTTTATCTTGTAGTTTTGTTCATACTGTTCTACCTTCCTAGACAGTGTAACATTTGTCAGACCGTATTATTGAATAGATGCTCATGTACTCCGTGACACTCGGATCTTTTGGGAAATTCTGTATTGAGCTGTGACGTTTTTCATCCAGTTTTATGAGACTTTTACTTACTTAAGCTTATTTTCGTATATTTTGAATTTAAGATGTTGGTATGTGTAAGATGTCGGCTTGCCTAGTATCATGATAGGAGCCATCACGGCACTTGTGATTTTAGGTCGTGATGTGCAGATCCATGTACTTCCGGATACGTGGTTGCTGATTTCTGGAGCTTCATCAGTCGGAGAATATCGAGGTAGCTGCCTTGGCGTCAGCAGACCTTGACTCTCCTCCTTTATCTTGTAGTTTTGTTCATACTATTGTATAGACTACATTCCTAGACTGTGTTACATTTGTCAAACCATATTATTGTATAGATGCTCATATACTCCGTGATACTCGGATCTTTTGGAAAATTCTATATTGAGCTGTGATGTTTTCATCTAGTTTTATGAGAGTTTTACTTACTTAAGCTTATTTTCGTATATTTTGAATTTAAGATGTTGGTATGTTTGAGATGTCGGCTTGCCTAGTATCATGATAGGCGCAATCACGGCACTTGTGATTTTGGGTCGTGACCACTAGACCACTTTACTCTTCGCGATCGTGTGCTCTCTTCGGCAATCGCGATGCATACCCAAGACACCAGAAACCATCAGTTGCAACACATAGAGAAATGGTCCGAAACTATCCCGAAACGCACTCGAAGCCCCTGGAACCCCGTCCAATCATACCGGCAAGTCCCAATACCTTAACCAAACTTATCCAAAACCTCAAAATGCCACGAATAACATCAAAACTATGAATCGACGATAAAAAATCTTCTTTCAACTTTCAAACGTTCAAACTTCGATGAACGCGTCTGAATCATACTTAAATATTCCGAAATGACGCCAAACTTTACGTACAAGTCACAAATCACGATACGAACCTATTTCAAGGCTCGGTACCCCAAACATACATCGATAACACCAAAATCTACTTCAAATCAAACTTAGAAAATTTTAAAACTTTCAAAATGCCAACTTTCCATAATACCAACTTTTCAAAAAAATTTAAAACTTTCCAAAATGCTCCTGGACCACCCGATACTTAACCCGAATATACGCCCAAGTCCAAAATCATCATACGAACCTATTGGAACCTTTAAATCCTGATTCCGAGGTCATTTACTCAAAATTCCAACCTTAGTCAACTCCTTCAACTTAAAGCTTCCGAATTGGGAATTTTTCTTCTGAATCAACTCCGAATTTCCCAAAATTAAATTCCGACTACGCGTACAATTCGTTAAATATGAAGTGAAGCTACTCAAGGCCTTAAACCGCTGAACGACGTGCTAGACCTCAAAACGATCGGTCGGGTCGTTACATAAAATTTTCAAAAAAGAAGAAGAAAAAGAACATTTATTAAACAACTTATACAAAAAACGGGACAACTGAGGCAAACAATTCACCACATTTATGCATAGTCATGTAGGCCATTATTCTAAGTGGATCCACTACTTCTTTTTCTCTTTAGCAAATTATTTGAGGGGTCTTACGGGTTTAAATTAAGTTCATATTTATCAACCTCTAGCCATTAATTATATACTTACTAAAACTATCCAAGCAACATACAAAGATTAAAAATTCAGATAAATAAGGACTTTTTCTATCTAAGAATCACACGCAAGGATCTCCTTCCATATATTTAAGCGTAATCAACAACATAAGATGCAAAATAGAAAGAAAATTTCATGGATGAGGTAGCAAAGATGAAACACAAACAAAATAATATAAAAGATTCCAAAAACCTAAGCTAAAATGGACCTTTTTCAATGGGTATGGTTGAAATTCTTTGAAAACATACAGATGAGTCAATATATGAAATTTGAGGAAGATTTGAACTAGTTTTGAGTCAAAACTGGTTGTTTTTAATCTAGTTAAAAACATTCTCTACGACATATGAATTAAACATTTATCTCACATACACGGATATACAGGAGATGCAGAAGAGATTCATATTTGTTACACAAAAGATACACGGAGATATATAATGAGATACACATATAATCTTCTTCCATGTTCATCTTGTGTACTTCGAATTTCGCTCAAATTTAAATTCAAACCACCTAAAATCTCCACCAAATCGTCCAAAATTTGAGATTTATACTTCTTAAGATGTACCCAATCTATTCCAACAATACCAACTCGAAATAACTTCTAATTTCGAAAACCTATATTTTTGAATTCAAGCTTCAAAAAGCTTTCATGGTTGTCCATGGCATTTTCCGTTTAATCCCTTTACCCAATCCAAAAAACTAACGTTTAATAGTGATTTCTAAATCGAATTAAGGTGCTTCATTCTCTGAAACTCACTTTAGCTCTTTGTGTGCTTTAAAAACTAACATTAATTAAAAATTATTTGGATTACAATGACATTTGGGCATTTTCTAGCAAATATTTTATTTTTGGGATAATTTTAATTGAAATAATTTATGAAGCGATAGTTTGAGTAGTTTTCCCTCTTTTTTTTTTTTTTGAAGAAGTGACATGGAGTACACATTTTATATATTAAGACAATGCAGTTGACTAAACCAAAGTATAAGGCTGGTTCAATGTAAGGTTTATATTTTACTAGGCTAAAATTTAATTTGCAGTAGTTCAGTACTTTATAGTTGTAAATTAATGTCTATTTTAATTCATGATTCCACAAGTTTTAATTCAAACTCTCTTATAATCTTACTAAATTTTCTTTTGTTCTGTTTATCCATTTGGTATCTAGAAATTACTAATCCTATTTATCCAAATTTTAATTATTGGCTTCAAAGTGCCCATTTAAAGGGAAAGCATTCCTTATCAGGAATTTCTCTATTTCTATGGCTTAAACTCGAGATCTTTAATTAAGGGTGGACATTTCGTATCCATCTCACCACATTCATTGATGATCATTGATTTCTTCGTTTGACTCTAAGGCAGGACATTTAATTGGGTCTTATGTGTAAATTCACATATTCGCTCCAGATACGAGTCTCGCTTAGGGATGGCAAACGGGCTGGTGGAGTCGCATCTGAGCAGATCAAAAATAGATAATATAAAATGAATAAATTATTTCACCCGACCCATATTTAAAACGGATAGAAAATAGATTAACCGATGGATAATATCCATATTATCCATGTCTTCTTGAATCTAATCACTTTTTGGAGAATTTCTAGTCTCCCAAACTTGAGGAACCCCCAATTTGAGTCTATACAAATGTTAATGTCAAACCAGTTGGTTATCCATTTTGAAGTAGATAATATGGATTTTATCTATATTTGACCCATTTTTAAAAAGTTCATTATCCAAACCATGTTTTAGTGGATAATATAGATGGATAATTATTCTTTTTATCCATTTTACCACCACTAGTCTCATTGTACCATCATATAGACAAATCATATAGCCAAAAACCGAGAGATATTAGGTATATAAGGTAGTAAATGTTAAAATTCTAGTGACACATTTTAAAATTTTTCGAGTTAGGTTTAAAGTGAACAATATCACTTAGTGGATTGGGTTATTACATATGACCCCAAAATCACTCTGTGTGCAATGTTAAGTAGGTGGGGCCGACATTATTGAGGCCACCGAGTGCATAAGAGGATATATATAACACATAAGATAAATTTTATATAAAAAATACAGAAGAGATGTTGAGTATATAAGGAAACAAGACTTGAATCGTTTTAAAACCGTGCTAGTGTGACCTAAGGTTGTGCATTGGTCAGATCATATCAGATTTAGCACATTTTAGATTGTAAATTGGGATTTCAAATTTTATAAAATACAATCAGAAATCCAATTCGAATTAAATTTGATCGGATCGGATTTTGAAGTTTGGATCGGAAAAATATTTTAAATTTTTAGATAGGATTGTACGCCTTATTAAGGCTACTAACACTCTTATCGGCTACAACATTTTTTAAGGCTATTTCTATATTCTATTAAATTGAAAGGCAAGAAATGTCTTCCATAGCAATATACAAAACAAAAAAGTTTTATAGCAAAATAAAATAAACTTAAATTCCAAATAAATATCTAATAATGGAGAGGTATTGTTGTCCGTCGATTGGAAGGAGAGACTGAGAATGAAAAACACAAATAGGGGCGGACCTACGTTGGGGTGGGGGGTTATCGAAACCCGTTAGCTTCGGCAAGATATATATATATATATATATATATATATATATATATATATATATATATATATAATATTGAAGACCCTTTACCCTACCCGTGATGCTCAAATCCTGGGTCCGCCTCTTGACACAACCTTAAGAGAAGCGAACAAAGCAATCTAAAGAGAGGTTAGATAGATAGAGACTTCGATATAAACTAAGAAAAGAAGAGTCTAAAGAGAGGCGAATGAAATGAGAAGACTAAACCCTAAAATATAAGTCTAATATTTATACACGTCTATATAATTTGGATTTCGAATCGGATTGGATTAAAATTATACCAATCTGAATCCGATCCAAATATTCAAACTTTTAATAAATCTAACCCATATCCGATCTGAAATCCTAAATATCCACCTCTTGCTACCAGGTTCGAATTTTAGTTTTGAAACTTGGTATAGGTTCATTTCACTATTTATGACTTGTCTGCAAAATTGGTACAAGAAAACGGAGTTGATTTTACGTGATTCTGACGTCCGATTGTTAAGTTGAAAGTTCTTAAGTTTCTTTAAAACTTTAATTCGTTTTGGTGTCTGATTCGTAGTTCTTGGTGTTACTTTGGCATTTTGATCTTG
Source organism: Nicotiana tomentosiformis (assembly GCF_000390325.3). Lineage (NCBI taxonomy): Eukaryota > Viridiplantae > Streptophyta > Magnoliopsida > Solanales > Solanaceae > Nicotiana > Nicotiana tomentosiformis. The sequence continues at coordinate 40,956,395 of NC_090821.1, read as the reverse complement.
CGAGTGAGTTCATATGATGTTATTGCACTTGTGTGCATGTTTGGTTTGGAACCCAAGGGACACGGGTGAGTTTCAGAGAGGCTATGGAGTGATTTTTGGACTTAGGCTATTGCTGGTTTCTGAGACTGCTGATGTCTGGTGTATCCTTCTTCGCGACCGCGAAGATACTACCACGATCGCGAAGGGTAACCGGGACTGTATAGTACTTCTTCATCGCGAAGTCGTGAAAGCAAAGCATTTAGAGGGAGGGGGGATATTCCCTTCGCGAACGCGACCAGCCTCTCGCGAACGCGTAGTGTTACGGGGCTTGGGAGGGGAGCTAGCCATTACTCTTCGCGAATGTGGCATATGGACCGCGAACGCGAAGAGTGTAAGCCTTCGCGAACGCGAAGAGTTGCTCATGAACACGAGGGCCTTTGGCCGCTGCCGCTTTGCGATCGTGGCAAGTTTCTTGCGAACTCGATGAACACATGACGCCCAGTCTTTTAAACTTCTAAAAATTGGGATTTTCTTTATTTTTCACTCTCTTTACATTAGAGCTCGGCCTAGAGGCAATTTTAAAGAAGAGTTTCATCCCCACTTCATAGGTTAGTATATTTTAACTCATTTTCTTCCATTTTCATCAACACCCTTTGATTTCTAACCTTAATCTATGCTCTTTCATGGTAGAAAAGTAGAAATTTGGGTAGAATTGGGGGGTTTTATAAAATTAAGATTTAGACCTCAAATTGAGGTTGGATTTCGAAACTAATCACATAATCGGGCTCGGGGGTGAATGGTTAATTGGGTTTTGGTCCGGATCTCGTGTTTTGACCAAGAGAGCTCGGGGTTGACTTTTATTGACTTTTTGAGAAAAGTGTAAATATCCTTGCTTTATCTATTGTAATTGTTTTTCTTAGCATTGTTTGATAATATTAAGTCGATTTTGGTTAGATTCGATTGGTTTGGAGGTGAAATTTAGAGGAAATATCCCGATTGAGTTTTGATTTGATTGTGGAGCGAGGTAAGTATTAGGTCTAACCTTGATGTGAGAGAATTAGGAACCCTGACCAAGAGAGCTCAGAGTTGACTTTTATTGACTTTTTGAGAAAAGTGTAAATATCCTTGATTTATCTATTGTAATTATTTTTCTTAGCATTGTTTGATGATATTAAGTCGATTTTAGTTAGATTCGATTGGTTTGGAGGTGAAATTTAGAGGAAATACCCAGGTTGAGTTTTGATTTGATTGCGGAGCGAGGTAAGTATTAGGTCTAACCTTGATGTGAGAGAATTAGGAACCCTGATTTCGAGGATTGAGTTTGTTTTCATTAGTTAACTGCTTTGCCGTCATTTTCTATTTTTCTTTCCTATTATTATTATTATACTGCGTACATGTTAGTGTAAGTGACCCGCCTTAGCCTCATCACTACTTCGTCGTGGTTAGGCTCGGCACTTACAGAGTATATAGGGTCGGTTGTACTCACACTACACTCTGCACTTCTTGTGCACATTTTGGAGTCGGTCCTAGCGGCGGTTAGTAAAGTGATCGGATTCGGCCCTTGACGGAGACTTGAGGTACAACTGCACAGCGATTGCAACCTTGAAGTCCCCCTTTACATTACTCTAGCTGTTTAATTCGTTTTTGACAGTTATGCTTTCATTTAGACTATTATTTATAGTACTCTAGTCGCTCGTGTAATTGTGATACCAGTTCTGGGATTGTATCTATATGTCGCCGTTATGTTTATTTTAAATACTCTATTTCAGCTTATTCAGTTTATTGGTTTTCATTTAAATTGAATTGTTAAAAATAGCTAATAACTATATATAACGTTAGCTTGCCTAGCAAGTAAAATGTTAGGCGCCATCATGGTCCCGAGGGTGGCAATTCTGGGTCGTAACAAGTTGGTATCAGAGCACTAGGTTGCCTAGGTCTTACGAGTCACGAGCATGCTTAGTAGAGTCTCGAGGATCGGTACGGAGACGTCTGTACTTATCTTCTAGAGGCTATGGAGTATAGGAATAAAATTTCACTTCTTTCCTTCTCTATCGTGCGATTTTATTCTATCATTGATGACTGAACCATTCAATTCTTGTTCTCTGGCATATGACAAGAACACGCACAACATCTACAGCCGGACAGGGGCCGGAGCCCCTTGTGATAGCTACTACCAGGGGTAGAGGCCAAGGTAGAAGTAGAGCTCAGCCTAGAGCTCGAGCACTTGCACTCGTAGTTGAGCCTCATATTGATCATGAGGAGGAGGTCCTAGCTCAGATCATGTCTTCGGACCAGCTCAGGTCCCGACGAGGTTCATAGCCACTCCAGTGCTTCAGGACGCTCTATGCCGCTTGATGGGCCTTATGGAGAGTGTGGCCCAGACCGGTGCATTCCCGGTGGCACCAGCCGTCTCTCGGGATGGAGGAGGAGCACAGACTCTCGCTAATCACACCTCGGAGTAGGAAGCTCCCTAGTATCAGACTCCAGCAGCCTAGCCAGTTGAGGTGGTTCAGCCGGTTGTTACATCACAAGCCATTGATAGGCGCGCTATGCCTTCTGAGGCCTTGTTGAGGTTGGATAAGTTTACCAAGCTCTTTCCTGTTCATTTCAGTAGTGCACCTTCTGAGGACCCACATGATTATCTAGACCGCTGCCACGAGGTGTTAGGGAACACGGGTATAGTTGAGACCAATGGGGTTGACTTTGCAGTGTTTCAGATGACTTGTTCCGCCAAGAGATGGTGGAGATATTATATGTTGACTAGACCAGCTGGTTTGCCTGCACTTACTTGGGATCAATTTTCACAACAGTTTCTAGAGAAGTTCATTCCAGTCACTCTAAGAGAGGATTACCGTAGGCAGTTTGAGCATCTTCAGTAGGGTAGTATGACTGTTACCCAGTATGAGACTCGATTTTTGGACCTAGCTTGACACGCCATTTTCTTGCTCCCTACTGAGAGGGAGAGAGTTAGGAGATTCATTGATGGGCTCACTTTCACTATCAGGCTACAGATGGCCAAGGAGACTGGAGATGATATTTCTTTCCAGAGAGCTAAATATATTGCTAGATGGATCGAGATGGTTCGTGGTCAGGAGAGAGGGTCGGTGTCTAATAAGAGGCCTCGTTATTCCGGTAATTTCAATAGTGCCTCATCTGGCAGCAGGGGTACTTTTGGTAGAGGACATCCTCCTAGGCCATTTCAGTCAGCGCTTGAGGCATCTCACAGTGCTTTGGGTAGTCGTGGCCATCATGTATCACATTCTAGGCAGCCAACCTACAGTGCACCATCACCTCCTATTAGTGCGCCTCTGATCCAGAGCTATCATCGTGGTTATCCGACTCGTCAGCTTCAGCTTCAGCAGCCATAATAGCAGGATGGGCGTTTTGAGTGTTGAGGTACTGGTCACATCATAAGGTTCTGTCCGAGATTATTGAGTGGCATTCCATAGCATAGTTCCCGTGCCATGGTCTCGGCACTGGTTGCTTCACCGCCCGCTCAGCCAGCTAGAGGCAGGGGCCAGGCATCCAGAGGTGGAGGTCAGGATGTTAGAGGTGGAGGTCAGGATGTTAGAGGTGGAGGCCAGACAGCTAGAGGCCATCCATGAGACGTATGTCAGAGTGGTGGGGCCCAGTATAGATTTTATGTATTTCCAGCTATACCTGAGGCCGAGTCATCTGACGCCATCATCACAGGTATTGTTCCAGTTTTCCATAGAGATGCTTCAGTTCTATTTGATCTGGGGTCTACGTATTCCTATGTGTCATCCTATTTTGCTTCATATATAGTTATGCCACGTGATTCTTTGAGTGCTCCTGTATATGTGTCTACGCATGTGGGAGATTCTATTGTTGTAGATCATGTCTATCGCTTGTGTGTGATTACTAATGGGAGTCTTGAGACTAGCGTAGATCTTCTACTTCTTGATATGGTAGATTTTGATGTTATCTTGGGTATGGATTGGTTGTCACCTTATCATGCTATATTGTATTGTCACGCTAAGATGGTGACCGTAACCATGCCGGGGTTGCCTCGATTAGAGTGGAGAGGCACTCCTAGCCATTCTACCAACATGGTTATTTCTTATGTGAAAGCTCGACGTATGGTCGAGAAGGGATGTCTAGATTATTTGGCCTATGTTCGTGATTCGAGAGCGGAGGTTCCTTCCATGGATTCAGTACCTGTTGTGCGTGAGTTTCCAAAGGTGTTTCCTGCAGATTTTCCTGGGATGGCACCCGACAGAGATATTGACTTCTGTATTGATTTGGCTCCGGGCACTCAGCCAATTTCTATTCCACCATATCGTATGGCCCCGTCGGAGTTGAAGGAATTGAGGGAGCAGTTACAAGATTTGCTTGATAAGGGATTCATTAGACCTAGTGTCTCACCCTAGGGTGTGCCCGTGTTATTTGTAAAGAAGAAGGATGGTTCAATGAGGATGTGCATAGACTATCGGCAGTTGAACAAAGTCACTATCAAATAACAAGTATCTGTTACCAAAGATTGATGACTTATTTGATAAGTTTCAGGGTGCCAAGGTGTTTTTGAAGATTGATTTGAGGTCTGTCTACCATCAGTTGAAGATTAAGGCAACGGATGTCCCCAAGACAGCCTTTCAGACTTGGTATGAGCATTATGAGTTCTAGTGATGTCATTTGGGTTGAAAAATGCACCAGCAACATTTTGGATTTGATGAACTGGGTATTCAAGCCCTATTTGGATTCTTTTGTGATCATATTCATTGATGATATCTTGATCTACTCCCGCAGTCGAGAGGAGCATGAGAAGCATCTTCAGATTGTACTTCAGACTCTGAGAGATAGTCAGTTATATGCCAAGTTTTCAAAGTGTGAGTTTTGGTTAGACTCAGTCACCTCTTTGGGGCATGTCTTATCAGCAGAGGGCATAAAAGTGGATTCTAAGACTATTTAGGCAGTTTTGAACTAGCCTAGACCTACTTCAGCTACACAGATTCGGTATTTCCTGGGTCTGGCGGGTTATTATTTCTGGTTCGTGGAGGGGTTTTATCTATAGCATCCCTCATTTACTAGATTGACCTAGAAGGTTGCTCCGTTCAGGTGGTCGGATGAGTGTGAGTTGAGCTTTTAGAAGCTCAAGACCTTTTTGGCAACGACGCCAGTGTTGGTGTTGCCTACAAGTTCAGGATCTTACAGGGTGTATTGTGATGCATCTCGTATTTGGCTCGGTGCAGTATTGATGCAGGATGGCAGGATGATTGCATACGCGTCGCGGCAGTTGAAGGTTCATGAGAAGAAATACCTTGTACATGACTTAGAGTTGGCAGCCATTGTTCATGTGCTGAAGATTTGGAGGCACTATCTTTACGGCATGTCGTGTGATGTGTTCGGGGATCATCGGAGTCTACAGTATTTGTTCAAGCACAAGGATCTCAAATTGAGGCAGAAAAGTTGCTTGGAGTTGTTGAAAGACTATGATATCACCATTTCGTATCATCCCGGGAAGGCCAATATGGTGGCCGATGCCTTGAGTAGAAAGCCTGTGAGTATGGATAGCCTGCATATATTCCAATTAGTGAGAGACCGTAAGCATCAGATGTTTAGGCTTTGGCTAATCAGTTCATGCGGTTGGATGTTTCGGAGCCCACTCTAGTTTTAGCTTGTACGGTCTCTCGGTCTTCCTTGTATGAGCGCATCAAAGAGAGTCACTATGACGACCTCCATTTGCTTATCCTTAGGGACACAGTGCGGCACGGTGGTGCCAAGCAGGCTACTGTTGGAGATGATGGGGTATTGTGGATGTGTGGTCGTATTTGTGTGCCCAATGTGGATGGGCTTCGTGAGTTGATTCATGAGAAGGCCCACAATTTCAAGTATTCCATTCATTCGGGTGCCACCAAGATATATCAAGACTTGCGGCAACATTATTGGTGGAGGAGAATGAAAAAGGATATAGTTGCATATGTGGCTCGGTGTCTAAATTGTTAATAAGTAAAGTACGAGCATTAGAGGCATGGTGATTTGCTTTAGAGGATTGTTTTTCCTAAGTGGAAGTGGGAACGTATCACCGTGGATTTTGTTGTTGGGCTCCCACGGACTCAAAAGAAGTTCGATGCGGTTTGGGTCATTGTGAATAGGTTGACCAAGTTGGCACATTTCATTCCAGTGGCCGTTACCTATTCTTTAGAGCGGTTAGCTGAGATCTACATCCGTGATATAGTCCGTCTTCATGTTGTGCCTGTGTCCATCATTTCTGATCGAGGTACGCAATTCACCTCGCACTTTTGGAGGACTGTCCAACATGAGTCAGGCACAGGGCTTGAGTTGAGTACAGCATTTCACCCTCAGACGGACGGACAGTCCGAGCGAACTATTTAAATATTCGAGGATATGTTTCGCGCTCGCATTATGGATTTTGAGGGTTCTTGGAATCAGTTCTTGCACTTCCAGAGTTTGCCCACAATAACAGCTACCAGTCGAGCATTCAGATGGCTCCCTATGAGTCATTATACGGGAGGTTATCTCGTTCGCCAGTTGGTTGGTTTGAGCCGGGAGAGGCTCGGTTGTTGGGTACCGATTTGGTTCAGGATGCCTTGGAAAATGTCAAGATTATTCAGTATCGACTTCGCACAACTCAGTATAGCCAGAAGAGTTATACAGATCAGAGAGTTCGTGATATTGCATTCAAGGTTGAAGAGAGGGTATTACTCCGGGTTTTACCCATGAAGGGTGTGATGAGGTTCAGAAAGAAGGGCAAGTTAAGCCCTAGGTATATCGGACCCTTTGAGATTCTTGAGAGAGTGGGTGAGGTGGCCTACATGATTGCATTGCCACCCAGTTTATCTGTAGTCCATCTGGTGTTCCATGTCTCCATGCTCCGAAAGTATCACGGTGATCCGTCCTATGTGTTATATTTCAGCTCAGTCCAATTGGACAAGGATTTGACTTATGAGGAGGAGTCGGTGGCCATTCAAGCCCCGCAGGTCCAGAAGTTGATGTCTAAGAGTTATCCTTTAGTTCGAGTGCAATGAAGAGGTCAGCCGATCGAGGCAGCCATATGGGATTCCGAGTCGGACATGCGGAGTATATATCTACACCTTTTCACTAGTCCAGGTACCTTTCTATGTCCGTTCGAGGATGAACGTTTGTTTTAGAGGTGGAAAATGTGATGACGCGATAGGTCATTTCTACTTTTAGCCTTCATTTCTGTGTTCCGAGACCTCAAATAGCTCCATTTAGCCTTCCTATATTTGCATGCGCAATCCGTGTCTTTTTTCGGAAAGTTTTTGTGTGGAAAATCTAAGAAAATATGAAATTTTACCTTAAAACTCATTTGAGTTGACTACGGTCAACAATTTGTATAAACGAACCCGGGTCTATATTTTGACGGTCCCGATGGGTCTGTATCGTGATTTGAGACTTGGACATATGCATCGAATTCGAAAATCCCAAAGTTGATTTAACGTGATGTTGAAAACTAGGTATTTTTTGGCATTTTGATCGTGCGAGTAAGTTTGTATGATGTTATTGCACTTGTGTGCATATTTAGTTTAGAGCCCGAGGGGCTCGGGTGAGTTTCAGATAGGCTACAGAGTGATTTTTGGACTAAAGCTATTGCTGGTTTCTAAGACTACTGACGTCTGGTGTATCCTTCATCGCGAAGGTGATGGCTTGGTCACGAACGAGAAGCACTGGGGGGTCTACCCTTCGCGAACGCGACCAGCCTCTCGTGAATGCGTAGGGTTATGGGGCCTGGGAGGGGAGCTAGCTGTTACTCTTTGCGAACGCGAAATATGGACCGCGAACGCGAGGGCAGGTGGGTGTAAGCCTTCGTGAACGCGAAGGCCTTTGGACGTTGCTGCTTCGCGATCGCGTCAGGTGTCTCGCGAATGCGATGAACACCTGGCACCTAGTCTTTAAAACTTCTAAAAAGTCGGGATTTTCTTTAATTTTCACTATCTTCACATTAGAGCTCGGCCTGGAGGCGATTTTGAAGAAGAATTTTATCCCCACTTCATAGGTTAGTATATTTTAACTCGTTTTCTTCCATTTTCATCAACACCCATTGATTTCTAACCTTAATCTATGCTATTTCATGGTAGAAAACTAGGGATTTGGGTAGAATTGGGATTTTTTGTAAAGTTGAGATTTAGACCTCAAATTGAGGTGGGATTTCGAAACTAATTACATAATCGGGTTCGGGGGGGGGGGAGAGATAATGGGAATTGGGTTTTTGTCCGAATCTCGGGTTTTGACCAAGCGATCCCGGGGTTGACTTTTGTTGACTTTTTAGAAAAAGTGTAAAGATCCTTGCTTTATCTATTGTAATTGTTTTTCTTAGCATTATTTGATGATATTAAGTCGATTTTGGTTAGATTCGATTGGTTTGGAGGCGAATTTTAGAGAAAATGCCCCGGTTGAGCTTTGATTTGATTGTTGAGCGAGATAAGTGTTGGGTCTAACCTTGATTTGAGGGGATTAGGAACCCTTGAACTATATGTTATGTGAATTACATGTGTAACGGCGTATATGCAAGGTGACGAGTATATATACATCGTCAAAATAATTATTTCTATGCTTTTCCGTATTTCATTAATTATCTTATTCAATGTCTTAACTTTTACATGCTTAGTTGCTTTCTATGTCGTAACTTCTTACTTGTCATTTATTTACTCATGCATTGAAATGTTTGTTTATTCCATGATTCCGTGATTAATTGCTACTTGTCTAAATTGTCTTACTTGTACACTTTAACTGTCATATATTTGGCTTGTCTTGTTGCTTTGTATTAATTATAGTATTCCTTGATTTGGTACGGGGTTCCTTTATTGCTTTGCTTTCATATTCTTTAATCGTAGAGATTCTTATGAATTGAGTTATTGGATTGATTACATTTATTGAATTTGTTTATGGATCGGGTTTCACGCCGCAACGGATTTTATATGTGATTTTGATATTGATGTGGTGGAATAAGGGAGGATTTGATATTGATATTGTGGGATCGGGTTGCGCGCCGCAACGGATTTTATATGCGATTTTGATATTGATATGGTCAAATAAGAGAAGATTATGATATTGATTATGATTATATGGTGGGATCGAGTTGCGTGCCGCAACGGATTCTATATATGATTCTTAATATTGATATGGTGAAATAAGGGAGGATTGTGTTTATACGGTGGGATCGGATTACGCGCCGCAACGGATTGTGTGTATTATACTCATTGTTATATTGTGTTAGCTTTCAGTATTTTATATGAGATTCTAAGTACTGATATTTCTGGATTCACTGATTTCGAGGATTGAGTTTGTTTTCATTAGTTAACTGCTTTGCCGTCATTTTCTGTTTTTCTTTCCTATTATTATTATTATTATTATTATTATTATTATTATTATTATTATTATTATTATTATTATTATTATTATTTTTATAATTATTATTATTATTATACTGCTACATGATAGTGTAAGTGACCCGCCTTACCCTCGTCACTATTTCGTCGAGGTTAGGCTCGGTACTTACAGAGTATATATGGTCAGTTGTACTGATACTACACTCTGCTCTTCTTGTGCACATTTTAGAGTCGGTCTTAGCGGCGGTCAAGAGTGCTCGGATTCGGCGCTTGACGGAGACTTGAGGTACAATTGCATAGCGTTTGCTGCCCTAAAGTCCCCCTCTACATTACTCTATCCGTTTAATTCGTTTTAGACAGTTATGCTTTCATTCAGACTATTATTTGTAGTACTCTAGTCGCTCGTGTACTTGTGATACCAGTTCTGGGATTGTATTTGGATGTCGCCGTTATTTTTAGTTTAAACACTCTATTTCAGTTTATTGATTTTTATTTAACTTGAATTGTTATAAATGGCTAATAACTATATCTAACGTTGGCTTGCCTAGCAAGTGAAATGTTAGGTGCCATCACGATCCCGGTGGTGGAAATTTTGGGTCGTGACATATTGACTCTCCAATCCTTTTATGGGGAATTGTAGGGGTGGCATATGGGTGGGGCGGGTCGGACATGTGCGGGTTTGAAAACGGGTAATAAAAAAATGAATAAATTATCCGACCCAACCCATATTTAATATGGATAAAAAATGGGTTAACCGGCGGATCATATGGATATTCATATTATCCATGACTTCTTGAATATGATCAATTTTGGGAGAATTCTTAGTCTCTCAAACTTGATGAACCCCCAATTTAAGGTTTTACAAATGTAAAAGTTAAACCCATTGGTTATCCATTTTTTAAGTGGATAATATGATTTTTATCCATATTTGACATATTTTTAAAAAGTTCATTATTCAACCCATTTTTTAATAGATAATATGGATGGATAACTATTTTCTTTTAACCATTTTGTCATCACCAGGAATTGTATGTTTTTTTATTCGAAAGACGTCTCACAACTTGGTGCGTTTCAAATTGTTATTACATTATTGTACTCATTGTTCAATATTAACATGGAGTTTTGTTGGTTCATTATATTCTAATGTGACTCAGGTTTTAGTAGATGTAAAAAGTTCGCTCAGGACCAAATAGTACATAGAAGAGAAATTCATAGTCCTGACCTTCATTTTCTTTTTTACCCCAAACCCACCCCTATTCGGCTATTCCAAATTCAGTCCCCTACAACTTCAAGAGAATAACAGGGGTTGCCTTCTTTTTTGCCTAGAAACATATGAGCTACTTTTGTTCCTATTAGATAGGGGGAATTAGTGAAGGGGAAACGAGAATAGAGATAGTGAGACTAAAGTTATAGATTCATTGTACTAGTTGTATTGCGGAATATTGGAGATCAACTAATATACAATCACATACAAATAGAAAAAAAAAAAAGAACAAATAAGAATTTAATGAGGTTCTGACCCGAATTCACCAAAACTTAAGACATAAATTAAAATCAACATGTTGTGTGAACAAATTTTAGCCATATCACTTGACTATAAGCTAAGGCACACGCGACAGCCAGTAATCTGACTCCTCTTCTACTTTATCAAATGTACCTATCGTAACTAAAAAAGATGGAGCATGTTAAAAAGTGTTTACTTGGACAATGGTAAAAACAAACCAGCGTGTTTCATATATACTCTGGTCTGGGGGACCATCCATCTGTCAACCAGCAACAACTGTATAAATCTATATGCTTCTATTAGAGTTTGCATATATAATTTGAATTTACATAAACCTGTAACCAACTTTCTAGATCCGCCCATATTAATATACTAATCTTCAAATTCATCATATATGCCATGAAAGCAAGAATTTTAAGAATAATTAATAACCTATTTTTTTAATCTAAAAAGAAAACACTTGTTCATAATCGAAAATACTATTACTAACACTTTTAACATAGATTTCCTCTGTGTCTAATAATTTTGTTCTGAATTTTAACTACAGCATGAAACACGGGAATCACATTCCTCCCCTTTTTTCCCCCTTGGACTAAAAAGGAGACTCACATTCTCATGGCTTCAGTCAGTTAATTTAGTCCCTTTTTACTTCTGATTTAGTCAATTCTAGTTGAAGAAATAATTAGATAAATAGATAGTAAAAACCCACATGGGTCTTGTAATTATAAGAGCACTGGCCCTCTCTTGGTTGCTCTAGTGGTAAGCCCCCTCCACTTCCAACCAAGAGGTTGTGAGTTTGAGTCACCCCAAAAACAAGGTGGGGAGTTCTTGGAAGAAGGGAGCCGAGAGTCTATCGGAAACAGTCTCTCTACCCCAGGGTAGGGGTAAGGTCTGCATACACACTACCCTTCCCAGACCCCACTAGTGAGATTATACTGGGTTGTTGTTGTTGTTGGCCCTCTCTTGCTTAAATTTCTAAATGAATGTCCCCTCTTCAGAAAGCAATTCCGACTTTAACAGCCTTTATATCAACTTTCAGGAAAAATTTCCCATACTTTTTATTACTTTCGTATTAATTATATTACATGTTTAAGTAAGGTAATGAAATCTTGCTGTATTAGATATTAAGTACCTTAGTAATAAAACATTGAGCGCCTGGTGTTAATCATTATGAAGCCACACAATCATGAAGATTTTTGAGTTTATTTTTTTAATGATAATATTATTTCTTAATTCAACAAATTGAGGTTACATAGTTAGGCATATATTAAAATAGAAAAGTGTTAGTATATACTATATACGTATATACAATAAATAAATTTGTAATTTAAGCATTTAATATTTCAAATCGTTCAATGTAGTACACAATTTTTTTTAGTTTCATCCCCAAATTTGTGCAGTAGTGAGTAAAATAAAGGTTGGACAGACATAATCATATCTGACAATGATGATCGTAATTTAACCAGTGCGTAATTACTAATTGATTTCTGCATTTCGTCAAACAATGGTATCAACTGTTGACAACTTAAAATATTATCTCTTTGAAAGGTTCCGATTAATTAGAGTCTCAAAGTTTTTAAGTTTCGATATAATATGAATTCTGTATCTTTAAGCTTTTGGAATAACTAGCCGTATAGAGCGTGTACCTGTGACGCTGAGTAAAACATTTTAAAAATCCACATAAATATTATTAAAAGTTGTGTTTTGAGTTATAAAATAAAATTTAAAGAAAAAAATATAAATTCCTAAAAATAATGAATGTTCATTTTATTTTGCTAACTCGAAGAAATATTGTTCGACGTAAGTCCTTATAGCCTAACCCAAATTATTTAATCATTTATTACTTGAAGGAACATTTTATTTATTCCAAGAGAACCTCTTGGAATTAAAATTGAAAGTATATTCCAATCATTCAGCTATGCAGTATTATTATTCATATGGGATTTGTATTTAAAATATTTTTATTAATTAATTTTAAACCCCAAAACATTTCATACAAGTTTGTAGTGTGATGCTTGTCTTTTCAGTTTATTAATCATTTTTAATAGTAGTAAACTCATATCTGTCACGACCCAAAATTCACCTAGTCGTGATGGCACCTAACCTAACCCGTCAGGTAAGCCAATTAACCACTGTCCAACTTAATAAAATTTATTAAGATAAGAAATGATAATACACCGCTTTTATACAAACATTTCCCAAGGACTCCTAGTATAAATCATGAGCTTCTAAGATTAGAATTTACAAAACTGGTATGAAATAAATACATCATCTGTTCGAAATGTACATAAACATATTTTTATAAATCTAAGGCTACCATGAACAAGAGGCAGCTACGACCGGAACACAGGTACATCTTCAAATCCAGCTCCCGTCGATCACATCAACATCAGTATCCAATATCTGCACGCAAGGTGCAGAAGTGTAGTATGAGTACAACCGACCCCATGTACTCAATAAGTAATAAACCTAACCTTATGTTGAAAGTAGTGACGAGCTGGAACAAAGGTCGGGTCCAACACCAATAGCCAACAATAATCTATAACAACGTAAAGTAAGTAATAAAAGAAGTAACTCAGAGATAAAATGCTCAGCTTAATCATGATTTCTGAAAACAGTTCTGCCTCTCAAGTGTATCAGTGAAAACTCAAATCCTTTACCGAAGTTGCCAAAAATATGAGTAAGTTTGAAAACAGTAATTTTCCCAAAAATCTTTTCAACAATAAATAAGATGTTTGATTTTCTTTCTAGATAGCTAGTAGAAAATGCATCACTATGCCCATATGTCAATATGTGTGAGAAGTCATGAATGACGTGATACCGTATAACATGAGAAAAATGCATCTCTATGCCTGTATGTCAAATGTGCATGTCAATGCGATGCAACTCAGCGATAAAATCATATGCATACTCTCAGAGTATCATTTCACTCAATCCTCCCAGTCACTCAATCCTCTCAAACGCTGGTACTCGGCACTCATACTCAGTAGGTACCTGCGCTCACTGGGGGTGTGTACAGACTCTGGAAGGGCTCCTTGAGCCCAAGTACTATAACAAGCCAATCATGGCATAAATCAGTCAACCATGTTGCGGCGTGCATCCCGATCCCATAAATAATAATATATATAAAGCCAATATAGCCTGCTGCGGCATGCAACCCGATCCCATAATCATCCTCACAATCAGGCCCTCGGCCTCACTCAGTCATCAATCTCTCTAGTCTCTCGGGCTCACAATGTCATGAAAATCAGCCCAAAATGATGATATGATGAATCAATAAATAGCAACAGAGATTGAGAGATGATATGAAATGAATGAACATGACTGCGTATGAAGTTACAAGTTAAACAAATAATTCGACAGCAGAAATAACATCAGTGGGTCCCAATAAGGCAATAATACCAACATTTACCTAAGCATGATTTCTAAAATGAGTCATAGCTCAGTTTCTCTAATACATAAAAATACATGGAGAAATACGAGTTAATTGACTATAAAGCTCTACGAATCAACCGAGTCTCAACTTCTACGGTGCACGCCCACACGTCCGTCACCTAGCATGTGCGTCACCTCCAAACAATTCACATAATGCGTATAATCGGGATTCATACCCTCAGCTCCAAGATTAGAGATGTTACTTACCTCGAACAAGCCAAATCCAATACCGAGCAAGTTGTACAATACTCCGAAAATTTCATTCTGCGCGTATCAACCTCCATACGCTTTCTCATCTCCTCAATTCAATCCAAACGACTCATATCTATTCAAACAATGTGCAAATTAATTAAAATTTACTCTAGTGCTTACAATTTAACAATTTACAAAAATTTCCAACACCATTCGAAAAATCGACAGTGGGACCCACGTCTCGGAATCCGATGAAACTCACAAAATCTGATAACCCATTTAATTACGAGTCCAACCATACTAATATTTCTCAAATCCGACTCCGACTCGATGTTCAAATCTCGAAAATTTATTTTATGAAATTGTAGAAACTTCCTTCGATTTCTCTTGAAAAATCAATAATCTAAAGTCGAAAACGAAGATTAATTCATGGAATATAATCACAAGGGAGTCAAGAACACTTACCCCAAGCTGTGTGGTGAAATATGCCTCTGAAAATCGCCCAAACCGAGCTCCCTAACATTGTTTTCGTCAAAAATGACAAAAACTTCACGTTTATAGGGATTTTTACTGTTCGGGCGCCACAAGTGGCGTGGGGCGCTGTCTGTGGCGTTGTTTCCAGAACCTTTAATCATCCCAGTGCCAGGGCTAGCCCCCCACGCTACTCTGGGCGCTGACGGCGATGGAAAATCGCTCCCAACACGAAAATGGGCATAACTCTCTCATACGATGTCCGAATTCGACGATTCTTTTTGCTATGGCTCCGTAATTTCAATACGGATCTAATGCTTTAATCAAAACTGAATTTAAAACTCATTTACTTAAGGTGATACCACGCATTCGCAAATAATCGACGTCGAAATATTCTAGGAATATCCAACTTAAATTCTGTTAACCATCCGAAATCCACCAGAGGCCCTCGGGACCTCAACCAAATATACCAACAAGTCCTAAAATATCATACGAACTTAGTCGATGCCTCAAATCACATCAAATAACATTAAAACCACGAATCATACCCCAATTCAAGCTTAATGAACTTTAACTCTTTCAACTTTCAAACCTCACGCTGAAACATATCAAATCAATCCGGAATGAACTCAAATTTTGCATACAAGTCATAAATGACATAACAAAGCTATTCCAATTTCCAGAAAATGATTCCGACCTCGATATCAGAAAATCAACTCCCCTGTCAAACTTTCAAATTTTAAATTTCGTATTTTCGCCATTTCAAGCCAAATTTAACTACGAACTTCAAAATGAATATCCGGACGCACTCCTAAGTCCAAAATTATCATACGGAGCTATTGAAACCATCAAAACTTCATTCCGGAGTCGTTTGCACAAAAAAGTCAAATCGGTCAACTCTTTTCATTTAAGCTTCTAAACAAGGATTGTTCTTTCAATTAAATCCCGAATCATCCGAGAACCAAAGCCGACAATTCATACAAGTTATAGTACACATTACGAAGCTGCTCAAGGCTTCAAATTGTCGAAAGGAGCGTATGTTCAAAATGACAAGTCGGATCGTTACAATATCGCACGTAACTTACGAATGATGTTGATATGTTGCCTCTCTTATCATTTGAATGGCTGTCAGAAGAACAATCTTACTATTACTATTCATACTTGTCTTTAATTTTATAGTTATATCGTAATCAAAGGAAATAATTAAATAGATAAAATTTAAAGTGATTTTAATGTTTTAAATATTAGAATTTATACATAGTTCAAGTAAGGAAATATCTAATAAATAAAATGTTGTTAATTTAAAAGTTCTAATATTTAGAATTTTATAATCAATTAACTTTTCACTTTATATATATCTTTTCCTTATTTAAACCATATAACATAACTGTAAATTTCTTCATCTTCCTTTTTCTAATATTTAGGAAGAAGCTTAAAATAATTAAGAATTTGATTGCTTTCAGTTAAACAGTTCAAGAGAAATTAGTCATTTGAAGGAGAAATGTAATTGATTTGAGAAGTATTGATCGATGAAAATGTCTATTTCAGCAACTATACTCACTGGTGTACATGCAGTAATACTACTGTTTAGAGACGAAGATTTTAACCATGTGCTCAATCCAAGTTGATTCAAATCTTTTTTGTGATATTAGAAATGTTTTCCAATGTATTTACCTACATTTGTAATTTTGATTTGTTATTCTCATTAATACCCCAAATAGATTAAAAAAAGATTTTTATGCCAGGAAAAAAAATCATAAACATCTATGAAAGGGATACAAAATATGAAAGATGAAAGTATTATGTTCGTGCGGTATTTAATTATAGTATGATTTGTCGAAGCATTGTCAACACGGTGGAAAGTATTTTACAAGAATTATATTTATGCTATACAGTTCAAATAAAAATATATTTTATAGGAGTATTAATTAATTTTAAATCTTATATATTATTATTTGATATATAATTCAAATAAGCAAAAACTTAATAAATAAAATTTAATTAATTTTAAAGTCCTAATTATTAGAAAATTATTTTAATTGATTTGTTTTCCAACCGTTAGTAAGAAAATTATTCAAACGAAGAGAATTATCAAACATTGCACAATAATGATCTCAAATAATACTTTCTAAAGGCCAGAGCATTTCACTCAAGCTTTTAGTTTATTCTTTTCTCACTTTTGTTATTTGGATTTTTCTCAATCACGATATCGATTATAAATATTTTAGAAATTAAATTTTCTCGTTCAAAATGCATAAGATATATAAAAAATAAAAATTACAATCTAAAAGCATAAAAAGCAAAATGTGTTTATACTTGTAACAACCCGACCGGTCGTTTTGGGCATTTATGCTCCTTTCTACTATTTGAAGTCTTGAATACCTTCATACGACGTATTATGACTTGTGTAAATTGTCAGTTTTGGTTTTCAGGCATTTCGGAGTTAGTTTGGAAGAATAAAATCCAAGGCTTTAAAGCTTAGGTTAAAATAGTGACCGAATGTCGACTTATGTGTAAACGACCCCGGAATAGAATTTTGATGATTCCAATAACTCCGTATGGTGATTTTGGACTTCGGAGTGTGTCCGAAAAATTATTTGAAAGCCTGTAGCTAACTAATATAGGCTTGAAATGACTAAAATAGAAATTTAAATTTGAAAGTTTGACTGGGGAGTTGACTTTTTAATATCGGGGTCGGAATCTGATTCTGGAAATTGAAATAGGTCTGTTATGTCATTTATGGCTTGTGTGCAAAATTTTAGGTCAATCGGACTTGATTCGATAAGTTTCGGCATCGAATGTAGAAGTTGGAATTTCTTAGTTTCATTAAGCTTGAATTGGAGCATGATTCGTGGTATTAGCATTGTTTGATGTGATTTAAGACTTCGACAAAGTTCGTATAATATTTTAGGACTTGTTGGTATAGTTGGTTGAGGTCCCGAGGGACTCGGGTGAGTTTTGGGGTAGTTTCAGACCATTTCTAGGCCATTTTTAATTGTTGGTTTCTGTCTATAGAGGTGTGCATTGCGATCGCGAACATTTGGTCGCGTTCGCGAAGAGCAAACAGCAGTTTGGGGCCTTGTGAATCGCGGACGCTCTTTCGCGATCGCGTAGAACAAAATCTCTGCTGCACTGACCCGACTTTGAAAGCTTATATCTCGCAATCTATAAGGAATTTGGAGATAATCCCAAAAATAAAAGTTGTATCCTTTGATTTATAGTTTTCCGAAAGTCAAACCATTTGTCATTTGGAGTTTTGTACAAAGAGTTATGACTATTATACTAGAAGTTATATGGAAGAGTTGGGGAGTTTGTTCTTCGCGATCGCGAGTGATTTTCCGCGATCGCGAAGGGCAAATTTTGGACTTGAAATTTTTGTGCTTCGCGATCGCGAAGAGTAAATGTCTGGACAAAAGCTATATTTTGAGGTTTCGGCCATTTTAACACATTTGGAGCTATGGAGCTCGGATTGAAGCAATTTTTGAGGTGATTTTCACCATATGGATTGAGGTAAGTTATTCTAACTCGGTTTTGGTTAAATTATACGAATCTATTATTGTTTTTATCAATATATTAGTATTTTTGGTTGAAAATAGTAAAAATTTCATAGACCTTAATTTGAAGATTTGATAGTCGAGTTGATATCGGAATTTGATAAAATTGGTATGGTTGCACTCGTGGTTGAATGTGCGTTCATATTGTATAACTTTTGTCGGGTTCCGAGACATGGGCCCCACGAGCGATTTTTGAGTTAATTTCGAATTTTTATTGGAAAATTAGTATTTTCTTATGCAATTGATTACAATAATTGGTAATGACTAAATCGAATTAATTGTGGCTAGATTCGAGCCCTTCAGAAGTTGATACGTGCAGAATGAGATTTCTGGAGCATTGTTTAGCTTGCTCGACATTGGATTCGTCTTGTTCGAGGTAAGTAACTCTTCTAATCTTAGAGCTGAGACTATGAATCCTGAATAAACGTATTATGTGAATTGTTTGGAGGTGACGCACATGCTAGGTGACGGGCGTGTGGGAGTGCACTATAGAAATTGTGACGTAATTGGTTCCGTAAAATTTTGTAGTCAAATAATCTTGGCATTTTCTATGTAGTTTTATGTGTTAAAGAAATTGAGCTTAGAATCATATTAAAAATCATGCTGAGGCTATGTACCAGTATTATTGAGAATCGCAGAGGTCATATTGTTGTTGAATTATTTGTTTAAAATAAAATTTCATACTCAGTCATGGTCATTCTATTCATATCATCTCTCAGTCTCTGTTGTTATTTATTGATTCATCATATCATCACTGTGGGCTAGTTTCATGACATTGTGAGCCCTAGAGACTAGAGATATTGATGAGTGAGTGAGACCGAGGGCCTGATTGTGAGGATAATTATGGGATCGGGCTACACGTCGCAACAGATCATATTGGCTTTATATACTTTATTATTATGTGGATCGAGGTCGCCCGCCTGCAGCAGGCCTTATAGGCTTTATTATAGCATGTGAGTTGTCCGTGCGGATACAGATATTGATACTATAGCACGTGAGTTGTCTATGAAGCACGTAAGTTGTCCGTGCAGATTATAGCGCTTGGGCTGAAGGAGCCCCTCCGGAGTCTGTACACACCCCCAGTGAGCGCAGGTACCTACTGAGTGCGAGTGCCGAGTATCGAGTGATTGGGAGGACTGAGTGATTGGGAGGACTGTGTGAATTGATACTCTGAGAGTATGCATATGGTCTTTATCACTGATTTGCATCGCATTGACATGTACACATGACATACAGGCATAGAGATGTATTTTCCTTATGTTGTACGGTATCACGTTATTTATGACTTCTCACACATACTGGCCTATGGGCATAATAATGCATTTTTCACTACCTATCTGGAAAGAAAACGAAACACCTTATCTATTGTGGAAAGGATTTTTGGGAAAATTATTGTTTTCAACTTACTCATATTTTTGGCAACTTCGATAAACGATTTGGGTTTTTCAATGATGTACTTAAAAGGTAGAACTATTTTTAGAAATCATAATTCAGCCGAGCATTGTATATATGGGTTACTCCTTTTATTACTTGCTTTATGTTGTTATGAATTGTTGTTGCTTATGGGAGTTGGACTCTGACCTTGGTACAAGCTCGTCACTACTTTCAACCTAAGATTAGGTTTGTTACGTATTGAGTATATAGGGTCAGTTGTACTCATACTATACTTCTGCACCTTATGTGCGGATATTGGATGTTGATATTGTTGTACTCGACGGGATCTGGAATTGAAGACGTACCTGCGTTCCGGTTGTAGCGGCCTCTTGTTCATGGTAGCCTTAGATTTATAAGAATTTATTTATGTACATTTCGAACAGATGATGTATTTATTTCATACCAGTTTTGTAAATTCTAATCTTAGAAGCTCATGATTTATACTACCAATTATTGGGGAAAATATGTTAGTTTTATCTATTTTCTTTTAATTAATTGCCTTATTAATTTCATTGGAATTTGATAGTTGGTAAGCCACAACTAGTTGGATTTTAGGTCGTAACAAAGGTGGTATCAGATCTCTAGGTTCATAGGTTCTACGAGTCATGAGCAAGTGTCTAGTAGAGTCTTGCGGATCGGTATGATGACGTCCATACTTATCTTCGAGAGGTTACAGGGCATTTAGGATAATTTCCCATCTTTCTTTCCTTATCGTGCGGAATTGATTCAGCTTGAAATATAACTCTTTGAATTCCTTCCACGCATTCGTGTGCGCATATGAGCGCTCAGTATCAGCTGTGTATCGCTGGTTTGTGATTTCAGGGATGATATGCGGGATGTGTTAAGATGGATTGAATGTGACGGGAAGTGTTTCCTTGGAATGTAAAGAGGTCCATTGGGTGCTTGATTTTCGTTTGATGTGACGTACAGTCTCGAATTGTGAGTGTGTTGAAGGATCTGTCATGCAGTTTAATTGTGAAGAGAATTAAATCTTCATGTCTTGTTAATGAGTTTGAACTCATGAAGACTAAGTGATTGCGTAGTAATTGTGGATGCGAAAGGGTATAACAAGATGCCAATTTGAGGCTAAGTAGGTGTGTTTCTTATAATGTTGATTGGAGAGTTTCTTTTCTACCAGCGGGTTATATGTGTTGAGATTTGAATTTGAATCTAGTTGAGAAAGTTGACTTGACTGTCAAGAGAATGAATGCAAGATTAGCGGATGATTAAGATATTTTATGGTTGGTATTGCATGGGCCTGAGAAGAATTTTCGTTGAACTAACTGTGGTATTAAGGCAGTAATTGAGTATGGGTATTGTGAGTTATCGAGTATTTTAATCTATAGCTTTGAGTCAAGTGGGGGAGTCTGCTATTGACAATTCAATTTCATGGTTATATGTAAAGGTTTAATTTTGGGCTGAGGCATACTTATGGGTTAGTTATGACTTGCACAGGTTGAGATCGAGGATGACTCGAATAAGAAAATTCCTGGATACGGGTTATATTGTACTTATGAATATATGAAAATCATGGAATGAGTGAGTTGTTATTTGTGAAGGATGTAGTGCGCATGGAGTATGAATTTGATTGGTAGTGTTAAGGCATGGGTACTTCTTTGGGTGTTGCTGTGCTAATGGGGCATGTGTCTTTCCGCCCGTTTGGGCAGTACAATTGATATTTGAGCAGAGTGGATGACTCTCGAGAAAGTTCTAATGGATTCAAGATTAATATGTAACAATTGAGAATTTTTGGCAGATTTGTTTATGGCTAAAATATGAGATTTTAGTTGGATGGTGTCGAGACTTGTGGCATTTTTGCATATCATTATGAATTTTATATTTCGGTATCAGGAAGGTGAATGAAACGGCCTTAGACTTAAATAAGGTATTTTCAGAATGAGTGTTTCGGTTGTGGTATTTATAGGGGTAATTATGATGTGGTGAGACTCTACAGATATTTTGGTGGCAATATTCTTAGGTTTTGGTGGCCCACGTGGTTTGGTCGAGTTAGAGGAATTAAGTTCTAATAGCTTGGTTATGTGCAGATGGATTTCAAAGTGTTCTTGATGGTTTCTACCATGGTTTGAACCGGATATTTTCTACTAGTGTGGGAAACGTATTGTGTATTGTGATTTCCTCCTGGAAGAAAGCAAGAGAAAGGTTTCTAACTAACCGGGTATGTAATTTACTGGTGACTCAGATTTGATAATGGGATTCTTGTGCTTGTCACATGATGGCATAATAGATATGGTGTGTTATGTGGGATTAGGATTTAGATGTACAAGGTGACAGTTCAGTCTTGAAGAGAAGGTAATGAATGTCTGATAACATGGTCAGTTTCAGATATTTCGATGAATGTTATAACTGCTCGGTAATTCCTGAGAAGGGTGCGCATTTCAGAAGGCGCGTTGTGTTTTGACTTACGGATGTTCATCGATATTGCAGTACTCACCTGGTTGATAGACTGGTGATATTCAAATTATTGTTATGTGGCACGAAAGAATTATGAAAGTATTCATCATGGGATTATCGTGAATGAAAGATGTGTTAGTCATTCTAGTGTTGGAGTTGGGATCAGTTACAGTGATTCATGTATTCGATGAATTGGGGACTGAGAGTTCTCAGAAGTATATTATTTCGGGTTGCAGCCTATTTGAGGTGAGTATTTTATTTTAACTCAGTGGAGGCACTAGTTGCGTTAATTATTTGTGATAGCTACGCACTATAAGTATGCATATATGTGAGGTTTGAGCCAATGTGTGGGCACTGGGGCAAGTATTTATACTCGAAAGAATGCTTAGGCTATGATATGCCTAGAGTTGACTGTAGCATAAAGTTATAACGTTTCTCGTGTTCTTACCTTTGTTGAGAACTATCTAGGCTACACTTGAAGTTACAAAGAGGCTAATTTCCTGAATAAATGGGGTAGTTACTATTTTTGCGTTAAATTACTGATTTGAAGTGTGGTAGCAGACTTTGCACATGCTTACACTATGACGTGTTATTTATACCAGTCCAAGAGCATGAGAATCTTATTTCATTATCAAATACAAGTATACTTGTTTAATTGCTCTTGTATGATATGCTGGGACTAGAGGCCTGCGACCATGCCGGGAGATTCATATTATTGGCACGTGAGTTGTCCGTGCCTGTGTGGGAATTTTATTTCTATGATAATTTATCTGATTCATTAATTTCCTTCCTTTACAACTGTGCACATGCGCCTACGGTTATCCTCTTCACGAAATTTGAGGAGTTGGTTGTAACATTGTGGTTGTGGTAGTGCTTGTTGAACTTGCAATATGGTTCTCTTCCTTGAGACATCTCCCATATTTAGGTACACGGATTGTGCAGTGGTGGCTGGAGTTATATTGATGTGGTGTGTCTGTGGGATAGTTGTGTTTAATAATATAAGGTCATCGGACCTAGAATGGGTACTATCAGGTTTGATTACTGTATATTCGGGAGTATAATATTGAAAGTCGGCTTAGGAAGTGATTATGGTAATAGTTGGGGCGAGAGAGCTCCATGACTTGTTGATTTGATAAGGGGTCATGAGATTTCCGCATGTTTCTTTCATTATCAGCAGTGTACGAGGGTTTTAGAATGAGGCTTCGTTTGATATGAGGTTTAATATCAGTATGGGGTTGGTTTTGGAGTAGTTACTGTGATCGGGAATGGTGCTACGAGCATGCAAGTGGTGTAGTATGTTATGTGATTGTATCAGTGGTTATGGTTATGGCTCGATGTAGCTTGTTCAGACTTATACAGTGTATAAATATGAGATTCGGGTCTTGTAAGAAATTCAGAATGTTGGGAATTGAATTCCAAATGTTTTAGGGACTAAGGTTAAAGTAATTATCTTCAATTATGTTGTGTTGTCAGGCCTATATAGAATAGGGTGGCATGGGATTACCCCCGGGTATGTGCGTGGTAAGGTGGAATAGTGATTCGATGGCTTGGAAACAACCCTTGGAACGTTCGAGGACGAACGTATATTTAAGTGGGGAAGAATGTGACGACCCGACCGATCGTTTTGGGCATTTATGCTCCTTTCTACTATTTAATTCTTGAATACCCTCATACGATGTATTATAACCTGTGGTAATTATCGGTTTTGATTTTCAGGTATTTCGGAGTTAGTTTGGAAGAATAAGATTCAAGGCTTTAAAGCTTAGGTTAAAATAGTGACTGGATATCGACTTATGTATAAACGACCCCGGAATAGAGTTTTGATGATTCCAATAGCTCTGTATGGTGATTTAGGACTTAGGAGCGTGTCCGAAAAATTATTTAGAAGCCCATAATTAAATTAGGCTTGAAATGGCTAAAATAGAAATTTAAATTTAGAAGTTTGACCGGGGAGTTGACTTTTTGATATCGGGGTCAGAATCCGATTCTGAAAATTGGAATAGGTTTGTTATGTCATTTATGACTTGTGTGCAAAATGTGAGGTCAATCGTACTTGATTCGATAGGTTTCGGCATCGAATGTAGAAGTTGGAATTTCTTAGTTTCATTAAGCTTGAATTGGGGAATGATTCGTGGTTTTATCGTTGTTTTATGTGATTTGAGGCTTCGACTAAGTTCGTATGATGTTTTAGGACTTGTTGGTATATTTGGTTGAGGTCTCGAGGGGCTCGGGGTGAGTTTCGGGGTGGTTTCGGACCATTTCTAGGCCATTATTAATTGCTGGTTTCTATCTAAAGAGGTGTGCATCGCGATCGCGAATATTTGGTCGCGTTCGCGAAGAGCAAATAGCAGTTTGGGGCCTTGTTAATCGCGATCGCGGAAGCTCTTTCGCGATCGCGTAGAACAAAATCTCTCCTGCACTGACCCGACTTGGGAAGCTTATATCTCGTAATCTATAAGAAATTTGGTGCTGAGGGTATGAATCCTGAATATACTTATTATGTGAATTGTTTGGAGGTGACGCACATGCTAGGTGACGGGCGTGTGGGCGTGCACTATAGAAATTGTGAAGTAATTGGTTCCGTAAAATTTTATAGTCAAATAATCTTAGCATTTTCTATGTAGTTTTATGTGTTAAAGAAATTGAGCTCAGAATCATATTAAAAATAATGCTGAGGCTATGTGCCAGTATTATTGAGACCAATAGAGGTCATATTATTGTTGAATTATTTTTTTAAAATTAAATTTCATACCCAGTCATGTTCATTCATTTCGTATCATCTCTCAGTCTTTGTTGCTATTTGTTGATTCATCATATCATCATTTTTAGTTTCATGTCATTGAGAGCTCGAGAGACCGGAGAGATTGATGATTGAGTGAGGCCGATGGCCTGATTGTGAGGATAATTATGGGATCGGGTTGCATGCCGTAGCAGGCCATATTGGCTTTATATACTTTATTATTATGTGGATCGGGGCTGCCCGCCTGCAGCATGCCTTAAAAGCTTTATTATAGCACGTGAGTTGTCCCTGCGGATACAGATATTATTACTATAGCACGTGAGTTGTCCTTGCAGCACGTGGGTTGTCCGTGCAGATTATACTGCTTGGGCTGAAGGAGCCCATCCGGAGTCTGTACACACCCCCAGTGAGCGCAGGTACCTACTGAGTGCGAGTACTAAGTGCCGAATGTCGAGTGATTGGGAGGACTGAGTGACTGTGAGAACTGAGTGATTGGGAGGACTGAGTGAATTGATACTCTGAGAGTATGCATGTGGTCTTTACCACTGATTTGCATCGCATTGACATGACATACATGCATAGAGATGTATTTTCCTCATGTTGTACGGTATCACGTTATTCATGACTTCTCACACATACTGGCCTATGGGCATAATGATGCATTTTTCACTGGCTATCTAGAAAGAAAATGAAACATCTTATCTATTGTGGAAAGGATTTTTTGGGAAAATTACTGTTTTCAACTTACTCATATTTTTGGCAATTTCGGTAAACGATTTGGGTTTTTCACTAATGTACTTGAAAGGCAGAACTATTTTCAGAAATCATGATTCAGCTGAGCATTTTATATCTGGGTTACTCCTTTTATTACTTGCTTTATGTTGTTATGAATTGCTGTTGCTTATGGGAGTTGGACTCTGACCTTGGTACAAGCTCGCCACTACTTTCAACCTAAGGTTAGGTTTATTACTTATTGAGTACATGAGGTCGGTTGTACTCATACTACACTTCTGTACCTTGCGTGCAGATATTGGATGTTGATGTTGCTATACTCTACGGGAGGTGGAATTGAAGACGTACCTGTGTTCCGGTTATAGCTGCCTCTTGTTCATGGTAGCCTTAGATTTATAAGAATCTGTTTATGTATATTTCGAACAGATGATGTATTTATTTCATACCAGTTTTGTAAATTCTAATCTTAGAAGCTCATGATTTATATTACCAGTTATTGGGGGAAATGTGTTAGTTTTATCTATTTTTTTTTAATTAATTGCCTTATTAATTTCATTGAAATTTGATAGTTGATAATTAGCTTACCTAGCGGGTTGGGTTAGGTGACATCACGACTAGTTGAATTTTGGATCGTGACAATACTATATGCAAGTTTCTATGATATTCTATTGTAAAATAGTTCTCTAAGCGATTTGTGTGATTTTATTACATTAAAGAAAACACAGAAAGGTTAAATTTGTTCCATAATCAAGAAGCTGAGGATTGCCATGCTCTTTTTCTTACAGTTATGTTACATAATTAAGAAAATTATTTATAGGCTTTAATATATTTCAAAGTCTTAAATATTAGAAAAATAACTAAATGACTATTTTGTCTAGTGTCGACTCTACTTTTAAAGGGTAAGAAATACGAATAATATTTCGTTTAGGGCCTTCGTACTTTTAATATAGTATATATATAGTATAGATTCTTGTAGTTAACAACTACATAAAAATTAGGATAATCACAATTTTTATTTTAAGAATATTTAGAAAAGTTTTAAACAAAATCTTGCTGAAAGGTAGGACCTTTTACATTACTAACTTATAATAATAGTGTGACATAAGTTGAAACAAAAAATATTACTGTAATAAATTAAATTTTATGAGTAACTATTTCTTTCTCGTCCTTTGCGAGTTTCTTTTTCAAGAAAATATGTGTATAGTTACGCATATTCTTTAAAATTTTAGATAATATTCCGTGTTACCACATACAAGAAAAATAAAGGCTACAAACAAAAAAACTAGTAATAAAATATACCTCTAGAATAATTTGTCTTGAGTTATATTTTTCATACCGTGTGGTTGTATAAAGACTTCCTAAAAAGTTTAAGTAAAAAATAAATTTATCCAATCGCTTAATTAAGATTTTGGATTGAATGTTTCAGGTTCTTTCAGACATATAACAACTCACATAGTGCAATATTGTAATAGTAAAGGCATGTAACATCTACACAGTCGTTAGTGTAAATAATTGGGGGTCTTCCAAAGGCTTAAGATATTGATTTTCTCCCGTTCATAAATTTGCTAAATTTCTTAAACAATACTTGTAGAAAAAAACCTCCTTCTCCTTTCTTACTGCCTATTTGGCCTAGCTTCAAAAATCAGCTTATTTTGAAAAGTACTTTTCTCAAAAGTGCTTTTGGTGAGAAGTAATTTGTATTCAATCGGCTATTTAATTTGCAAAACACTTCTTAGCACCGATTAATATTTGACCAAAGTTTTAAAAAGTGCTTATAATTAAGTGTATTTTCTCACAAGTATTTTTCAAAGAAGTGCTTTTGGGGAGAATCTATTTTTTTCTGTTTCTCAAAACTCATTTTGTTTCTACTCAAAAGCACTTTTTTCTTCTAAAAGCTTGGTCAAACACTTCCATTTTGAAAAAGGTATCTTTTTTGAAAAAAACAAATTCTTTTGGCTTTGGAAAAGCTTGGCCAAACGTGCAATTATATTATAGACTTAGCATCTTTTACGCGAGCTAATTATAATTTGTCCGACAATCATGTTTTTTGCAAATTTTTGACATAAAACGATAGTACCTTCAATCCTCCAAAAAATAATTAGGATGTTTTCAAGTGTAATAACTTTAATTTACTATTTTAGAATTTTTAGAAATCGTTGACATTTCAAAAGATCCGGTTCCAAACGTGGGGAGAGCTTTGTGAATTTTGTCATATTTGGTTTGCATAAATATTTTCAAAAATATTCACCTTATGAATTCATTTTCCTCCAATTGAAGGAAAAAGACTTCCCAACCATCAAAACTTTCTTTCGGCCTTCCCTGCCACAACTCTCACCCCCCCCCCCCCCAACCTAAATCCACACCCTTTCCACCCGGGCCTCTAGACCCCCGACCTATGGTCTGCACCCCGACATATGAGAGTTGGGGTTAGGGTCCGAGGTCAAGGTCGGTGTTTGGGGTCGAGGGTTCAAGGTGGTACTCCCGACTTTGACCTTCCACCCCTGGACACGACCCAAACTCAACCACCGAATCCTGACTTCGAACTTTGATCCCGTCTTTGATCTCGACACGAAACCCCTATCCTGGACCCCAAACCCACTTGGAACCTGACCCTCACTTTGACCCAGAATATTATTCCGTCATTGATCCCGACCCTGAACCCCTATCCTGATACTTCCCCGAACCCCGACCCCAAACCCTATTTTGGTCCTAAACCCTGATCCTGATCTCAAATCACGATCCAAGCCTCGAACCCTGACCTAACCTAGACGTTGACTCCCGACCCCCATCTTGACTCTAAACATTGATCCTGACCTTGAAGCTCGATCCCAACCTCGAACCCCGAGCCCCGACCTCGATCCCAAACTCGGACCCCCACTACCTCGCTCTTTTCCGCCTTCACTATTTTCATCTCCCATAGTGTTTGCCTAGATTCTATATTTTTAAAAAATATATATATTCTGTTAACTAACCAAACACTAGAAAATAAGTAAGAAAATTACTTATTTTTCAAGATCTGTGGAATACTTTTTATTTCATATCAAATACACCCTTGGTGAAGAGGAGTTCTTCAGATTTGCATGACGACAAAAGCAACTCGCATAATTATGTAATCAATTAAGATAAAACTATGTATCAATTAACTATAATTTAGTGATATTTATATTTGTGAAGACATGTGTCATGTATTTATTTAATTAGTGCTAATATCTTATATGAATAAATATTTACCACAACAGTTGTAGACAAAATATTGTTGTTTCATTTTCTTCTAATTATTTAACGTTGAAATCTTGCTATGTAATTCTATTATGAGTTACAGATAATATTCCATGTTTAACTATTTGCCTTTAACTTTTTTTCGTTTTATCGTAATACAAGGTAAAAAAGGAAATGCATCAAATAATACTCTATCAATTTAATTTTTTATGGCGGTGTTTTATTAAATACGAAATTTAACCAAAAAATAAAACTTTTTGACACATCGAAAAATCATTAGGATTTGTAATTTTAAGCTAAAAAAGTATATTATTAAGGGAAGCTAAAAAAAATTTAAAGCTGAAGAGTTTTTAATATAAAAATTTAAAAGGTCTAATTTTATTTTGGAACAAAAGGAAAGAATGCATATACAGAGTAGTACTTACAAGATCGTTTATATGACATTGTAGTTTGATTGGAACTTCTTAATTCAGCAACGACTTTAGAATTTAGATTTGTGTTGGGTACTTTTACAAATGATCATTCAACTTTTACTTTATCGCACTAAAGACATTAAATAATTTTTAGGATCGAAAAAGTCACTCAACTTTAACTACTAGAAATTCGCTAAAAACGGTCAGGCTAAATCGTTCCGACTAGATATAATAGTCAATAGAATTATTTTATAATTTTTTTAATTATATATCGACCGAAATCGAACAGTAAAGTTTTGCGCCATTAGCCGAGAAAAAATTACCGATCGATAACGATCGGTAAACTGGTCAATCCTTTGGCCGAAATGATCAGACTTGCTTAATCAATACCAATTTTTGCATAAATATGTATCATAGAAAGTCATATTACTCAACTTTTAGGTATTATCAAAAATATTTTATATGTTTGCTGCTAGTGACTTTTTATGATGTTTAGACAAACTTGAGTAACTCTTTAATAATAATAAAATAATTTATTGAATTTCATAACATTTAGGTAAAATTGAGTAACCTTTTCACAAAAAAGTAATTTAATAAATGTAGTGTAATAAACTTAAAATTGAGTATCAGTCTATTATATTAACACAGAACCGGCGGATTTTAAATGAATGTTCATATTATATATACGTTAAATCTTTTATTTATGTATATATGATATGTCTCAAAAACAATAATAAATAAAATTAGAGATTACCTAGTTATCCTATATTATAAACTTATCTACCTTTACTATAGAGGTTTTAACTTAACTACAATTTGATATATAAGTTATCAATTATATACAAATTAATTATAATTAAAAATTCCTTAATATTAGACAATTAATAGGGAATAACTGATACAATCTCTCTCTCTTCTATTTCTTCATCTATCTTCTCTCTTTCTCTACTCTTTTTCATATCCTTTCTCTTTTTTTCTTCATGGAATTTAACAATGGATTTCACATTGTCGCTTGTCACCCGTAGACAAGCCATTGTTTACTGGCCGTTAACTCTCCACCATTGACATCCATTAAAAAAATTCGAAGCATTAATTTCAAATTCGAATTTTTTAAAATTATTATTTGTTTGAATTAGGTGTTATTGTAAATTATTAAGAATATCTTTTGAATTTTATATCTCAATTTTAAGGGGGGTTTGGTGAAGACTAGAGTTGATTTTGGCTAGATTTTTTCAAATATTTATTAAAGTTATGTGAAAATTGTATGAAAATTATATTTAAGTTGTATGTTATTGTAGTTGTATTACTTGTATATGAATAATGTACAAAAGTTGTTAATAAGTTATAAATAAGTTGTATAATGTATATGAATAGTTGTATGAAATTTATATTAAAGTTATAAATACTCTCTTTCACATAAAGTTATATGTTTATATTAAAATTATATTATAATTCTATGAAATTTATATTTTTAGTTGTAGTTGTATTATTTTTATATGAATATTGTGTGTGTGTGTGTATATATATATATATATATATATATATATATATATATATATATATTCAAAATTATATTAAAGTTGTACGAAAATTATATTTAAATTGTATGCAAGTTAATTTTCTAGGAATATTAGTTGAGCTCCTTAAATAAAAACCTTTCACCCTTATTATGTAACGACCCGACCGGTCGTTTTGAGCTCTAGCGCGTCGTTCGGCGGTTTGAGGCCTTGAGTAACTTCACTTCATATTTTATAACTTGTATGTGTGGTCAGAATTGAATTTTTGGAAATTCAGAGTTGATTCGGAAGGAAAATTCTCAATTCAGAAGCTTTAAGTTGGAAGAGTTGACCAAGGTTTGACTTTTGAGTAAACGACCTCGGAATCAGGATTTAAAGGTTCTGATAGGTTCGTATGATGATTTCGGACTTGGGTGTATGTTCGGGTTGAGTATCGGGTGGTCCGCGAGCATTTCGGCGCTTATTGTGAAAAGTGACATTTTGAAGGTTTTAGAATTTCCTAAGTTTGAGTTGAAGTGGACTTTAATATTATTGATGTTTGTTTGGGATTTCAAGCATGAAAATAGGTTCGTATTGTGATTTATGACTTGTGCGTAGAATTTGGTGTCATTCTGAATTGTCTAAGTACGTTTCGACGCGTTCGGAGTTGGATGAAATGAGTTCGAAGCTTAGAAGTTGATTAATGAGGTTTTGAGGCGCGATTCTTGATTTCAATATTGTTTTATGTGTTCCGAGGCTTCGAATAAGTCCGCAG
Organism: Nicotiana tomentosiformis; assembly: GCF_000390325.3. NCBI lineage: Eukaryota > Viridiplantae > Streptophyta > Magnoliopsida > Solanales > Solanaceae > Nicotiana > Nicotiana tomentosiformis. The sequence continues at coordinate 40,924,710 of NC_090821.1, read as the reverse complement.
TATATTTATGGACTTGTTGGTGCAATTGAATGGGAGTCCGGGTGGGTTGGGTGTGTTTCTGCCCACCCGAAGCATGTTTGAACTTGGCAGAAATTGCTGGTGTGCTGGTGTGCTTCGCGATCGCGAGGGTAGTCCCGCGATCGCGAAAAAGGCTGATGAAAGGCCCTATTTTTCTCTTCGCGGATGCGAGGAGGCTCACGCGAACGAGGAGAAGGACCTAGTCCTACTTCGCGAACATGTAGGCTTGATCGCGAATGCGAAGAAGGCTTCGAGGGGGATGGTTGTGAGCAGAAGACCTTCGCGAATGCGAGGTGTGGAACGCGAACGCGAAGGGAAAGGTCAGCTGAGCATCGAAAACGCGATCACGAGGTCACGGACGCGAAGGGTAGCTGGGTAGATCGAAGGAGTTGGCCTTCGCGATCGCGAGGCTTTTTCCGCGATCGCGAAGAAGAGCAGGACTAGGCAGATTTGATTTTCATACGGGATTTGGCCCTTTTTCTTTTATTTTCACTTGGTTGGGCGATTGTTGGAGCTCTTGAAGGGGAGCTTTTGATCATCTATTATGAGGTAAATTATACCCACTTGTTGTAAGGTAAATACATGGATTATATATGGATTTAAACATGAAATTTTGTAGAAATTATAAGATTTGAAAGAAAACCTAGAATTTGGTATTTTTAGATTTTGACCACGAAATTGTGTATGGAATTAAGAATAAATTAAATATTTGTGTTCGTAGTATTATGGGTATTGTTTATCTTAGAATTTTTTTGAAATCCGGACACGTGGGTCTAAGGGTTGACTTTGTTGACATTTCGAGCGGAGTTGGGTATTTTTAAAAATTAATTAATTATAAGTATTGGAGTATATTTTTATTGGTTTTCACGTTTTGACTAGTTTCGGATCGACGGGCATCAATTTGAGGTGTTCGAGAGGCGTTGGAGCCGGTTATGGAACTTCGAAGTAAGGTAAGTCTCTTGTCTAACCTTGTGAGAGGGAATTTATCCCGTAGGTATTATATTTATTATGTGCTACATGTTGTGGGAGCTACGCACGTATGAGGTGACGAGTGTCCGTACGTATGCTAGAATTCCTGATATGTCCGGGCAGACTTAGACTCACGCAATGCTTTAATTGTACTATTTGAGTTATTCTTACCTGTTTAATTGCTTTAATTCGCATTATGACCTGTGACTAGACTCGCATAGAGTAATGGACTCGCTATTTTAGATATTTGACGAGCTACTTGATTAGCCGTAGAAATTGTACTTCTCTAACAGATTTCTCTCATGTTGTGCGTATTCATCGGAAAGTTTCTCTTTAATTCCATAACTCTCACGTATATTCGTGAGTGGGAACAAAGACCTGTAAAAGCAGCATACTCTTATGGGATCAGACTGTTCGCCTCGGCAGGATATTGTAACACAATCTAATACGATTGGGCCGTTCGCCTCGGTAGTATCATATACCATATTCTTATGGGATCGGACTGTTCTCCTTGGCAGGATTATCACTCTTATGGGATCGGATCGTTCGCCTCGACAATTCTATGAAACACTCTTTGGGATCGGGCTGCTTACCTCGGTAGAATTGTGCGAAATACTTGATAAGGAGTATGCATTCTCATGAGTTTCCTAACTTGAGATGTGACCGTTGATTTGGTATGGACCATTACGTATTCCATTTTAGGAGGTACCCGATAATTGAGGACTTTGCGTTCACTGTTCAGTTGTAGACCGTATTATTTGCCTATATTTGTACTCATTGTTTACTTACCATGCTTCATACTTGTCTACTTTATTATATTTGATATATTGGACTACTAGTAAGTGTCAATGTCTACCCCTCATCACTATCTCTTCGGGGTTAGGCTAGATACTTACTGATTACGTATTAATTTACGTACTCATGTTGCACTTCTACATTAACTGTGCAGGATCTGGCAGGTTTATTTGGTGGTCATTTGGGCACGTAGGCGCAGTTGATGAGGGGACTTTATAGTGAGCTGCATTCCATACTATGATTTACGGTACATAGAGTCTCCATCATAATTATTTATTATATCTTGTCTATTTTATATTCCAAACAGATGTTGTGGTAGAGTTGTATTGTTCTAGTAGATGCTCATGCTCTTGTGACACTGAGTTTTAAAAATTCCTAGTGGATGTTCATTATTTTATTATTTCATGTTATTATTATCACTTCACTTTATCATTTATTTATATTCGGAAATTGGTAAAGAAAAGCACAGGTTCCTATGAGTGCTAGATTTTTTTTTATTTATTTAATGGAATTCGTGATTATAAAAATTTAAAAGGGATAGTTAAGTGGGGGTTCACGCGTTGGCTTGCCTAACAGCATAGTTGGCTACCATCACGACCTATTATTGGATTTGGGTCGTGACAGCTTGGTATTAGAGCACTAGGTTCACTTAAGTCTCACAAGTCATGAGCAAGTCTAGTAGAGTCTTGTGGATCGGTACGGAAACGTCTGTACTTATTTTATAAAGGCTACATGGCTGTTAAGAGAACTTCCCTTCCTTGATTCCTCTTCATGCGATTTGATTCCGTTAAAGTTTATGTCTTCGGTTCCTTCCTATCCATTCGTACGCGACGTCGGGCATTTCTTATCAGTTGAGCACCGACGAGTTGTGAAGATGCTACAGGTGCGATGTAGGATATTTTTCCTTACGAATGCGGGCGGACCATTATCGCCGCCTTGTGGAGGAGTATTCTATCATTTCAGCCCAGTGTCGGTGTTGCCTACGGTCGAGATTTTATATTTCCGAATTTGGTGGAATTCTTGTTAATAATGTGGTGTCATCATCCTTGATTGAATGCATTGAGGCTCATCGACATGTTGGCCTTCATTTGTTTGCCTGTTGACATGGTGTTGTGAGATGGAACCTACAAGGAAATTGTCAGAGATGGATGTGCATTGTGATTTCAGTATCGAATCTGCATTTCCAGTGTTCATGGTTCGAGGGAGATGATCCTTGAGGTGGTCTCTGTGCTTAGGAATTTTGAATATTACGAGAAGGGCTTGATTGGAATGTAGGAAAATATGAGTATTCGATTATTGTTTTGGATGCAATACGACTTCGAGTTTCAAACACATTGTTGGACCTTCGGGTGATGTTAATGAATGAAAGGATTCTTACGGTGTGGACCCTGGGAGATTAATTGATTTCATGATGGATGTAACTATGGCAAGGATGTTGGAGGAGGCCGATATGAGGTTACACAGCTGGGCTATCTCCTGTGAGCAGGTTAGCAGTTGCGTGGTTTTAAGGAGGTTCCTATGAAGAGTTCTACTTTCTGCTCAACGTGGGATGCATGTATCGTGATATGAGCTTGGGTCGCTTGAAGAAGACGGTATGACCCCTAAGACGTTGAGTTTGCTATGGTGGTTGATAATTCGGGATGTGTTATGATTGGTGCAATAAGATCTTGCGAGAAATTGGCTGAGTAACAGTGTGGGATCATGGTAACTGGAAAAAAGAAGTTGTTGTGGGGTCTGGATCCATGTGATTGCAGCGTAAAGCTAAGTAGGGGAGCCCACCGTCTACGATTGGATCACGTGGTTATGTGCCTGTGCAATTTTTTATCATCGGTGCACTGATGGATCAGTTGTGACTAAGGGAAGAGAACATCAGGGGTAATTCGAGCAAGGGATTTTATGGGTATGTGCTATACCTTTTCCTTATCGGTTAATGTCAAGGTTAGGGAAAGACTCAGATTTGTTATTTCTTTGAGAGTGTAATGTACAAGGGAAAGGATTCTTTCGGTTGCTTATTTGGAGCGTTCATGTGCTAACGGAGCACTAGTTGTCTGGTTATATATAATCGAGACTGGATTAGAGTGGGCGACTCTCAATAATGGCACTAGTGGATTCGAGATTTAAGGTGTGGTGCTTAAGGATTTTCAGGCTCATTATGTGGCTGAGGATTTGGGTTTTGCAGCAGAGTGTGAAAGGTACTTGGAGAATTTTAATGTTATCCTCGGGTTTGCAGTGCGGTGTTAGGAAGATGGAAAGTGAACAACTTTGGATTCGTAGAATGTCTTACAGAATAGGTGTGTCAATTGGAGATACTATTGAGTGCATGAGGAGGGTAAGATGGCTTATGTGTATTGAGACGGCGTGGTCTCATGATTTGGGTCACTTGGGATGAGTGTTGTTTGAGGTCCGTTAAGTTTTTGAATAGAGCTATTATTTCGAAGCCAAGTCAAGAGTAAATTGGAAGAAGTTGAGTTAGTTAGTAATGGTTTCAATCAGCAGGGTTGTGGAATTGATTAGTTCCTTCGGTGTGTTAAGGCTATACAAGTGATTTGTGGTTGTACGTGCGGGTTTGAAGGTCGTCGTGATTCGAGTGATATGGAGGTATTTTATTCTAATGGCTTGGTTATGTATGAATGGATCCCGGAAGAGTTATGGCGGTTTAGACCACGACTTGAGGGTTGCATTTTCTGCGGTTATGGAAAGTTGGTTATGGGTGGCGATTCTTCTTCTGAAATGATTTAAGTGAACGGTTATGAGCCGATGAAGTGTTAACTCTACTGATGGTTCAGGAGTGTAACGACCCGGCCGGTTGTTTTAAGTGTTATCACCTTGTCCTCATTTACTTCCTATTTTATGCTCAATTGTCGTTATGTGAATTATCAGGGTAGTTGGTTCAATTCCGAGGATGTTTCGAAATGAGTTGAGACACTTAGTCTCAAGGTTGGAAGCTTAAGTTGAAAAGGTTGACCGGATATTGACTTATGTGTAAACAGCTCCGAAATAGAGTTTTGATGGTTTCAATAGCTTCGTAGGGTGATTTTGGACTTAGGAGTGTGTTAGTATAGTGATTTTGAAGTCCGTAGTGGAATTTGGCTTGAAATGACAAAAGTTGAAAAATTAGAAGTTTGAAAAGTTGAGAAGTTTGATCGAGAGTTGACTTTGGGGTTGCCTGGCTCGGATTTGATTTTCGGAAGTTGGAATATGTCCGTTGTGTCAATTATGAATTGTGTGCAAAATTTGAGATTAATCAGAGTTGATTTGATAGGTTTCGGCATCGAATGTAGAAGTTAGAAATTCATAAGCTCATTAGGCTTGAATTGGGGTGCGATTCATATTTTTGATGTTGTTTGATGTTATTTGAGGCCTCGACTAAGTTCGTATCGTGTTTTAGGACTTATTGATATATTTGGTTTAGGTCCCGGGGTCCTCGGGTGGATTTCGGATGGTTAACGGTTCAAATTTGGAAGTTAAAGCATGGTTGGGCAGACCTGGACTGGTGTGATCGCACCTGTGAAGGTCGTGGTCGCAGGTGCCAGGCAATAGGTGTGTGGATGGCATCACAAAAGTGGCCTAGAAGGAAGTGGGCAGTGGTCGTAGGTGCGAGGTTATTTTCTGCACCTGCAAGTTTGTAAATGCGGCGTATTGGGCGCATATGCGGAAGCTCAGTGAGGAGGCTAGGGAGCGCAAGTGCGGAGGAAGTTCCGCAGATATGGACTCTCATCTACGCATGTTTTATCGCAGAAGCGAAGGCAGGGGCCTTCAGGGGAAACCGCAGAAGCAGAGGATTTGTCGCACCTGCGAGACCGCAGATGCGATTAAGTGGGTCGCAGGTGCGAAAGCACTGCAAATTATATTTCGAAGGGTTTCCGAGATTCTATCATTTTGGACTTTGCAAACTTGGATTAAGGCGATGTTTGAGATGGATTTCGAGGAGTTTCTTGAGGTAAGTCACTCGTGATAATTTTTATGCAATAATATTGTTTATCCATTGAATTTTCCACCTAGTTTGTGTATTATTTAGGTGGAATTTTGGGAGTTTTGGGCTAGGGATTGAAGATTTAAATTTGGGGATTTGAGTGACGATTTGGTGTCGTAATTTGGTAAATTTGGTATGGTTGGACTCGTGGTTGTATGGGCTTTCGGATTTTGTAACTTTTATTAGATTCAGAGATGTGGGCCCGGGGTTGACTTTTGAGTTGACTTTTTGACTTTTGATTAAGAACTTAGTATTTTCATATGGAATTGTTTTCTATAGCTTGAGGTGAATGTATCGAATTGTTTATGGCTAGATTCGAGGCGTTCGGAGGCCGATACGCGAGGCAAGGGCTTGTTGGAGTAGAGATTGGCACGGTTTGAGGTAAGTAACATTTCTAAACTTGGTTCTGAGGGTATGAATCCCTGAAATTTACGTGTTGTGTGATTGGTGTTGAGGTGACGCGGATGCTAGGTGGCAGGCATGTGGGTGTGCACCTTAGTAAATGTGATTAAGTCGATTCCGTGGAACTGCGTAGTTATCTTTCTTGAATATTATTACTGTACTCTATGTGTTAGAGCATTTGAGCTGTGATTTATGTTAGAAATTATGTTTAGGCTATGTGCTGGTGCTATTGTGACCCACAATGGTCATTCTTTGTTGTCGAGTTATTTGCTTAATTGTAGTTATGTACTTAGTCGCATTCATCATTGCATATCATATAATAGTCTCTGTTATCATACATTGTCACATCACGTATCATTGATTTGGGCTACTTAGAATGAGTGTTGTGAGCCCGACAGACTGGAGAGATTGATGGGTGAGTGAGGCCGAGGGCCTGTTTGTGAGTGATACTGATGCGATCGGGCTGCACGCCGCAGCATTTGGTTGTACTCACGCTACACCCTACACTTCGTGTATAGATCCTGGTGTTTCCGTACACGATGGTTGTTGATCTTGGAGCTTCAGCCTTTCGGAGATTTTTGAGGTAGTTGTCTTCCTGTCCTCACACCTTGACTCTCCCCCCTTATCTCTCAGTTTTACTTATTCTGTTCTACTTTCTTAGACAGTGTATCACACTATGTTATTATATAGATGCTCATGTACTCAGTGACACACGAGTTTTGGAAAAATCTGTATTGAGTTGTGATTTTTTCATCCAGGTTTATGAGATTTTTACTTACTTAAACCTGTATTGGTATATTTTAAATTTAAAAATATTGGTATGTGTGAGTTGTCGGCTTGTCTAGTATCATGATAGGCTCTATCATGACATGTTGAGTTTTGGGTCGTGATAAGGAGATTATGATGAAATTCTTGTACTCTTGCGTAGCAGCATGATATGTGTAGTGCACGGTACGGAGATTGGAAGTTGAGGATCAGGGTTGCGGTTCAGTTTTGATAAGAATGTCACAAGCTCGGAAGAGCGGGGGGAGATTTCAGATATTCAAAGTATGCTGGCGCTATCTTAGTGTCGCCTGAGAACGGTGTTTTGTGTAAGAGGCATTATGGATTGATTTGTGAATTCTTGATTTGCATCACAAAATTTGTACAGTTGGTGGTATAGATGTGCAGACCTTGCTACCTAGTGCAGAAGGTCGTAAAGTGACTCCCACAGGATGATCGTATAAGTTTGGTGTGTCAGTCATTTAAGGGGGCAGAGATTGAAATCATGTATGGAGATTCTACCATTGTCACTGATTTGAGAATTTATGTCTGATAGATGCTCTATTCCTTTGGTTGTGGACTATGGAAGTTGTTCCGGATTTGATGATAGATCGTATGTGTCATGGTTAGGGTCATTGTGGATATGGGGAGGTTATATACCTATTTGGAGATGATCGGGATTGGCTTGAGGTCTGTGGCTAGGCCTAATGTGAATGTATATTCTATGCCAGATCGGATACGCTTAGTCAGCTTGGCATTGCTTATGGATGATTCTTTGGGCGTAGTGGATGATATTCCTAGTGTCGGCTATTTCAGGTGCACTCTATTATTCCATATGGGTTATGAGGCAGCTTGATTATTTGAACATGTGTTGTGATCATGTGTACCTTGTGGTGTTATATGAGCAAGATGGCTCTCGAGATACATGTCATTTATTACACCTTAGTCATGCTTGGCCCCTTGTAGCGCATGACGTTATCTGTCTCCCCAAAGTTATGTTATGCACTTGGCTTGCTTGTTGTTGATATACGTGTGTTTTGTAGGTATGAGCATTTTTGGCTCGATGAGTATTTCCCTTACTGATTGTTATGTGTGGATCGGGTGGCACGCCGCCACAGGTATGATGTTTTGATTGGGTTGCATGCTACTACTGTATCATGTATGGATCGGATTACACATCACAACTGTGAGATATTGAGTATGGTTCCTTATACCTATTTTGTGTGCCTTGTTTCATCAATTTGAGATAGGTTCATAGCATCTGTTTGATCATTTTATTCGTTACGCGGGTTGGATAGCTCTTTCCCCGAGATCGTTTTTCCATAGTTGGTCGTATTCGAGTTGTGGCTTGTTGATATATTGATGTCGTCGTATGAGGTTGTAGGTGATTTTTGATGTGGTTTGTCGGTCGAGCGGCTTGTACTAGGTGAAACGAGGTTGTCAGTCCTGAAATCAGTGCAATCAGATTCATATAATGTATAATATTGATTTGGCAGGTGGTTATGAGTTTCTACACGTCGCTTTCATCGTTATAGTATTGCTAGGGTTGGATCAGGGCTTATACGCATTATGAGGTATACTACGGGCATGGGGTTAGTGAATTTGTAGCAGTTGTACTTGGAGGAGATTACTATTGGCAATGAGTTATGCGGTGCATTGTGTGATATTAGCATGGGTGCATGATCATGTTTTGGTTCAGCGTGTAGAGATTCATACGATGTTCGTATGTTAGAATCAGGTCTCGTAGAGAATTTCGGATGTTGGAATTTGGTTTTAAGGCTTGTGGGCTAAGGCTACAGGAAGGATCTTCAGTCTGGCTAGAGCGAATGCGCTCACATGGGTTGTGGTGGCACCGCTAGGTGCACGAGGTGTTAAACAACGATTTTGAGAAACTTCGGAGCGGTTCTTGGAACGTTCGAGGACGAACGTATGTTTAAGTAGGGGAAAATGTAATTGTCAGGACCCAAAACCCACTCTAGGTCGTGATGGCCTACAACGTCACCGTTAGGCAAGCCAACGGTGAACCATCTAAATAATAATTCATTTATATTACTTTTGAAATCATAATGTTTTATTAAATAAATAAATAAATATATGCATTTAAAAATCATGGGTACATACAATACTAGTAAAATATGAAATAAAAAGGGGACAATATTAATGCAAAACCATTAACATCTATTAGAATATACCAAATTCCGGTGTCACAAGTGCATGTGCATTTACTAAGGAGTACAATAATAATACAGCATCTGTCTAGGATGTAAATTAGACAGTATAAAGTAAATAATACGATGAGGACTTTGTGGGCTGCGATAAGTAGCCTGAAATGCAGCTCACCATAAAGTTCTCTCAACGGCTGCGTCTATGTACCAAGATGACCACCAAATGAACCTGTCAGATCCTACATATTTAGTGCAGAAGTGTAGCATGAGTACGTAAATCAACGCATACCTAGTAAGTATCTAGCCTAATCCCGGAGAAGTGATAATGAGGTAAAACGGTAACTAACATAATCCTCCAACATTTCTTTTGACGATATAAATTTCTCAAATCTCTTATGCTATCTCGACAGATCAGAAATATCAAATGCAATCTCAAACGAATAAGGAATACTATATAAATGACATACCCCAATAAAAGAGGAATCTCACGAATATCCGGACTGCTAGCGGTATCACGCATGATTATGCCTAGGTCGTACGGTCCGATCCAGAGTGGTGTGTACACTGCTGAGGTTCAACCGATGCGAACCAGAGATGCATCTCAATAAACTACCAAGGCGTTCGGACCGATCCACAAGAAAGGAAGAAACTTACCGAATTACGAGTCACGTGCTTACAACACAGGTACAGGAGCATAAGTAAACATGACTTTTTCCGTTTATCAAATATCTTGCCAAACAACTCAAGGTGATAAAGCTCAGCCTAGTATGTTCCCAAATCAATTTCAATTACAAATTCACTTAATTAAGCTAGCAAAATGAGGTCAAATAATTCAAATATTACATGATAAAGTCCTAAGTCTACCCGGACATAAATATATTTTTAGTTACGTACAGACTCTCGTCACCTCGTACGTATGTATTCCCCACACCAAGTAGCACATAACAAATACATTACCTATGGGGTAATTTCCCCCTCACAAAGTTAGACAGGAGACTAACCTCGCTCCGAAATCCGATAATCGGCTCCAACACTGTAACGACCCGACTTGTCGTTTTAAGAATTTATGTCTTGTTCAGTGACTTAAGATTTCGAGTAGCCTCGCAATATGTATTATGACCCGCGTGTGTGGTCGAGTTTGAATTACGGATGATTCGGAGTAATTTGGGACACTTAGTTCCTAAAAAGGGAGCTTAATTCTTAGGATTTTGATCAAAGTCGGAACTGTATGAAGACGACTCCGGAATGGAGTTCCGTCGATTCTGTTAGCTCCGTATGATAATTTTAGACTTAGGAGCGTGTCTAAAAAATTATTTGGAAATCCATAATGGAATTAAGCTTGAAATGGCGAAACTCAAAATTTTGGAAAGTTTGACCGGGGGATTGACTTTTTGATATCGGGGTCGGAATGCGATTTCGAGAGTTGGAATAGCTCCGTTATGTTATTTCGGACTTGCCTGCAAAATTTGACGTCATTCCATGTTAGTTTGGTAGGTTTCGGCACGCGTTTTAGAAGTTGGAAGTTTTTGAAGTTCATAAGTTCGATTTGTGGTGCGATTTGTATTTTCGGCATAATTTGATGTGATTTGAAACCTCGAGCGAGTCCGTGATATGTTATGGGACTGGTTAGCATGATTGGACGGGGTCCCGAGGGGCTCGCGTGTGTTTCGGACCAAATTGGAGCTGTTTGGACTGATGTTGTTGAAGTATGGTTTCCTTCTTCGCGAACGCGAAGGAAGTCCTGCATTCGCGAAGAGGAGTTTGAGGGGCCGATGATTTGTCCTTCGTGAACGCGAAGCTGTGAACGCGAACGTGAAGAAGGAGCAGGGCAAGTCTTCGCGAACACGGCCCAGGAAACGCGAACGTGAAGAAGAAAAGGAAGATAGGGGCCTGGGGTCGTTTGGCTTTCGCGAACGCGAAGCTTGGAACGCGAACGCGAAGGAGTTGGTCAGTTGGTCATCGCAAACGCGACGAGGACTTCGCGAACGCGAAGAGGAAATAATCGGGCAGAAGCAGTTGGCCTTCGCGAACGCGACGCTTGTCACGCGAACGCGAAGAAGGATTGGAGGCAACTAGATTTTTTGCCTTCGTGAATGCGAAAGAATGGTCGCGAACGTGAAGAAGGTGTATCTGGGCAGAATTAAAAGTCCCAAAAATGGGGGTTTGAGTTCATAACTCAAAAGCAAATTGGGAGTTCGATAGAAGGCGATTTTTGGAGAGATTCTTGTGTGGGTGTTTGGGGTAAGTGATTCTTATCCAGTTTTGATTAATTTCCATGATTATGTCTTTGAATCCATCATTTAATTCGGATTTAATGGAAGAAAAATCAAGATTTTTATAAAATCTTCCAAAAATAAAAATTTAAGATTTGGAGGTCGATTTGTTATTGGAATTCGATAAAATTAGTATGGTTGAACTCGTATCGGAATGTTGTTCGGATTTCATGAAAATTATGTCGGGTTCCGAGGGGCGGGTCCCGCGTTGACTTTTGTTGACTTTTTGGAATAAATTTTTAAGTCGACGTATTATTATCCGGAATTATTTTTGATGAATTTTAATAAAGTTATATAATTAATTTGGATAGATTTGAACGGCCCGGAGGTCAATTCAAGCAAGAAGACGATTTTGGAATATCGACATAACTTCAAAGAGGTAAGTGTCTTGCTTAACCTCGAGTGGAAAAAATTCCCCTTAGGTATTGAGTCTTATGTGCAACTTGGGTAATTGAAAACCATGTACGCGAGGTGACGAGTACATACTTGGTTTATATGTGTAAATTTTATGGAGTTAAAGTCTTGAGCATATTGTGTAGTAAATTGGATAATTGTTGGCATATATTTTATCATCTACTTATCGTGTGTAAACCCTTGTTGTTGACTCTGTTGTTATATGATAATGTGATGTGATTGTTATTTGATTATTTATGAAGTTTCGTGAATTTGCTGGCTTGATAATTATTAGAATTTAATTTCATTTTGGATTTTTTCCTCTACAAATAATTAATTAAATGAGCTTAAGAAGAGGTGTTTATATAATTATTGAAAATTTGATCTTTTATGAAGACTTTACTTTATGTTGAGTAATTTCTATCTCTATTGATTATTTTTGGGTGTTGTACACATTGTGTGGAGCATTTGGCTATTTGCTGTGAAATTAATTGACTTGGTTGTAGCTTTGAAATTTGGTTGTGGCCATTGGGCAAATTGTGATATGAATTGATTTTTGTTATGTTGTAGTGATAATTTTTTGTGTAAATTATTGTGTTGTGTGAGTTGTTATTTTGGGGAGATAAGGGTGGCATGTCACTGTTGATATTATTTGGCTATAAGGGTGGCATTTCACTGTTGTGTTTGTTGGCTATTGATATTGTCTGGGCGGAGCGATAAGGGTGGCTATAGGAGCGATAAGGGTGGAAATAGGAGCGATAAGGGTGGCTATTGATATTGTCTGGGCGGAGCGATAAGGGTGGCTATAGGAGCGATAAGGGTGGCGATAGGAGCGATAAGGGTGGCTATTGTCAAGGACGATATATGATGATGTGGGGTTGTGGTGTTGAAAATTTTCATGTGATGTTGTGATTTTCTTGTGTTTATTTTTATACCTTGTGCAACTTGTCTTGTTGTTAGTAAATTGATAATAATCTGATTTTGTTGAAATTGGGAGCTTGTGGCTATTGCCAGGCGGTTTATAAAATGAACTGTGGGCACGAGGTGCCGTTCATTATGATATGAAATGGGGATATTGGCACGTGAATTATCCGTACAGTTGTGATATAAAATGTGGGCACGAGGTGCTGTGATGAAGTGATAATGATATTTGACACGTGAATTATCCGTGCAGTTGTAATATGAAATGAGGGTACGAGGTGCCGGGCAAATATGATGATTTAATTATGAGCACGAAGTGCCGTGAAAATATGAAAATGGGCTGAGACCCGTATTTACAAAAAATATAAAAATGGGCTGAGACCCGTATTTTGATGATTTTGAAATGAGGTGTCACATGGTGACTTTTTAATTGAAAGAATTATATTCAAAATATTTATTTGAAAAGATTTTTACTTAGAAAGTATCATATAAAAGAATGGTATTTTGAAAGATATTTATTTGAGGAAATTGCATTTGAAAAGATTTATTGAAATAATTATATTTAAAAAATAATTATTTGAGAGAATTATATTTGAAAGAGAGTTATCTGGAAGAACTATGTGAAAGATATTTATTTGAAGGGCTTGATTTAATTGGGTGTAATTGTGTTTATTAATTGTTGAGTGATATTAATGGTGTTCTTGTTGTCTGTTGTGCATATCACTAGTTGTTTTATCCTGCCTTTATTATTATTATTAGTTTCCTATTATTTTGTATATTATATTGCACAGGTTATTAGACTAGTGAGTCTCTTGACTGTAACTCGTCTCTACTCCATTGAGGTTAGTCTTGATACTTGCTGGGCACCGCTGTAGTGTGCTCACTCTACACTTCTGCATATTTTTGTACAGAGCCAGGTATTGAAGATATCGGACTTGAGCAGAGTTAAAGCGTGATCATAAGAATTCAAGGTAGAGCTGTTTGGTCGTCGAAGTCCCTTAGAGTCTTTTCATTTCATTGTACTGTTAATTTGTAATCAAACAGTATTGTATATTCGGTCCCCGTGATTATTCCATGTATTCAGTTAGAGTTCGTGACTCAGTACTACCAGTCTTGGAAGGTTGTGTATTGTAATTATTTCCGCTGTTAGATTTTTTTTTTAAAAAAAGGCTTCAAAATGTAATAGAAATCGGCTTACCTAGTCTTAGAGACTAGGTGCCATCACGACGCCTGTGGTGGGATTTTGGGTCGTGACAAACGCCTCTCTAATACCTCAAACTGGTGCCCATCGATATGAAACTATCCTAATAACATGCAAACTAATCAAAATATACTCCAATACTCATAACTTAATAATTTATAACAATTTTCAACTCTACTCGAAAAGTCAACAAAGTCAACCTTCGGGCCCATGTGCCCGAATTTCGAAAATTCGCAAAGATAAACATTACGCATGACATCACGAACTCAAATATATAATTTATTCCTAATTCATGTCCAATTTCGTGGTCAAAATTTAAAAATATCAAATTCTAGGTTTTCTTCCGAAATCTCCCAATTTTTACAAAATTTCATGTTTAAATCCATATATAATCTATGTATTTATCTTACAAAAAGTGGTAACAACTTACCTCATGATATATGGCGAAACTAATCTTCAAGAATCGCGCCACATGTGCTCCAAGAACTTAAAAGTGAAGAAAATGAGCTCAAAATCCCAAAATTAGATGTTTAATACACCTGACATGCCTCCTCCTTCACGATTGCGATCATTACCCATGCGACCATGGTTAACAAAAGTTCCAGTATCGTTTTCTTCATCGCGATCGCGATGTACAAATTTTATTTTCTTCTTCACAGACACCCTTCCGTATAATTGCCATAACATTTTGTACAAAATTCCAAATGATAAACGGTTTGATTTTCTGAAACTTAGATTCAAAGCGCTATAACTTTTAATTTTTGGATTATCCCAAATTCCTTATAGATTCAAGATATAAGCTCCCGAAGTCATACCACTGACAACAAAAATTCCTTCTACGCGATCGCGACCTTCCTTCCGCGATCGCGATTCACAACTCCTAGAATAGCACTTTTCTCTTCGCGATCATGGCCCAGACCTCCGCGATCGCATTTCACACCCCCGACACCAGTTATCAGCTGGTCCAAAAGACCTAAAAGTGGTCCGAAACCACCTTAAAACCCACCCAAGGTCTGAGGAACTCCGTTCAATCATTCTAACAAGTTTATATACCCTATGTAAACTTGTCTAAAGGCTCGAAACATAAATTACAACATAGAAACCAATAATTAAAGATCAAATTTAATTTCTTAAACTCTCTTAACTTTCAAACCTTCATCCTTCGTCGAACGCGTCTGAATCACGCGTAAACATTTTGGAATGACGCCAAATTTTGCGTACAAGTCATGAATCATGATAAGAACATATTCCAAGGCTCAGATTCTAAACGGACATCGATAATTCAAAAGTCCACTTCATATCAAACTTAGGAATTTCTCAAAAATTCAAAATGCTAGCTTTTCACAATAGGCGCCTAAATGCCCCCGGACCACCCGATACTCAGCCCGAACGTATGCCCAAATCTGAAATCATTATACGAATCTATTGGAACCTTCAAATCTAGATTCCAATGTCGTTTACTCAAAAGTCAAACCTTGGTCAATTCTTCCAACTTAAAGCTTCCAAATTGAGTATTTTCCATCCGAATCAACTCCGAACTTCCCGAACTTCAATTCCGACTATGCATACAAGTCCTAAAACATGAAGTGAAGCTACTCAAGGCTTACAAACCACTGAACCAGGTGCTAGAGATCAAAACTACCGGTAGCTTGAGGCCTTGAGTAGCTTCACTTCATATTTTATGATATGTACGTGTAGTCGGAATTGAATTTCGGGAAGTTCGGAGTTAATTCGGAAGGAAAATTCTCAATTCAGAAGCTTTAAGTTGGAAGAATTGACCAAGGTTTGAATTTTAAATAAACAATCTCAGAATCGGGATTTGAAGGTTCTAATAGGTTTGTATGATCATTTTGGACTTGGACGTATGTTTGGGCTGAGTATCGGGTGGTCCGAGAGCATTTCGGCGCTTATTGTGGAAAGTTGGTATTTTGAAGGTTTTAGAATTTTCTAAGTTTGAGTTGAAGTGGACTTTAATGTTATTGAAGTCCTTTTGGAATTTCGAGTATTGGAATAGGTTCGTATTGTGATTTATGACTTATGCGTAGAATTTCGCGTCATTCCGAGTTGTCTAAGTATGTTTCGATGCGTTCGAAGTTGGATGAAATGAGTTCAAAGCTTAGAAGTTGATTAATGAGGTTTTGAGGCATGGTTCTTGATTTCGGTGTTGTTATATATGTTTCGAGGCTTCAAG
This sequence comes from Nicotiana tomentosiformis, assembly GCF_000390325.3. Classification (NCBI taxonomy): domain Eukaryota; kingdom Viridiplantae; phylum Streptophyta; class Magnoliopsida; order Solanales; family Solanaceae; genus Nicotiana; species Nicotiana tomentosiformis. The sequence goes on along the minus strand of NC_090821.1, from coordinate 40,908,647 downwards.
TAAGTCCATAATATGTTTATGGACTTATTGGTGCAATTGGAAGGGGCCCGGGTGGGTTGGGTGTGTTTCGAACCACCTGGAGTGTGTTTGAACTTGGCTGAAATTACTGGTGTGCTTCGCGATCGCGAAGGTAGTCCCGTGATTGCGAAGAAGGCTGATGAAAGGTCCCTGTTTTTTCTTCGCAAATGCGAGGAGGCTCACGCAAACGCGGATAAGGATCTGGTCCTACTTCGCGAACGTATAGGCTTGATCCCGAACGCGAAGAAAGCTGCGAGGGGGATGACTGTGAGGTAGAAGGTCTTCATGAACGCTCGCGATTGCGAGGCTTTTTTCGCGATCGCGAAGAAGAGTGGGCCTGGGCAGATTTGATTTTACTATGAGATTTGGCCCTTTTTCTTTCATTTTCACTTGATTTATGGATCTCTTGGAAGGGAGATTTTTATCGTCTATTATGAGGTAAGTTATTCCCACTTGTTGTAAGGTAAATACATGGATTATATATTGATTAAAACATGAAATTTTGTAGAAATTGTGGGATTTGGAAGAAAATCTAGAATTAGGTATTTTTGGATTTTAACCACAAAATCGGGCATGGAATTAGGAATAAATAATTTATTTGAGTTCGTGGTGTTATGGGTAATATTTATCTTCGAAAATTTCAGAATCCGGGGACGTGAGCCCTAGGGTTGACTTTGTTGACTTTTCGAGCGGAGTTGGGAATTGTTGTAAATTAATTAATTATGAGTATTGAAGTATATTTTTATTAGTTTGCATGTTGTTTGACTAGTTTTAGATCGATGGGCATCGGTTTAAGGTGTTAGAGAGGCGTTGGAGTCGGTTATGAAACTTCAAAGCGAGGTAAATCTCATGTTTAACCTTGTGATGGGAATTTACCCCGTAGATGTTATATTTATTATGTGCTGCATGTTGTGGGAGTTATGAACGTATGAGGTGACGAGTGTCCGTGCGTATGCTAGAATTCCTGATTATGTCCGGGTAAACTTAGACTCACGCCATGCTTTAATTGTACTATTTAAGTTATTCTTATATGTTTAATTGCTTTAATTCGCATTATGACATGAGACTAGACTCGCGTGGAGTAATGGACTCGCTATTTTAGATATTTGACGAGCTACTTGATTAGCCGTAGAAATTGTACTTCTCTTACGGATTTCTCTCGCATTGTGCGTATTCATCTGAAAGGTTTTCTTGAATTCCATAACTCACACGTATATTCGTGAGTGGGGTCAAATACCCGTAAAAGTTTCATACTTTTATGGGATCGGGCTGTTCGCCTCAGCATGATATTATAACACGCTCTTATAGGATCGGGTCGTTCGCCTCTGCAGTATCATGTATTATATTCTTATGGGATCGGGTCGTTCGCCTCGGCAATTCTATGAAACACTCTTATGGGATCGGGTCGCTCGCCTCGACAGAATCGTGCGAAATACTTAATAAGGAGTCCGTGTACTCATGAGTTTCCAGACTTGAGATGTGACCATTGATTTGGTATTGACTTTTACGTATTCCATTTCAGGAGGTACCCTCTAATAAAGGACTTTGCGTTCACTATTCAGATGTAGACCGTATTATTTGCCCATATTTGTACTCATTGTTTACTTATCATGCTTCATACTTGTCTACTTTATTATATTTAATTTATTGGACTACTAGTAAATGTCAATATCGAACCCTCATTACTACATCTTTGGGGTTAGGCTAGATACTTACTAGGTACGCGTTGATTTACGTACTTATGTTGCACTTCTGCATTAACTGTGCAGGATCTGGCAGGTTCATTTGGTGGTCATTTGGGGACGTAGGCACAGCTACTGAGAGGACTTTATGGTGAGTTGCATTCCATGCTATGATTCGCAGTACACAAAGTCTCCATCATAATTATTTATTATATCTTGTCTATTTTATATTCTAGACAAATGTTGTGGTAGAGTTGTATTGTTCTATTAGATGCTCATGCTCTTGCGACACCGAATTTTGAGAATTTCTAGTGGATGTTCATTATTTTATTATTTCACGTTATTATTATCACTTCACTTTATGATTTATTTATATTCGAAAATTGGTAAATAAAAACAGAGGTTTCTATGAGTGCTAGATTTTATTCTATTTATTTTATGAAATTCATGATTATAAAAATTTAAAATGGATAGTTAAGTGGGGGTTCATGCGTTGACAGTGCCGGCCCAAGGGTGAGGCTACTAAAGCAGCTGCTTTGGGCCTCATAATTTTTGGGGCCCCAAATTTTTTTTAATAGGTTATATATTAATTTATTTTTAAAAGAATATTTAGTATTTTAAATGAGAAAGTACAAATTTTCATAGTAAAAAAGTAGGATTAAATTGTTGATCATAAATTGAGAAAAAAATATCTTTTTGGGAATCACTCTCTAGACTATAAATTGAGAAAGGATTCGATTATTAATTCATAACTCAAAAAAAGATTAAAACCTTAATACAGTTCCACAACGTGTATATCTCAAGAGAAATTAAATGGATTAGATAAAATTATTAATAACTTTGCATATGAAAAAATAGAAATACAGAATTTAAATGAAATTATATATGAATTTTTCCTTTTATATAAAAAAAAAAAAAAATCTCTCATTGAAATTTTGCTTTAGGCCTCCATATTTATTGAGCTGTCCCTGCGCGTTGACTTGCCTAGCATTATACTTGGGCGCCAACAAGGCCTATTATTGAATTTGGGTCGTGACATATTGCTTCTGGTACATAACTGCCGTTGTCATTCATTTCTCGTCAATATTCTATAAGATTTAAAGCCTTTACTTTTTGTTTCTAAACATTGTTTAGTTCTCCAGTTGAGCTAGCCTACTGTAAATTATGTATATCTCATTTTCTCCTTTATATATATCTCAATTTTTTTGATAAATACTATATCAAATGACATAGTCGATACAATTTATTTTCACCACTACAATTATTTGTTTTGGATGTTAGTTAAAAACAAATTGAAAAAAGGGAAAGTACTAAAGAATATGGAGAGAGGATAAGAGGAAAAAAAATAAAGATGAGTTGTAGCAGCAATGAGAGATAGAAAGAGAGTGAGGTTCAGTACTCTGCTCTTACTTAAGGAAGAGGGAGAGAGGAGAAGAGAAAAGAAAAGTAAAAGATATAATTGAATCCATTAATTGAAGACCCTAATAATGTGTTGAAAATTATTTAATGGAAAATGTATACAATTTATTAAAAAAAAAAAAAATCAATTTTGATAAATATCAAAATTTAGCTATTTCGGATAAATAAGTTTAGCAACATCTACTAATACTTAGTAAGTACTCCATTCGTGTCTTACTTTCTTTGTTAGTCTGTTTAAAAAATAATGTTTCTTTCTATATTTTGTATGAGTAATTGTTTAATTCTAACTTTCCACATGACATATTTAAAATCACAAGATTTAGAATACTTTGGTACATTACAAAGGTCTTTAACTTAAGATCATAATATTTTTTAAAAATTACTTTTTTAAACTCCATGTCCAACTAAACAAATAGTTTGTTTGCCCAAGCTTCTCCAAAGCCAAAAGTACTTTTTTTCAAAGTAAGTGTTTGGCCAAACTTTTAGGAGAAATTTTTTTTTTTTGAGTAGAAGCAGAAAAAAAAAATTTCTCCTTAAAAATACTTTTTTGAAAGCACTTTTGAGAAAAATACACGTAGAAACACGTTTCAAAAGTTTGGCCAAACACTAATTACTGTTCAGAAATACTTTTTAAATTAATTAGTCCAACATAAATTTTATTTTATTATTTTAAAAAATATATTTCTCAAAATAAATTGACTTTTGAAGTTTGGCCGAAAGACACATAAATTAAAACGGAAGGATTATTATTTATGGAGCTGTCCCAACTGTGCCAAATCTAGTAGTAGTAAAAGAGAGACGGGAAGAACGGAGCCCGAAACATAAGCAAAGGAGGATGCGCATGCACATGCATGGGACGCCCTAGAATTAACAGGCGCGCGTGCCTTTTTATTTTATAAGTACTCATCTCTCTCTAATAAAATACTATACTATCATTTTTATTTTACTCCAGAAAACGACAGCTTCTAAAAAGGCAAGTTAAAAACCCATATAGTATTTTAAAGAAAAGTTAACTTAAATAATTAATTAGTAGCTAATTGCTAAAATTAAATATAATAGGTAGATATATAATATATGTATAAATTAATTATAATATGTGTATAATATTGTATAATGTATATATCGGCTATAAAATTTAATTGTGAATTGGATACGACTATTTCTGTAAAAATCCCATTTTTAACAGAAATGCTATCTAATAATTATCCAATTCCCTTATGACATATTTATAAACTGTCTATCTGTCGGTTACTACTGTAAAAATCCAATTATCCAAAAACCATGAAAAGAAAAATCAGAAGCGTAGATGCCCTTAAATATAAGGATTTTACTCATATATAATGACAATACATTATATATTTTAACATGTTATAATAGGTATTTACCCTCAAAATCGGATAACAATTAAATTTGTAAGTAGTTTTAAGGATACGCGGATTAACTTGACACAAAGCAATAAATAAAGACAAATTAAATAAATAAGGATGAAGTAAGTTCAAACCACACGAGGAAGACGATTTAAGCCTTAGTGAAATATTTGCCCTCGATCTGGGCTCGTAACAACAAGCACTGACGAACGAAAGCAGAAGAACTAATGACAGAAAAATAATAATGATATATTGCCTTGGAATGCGTGTTACCATGTACTTTATGAATTATAAGACCCCTTTATATAGTAGAGTCTTACTTTAGATACAATTTTATAAAAGGTAAAAAATCTTTTTATTTACCGATTGCCGGTTCTTTATCGGTACGCGCGGAGATTCTCATCATAATATCTGGCAGGTCACGGATATTTCGGTCTTTCGTTGGCTATGTTGATGCTCACAATGTTTCTTCAAAGTCGTTTGAGGCTAGGACCAATTCCGGGATCATGGCCTCGATATTCTCGAAGGCAGGCGTCCTATCTCCGGGTTCTAGCCCGGTGGGTCTTGAGGTCGATCTTCAGTCCTTTATTGTCATGTCTCGAGCTTGGCTTACCATGTCAGAGGTTAGGATGCACCACGAGCTCGATTTTGACCGTATACAGATAGTCCCCTTATTTTTCGGAGAGTAGACGACGAGAAACGACATGAGTTTCCGATTCTTACTTCGATACACCGTGACAGAAACGACAAAACAACCGAAACGTCTCGTCAATCAAGTCTTGATGGCATTAAATACATGTCAGCCGCCGGTCAGCCATTCCTGGATGCGAATCGTCGATGAAATACTATAAATACATCTTATTTTGTTCATTTTAACTTTACATCCAAACCTTCTATCCTCGTACCCTTAAGATTTCAATACTTTCTAGCACTTTCTCTCCGGTTATCTGAGATCCTTTGCAAGAACTCTTGTTTATCTTTATCTCAAGCCAACAAGTACAATCCTTCAACTTCCTTTCTTTCTCAATTTTTCCTCCATTTCTTAAAGAAATGGCAAAGACTTCCAAAACCGTTCCTAAGAAAGAAGCCCCTTCTATTTCGTGACCGGCTACTGAGGCCGAGGAAACTGTTTCGCATACTGTCGTCGATGAACCAATACTGGAACCCCCTTTGGAAATGTTCATCCCTGGAGGATGCTCGGTCAACGCTGATTTCAAGGTTGAAAACCCTTCATTCATACAAGGCCGATATGAGGAGGTCTCGAGATACATCTGCTCGATCACTAAAGAAGTCCTCCCTATGATACGAAAAGACTGCAGCTGGGCCAATAAAGGCATAGTGATCCCTGACCCCGATGAAGTAATTACCACCCATGTCGAGGGAAATCAAAGTGTTTACACTTACCTCTTTACATTGGGCCGATGGAACCAGTCATCATAGATTTCTGTAAGAGGTATGAGGTATGCCTCGGTAAGATTCATCCTTCGCTCTGGAGGATCGTGATCTTCCTCCGATTCTTCGTGAACAGAATCGATGGGTGCTCGTTCACCGTCGACCATCTTCTATGCTTGTACAGTCCCTGAATCTTCCATGGGGGACTGATAAAGCTCGTGCGTTGGGCCAGCAAAACCTCATTCTCGAGTATTGATGAAGACCGGTATGAGGACTGGCAAGGCCATTTTGTCCGAGTGAAGACTTCGGACCTGATCCCAGCTGAGCGCATGCCATTCCTCGAAAAGTGGAATACATCATGTAAGTACACTTTTATTTTCGAAAATCGATTTTATACTTATTTCCTTCTTTATTATCGGTGTTTTATGGTGGTGCAGCCATCGTTCGGGTCCTAAATGATGTCCCTCGACTCAAGGAGAGTGTTGAGGGTATCGTATCACATATGCCCTACTCCGAGCACTCATGGAACAAGCTCTCGAAGGGCTGTTGGGAGGCTCATTCCCATGGTGAGACTCCTTTCCTGAGTAGGTAATATTTGAATTCCTCTTTTATCATTGAGTCCTCACTCCCTTTACTTCTTTTTGCAGGTTTATCCAAGGATGCCGAACTGAGGCCTCCAGCCGGTAGCGAGGACTTACCTGCCAAGTCCCCTGCTCCGAGACAGGCCGAAGAGAAGAAAAGAAAGAGGGCTTCGAGTTCTCCGAGCTCGGAGAAAAAGAAAATAAGAAGAAGGCTGGTGCGCAAGCCAAAAGACAACACCAGTTCCCGAGCACCTCCTCCGGATTTGCTCTATCGACTGAGAGACAAATCCGAAGAAGAAAAAGAAGAAGCCTTTGTCCTGATGGCTCGCGTGCCGTCACAGCTCGAAGGGCAAGGGGCCTCCGAACTAGAGAACCTCGAGACCAACCTGCCTCAAGCCAAGTGGGTCGATGAGGAGGCTGGGGCCGAGGCTTCCGGGGATGCGGGCAGTGCCCCGAAGGAAGCACTCGGTGTGATAACGAGGCCCAAACGGTGAAAGTGCATCCCGACGAGGGGGCCCGTGAAGCGAACGACCCATTACGCGGCTTTTTTGATGGCGTGGATTGCACCGCTATGGAAGACGTCACTGGATTGAGTTACTTAAAGGTACCAAAGAAGAGTCTATCTTCTAGAGCAAGCGGGGCTTCCTTGAGCTAGAAACTGATCAACCGGTTCCCAGCTCCGAGTGTGGATCCTGACCGGAAGCGATCCATCATCATCTCCGTTCCAGAGGATACTCGGGTCCTCTCCGCCCCCATATGGGTGGCCAATTACCTTTGGTGCCAGGTGACCTAGGAAGACCAAGCCAAGATGAATGAGGTAGATGCGCCCTGCATGTTTAACGAAGCACAACAGGCGCTGGACCGGGTAACTTCAGATATCTCTCGATGACTTTAATTTCTCCTTCTGTACTTTGACTAATGCATAAATAATCCTAACATTTTTCTTTTTATTTGTAGGCCTCGGTGCATCATCATGAAACTTTCCTTCGGTATCCGGACGAGCTGAACCAACTTCAAGCCGAAGTCCGAGGGCTCACTGAGAAGAGACACACCTAATAACTCCTCAGCGAGCGACGTGAAGGAGAGGTTAAGAGCCTTCGAGCTGAGTTGGAGGTGGCTCGGAAGGAACACGCCGACCTAGTTGAACAGGTAAAAATATTTGAAGTTAGTGATGATGAGCTAGACACTGTGACTAACGGTCAGAACCCGTAGGTCCAACAGAAGATCGATCGGATCAACCAACTTCGAGCCGAGATGGATGCAGTCAAGGTCGAGGTCGAAGAATGGAGAGGCAGGATGGACCGCTTGGCCTCAGCAAATGAGACTGCCCGGGCGCAGTTGATCTCGACAGAGGTCCAGCTTCGGGAGACAAAGGAAAAGGCTGAGATGCAGGCCCAAAAAAATTGAGGAGCTCCAATCTCAGCTAAGCTCGGTCGTCTCCGATTGAGAAACCCTTGCCAAGTCGGTGGTTGAAGTGACCAAAGTTGATGCCGACGAGATGGTGGCCCAGTATAAGGCCGATGTCAAGGCATCCTAGGATCGCTTAAGGGACATGGTCGAATACACGAAGTGGCAGTCCCGAAGGAAGGCCCTCGAAGAGGTTCATGCTCGGGGTTTTGATGTGTCAGCCGAGATCGCGACCGCTAAAGAGTTCGAGGCCGAGATGAAGAAGTTGGCGTATCCCGAGGATGGAGAAGACTCTCAGGGATCAGGCGAATCCGAGGACGGAGGAGACTCTAATGGTCCCGGTGACGAGGCGAGCTCCGGTGGAGACCAAGCCGTTTAAATACTTTGTATATTTTTCTTTGTTTATGTATTTTGCACTTTTGTACCTTTTTTGTCAAGGCCATTTGGCCTTTGTAAAGATCTTTTCATATATATATATATATATAAGGCTCTTTTTTCCTTTCGACATTGTTTAAGCTCGTTTCTTTTCGCTTTGTCTTTATGACTGTAAAGATATTGAAATTCCTTAGCATATAATAATTAGTTCTTGTTCGGAGGTTCGAACATGCCTTTCTTTTGATATTATTTTGTTTACGATTCGTGGGGGCTTGGTATGACCGGAAGCTTTCCTAAAAATACTTAGAACTTTTTAGATAATAATTTTGCTGAGGGTAGCCTTTTGAACCAGTTTAGAAATTTTGAAGGCCTCGGTTTTTGTTATGGGTCTCGGACGTCTCCGAGCCATTTTATTATGGCCGTAGCCTTTTTAGTTCGGATGTTCGCTAGTGGGCTTGTTACCCCGAGTTATCCGGGCTAGCCCAAGATAGCAGTCCCCGAATGGGGATGGCCATAGCCTTTAAGGTTCGGGCACTGCCTAATAGGTCTTGTGCCCCCAGGCTCTGATAGTTCGGGCCGTCTGAGTTTGTCTTTGGACGGCAGTCCCCGAGTGAGAGTGATCCTTTAAACCCGGATAAAGACAGCCCTTGGGCTCGATATTTTTAGGGGTTCGAATGTAGGAAATTCCATAAGAGGAAAAGATTTTTAAGGCACATGATATTTATCTGCAAGGTAGAAACTTCTTTTTAATTCTGTGTGTAATATATACGATTACACATGTGTACACGCTTTATGTCAGGGCTCGAGCAGTCTATGTGGACACGATTCATTTGACCATTTGGCCCTTACAGTAAATTTTATCGATCGAGCCGAGACTATTCGATCATAAAGTTTCATTCCTTGCTAAAGTCATTATCCGAGGGTTATATCCGCCAGTGTTCGAAGCCGATCATAGAGAAGTCTAGAATACTGTTGTCATGAGCTTCGACACTGGTTCTTAGCCGGCCTTCAATTCTAAGTTAGCACGATTTACTGTTGCCTCGTTAAAAACCTTGCCGGAAAACCCATTTGGGACAAAACCGGTTCAGGGGAAAAATGTGCAACGCGTGCTTTCAGGCCTAAAAGTTGTGTCGTTCTTTGACGATCACATGCAAGTGTTAGTTCAAAATGCTAATAAGTAAAAGGAATGAATGGGGTCATACATTAGTAGTAATATTGCTTTAAGTGAGTTATGTTCCAGTTATTCGGTAGTTGCTCACCGTTCATTGTTCCGAGTTTGTATGATCCCTTTCTGATGATCTCGATAATTCGATAAGGACCTTCCCAGTTCGGACCCAACTTTCCTTCGTTTGGGTTCCGGGTGCTTAGTGTGACGTTCCTTAACACTAAGTCCCAGACATTGAAATATCTAAGGTTGGCTCTTCGATTGTAATACCTCTCGATCTGCTATTTTTGGACAGCCAACCGAACAAGGGCGGCTTCACGACTTTCATCTATCAGATCCAGGCTCATATGAATGGCTTCGTCGTTTGATTCTTTGGTTGCATGTCGAAACCTGAGACTTGGTTCTCCGACTTTGACCGGTATTAGAGCTTCGGCGCCGTAAACTAGCGAGAATGGGGTGGCCTCGGTACTGGACTACAAGGTCGTACGGTATGCCCACAGGACTTCGGGCAAGATTTCTTTCAATTTTTTCTTAGCGTCGGGCAACCTCTTTTTGAGGTTTTGGAGTATAGTTTTGTTAGTGGACTCTGCTTGTCCGTTTTCACTAGGGTGGTGTAGTGTTGATAGGATCCTTTTGATCTTATGGTCCTCAAGAAACTTACTTATTTTGTTGCCGATGAACTGTTTTCCATTGTCGTACGATCTCGGCCGGCATTTCGAACCGGCATATGATGTGGTCCCAAATAAAATCAATGAATTCTTTCTCCCTAACCTTCTTATATGTCTGGGCTTCCACCCACTTAGAAAAATAGTCAGTCATAAATAATATAAATTGAGCCTTATCGGGTGCCCATGGAAGGGGTCGGCGACGTCCATCCCCTATTTCATGAACGTCCATGGTGACAATACCGAATGTAGCAGATCCTTGTGTTGATGAATCATCGGAGCATGCCTTTGACATTCATCACATTTTTGTACGAACTCCTTCGCGTCCTTTTCCATGTTGATCCAGTAGTAGTCGGCTCCGATTATTTTTCTAACCAATGATTCGGTGACTAAATGATTTTCGCAGGTACTTTCGTGAATTTTCCTCAGAACGTAATCAGTATCTCCCGATCCTAGACATATCGCGAGCGGGCCATCGAATGCTCTTCTGAACAGGGTTCCATCTCCGGACAAGCTAAACCGGACTGCCTTCGTACGTAGGGCCCTCAATTCTTTTGGATCTGAGGGCAGTTTTCCGGTCTTCAGATATTCTATATATTTGTTTCTCCAGTCCCAAGTTAGGCTCATTGAGTTTATCTCGGCGTGGCCTTATTCCACTACTGATCTCATGAGTTGTACCACTGCCCCCGAATTGAACTCATCATCCTCGACCGACGACCCCAAGTTAGCAAGGGCATCAGCCTCACTATTTTTATCCCGATGTACGTGTTGTAGAGTCCACTCCTTGAACCGATGTAATGTTACCTTTACATTCGTTCCTCTCTGACCTCGAACGTCCCATTAATTAGATTAACCACAAGAAGGGAATCTCACTTAGCTTCGATTACCTCCGCCCCCTAAGCTTTTGTTTAGTTCGAGACCTGTAATCATGGCCTCATATTCGGTCTCGTTGTTAGTCAATTTTACAGTCCTAATAGATTTTCTAACTACATTTCTTGTTGGTGGCTTCAATACGATGCCAAGTCCGGACCCTTTTGCGTTCGAGGCATCGTCCGTAAAGAGGGTCTAGATCCTCGAAGAAGTCCCCGAGTTCAATAATAACTCTCTTTCGACATCGGATATTATGGCTGACGTAAAGTCAGCCATAAAGTCTGCCAAAATTTGAGATTTAATGGTGGTCCGGGGCCGATATTCAATATCGTATCCGCTGATCTCCACGTCCCATTTGGCCAACCGTTCCGAGAGCTCGAGTTTATGCATTACATTCCTAAATGGGTAAGTAGTCTCAACACATCTGGGGTGACATTGAAAATACAGTTTCAACTTCCTAGAGGCGCTTAGCAAAGCGAGCGCCAATTTCTCTAGGTGAGAGTATCTAGTTTCGGCCTCTCCTAAAGTCCTGCTAACATAGTAAATTTGAAATTATGTACCTTTCTCTTCCCGGACTAGGACTCCATGTACAGGTACAGATGCTCGTCTGTCTTCGATGTGTGGAGTAGCGTTGGGCTCGATAGATATCGATTGAGCTCCTCCAGGGTCCGTTGGCACTCCAGGGTCCGCGAGAAGTTATTCTTCTTTTTCAATAGTGAGAAGAACCGGTGGCTCTTGTCGAAAGACCTCGAGATGAATTGCCCCAGGGCGGCTATGTGTCCGGTTAATCTTTGTACGACCTTCACGTTGTCCACAACAGTGATATCTTCGATGGCTTTGATTTTATCGGGGTTGATCTCGATTCCCCGGTTGGATACCATGAATCTGAGGAATTTACCGGATCCGATTGTATTTCTTCAATATGTTGAAGGTTTCATATTGTATTTCTTCAATATGTTGAAGGTTTCCTGGAAATATTTCAAACGGTCCTCTGCTTGCAGGGACATAACCAACATATCGTCAATGTAAACCTCTATTGATTTTCCTATTCGTTCCTCAAACATCCGATTTACTAGGCATTGGTAAGTGACGCCGGCATTTTTTAGTCCGAATGGCATCATGTTATAGCAGTAGGTGCCGTACTTAGTGATGAAGGAGGTTTTTCCCGATCGCTCGGGTTCATCCGTATTTGGTTGTACCCGGAATAGGCGTCGAGAAAATTGAGGATCTCGTGTTCGACCGTCGCATCGATCATGCGATCGATGTTGGGCAGAGGAAGGAGTTTTTGGGACATGCCTTATTCAAGTCTTTATAGTCTACACACATTCTTAATTTTAGATACCTCATCCTTGATGAAAGCACATTTGACCTCGGATTGGGGTCTACTTTTCTGCTTGAACAGGTGGAACTTCGGGTCTAGGCTTAGCTTGTGAGTAGTTATTTCTAGCGGGATCCCTGTCATATCAAGGTGGGACCAAGCGAAACAATCTTCGTTAGCTATAAAAAATTGAATGAGTTTTTTCCTGAGCTCGAGATTTTACCCCGTGCCCAGGTATACCTTTCGATCAGGCAAGCGTTCGATCAATACAACTTGCTCCAGCTCCTCGACTATTTATTTGGTAGTATCGGAATCATCGGGGGCTATGAAAGACCTGGGAACACCGTAGTCGCTGTCCTCACCCATCTCCTGCCTTTTCGGTCGAGACGGAGTCGGCATAAGTGTCGGAAATGTGGATATCGGGACCAACTCGTCGACTACGAACATCTCTTCTGCGGTCGGTTGTTCTCTGTAAACTTTTTTTATTCCTTTTGGCGCCAGGAACTTCAACACCTGGTGCAGAGTCAAGGGGACCTCCCTCATGTTGTGAATCTAAGGCCTCCCGAATAAAGAATTGTACCTCATTTTCCATTCGATCACATAGAACTTTGCTTCCTGAACGGTCCCAGCGGTGTTCACCGGTAATGTTATCTCTCCTATAGTGGTCTCACATTCCATGTTGAACCCGTTTAAGACTCGGATCGCCGGCACAATCTGATCTCACAGGTCGAGCTATTCCACGACCCTCGATTAGATGATGTTGGTCGAGCTACCTGGATCAATTAATACACACTTAACTCAAAATTTATTTATAAGTACTGATATTACCAATGCATCATTGTGGGGCTGCACGATCCCTTCAGCGTCTTCGTCGTTGAAGGACAATGTTCCCTCTGTCACATAATCCCGAGTTCATTTTTCTCTTGTTATAGATACTTTGGTGCGCTTTAGCATCGGCCCCTAGGGAACATCAACCTCACCGATGATCATGTTGATAACGTGATGAGGCTCCTCATGTTCGGTTTGTTTACCAGAATTTCTGTTCCTAAAGTGGTTCTTAGCTCGATCGCTCAGGAACTCTTGGAGATGCCCGTTGTTGAATAGCCGGGCTACTTCCTCTCTCAATTGTCGGCAATCTTCTGTCATGTGACCGTGAGTCCCATGATATTTGCACATTAGGTTAGGATCCCTTTGGGCTGGATCGAACTGTAAAGGTCGGGGCCATTTGGTGTCGTTGATACGTCCGATGGCGGATACGATGGCGACGACATCGATGATAAAGTTGTACTCTGATAATCTGGGTGCTTCCTTCGGCCCGAAGGGCCTGTCGAAACCGTTTTTGCTCATGAGTCCCCGGTTGTTTTGTCCTCAGTCATTTCTTCTTTCATTTTTACGGGGTTTCGTCTAGATCCACTACATCTTCGGTCTCCATTGTATGGCTGATACTGATCCCTGTTCGACCGTGGTTCACAATCAATGTCTCTCCTGACTCTGTCAACTATTCTGGAGGGATAAACAGACCTGGATGGGGCCCCGAGTTGATCATCTTCGACCCTGATTTTTGATTGATACCGATTATGCACGTCGGCCCAAGTGACACCCGGGTATTCCACTAGATTTTGCTTCAACTGTTGTGATGCCAACGAGCTTCGAACATTGAGTCCCTGGGTGAAGGCCTGAATGGCCCAATCGTCTACGACCGGAGGCAAGTACATCCGTTCCATTTGAAACCGGGACACGACTTTCCTAAGTATCTCATTATCCCTCTACTTTACTTTGAAAAGGTCTGACTTTCTAGTCTCGACCTTGATAGCCCCGACGTGCGCTTTTATGAATGATCTGCAAGCATGGCAAACGATTCAATAGAATTAGGAGGTAGGTTGTGATACCATATCATAACTCCCTTGGGTAAAGTTTTTCCGAACTTTTTCAGCAGGACAGACTCGATCTCGTCATCCTCCAAGCCATTTCATTTGATGGCGCATATGTAGGAAGTCACATTCTCATTTGGATTGGTTATTCCGTTGTACTTAGGAATTTCGGGCATGCGAAACTTTTTCGGGATCGGCTTCGGAGCCGCGCTCGGAGGAAAAGGTTTTTGAACAAATTTTTTGGAATCCAGGCCCTTCAATATCGGAGGTGCCCCATGGATTTGGTCGACCCTGGAGTTATAGGTTTTCACTTTTTTGTCATTGGCTTCGATTTTCTTCTCTCCCGATTCTATCCGTTTTGTCAACTCTTCGAGAATTTTTATAATCTCGGGATTAGTCCCCGATTTATTTTCATTTGTCCTTTCCGTGATCGGTTCATTTCTGCGGGTAACTTTCCGAAGTGGCTCGGGCTCTACCCTGCTTGGTGCTCGGCGTTGGTTCTGCAACTAAGCTATCTGCCTGTTGAGCCTGTAACATTTATATGATCACTCGGAGGTTGATCCCATCATTTTCACCATTGTGCGTATTCAGGGCAATTGATCAGATTTCTCTGCGTACGCTGTTCTCAGGATCGGTATGCAAATTTGCTTCGATGGCCACATGCGAACTAGCGTCGATAGGGTCCGCCACCAAAACTTCGTCGAGATCGACTGGGGACACCTCGTTACCGGGTGCTGCATTGTTATTTTCACCATGGTGGTCGGACTCCATGTCCGTGTTTAAAGGGCCAGACTATGGGTTTGACATTTCGATTTTAACCTAGAATCAAAAACACTTCAAAGAACAAGTGTAAAATAGGGTGTGTTACGGGAATTTGTATCAAATTGTCGCTATTATCCTTAGCCCCACGGTGAGCGCAAAACTATTTACCTTCAAAATCGGATAACAATTAAATTTGTAAGTAGTTTTAAGGATACGCGGATTAACTTGACACAAAGCAATAAATAAAGACAAATTAAATAAATAAGGATGAAGTAAGTTCAAACCACGCGAGGAAGACGATTTAAGCCTTAGTGAAATATTTGCCCTCGATCTGGGCTCGTAACAACAAGCACTGACGAACGAAAGCAGAAGAACTAATGACAGAAAAATAATAATAATATATTGCCTTGGAATGCGTGTTACCATGTACTTTATGAATTATAAGACCCCCTTTATATAGTAGAGTCTTACTTTAGATACAATTTTATAAAAGGTAAAAAAATCTTTTGATTTACTGATTGCCGGTTCTTTATCGGTACGCGCGGAGATTTCCGCCGTAATATTCTGCCGGTCACGGTTATTTCGGTCTTCCGTTGGCTATGTTGATAATGTTTCTTCAAAGTCATTTGAGGCTAGGACCGATTCCGGAATCATGGCCTTGGTATACTCGAAGGCAAGCGTCCTGTCTCCGGGTTCTAGCTCGGTGGGACTTGAGATCGATTTTTAGTCCTTTATTATCATGTCTCGAGCCTGGCTTACCATGTCGGAGGGTAGGATGCACCACGAGCTCGATTTCGACCGTATACAATAGGTAAAATGCTTTATATTTTAATAGGTCCTTAGTTATTTTATTCATGAACCATTTATAATTATCTTTTAGTTATAGAGTAATTTTTTTATACTTTTAATATATCCATAGTTAATCTCTAAAATATAATACTCCCTCCATTTTAATTTATGTGAATTTATTTGACTGAGCACGGAGTTTAAGAAAAGAGATAAGACTTTTAAACTTGTGGTGTAAGATGAGGCACATTTATTTTGTGTGGCTATAAATCATTGTATAAAGGGAAATTGTTTTCAAATATAAAAAATGGTCATTTTTTTTATATGGATTAAAAATGAAATAAGTTCACGTAAATTGAAACGGATGGAGTGATAATTTTGAATGAGGGTAAAAGCTAAAATAACAAGAAGCTGACACAAAGAACATCTAGGGAAGTGAGAAAGAGGAACACCTAAAGCAAAGAACTTTGGAACCCCAGAATCAAGTGTAATTCTAATTCCTATCTGTCTTCAAACCCCAAGTAAAGAATAAAGAATAACAGAAACCAGAGAAACCCCACATCCACCCCCACCCACCCCTTATAAACATTATGCACTATAAAAATTTGACATAATAAAGCTAAAGTTTCAGTCTTTGTATTGGAGACTGGAAACACTCCTCCCACCACCCCACCCCCTCTAAAACTCCATCCTCCAAGAAGCTCATAATTTCAGTCTCTCTCTCTCCACTTAATTCCTTCGCCATTTTCATTCAAAATATAAAAAAAAAACAAAAATTAGTAGTACTACATGTCTTGATCACAACTCAATACAGTAGTAGTATTTATTTGCCCACAGCTAGCCACATGGAGTTAAAATTAAAACTCTAAAAATAGGCGCACAACACAACCCATTCTTGTAGGAGTACATTTTATATTAGCTCATGCCTGGGAGTTGCGGTTAGTCAGAATTAGAAGGAGGAAAGAGAAGAAGGGAATTAGTTTTTTTTTTAAATTTGTTTTAGAGTTTTGAGAATTCTTGGAAATGGTGAAAAGAGTGATGAACATGTACTAGGCCTTTGGTTTCTTGAATTCTAGTTCTATTATGGAACAAAATAATTGTTGTTTTCTTCATCATTACACAAGAAGACAATGCCAATGTTGTACACTAACACAACAAATACAGACAGATTTAGAGGAAGAAGAAACAAGAAACTGTTTCAATTCCACAAGAGTTGTTATGGCTTCTAGCTGTTCCAAGATTTCACCAATCATTTCCATTTTTGTTTTCTTTCTCTTCTCTGTTTGTTCTGTTTTGTCA
This sequence comes from Nicotiana tomentosiformis, assembly GCF_000390325.3. Classification (NCBI taxonomy): domain Eukaryota; kingdom Viridiplantae; phylum Streptophyta; class Magnoliopsida; order Solanales; family Solanaceae; genus Nicotiana; species Nicotiana tomentosiformis. Next base: position 40,891,670 of record NC_090821.1, on the reverse strand, counting down.
CTAGAAACAGAAAACTTCCACTTAGCCAACCAAACTTTTAAGCCAGGTGATGAACTTCAGAAGATGAAAATGATTAAATCTCATCTCATGAAAATCAATAAGCCTTCCCTCAAGACAATTCAGGTATTATATTGCCAAATTCCCAACTCTTTTCTATCTTTATTTTTCTTGTCTTAATAAATATCTGAATTGTACTGATGCAGAGCCCTGATGGAGATATTATAGATTGTGTATTATCTCATCAACAACCAGCTTTCGATCACCCTCATTTGAAGGGCCAAAAACCATTGGTATTTTAACTTTATCTTTTTTTTTTCTTTCAAGTATCTGAAATTAATAAATCGCATTCATCCATTCCGGAAGATTTTATTTATGTGGCAGATCTCTGCTTAAGTAATTTTATCATTCATGGTGCTAATATTTCAAATATCTGATGATTAAACGAAAAAAGCTTTAAAAATGATTTTTTAAACTTGTAGTATTCAAGATTTCAAAATGTTAAATGATTTTGAATATTTTCTCCTATATTGTAGGAACCACCTGAGAGGCCAAAAGGGCACAACTCAAATTCTATGGAATTCGAAAATTTCCAGCTTTGGTCCTTGTCTGGAGAAACATGTCCAGAAGGAACAATTCCAGTACGAAGAACAAAAGAACAAGACATTCTAAGAGCTAGTTCCATTCGAAGATTTGGTCGAAAAATTAGAAGACCAATTCGTAGAGACACTACTAATAATGGCCATGAGGTTTGTGTTTTTCTTAACTAGTTTTTAGTTTATTTCAATAACTTTTGCTCGATTTACTTTCATATTAAACTATTCTATTTTCAGAATAATATTTCAACAACTTTAAGTAATTTTTTTGTATGTGGTTACTTTGACATGTTTTTGTGATCAAATGTTTGTCAGGTTACTATATTTGGTCTATGCCGACTTTGATGTTTTTTCCCTTTTCCATATTTCACTAATTTCCAAAGGCCTTTGCTTTGTCAATCTCCATTCATCTATTTCTACATTCAAATAATAGCCCAATAAACTTTATCATCAAAAATCAAGATTTGCAATTTTGAGATGCCCCATCTATTCCTCCTCATAAAATAAAATATTTATATATTTAAATTAATTTTCCTCTTAATTTTCTTTAAAATAGCCTCTTTTCCCTTTTTTTTCTCCCTCTTAAATTTTGTTTCTTTTTCTATTTTTGAAAAAAAAAAACAGCATGCAGTAGGATATGTAACTGGAGAGCAGTATTATGGAGCAAAAGCAAGTATAAATGTGTGGGCACCTAAAGTTACCAACCAATACGAATTCAGTTTATCTCAAATGTGGGTTATTTCTGGTTCATTTGGTGATGATCTCAACACCATTGAAGCTGGTTGGCAGGCATGTTCTTATTTCTTTCTTCACTTTATGTTATGTGCACGAAACATTAATATAAAATATTATGCGGTCATATAATATAATCAGAAATTTCGTTAGAGTATATAAAATATTTACACTATCAAATTAAATTGACCTAAAACAACAAGTAATTTTTAGTATCAAGCCTGATATAATAACTTAACGAAGAGGTTTCTATCTTGTTCTAGCTCTATGTGACCGCATTCACGGTTTATTTTCCCTAATTTATTCATAGATCATTTTTAAATAAAAAAGGGTTCACTGTTTTAAGATATTTTTATAAAAATTCGAAGCTTCACCAGTAAGTCAATTCCATCATAGTGAATCATATACATTAAGATTTTATTAAGAAATATAATTGAAGAAAATGTAAATTGGTAAAGATATTGTTTTTTCAGTACTTTTAAGGAAAACGCGGTTTCTCCGATTTAAATGTGAAATGTACTCCAAAGGGTGGATAGTACTCAAAGAGTGAACCATTTTCTTTAGTTTCATTTAAAGCATCCATTAAACCTTCAGCTACCTTTCAAAATCAAAGAATCGATAGAGTAGTATATTTCTTTTTCTGCTGTGCAGCAATGAAATTAATTAAGATAGCTAAATTATTTCATTTAATTACAACAGGTAAGCCCAGAGCTATATGGGGACAATTATCCAAGGTTCTTCACCTACTGGACTGTAAGTTTTTACATACTGCATTTGCATTTCGTTATCCTTATGATAATTAACATAAAACAACAATATATATATATATATATATATATATATATATATATATATATATATATATATATATTAAAATCCAAAATATTTCTTGAGTACTAATTTGTATCGATTTATATTTTTTTAATGATTTATACAGAGCGATGCATATCAAGCTACAGGATGTTACAATTTGTTGTGTTCAGGATTTGTTCAGACCAATAATAAAATAGCAATTGGGGCAGCAATTTCTCCAACATCCTCTTATAATGGTGGCCAATATGATATCAGCATCTTGATTTGGAAGGTAATTACACTTTTATTAAAGAAAAAAAAGGGCTGTAGGAAAAATTATAATTTTTTTCTTTCCTAAAAACTTTGCCTTTTTACCCCCATAAGATTGTTAATTATAATTTCAAAAACGAATTAGTTAATAGATTTTAAAAAAACTCTTTCAACCGAAAACGAAGATGATCATAATTGAATGCGTATATTTTTTATTTTTGTTCAACCAAACCCCTTTCTTTGGCGCGGCTTTGGTAATTAGAAATTTAGAATCGATGGTATTATCTTCTCTCTTTTTTCATTTTTTTCCCTAGTCTTTTTGTCTTTTCTTCCTACTTTTTTCTTGTATTTTATTATAAGCTAGCTAACTAAGTTTCTTCAGTTGAGGTCCAATGTTAAAATGCTTCATTTAAATGGGTATTCACTTATTCGTGCAGACAGAAAATGGTTCTGAATTATTCATTTAATAGGTTGTTCAAAAATTAAAAATAAGATTCACAGTTAAGGTAGGGATAAAGGCAAATATGATTTTGACATGAATTTATACATCATGCTTGCATGTGTGTATGTATAAACCAAAAGGGGAATCTTAAAGTAGCATTCATCGTATATTATTCAGTGGAAGTAATCATTTTGTTTGTGCTTTTTTTTTTACCCCCACTTTGTAAGATTCTCTTGACTCTTCTTTCCCAAGCAAATTAAAGCCTTCTCTGACCCATTCACTTGTTATTATTTCACTTTACCCCCCACTTCATAATTAGCTCTTAAAATCTCATCCTTTGACTTAAAATTTGAGGCATTCCAAATAAAAGGCAATAGACAACATTATAGCTGCATGTTTAGTTACACCTTTTCCTCAATCTAGCTATAAAGATAAACCATCTCCATTAACTTCTTTTCTTTCTCTTTCGTCGCAATGAGTGTATTTCAAATACTCCTAGATGATTTATCATAATTAATTTCCTTTATTCCTCCCCCTAAAACCTCTATACATTGGATGGTTAGTGAATTATAGTGGACTAGACTAAAAACTTACTATGAGGAAATAAACGGAAGATCGAACTGTTAATTGTTCGTATTCTATACCCAATGGGCCTCTTCACTGAGACAGTAACAGAAATTTACAAGCTGCTTTAATTTGAAGATGTAGGTTAAGATAAGGAAGATAGCGAAAACCGCAGTAATTTTGCCTATAATCTTAGTTACTTTTATTTTTATAATATACCATCAAGATAACCAATTACTTACTTGATTATATATATATATTCAGGATCCAAAGCATGGACATTGGTGGCTGGAATTTGGATCAGGAGTATTGGTAGGATATTGGCCATCATTTTTATTTACACATCTTAGGAGTTCAGCAAGTATGATACAATTTGGAGGTGAAATTGTGAATAGTAAAGGAGGCAATGGATTTCACACATCCACACAAATGGGAAGTGGTCATTTTGCTGGAGAAGGTTTTGGAAAAGCTTCTTACTTTCGGAATTTACAAGTCGTCGATTGGGATAATAGTTTAATACCATTGTCTAATCTCAAAGTCTTGGCTGATCATCCTAATTGTTATGATATTCAAGGTGGGATTAATCGTGTTTGGGGTAATTATTTTTATTATGGAGGACCTGGAAGAAACCAACGTTGTCCTTAAAGAGAAAAAAGAGAGGAGTAAATGGTTCAAATTTTCATTTTTCTTTTACTTTTTGCTTCTTAGTTTTCGGTGATTGGGGTGTACTTTTTATTCTTTTCATTGTATTCTTAAGCTTAACAAGTGGTCAATTAAATTAGTTATACCACCTTAAACTAGGGGAGTCGTGTAAATTTTGGCAAAGAGAATAGTGAATATAATATATAGTATGTTTTTTGCTGTGTTAATTAATTTTCGCTCTTTTGTATTTTCTATTTTTTTTTTCCATCATGAAGAGTGTCATTTTCCAATCGAAAAAGGGCCAAATATATCCCTGTATTATCAGAAAAGGTTTAAATATATCTTTCGTTATATTTTGAATCCAAATATACCATGTCGTTATACTATTAGTTCAAATATACCCCTTTTCTGTTAAGTTTGTCCAAATTGGACATTCAATCCTACGCGACACTGATATTTGATGAGGTGGATGCCACATGACTTGCTACCTCAGCGCCCTAACCCATTTTACCCCTCTTCTATTTTATTTCCACCACTAAAATTTCCTTCTCCTCCACCACTATTGTTACCATTGTCGCTGCTATGAAAAGTATTGTATTTCAAATTTTAGTCTTTTATATATGGATTAGGAGCGCTGATGTGGCATGTCATGTGTCATCCATTTTATCAAATATCAGTGTCACATGTGATTTGATATTCACCTTGGACAAACTTAACAGAATATGGGTATATTTGAACCAATAGTATTACAACAAGAGTATATTTGAACCCAAAATATAACGAAGAGTATATATTTAAATCTTTTCTCATAGTATATGGGTATATTTGGCCCTTACGTTTTTTCAATTAAATGTTATGCTTAGCTTCTAGTAATTAATTTGATACCTGTCATGCAAAGTTCCGACATCAAAAGCCTCTAATATGTTTTTCTTAAAATATACATATTCCTTACGTCATGACATAAGTGACACTTCCTGTTTTGCGAAAATCAAACTAAATGACTGACTGTTTTATTCACCATTAATGAGAGGATATTACAACTTATAATACTTTTTATGTAAATCTTCATTTAGAAAATGAATGATAGTAGTATTATCTATGTCCAATTTAACTGTAAAAGTAGGTTAATTGGCTTTCAAAATAAAAGGAAAGTGACAAATTAAATGACTAGAGACATGCATATGGAGTAAGTGTTTTCAGGCCGAAATTAAGGGTAGGCGGTACAAGGAACAATTGTATTACGTACCCACATTTAAACACTAAGATTACACTGATAATCATAACCATCATTTCTAAATCCGCACACCAGTAATCAAGTAGTACTAATTATTGTTAATTAGTACTACGTAGCATCCGTTTTATTTCTTTGACAAAGCTAAATTAAGTTAGAAATTCCAAGAGCCAAGTAATTTTCATAGGAAATTTTACCATCAATTAGCGCCTTTAAGAAATGGAAAGAGAAGAGGATGGCAGAAAACAGACTTAAATAGGACTACACTTTGGTATTCACTAAGGGTGGCAGGCTCATTACATCTTTACTTGATATACAAGATATTCTGTAGAACTTAATGAATGAATGGAAGATTGAGTAAGAGTAAAGTATAGACCGAAAATGATAATTTATTAGTATAATATTCCTCTCTTAAAGTACTTTGTTTGAAATGAGAGAGTGAATTCACACAACGAAGAACTACTTCTGAGCTACTACTAAAGAGTCCTTTTTTTTTTTTCTTTTCTTTAAAGATCATAAAAATGAGAAACACAAAATCAAGAAAAAACACTTATCAATAATAAACAGTACAATGACACAATACTTGAGAAGTTGTTTTATACGACAGTCGACATCTTTACAATTTATCTCCTTAATGGTTGCATAGTGGCATATACAAAAGATTAAGGGGTCGTTTGGTAGGCATTATAAGAATAATGCTAAATAAGGTGGATTAGTAATGCATGGATTAGTAATGAATGGGTTAGTAATGCAAGCATTAGTTATACAGAGATTATTTCTTATGCATTGTTTGGTGTGGTGTATTAAATATTAAAATGCATTGCATAATTTTTAAGAAATATAATTATTTACAAAAATGCCTTCCATATTCTTTAACTTAAGGGACTTTAAGGATAATTTTGTCTTTAACCATGCTAATGCATGCATTAATAGCCTTTGTATTGCTAATGCGATGATTTTCTATGCATTAGCTATACATAGAATAATACCAAATAGAGTGTATAACTATTGCTTGTATTAGTTATACATAGGTTGAAAAGGTGTACCAAACAAAGCATTACTAATACACAAAGCTAATGCATGCATTATTTTCTCTAACACACTCTACCAAACGACCTCTAAGAGTTTTAATGGACCTTACACTACGTGAACGTGAATTAGTCGGGTCCCAATGTGAATTGGATACCGGGTTGAAACTTAAACCAAATTTTTTCTGTTTTTTTGGAATAAAATAAATTTATCGACTTTTGTATATTAGTTGTAGGATTTTGTTTTTGTTACTCTTAGGTAGGTGAAGAGTGCTAAAATATATAGGTGGCGGCATACAGTGTTGACTCTGGTACGTGTGATAATTTTTTAATTTTCAATTGGAGCATTAAGGGTATTGATAGATGCCATTAACTGTTCTTCTGCTGCTTACTTAATGAATCCACCAACTTTCAGAGATTGTGATGAATGAAAACAATATTGATCTCAAGTTCTGATTGGGAGGGCCACTTGAGAAGCATTCAATTTTGCAATTAAAATTTGGAAAAATGTGAGGTCGGTATAATATTCATTTCATAGGGATATGAAGGATGACATTTGTTGACCTTTGTTATATAAATTGTGACAATGAAGTGGAAAATAATGAGAGATTAATATTTAAATCACACCATAAGCAAAAGATGCTAGATGAATCCTTTTCATTTGTTCAAGTGTTAGTGGGTAGAGCTTTCAATAGTGCTAGATTGAATAGTCCAAGTGCATACTTGCACACTGGCCAAATATTAAATACACTGCTAACTTAAATAACTATTCACACAATTGTTTAAATTAAAAATAACCGACGAATATATAATATATGTATAATTCATATGTATAATTAATGTATAATCTATACATACTGTAAAAAAAAAAAATAATGAATTCAGATGGCTATTCGTGTAAATATCCCTAAAATACATAGATTAAATTGTGATGGACTATAGGTCAATGTTGATAGATCATATTTATACCTACGAAAGTTCCATCAACTCATATCTTGCATTTGAGGGTGACTTCTCATACGTATCTTTGCACATATTAAAATTAGTTGTATGTTGGACATTCAAGATATCATCAATGTCCACGTTCTCTAGAACATTTATAGGGAATAACGTCATCAGCTAGAAAATTCTATATAATCTGATTTCATTTGGATATTATCATTTACACGATAATATATATATATATATATATATATATATATATATATATATATATATATATATATATATAGCATGGACAATTAGTAACTCGTATCTATATGTGTGGACTAAAATAAAATTTTGTTGAAATTTGACCACTAGCTTGATAAAATTGGAACTCAAATTTCAATAGAGAGGCAGACTGTTCACCTCAAACTCTCAAACAGTAACATTTGCAAATTTGTATTGAACTTATTCCTAATTAGTTGAATAAAAAGGTATGTGCTAACATTTCCTAAAAGAATCTTGAGTTCTATTCTTTCTAAAGCAAAGATAAATTTACTATTTAGATGACTCTACATTGACGTTTATAGTGTCTCCAACTTTAATGATAAAACTAATTGTTTTTTTTATATGCGGTATGAAGTGGAGGGAAATGAAAAAATTCAAAAAGATTTATTTTTCAAAAGAATTTTGTCCTATAGGAAGAGGAACAAACATTTGTTGGGTTTAAATAGAAAAGCAATTGTACTATTTCGGAAAATGAGTTGATAAGAAGGGAAGCTTGCGATGTCGTGATGATTAATTGATCAATTTTTTGAACCAATAAATAATTTAATATTAATATTTTTTGCTCGTTTTTTATAGCGATCATATAATTTTTTCCTCTGTTTTATTTTTCCAGTCAGTTTTCGTAAACAATCATTAGAGACATTTTTTGTAAACAACCACCAGAAAGGTTGCAACTTTTAAGTTACACCTCTTCGTTTGGGCAAACATATCGGCTATAAATACTTCGCGTTTCCAAAGATTCTCATTAAAAAAATTATCACTTTCTTCTTCTGCATTACTTTCAAATAAAAAGTTAGCGTACAGTGATTTGTTGTCACTATTTGAATTTGTTGATTACTAGTGTTTGAGGTATCACTATACAAGTGAAGTTGGATCCGTTCTATTTTGAGAGGAAATAATCAAAACTTGTACCGTGAGAGAATTAAGTTTCTTAAGAATACGCGGTGAGATCAATGATTTTGAATCTTTTCTTTTTCGTTTTTTCTTTCTGTTTTATGGTCTCAAAATTAGTTTCGAATACAGAAAGCTAACAAGAATTTTGTATAGATCTTATTCCTTAGGTAAAGAAATATGTATACCAACCTTTGCTAAAGCTCCAAAATAGTACCTTGAGATTTATTCTGCCTAAAACAACCGAAATTTTCCATTATAATGACTCAATTTGAGGATAGATTTTGCTTTAATTTCACATAATACTTAATATTATGGTTCGAGTTGTGCATTTTAGCTACTTAAGTTGTTCCCCTTTGAGGACATACCGAGGGTACTTTTAATATACCATTATTTATTGTAAATATTTTAGAACGGAAACTATGTTCTTGATTTAAAGAGATTATATTCGATTTTAACAGGTTCCGCAGAAAGTATCTAATCCTATTATCCAACCCATATAAGAGATTTTCCTCCACTAGGGGTAAGTGCACATATAGCCATTTTTAGAGATACTATTTAGGAATTAGCCAAATACTTATTTTATCCTGAAATTTTAAACTAAAAATCTTAACTTTAGGATAACTCGGGACATTTTTGTCCTCAAAAATTGAACTGAAAACTGAAATTCAGGACGCGCTGGCTAATTTCTAAATAACAGCCTTTTAGAGTGGTTACCTGGTGTCATTTGTACGACAAATGTAGGACAATCCATTCTTTTGGATGAATGACACATTTACCCACAAAAATAAAATTATTTACCCTTATCTACCCATTTGCTTTTCTACCCATCAAACTAATTATATTTCCTACCCATAGTAGTTTTTGTGGGAAATTTTCTCCTTTTTCTCCAATTCTTTTTTATTTTTATGCTTCTTTTCTTTTTTCCTTTTTTCCCCTTTCTTTTCTCCTTTTCTTTTTCCCCTTTTCTTCTTATTTTTTTCTTTTTTCTCTTTTATTCATTTATTTTTGCCCAAATCGTATTATTGTTATTTTTACCATAACTTATTTCACTCTTAAATTCAAGAGTAAGAAGAAAATAGGTAGTCGAGTAATAGGTTTAGGCAAGGTTTAGGCTGGATAGGTAAGAATTGTAATTAATTCTTAAATGGGCAAAAACGGGTAATTAATTTGAGCCTAATGGAACCTTTTTTGGTTGTATTAGCTACATTTAATTGGTCCACTGTTTGATTTTTCTTTAGTAATAGTAGAATAGTACAGTATCTTGAATTTTTTTACTTTTCCTTTATGCGTGTGTATTATGTAATCATTTTGATTTTTTCTTTATGCGTTTGTTTTATATAATAGTATTATAGTACAATATCTTAAAATATATTATTATATTAATAAGTGGTATACTATTTTTTGATTTTTCTCTTTATGCATGTATATTATGTAATAGTAGTATAGTTATACTGGGATTAATTAGTAAAACTGTATACCATATTGGTATAGTTATATAACATATTGGTATCATATGGTAGTTTGAATAATTGTTTGGTTGTTTTAGCTGCATTTTTAAGTGAATTCTATTATGGAATTATTTATATGAATATGATTTGCAGTGCTGGAATTTTTTTGTGCCGATGGACATATATTATGTGTACTATGTAATAGTTTTTATAGTTATAGGCAATTGTTGGAACGACCCCATACAACTATATACCCTGTTAGTATACGGAATGAGCAAGTTGCTTTGTGAATATTTAGCTTGCAATGTGAGCATATAATTTTCTCATAATTTTATTGCATCCTTTAATATTTTGGAACAATAGTATAGTCGCAGATAATTGTAACAATATTCTAGAGCAATCATATACTCTGTTAGTATACATGTATACCATATTGGTATCATATGGTACTAGAAGTCTTTTTTGCTACTTATATTTTTATTGTGTGGTAACTATACTAATAGGGTATATAGTTGTTCGGGGTCGTTCCAACAACTGCATATAACTATAAAAACTATTACATAATACATGAAATTTATGTCCATAGGTACAAGAAAATCCAACACAGCAAAACATGATCATATAAATCATTTCAGAATGGAATTCACTTAAAAATGCAGCTAAAACAACCAAAAAATATTTCAACTACCATATGATACCATATGACATATAATTATACCAATAGAGTATATAGTTCTACTAATTAATCCAGTATGACTATACTATTATTATATAATACACATGCATAAAGAGAAAAATCAAAAAATAGTGTACCACATATTAATATAATAATATATTTTAAGATATTGTACTATAATACTATTATATAAAACAAACGCATAAAGAAAAAATCAAAATAATTACATAATACACACGCATAAAGGAAAAGTAAAAAAATTCAAGCTACTGTACTATTCTACTATTATTAAAGAAAAATCAAACAGTGTACCGATAAAATGTAGCTAATACAACCAAAAAAGATTCCATTAGGCTCAAATTAATTACCCGTTTTTGCCCATTTAAGAATTAATTATAATTCCTACCTATCCAGCCTAAATCTATTACCCGACTGCCTATTTTCTTTTTACTCTTGAATTTGAGTGTGGAATAAGTTATGGTAAAAATAACAATAATACGATTTGGGCAAAAATAAATGAATAAAAGAGAAAAAAAAAAAAAAGAAGAAGAAGAAAACGAGAAAAAGGAAAAGTAGAAAAGAAAGAATAAAAGGAAATAAGAAAAAAAGCATAGAAATAAAAAAAAATTGAAGAAAAAAAAGAAAACTCCCCACAAAAACTACGGTAGAAAATGTAATTAGTTTGATGGATAAAATAATAAATAGGTAAATAAAGATAAATAATTTTATTTTTGTGGGTAACTGTGTCATTCACTCTTTGACAAACTAGAACTAGAATTGATCTTTGGGCTTTATTGCTCGAACAAAGACAACTAACAATATCCCACCGACAAGAATAGGCCGTCATGATTCTTGTTTGGGAACTCTGATTACATTGCAAAACCATGCGTAACAGCGTAATCTAAGTTGTTAATTAGACTTGATTTGTCTGTCATTGTCACAACTGTTTAACTAATTCCTTCCACACGCATCTACTTTTCCTTTCCTTTCGCCCTTTTTATTGTTGTCCACTTCACTCATATAGTGATGTTTCAACTAATTTTAAAATAAACTTTTACTTTTTTTAACATTTTCAATCCAATTTTCTCAATTTTTCAAAATTGAAAAACTCCAAACACTAGTTTGTGATTTTGTCAATAGACGGAGTTTTGAAATCTTTGAAATAGTAATATTTTTCCATAATCAATTCAAACAAATGCCAAAATAGTAAGGATAATTATTTTTTATTTTTTATGTAGGAGATAATTTTGCTACGAGGATCTTGTACTGATCAAGCACATGTCTCATTTATTTGCTGCATCCAAATGGAGATTTTCTCCTTGCCGACCAAATGAAGATGCCTTAATTCTGATAGATTTTATTTTTCTCCTTCAAGTTTTGAGATTAGCGTAGGCAGTTAAATAGGTAAAGTAAAAGAAATAAGGAGAGAGATTTCAAAGATAGGTGTCGGGTTGGGATTTGGGAAGCTTAGCTCACCAACTATATTGCCCCCACAATTTCCAAAAACAAATTGTAGTGTCATGTCATTAATTAGTGATCCCTATAGTCTAAAGAAGTAATTAGTAAATTTTACTAATGTATTTTCCCTAATTTAACTTTATTTTAAAATATGTAAACTTGATTTTAGAAATTTAAAACTGATTACTTTGTATTTAAAGTATTTTGATCCTTTATGCTTCACCTCATGTGTTATAGTAAATTCAAAACTTACAACCAGATACTTGAGTTTACAGTCACATGAAACTTACATAATTGAAGGAAAATCTACTAACAGTACAATGTTCAGTAGTAATGCCGACTCATTAACTTATACCCACCTTAAAAGCAAAAATATTGGGAAAGCCAAGTGTAATTATCCGGTGGTGTAATTATTAAAGTAGTAATTACTCACTCTGGTAATTTCACAGTATAGTAATTACAATGACCTGTTTGTTTGCCACAACGTAATCACAGTATAATTCCTACTGTCATGTTTGGTTGGACAAGTATAATTACATAATTAAATACAGTATTATATATATATATATATATATATATATATATATATATATATATATATATATATATATATATATATATATATATAAATGATATATATCAAAAATAATTATATTATGAGTTATTTGAAATAAATATCGTTCTATAAAGAATTATTAAATAATTAAAAATTGATAAATAATATCATAAAATCATCAATATTTTATAAATAAATAATATTATTCCATAAACTAATTAAATCAAAATTAGAATAACGAATTTAATCTATCACTAACTCATGTGAATATAAGATAGATAGATATGAGCTAATAAAGTATTTTCTATTAAAATAAATATTTATACTAATGAATATAAAATAAAATTAGTAAAATACAAAACAAATAAATTTTAATGTGTGAAGAATATATGCACATATAAGAAATATTAGAAATTATTTATAACTAGGTATTCAAACTACATATTTTTAGATAAAAGTATTAAATAACTATAAGATGGGAACTAATATTGTAAAAAATAATCGGTGTCTTGATTATCTCTCAAATAACTAATATCTTAAATTAAATAATGAATAAAAAATTTAAATTATGAATTTAATATTTTACCAACTCATATGAATATAATGTGAAATTTATGATTTGTAACAAAATTTCACTATTTCAGTAACAAAAGGATAGGCATGAATTTAGAAGATATTGTTTCTTAATAATTATTTATACTGATGAATAGCAAATAAAGTTATTAAAATATGAAATTATATTTTATAACTAAGAAAATAAAGAAAAAAAAATATGAGAAGTCACAAAATTATATAAAAGTACATATAGACAACATGTTGGAAGGTTAAAAAAATGAGAATAAGAGAAATAGTGTAAAAAGAATATTACTAATATATTTGAAACAAGAAAAAAATAGAAAATTGTATTAGCTTGTAATTACCCAATATAAGAATTGGAGATTGTATCGGATTTTCTCTCTCTTCTCTAACGTTCTCTCTCCTCTCTAACGTTCACCCCCTTTGACCTAATATTACCGGCGCCTCATCTCCGTCGCAGTCGAGTCACCGGCGGTACATAGGTAAGCCCTCTGTCTCACACGACCCTCTTCTCCTCTTTCTCTCTCTTTTGTTTTCTTTTTCTTTTCCTCTCTCTCCCCCTCTTATCCCCCCATTCTTTTCTGGTGTGCTCGGCGTTAGCGGGTACTCCGGCGTTTGTCGACCACTTTCTTTGCCCTTTTTCCTTCTTTATCTTGCTGAACCCCTCTCCTCGATTTCTCTTCTCCCCTCGATCTTTCTCTCCCTTTCTCCTCCCCCTTCTTGTCGGAATTCGGCGAGGCCGCTTGCCTCTGTCACCGGCACCCCCTACTCCTCTTCTTTCATTTTCTATCTCTGCTGCAGGTGGGGGCAGTTCCGGCAGTCTTGCCAGTGTGTGTATAGGCAGATTTGCCGGCAGTCCCTCTGACGTGTGCTCGGCCAGCCCTTCATCATTCTAGCCATTGTACCGGTACCGGGCGACCCTCCCACATGTTTTTAATCTATACTGCAGTACCCCGACATCTCCGGCGTGGTCCGGGTTCTACCTTTCCTGCCTTTGGTGTTTGCTACTTTTAGTATTTGCCTGTCATATTTTAATTTTTAGTTTGACTTGCCTCTTTTTTTGTATTTGTTTTTATATATCATATTCACTTGCATCACCTACTTACCTTACTTTATTTGCATTCACTTAGTGCCTTTAACTGTAGACTATTTTATATTCCTAGTTACCTTGTTGCGTATTATAGTGGTACTAGCATAGTATTCCCTTATATTAGAGTGGCTGGGGTGAGAACTAGTGGAGTGAGGTCATGTCCTTGGGTGGGGCGGAGGGCAAAGGTGGTAAGGGTTCCACTAGGCTAAGAGTAGGGTCCTGGAATATAGGGACTTTGATAAAGAAGTCTATAAAACTAGGGAAGATTCTCTAGAAGATGAGGATCAATATAGTGTGTGTCCATGAGACTAGATAGTTGGGTACTAAGGCACGAGATATAAACGAGTATAAACTATGGTATTAGGGAGGTGCTAGGGGCAAGAACGGGGTAGGAATTTAAGTAGATAGGGATCTCAAGGAGTTGTTGGTAGATGTTAAGTGGGTATACGATAGGTTGATGTTTATTAAGTTAGTGGTTGGTGGGTTCACTTCAAGTGTGATTAGTGCTTACGCACCGCAAACGGGCTTGTACGATGAGGTTAAAAGGCACTTTTGGGAGGATTTGGATGAGATGGTGAGAGGTATTCTGCACACCAAGAAGCTATTCATATGAGGTGATTTTAGTGGCCATATTAGGGAGACGGCCGGGGGATATGACGATGTGCATGGCGGGTTCGGTTTTAGAGTTAGGAACGAGGGTGGTACCTCGTTGTTGGACTTCGCCAAAGCATTTTATTTGGTAGTAGCTAACTCGTATTTTCAGAAGAGGGACGATCACTTGGTCACATTACGGAGTACAATGGCCAAGATTCAGAGTGATTACCTTCTCTACAGGAAGAGTGATAGAGGCTTATGTATTGATTGTAAGGTTATACCGAGTGAGTGGCTTTCAACCTAACATAGGCTCTTGGTAATGGACTTGGAGATTAAGAGAGAAAGGAAGAAGAGAGCAGTGTACGATCAACCTAAGATCAAGTAGGGAGCCTTGATTAAGGACAAAGCTCACGAATTAGGGGAGATGTTGTTGGATATTGGGGCCTGGAGGAGCAGTGGGGACGCGAATTGTATGTAGACCACGATTGCGGACTGCATTAGAGAAGCTGCTAGAGAGGAGTTAGGGGTCACAAAGGGCTATCTGAGGGGCCACAAAGAGGACTGCTGGTGGAGTGGAGAGGTTCAAGAAAAAGTGAAAGCCAAGAAAACTGCGTATGTGAAGCTTATGGAGAGAGCCAACGAGGAGGAGAAAAAGATGAATAAGGGGTATTATAAAAAGTCTAAAAGAGGCGAAGTTAGGGGTCATGGTGGCTAAGACTGCAACATTTGAATGCCTGTATGAGGAGCTGGGGTGCAGAGGCAGTGATAAGAAACTGTTTCGGTCAGCCAAGGCTAGAGAGAGAAAGGCTCGGGACCTGGACCAAGTGAGATGCATCAAAGACGAGGAAGGTAAGGTCTTGGTAGAGAAGACATTTATTAGGCGCAGGTGGCATACTTACTTCCATAAATTCTTGAACGAGGATGGGGAGAGGATCATTGCGATTGAGGAGTTGGAAAACTCAGAAAGCCGACGTGATTTATGGTTTGTAGGCGTATTAAGGTTGAGTAGGTGGTAATGCAGAAAATGAGTAGAGGTAGGAAGACCAGACCAGATGAGATTCCGATGGAATTTTGGAAGGACGCGGGCTGGGCAGGCTTGGAGTGGTTTACTCATTTGTTTAATATTATTTTTAGGACGAATAAGATGCCCGAAGAGTGAATGCAAAGTTTGATGGTTCCATTATACAAGATCAAGGGTGATTCTAGAATTATAATAACTATAGGGGTATCAAGCTGCTGAGTTACACCATGAAAGTTTAGGAGAGGGTGGTGGAGCTGAGTGAGAAGGAGTATGTCTCTTTCGGAGAACTAGTTTGGATTCATACCAGGGCGGTCGACTATAAAAGTCATTCACTTTCAACTTATATTGGATCGTTGCGTAAATAAATATTGCCTAGCTCGTGATTCAGGGATCGATCGAGATCAAGACCAGCTAAGGTTGAGACCAAGAAGGATAGGGATCTAGCGAGATCGAAGGAGGCCTGCTAAGTCGAATAAAAGAAATCCGAGGAATCCGTGATCGGACGAGGATTGTGGCAGAGATCTCGGCATATATCAAGTCAAGACCGGTTGATTAGCTAATCAAAAGATTTCCTTCTGTATTTAGAATTGTACCATATGTAGAACTCCTCTACTATATAAGGGGGGATTCGCTAGGTGGATTATGATATTGATCATATGGCCACGCCAGGCGGATTATGATTATTGCACGTGACCACGCTGTGCAATGTGTGGATGTAGATCTATCCCCTTAGGGTCACCCTCGCATGTGCCTTCTTGATGGTGTACACGGGGGTATTGAGGAAAATTAATTAGTGGTTTGGTACTGTTATGGTAATTTCTGGCCAGTGTTGTTTGGTTATTGCATTTCATCTTTACTTGCAATTTTCTTGGTTCTTTACCTGATTTACTTGCTTATCATCCTTATATGCTGGATCATTGACTGAGCAGAGTACTTGAGTAATTGTGAGCACCAAGATGGTTCCTTCTGTGCTTTTGAATTGATCACAATATTGTTCTGTACCTGTTGGATTTATGAACTGTACATGTTATAGCGAGTATCATGTTTAATTCTTTCTTCTATTACCTCGATGAGGTTAGTTATGATACTTGCTGAGTAAATGGGGTCGGTTGTACTTATATTACACTCTGCAATTGTGTAGATCCAAGTGTCGGACCCAGTCACCAGTAGCGGAGTTGTTTGCTGAGTTCTCAGGGAGACGAGGTGGAGCTGCATCCCGATCGCAGTCTTGGAGTCTCTTTCTATTTGTACTATTATCTTTATTTTCGGACAATATTGTTATCTAGCTTTGCACACTTTTATTTTCATTTTAGAGCTTATGACCCTGTATTTAGCAGTTTTGAGGGATTTTATCATGTATTGGCGGTATTGTGTCATATTTGAAGGCTTCAGACTTGTATCATATTTTAAATTCTGTTATTTGTTTCGTCTTGTTATGTTCAGCTTGCCTAACAAGTGCATTAAGCACCATCATGCCCAATTGGTGGTTTTGGGTCATGACATTTTAGAATCACAGCCCTAAGTTCATAGGTATTGCGGGTCATGAACAAGTTTAGTAGAGTCTTGCAGATCAGTACAGAGACATCTATACTTATCTTCGAGAGACTATCAAACTGTTAGAAAAAACTTCATTTTCTTGCATTCTTGTAGTGCAGATTGTTATCTCAGAAGTTTGAACCTTTGCTCTTCTATTCTCTCACAGATGGTGAGCACACGTCCAGCTGGATCGTGTAGACGGGCACAAGTACCACCAAGCAGGGTCGCGAGAGGTTGAGGCCGGGCTACAGCTAGAGCAACACCTTTGGAGACACCAGTTGCTCCAGTTGAGGAGCAGGTTCCAGATACTATTGAGCTGGTGGGACCAGCTCAAACACCGACGGTACCTATTGTTATACTTGGTCTTAAGGAGGATTTGGCTCAGATTTTGAGTGAGTGCACGAGCTTAGTTCAGGCGGTTATGATATCAGTTGCACCAGCAACCTCACAAGCTGGGGGAGGAGCCCAGACTCCCGCTGCTCGTACTCCAGAACAGCTAGTTCAGGGTCATCAGACACCATGGGTGTTACCAGTTCAGCCAGTTATTGCTGCTCGGGCCAAGGTCGGTCCACCTATAACTGATGAGGAGTAGAAGAGGTTGGAGCAGTTTAGGAAGCTTGATCCGCCAAAGTTCAGTGGAGGAGAGTTAGAGGATGTTCAGGATTTTCTGGTGGCAAACTTATAGCTAAGCATGCCAGGTGGTACAATGCCACTTTTATGGCATGAGTTCTCAGTTTTCTTCTTAGAGAAGTTTATTCCACCGACTCGCAGAGAGGAGCTGCGTAGGGAGTTTGATCAGCTACGCCAAATGGATATGACTGTGACCTGGTACGAGATGATATTTGCATATTTGTCACTTCATGATATATGGTTGGTTCCCATTGAGAGGGCGAAGATCAGGAGGTTTATTGATGGCCTCAACTATGGTTTACGTTATAGTTTAGCTCGAGAGGTTGAGACGAATGCTAGGTTTTACCAAGTGATTGAGATTTCTAAACGATTGGAGCAAGTTCGCGGGCTTGAGCATGAGGGGCGGGAGGCCAAGAAGCCTCATGGTCCAGGTGGTTTTAGCAGTGCCTCATCTGGAGGCTAGTCACATTACAACAGAGGTCGTCCTTTTAGACCCGCTCAGTCAGCTCATCATGTTCCTCATGGTTCTTCAATTAGCCATAGTTCATACAGTGCTCGCCCAACTCAGTCATCATTCAGCGTGATTCCGGCAAAACGTTCTTACCGGGATGGTTGGTTTGGTTTCGGGGAGGTTGTGGAGTAAATTGGGACACTTAGTCCCAAGGTTGGAAGCTTAAGTTGTAAAAGTTCACCGGAGTTTGACTTTTATGTAGATGACTCCGAAATAGAGCTTTGATGGTTCTGATATCTTCGTATGGTGATTTTGAACTTAAGCGTATGTCCGAATGTTGATTTGGTGGTGCGTAGGTTGATTTGGTTCGTTTTGGCAAAAGCTGGAAAGTTGAAGATTTTGAAGGTTGATAGGTTTGACCGAGAGTTAACTTTTTTGATATCGGGTTCATATTTTGGTTCCGGGAGTTAAAATAGGTCTGTTGTGTAATTTTGATCTTGCATACAAAATTTGAGGTCATTTGGAGTTGATTTGATATGGTTCGACATGAGTTTTGGAAGCTAAAAGTTCATTAGTTCATTAGACTTGAATTGAGATGCAATTCATGATTTTGATGTTGTTTTATGTAATTTGAGGTCTTGAGTAAGTTCGTGTTATGTTTTAGGGTTGGTTGGTATGCTTGGACGGGTCCCGGGGGCCTCGGGGGTATTTCAAATTGATTTCGGACCATTTAGGGACTTAGTGTTATTGTTGAAGCTTTTGGCTTCTGGTGCTTTCGCATCTATGGTGGGACTGGCTGCAGATGTGTCCTTTATTGCACAAGTCCGAGGTTGGCCTGGCCGGGGAAATTTTGTAGATGTACACAAGACTCCGCAGAAGTAGATGTGCTTCTATGAGAAGGGGTCTGCATAACCGGAGTTTGGCTGAAGGAGCAGGTATCGCAGATGCTGAAGGATTCCGCAGGTGCGGGATCGCAGGAGTGGGAGTATGACCGTAGAAGTGGATGGTCGAGAATTTGGTTGGGTTCTCATATGCGGCCCTTGTTCCGCAGAAGCGGTTAAGTGACCAAAGGTGAGAGATTGTTGGACAAGTTTTATAATTGAATGTTTGAGTGTTTTCTCATTTTTGGATTTGTGGAGCTCGATATAGGGAAATATTTGGAGTGCTTTTTATAACAATTGAAGAGTTATGTGATCCTTACTCACTTTTGGTGTTAGATACTGATTACCATAGATTATTACACCTAACTTCATGAATTAAAGGTGGGGTTTGGGGGGTTTTTGGACCATGTTATTGGAGAGAAAGGTTTGATGATTTGAGGGTTGATTTGGAATTGAAATTGGATGAAATTGGTATGCTTGGACTTGTATTTCAATGGGTGTTCAAAATATATGAATTTGGCCGGGTTTCGAGTGCGGGCCCGGGATGGACCTTTTGATTTGAGTTAAAAATCTTCGATTTATCTTTTGGAATCGTTTCTTATGGATTTTATTGATGGTATTAAGTTATTTCGGCTAGATTTGAGCCGTCCGGAGGTTGATACACGCGGGAAGGGCTTGTTAGAGGATTGATTTGGCTTGTTTAAGGTAAGTTTCTTACCTAACCTTGGTTGAGGTACTAGTTTCCAGAGTTATTTGTGATAGCTACGTGCTATGAGTGGCGTACATGTGTGGGGCTAAGCCCATGTGCATTCACGGGGTAATTATCCATGCTCGGGCTAGTGCTTAGGCTATGATATGCCTTAAATTGATTGCTAAGATTCATGCTATAATGTTTCTCTTATTTGTACCCCTGTTGTGAGCTATTTGAGCCATGTGTGAGGTTTCATAGGGGTTAAATCTCCTAATTAAGCA
Organism: Nicotiana tomentosiformis; assembly: GCF_000390325.3. NCBI lineage: Eukaryota > Viridiplantae > Streptophyta > Magnoliopsida > Solanales > Solanaceae > Nicotiana > Nicotiana tomentosiformis. The sequence continues at coordinate 40,871,381 of NC_090821.1, read as the reverse complement.
TGATATCTGCTATGTTTTTATGTATTCACTTGATTCGAGCTATAATATCACACTTGCACATGCATACACCTTAACATGTCACTTATACCAGTCCAGGAGTATGAGATTTGATGTTCTTTGATCATGTACATATATTCTTATATATCTGCTTTATGTGTGATATGGTTTGGACTGGTAGCCCGTGACCACGCCAAGCGGAGTGTGATATTGTGCCTGTGACCATGCTAGGTGGCTTGTGTTATTGTGCCTGTGACCACATCGGGCGGATTGTGTTGTTGAGTCTGTGACCACGTCGGGCGAATCCGTGATATTAATCATGTGACCACGCTGGGTGGATTATAATATTAAGCCTGTGACCACGCCTGGCGGATTATGATTATTGCACGTGACCACGTCGTACATCGTGTGGAAATGGATACACCCCCCTAGGGTCACCCTCTCATGTGCATTCTTGATGGTGTACATGCAGATATTGAGGAAAACTGATCAGTGGTTTGGTACTATTATGGAAATTATGAGGAAAATCTGGCCAGTGTTGTTTGGTTATTGCATTTAATCTTTACTTTAAACTCCTTGGTTCTTTACCTGATTTACTTGCTTATCATCCTTATATTCTGGATCATTGACTGAGCAGAGTACTTGATAATTGTGAGCACCAAGATGGTTCCTTTTGTGCTTATGACTTGATCGTATTATTGTTCTGTACTTGGTAGATTTATGAAGTGTAAAGGTTATAGCGAGTATCATTTTTAATTCTTGGATTTATTACCTCGCCGAGGTTAGTTATGATACTTGCTGAGTACATGGGGTCAGTTGTACTCATACTACACTCTGTACTTAATTGTGCAAATCCAGCTGTCGAACTCAGTCACTAGTAGCGAAGTTGCTTGCTGAGTTGTTAGAGAGATGAAATAGAGCTGCACCCCGATCGCAGTCTTGGCATCTCTTTCTATTTGTACTGTTGTCTTAATTTTCAGACAATAGTGTTATCTAGCTTTGCAGACTTGTATTTATATTTTATAGCTCATGACTCTGTATTTACCAGTTCTAAGGGATTTTATCATGTATTGGTGATATTGTCTCATATTTGAAGGCTTTAGACTTGTATCATTTTGTTAAATTCTAGTATTTTGTTTTATCTTGTTATGTTCGGCTTGCCTAGCAAATGCATTAGGCGCCATCACGCCCAATTGGTTGTTTTGGAATCTGACAGATAGCTTGTGATATTGCGGATGGGCTGCAAAGTGTTGTGGATGCTTGATTACCGTCTCGATGTGTTGTATGGTTTTGAGAAGTGAGTATGTCAGTGGATCTTTCAGTTATTCATTTGAGTAATGAAGTTGATCCTTATATCTTATCGACGAGTGTAGACTCGGGAGGATTAATTAGTTGCCTAGTTGTTGTGACCATGGTGGGGTCATGATATGGTTTTGATTTGAGTCTCGTCGGTGATTTCGTATGAGGCTTCTATTCAGTGGAATGCACTCATTTTTGAACATTTGAGGAAGTTGGCTTGATTGTCACAAGGATGAGTATGCACTTGGCAGAGTTTCTAGAGTGTTTTATGACTAGTGTTACATAACTTTATGAAGTATTCAGCTGATTAGCAATGTAGGATCTGGGCATCCACGAAGGAAGGGTGCTACAGATTACTGGCGATGTGTTCTATGGCTTCGAGCCAAGTGGGGGAGTCGGCTATCGATGATCGAATTGCATGGTCATGTAGTGTATCAGTTTCTGGAGTAAGGGACACCTGTGGATTAGCTATGATTTGAAAAGGATGACTTCGGGAATGATTCAAGCTTGATATTCGTTGTGGATGTAGTATGCAAGGAAAGGGAAGCACTTGGTTGCTTCTTTGAATATTTGTGTGCTGGTGAAGCGCGGGTTGTTCGGCACGTATTGGCTATAAAATGAAGATTAGAGCAAGGTGAATGACTTTCGAGGGGGTTCGGATAAGTCCCGGATTCATATATGGCATTTAAGGATTTTCGGATTTATGTATGGCTAGGGCTTGAGATCGGCATTTAGATTTGTAGTACTTTTATATCAATAACAACTCTACACAGTAGTATTAGAGAGATGCAAGAAAACACTTTGGGTTCACAAAAGGTCCCTTCAGAGCGAGCATTTTAGGTTGAGTTACTTTTGGGTTTGGCAGTCTGCGTGACTCGATTGAGTTAGAGGAAATCAATTAAGATGATTTGATTATGTGTTAATAGGTTTCAAAGAATTCACGATGGTTATGGCCACAGTTCGGGGTTGATGTCTTCTACGGGTATAGAAGGTCTACTGCATTGTGATGTTCTCCCGGATTAGGTTAAGCAGAAAGTTTCAGGTCGATAGGGTGTTTATCATACTGGTGATTCAGAGTTGACTATGAGATTTTCGTACTTCCATTAGTTGGCATTGATAGTTGCGGTGAGCCGTGCGGGATTGAGATTTGCATGAACAAGGTTGTGGTTTAGATTCGAAGAGAAGGTCATGAGTTCTTGAACGCATAGACGATTTCAGGTGTTTAAGAAAATGCTAGCACTATTTTATGTTGCCGGAGAAAAGTGTGCATTTTAGGAGGCGTATTATGTTTTGACTTACGGATGCTTGACTAGTGTTACAGTGATTGACTGGTTTTGGGCTGCTGAGGTTCAGGTTTTGCTACGTTGTGCAAATGATCTATGTGAGTATTTTCCATAAGATGATTATGTATGAGTGATGTATCAGTTATTTGAGTAGTGGAGTTGGGATCAGATATGGAGATTCCGATATTCTTGAGGTTTAGAGACTGAGCATTCACATAGGCAGACTATTCCTTGATTGCAGACTATGAAGATATGTTAAGAATCGGATAACTGATGGTATATGTTATGGATAGGTTGCTATGGAATTTTGGAAGGTTGTTTATCTGTTTAGGGATGATCGGAATTGGTTTGGGGGCTATTTGTAAGCCTAATGAGAATGTGTATTCTATATCAGATCGGGTTTGCTTACTCTTACGCAACTGTCATCGTAGGTATATCATCGGGCAGAATGGATGTTATTTGTGCCCTTGTCTATGTTATATGTTTCTCTCTTATACTATGATAGGTTGTGAGGCTACTTAATTATTTGCAGGCATGTTGTAATCCCGTTTAGGCCTTGTGGCGATATATGAGCGAGATGGCTCTTATGATGTTGATTTGCTTATTGTACACTAGTTGTGCTTGCTCTTTTCCGTATTGTATTATGACTACTCACCTCCCCATAGTTATAATTGTGCACTCTATCGTGTTTGATGTTGACGCACATGTTCTTAGTGAGAACGAGCACTATGGCTCAATGGGTATCCCTATGTGGATTGATATGTTTTGGATCGGGTTGCACGCTACCACAGAGTTATGTGGGATATCCTTCCTTGTATTTACTTCGTCTGCTTTGTTTTCCCTTTGTGGGATGAGCTCATGAAATTATGCTTTTGGTTTTATATCAATTGTACTTGTTAGATAGTCCTCGTACCTTGTTTTCTTTCCATTTTTGGATATATTTGAGTTATTGCCTGTTTGGTGTACGGACCACGTTGTGTGAGGTTCCATATGTCTTTTGGTGTGACTTGGCGGTTGGGCTGCTGGTATTGGTTAAGACGAGGCTTTTGGACCTAGGATTTGCACTATCGTATTGGGGTAAGGAATGTTTTGAAGAATAATACCATATTTTCTCTCAAAATTTGGCAATGGTCCTTGTCGGACAAGAGAGCTCCTCGACTTGTTTATTTCATGGGTGGTTACGTGTTTTTGCATGTATCTTCTATCATTAGCACCGTTGTGAAGGTCCAGAACGAGGTTTTATTTGATATAAGAAGTATATTAGCGGCATTGGGTTTGATAATGAGCAACTATTGTGATCAGAAGTTACTGTCGTGAGTACATGAGTTATCTTATACATCGTGTGGTTTGATCTTGCTAGAGTATTGACGGCTCGATTCAGCTTGTTGAGATTACTACAATGTATGTATACAAGATCGAATCTAATAGGGGATCAGATGTTGGAATTTGGTTCCACGTCCTGTGGGGCTAAGGTCGAAGGGAGAATCTTCAGTCGGGGTTGTGTTCACGGACTTATATGGACCAAGGTGGCACGGGATCACTCATGGGTATGGGTATGATGAGTTCATTCAGCTAGTTGACGGCTTGGAATGACTCTTGGTACGTTCGAGGACGAACGTATGTTTAAGTGGGGGAGAATGTAATGACCCGACCGGTCATTTTGAGTACTAGCTTTATTTTCTGTGTTTTGAGACTTTTCATAGCTCTATTTGAAGATTTTAAACATCAATTTTTAAAGAAAATGTAATCTTTGACTTTAAAAATAACTAGAGTTGACCACGGTCAAAGATTTTCGTAAATAACCTCGGATCGGTATTTCGGCGATTTCGGTAGGTTGTATGATAATTTTGGACTTATACGTATGTTTGGTTGGGGTCCCGAGTGACCCGAGCGCGTTTCGGTGCATTATGTGAAAATTAGAATATTTGGTTTTAAACTTAAAAGTCTTGAGTTTTGATGATCGAATTGTGATTTTAGATGTTATTTTGATGATTTGAGGCAGCGACAAAGTATGTATGATGTTATTATACTTGTGTTAATGTTTGGGTTGGAGCCCGAGGGCTCGGGAGAGTTTCGGATCATTTTTAGCCTTGTAGTGTTAGCTGGTTTTCTGGTGTATCTCAGTGCTTCACGATCGCGAAGCCTCCACCGCGATCACGATCCATGATCACGAAGGGGAAATTTGGGACAGGGGCAGGTTACTCTACACAAATGTGAGAAGCATCTCGCGAACGCAAAGCCTTAGGGGAACTGGCCTTCGCGAACACGACAGCCCTCACGTGAACGTGTAGGCTTGGGAGCTTTGGGGAAGGGGCATGAGGTCTTCATCGCTATCGCGCCCTGTTGATCACGAACGCGGAGACTTGGTGGGTGTGATGCCTTCACGAACACAGTGCTGACCTCGCGAATGCGAAGGCCTGCTGGCCTTTGTTCATCGCGAACAAGGCAGGTGCTCCGCGAATGCGAAGAGCAACTGACGTACATGTATTTAAAAATCTAAAAAACGGGATTTGACCATCTTTCACCATTTTTGAGGCCTAGATCACGGATTGGAGAGATTTTCGAAGAGATTTTTATCCCAACTTTATTGGTTAGCGATTTTCATCTAATTTTTATTTATTTTCATGAACACCCATATATTTGTATGCTTAAATCTAGTAGTTTAAAAGCAGAAATTGGGGATTTGGGGTAGAATTTAAGAATTTTTGTTAATTTTAGATTTAGACCTCAAATTTACGTCGGATTTTGAAATAAATTATCTATTTGGACTCATAGGGTTATGGGTCATCGGGATTTGATCTCGATTTCGAATTTGGACCGGGTGGACCCGGGTTGAATTTTTATTGACTTTTGGGATTTTGGCAAAGATTGAACCTTTATTGATTAGGGATATTTCCTTTAGCATTATTTGACTTTCTTAGATGATATTTGACTAGGTTTTGATCATTTTGAGGAGTATTTCCAAGGGAGATGGTATTCGATTGTGGAAATTATTCCGGGATGAGGTAAGTATCTTGCCTTGCTTTGTTGGAAATTTTTTTTCTACTAAATGATATTGTTTGCTATATGTGGGGGTGATGCATATACGGAGTGACGAGTGTATATGCATGTGCCAGGGTTTTCATACTCAGGAAGAGGAATTATATGCTTCTTTGTGCTTTGTTGAACTTGGTGATCCCTTGACTTATGCTTTATTTAATTATATGACTAATAAACTCAGTTATCTATGTTAGAAATCATGTTAGAATATATGACATCTTGAAAGGACTTAATGTGTTATTTTCGAGACTGTTTACATACTTAATTAACCGGAACATCATGGACACCCATTTATATCTGTTATTGTTATGCTACTTGAGCTTCTTTATCCGTAATAAGAGATGATGATTGGGATCTTAGGGCTATGTTTGACACGATGATTATTTCCATGCGGTTGATACCATATTGACATGATAAGTATTGTAGTGCAATGTGAAATAAAATTGGCCGGTTGGTTGTTACCGTATGAGAATAATTGGATTTTCTTGTTATGATTACTCATTCGTTAAACACTTTCATGTCCTCTACTTGGGTTTCTATTAAAGTTTGTTGTTTTGTATGTTGCTTTCATGTTTGTGTTCTTTATGTAGTTATCTCCGTGTTTCCTATCTGGCTTGTTACTGTGAGATCTATATTTCTACTTTGTCTATTACGGTTACTCCTACGCTTTTACTTGATTTACTTTCGCTACAAGTTCTCTCCGAATTCCTGCCTTTACTTGTTATTAGCTCGTACATGTCACATGCCTCTATTTCTTACGTGATTTACTTATCTTGAAATGTCACATGCCTTCACTTACTACCTACCTTCACTTGCTATATGCCCTTACTTGCTACATGCCTCCACTTGTTACAAGATTTTACTTATTACATACCTCTACTTGATGCTTGTTTTTACTTGACGTACATCTTTTCAGTTTCATGTTCTACACTCCTTTGCTTAGCCGGATTGGGTGACTTTTGGATTGGTTGTATATTTTTGCTTGGTGGAAGCCTTGTCTTTATATGTGGGAGACTAGTTCTGGGGTCTTGTGTTGCTCATCTGACTTTGTTGAGTTTGTATTCCTAATTGAATTATGCGTGCTAGTTTTCTTGGTATTACATTGTAAAGTTTATGTGCTTGGTTGTTGTAGAATCGTTACATATGAACTTATTATATGTATATGAATCGGGTTGCACATTGTAACGGTATTGATATGAGATATGGGATTGGGTTGTACGCCGCAATGGTATTGATATTATATATGGGATCGGGTTGCACACCGTAACGTTATTGATATGAGATATGGGATCGGGTTGCACGCCGCAATGGTATTGATATTATATATGGGATCGGGTTGCACGTCGCAACGAAGAAGATGTATTATGGTTATTCTTGTCTATTGATTTATGTTATCATATCGTGTTGTGAGACTGAGAAATGATGATACTCTGGGGCCCTTTGTCATTTGTATTCTTGCTTTATTTATTACATTATTATTCATATCTCTTTCTCGTATTGCTCTTTCTGCTTATCATCTGCACAAGTAGAATATTGAGTGAGTATATTTTAACTTAAAACCTTGTCACTACTTCACTGAGGTTAGTCAAGATACTTACTAAGTTCATAGGGTCGACTGTATTCATAATACACTTCTGCACCTTGCATGCAGATCTTGGAGCTGCATAGCTGTGGAAGCCGAAGCCTAGCATTGAAGACGTACCCGCATTCCAGATTCAATCTCCCTTTTGTTCATGGTAGTTTAGGATTTTAATTTTATTTATGTAAACTTCAAACAAATATTGTATTTATTCCTCATATCAATTTGTCAATCCAAATCATAGTGGCTCGTAATTTGTACTACCAATCCTTGGGAAGTTGTGCAGAATTTAGCTATTTTCATTCTTGTCGTTATTAATTTTTCACTTGAGTTACATCATTTTGTGATTTGCTTACCTAGCACTGGAGTTAGTTGCCATCACAACTAGGTGAAATTTGGGTCGTGACATCTTTACTAGTGCATAATCTATAATCTAAATACGATTTTTATTTTTTGAACATTTGCTAGTGCAAAATCCATGAAAGATTCATGATTTTTGAATTCACACTGTACTTCACAAATTTGAACATTTATTAGTATAAAATCTAAAATTCAGAAAAAATTACTGATTTTTGAACCTTTACTAGTGTAAAATCTAAAATTCAGAAAAAAAATATTGATATTTAAACCTTCACTAGAGCAAAAAAGAAAAAATCTAAGAACGATTCATGATTTTTGAATTCACATTATACTTCATTAATTTTTAATCTTTAAATACAAAATCCGGGATAGATTACTAGTTTTTGAACTAGGGTAAAATTCTGGAGAATTTAGGAACAATTTATAGTTTTTTTAATTCATATTATACTTCAACAAGTGAGAGTTACTGCTTCAAATTGAGAGTTACTGCTTCAGGTCATTCAAAACTTTATGAACAATTCATGGATTTTAAACTTATAAATATTCAAAGTCTAGTAGTCTTTTCTGAAGTTCGTTTGCGTTTTAGATAGGGATATTTTGTTCATGTAATGAATGGCTATTTTGCCAATACAATTCAAAATATGGCTAAACTCTAATAGCCAACCTAAAAAATGACTATTCATGATTTTTGAACCTTTACTAGTGCAAAATTCAGAAAAATTCAAGTGCGATCTATGATTTTTGAATTTAAATTGCACTTCAATAATTTTTAATCTTTAAATAAAAAATCCACGATAGATTGCTAGTTTTTGAACCTTTACTAGTGTAAAATTATGGAAATTTTAGGAACAATTTATGATTTTTTGAATTCACATTATACTTCAATAATTAAAAGTTACTACTTCAAATTAAGAGTTACTGGTTCAGGTCATTCAAACTTTATGAACAATTCCTGGATTTTAAACTTATAAATATTCAAAGTCTAGTAGTCGTTTCTGAAGTTCGTTTGCATTTTAGATAGGGATATTTTTGTTCATATAATGAATGGATATTTTGCCAATACAATTGAAAATATGGCTAAAGTCTAATAGACAACCTAAAAAATGACTATTTATCAAACTTTCACCGTCAAAAATGCAAACGAGTCAAAGACACTCAAAGGGAAAGGCTTAAAGAATAAAATAAGAGAGAGAATTTGGTAGGTTACAAATAAATCAAATGTATTTCGTTCATCTAAGATTAGAATGTTTATTTGTCTTTTCAAATTTAGTGGCTAAGTCAATTTTAAAGTGAAACTTTTGTATTGTTGAAATGAATTTTTATATAGTATAACTAACATTTACTAGGTATTTACCATCAATAACTTTAGTTTAAAATAATTACAATACATAGCTAATATTTGTATTTTATAGTAAATTTACCTTCCACACAATTTTCACATCTCTCCCTCCTCCTCAAAACCCTAAGAACAATCTTCTCTTCTAAAACCTCTCTGTTGCCGCCATCAGATCGTCGCTACACCGTCTCTGCACCGCTGATAAGTAGAGATTTTGACTACTTATTTGCACTCTTTTACTTTAGTTTTAGCTCAAAATTGCTTAAAGGTATTCCCGAAAACTGATAAAATGTGCTTACTTACAGGAGCATTGGAAAAAGAGCCAAAACGATGAAATTCAACTCAAGAAGGAGTATTTTTGGACAAGGACTAGAACCAAGCAAAAAGAGCAAAGTACGGACTGCACAATATTGAGTGCGGCCGCAGACTATGAAGGACCTCTGACAAAATTCCTTTGCAAAGTGTGGACCGCTCAATTATTGTGCGGCCGCAGAAGATGAGGTTCTGAGAGATGGAGTTCTGAGTCCATGAAGAAGTGCGGACGACACTATTATTGTGCGGCCGAAGAATTCAAGAGTGCGGCTGCACTCAGAAATGTGCAGTCCGCAGAAGTCCCTCCTGTCAAGCTCAAATTCAAGAGTGCGGCCGCACTCAGAAATGTGCGGTTCGCAGAATCTAAAGACGTGCGGCCACAACCCAGAATTGTGCGGCCGCAGAACCTTCGCAGGGGCAATTTTATCCGATAATTTCAGCTGTGTATAAATAGTTCTTTTTGTCAAATTTAGGTTAAGTTTGAACTCCAGAAAGTAGATAGTCATTTTTCCTTTACTGCTTTGGGAAACTTTGTATTAGTTTATCATTTTAATCCTTTATCATCTATTATGAGTTTAATCTTATTTTCTTCCTTAGTTTCTTCATTTTTGCCTATGAGTAGCTAAATCTCTAGCTAGGGTTGTGACCCAACCCTAGTGTGGATACCTAATGGGTGTTTGATTTAGGGCTTGTTTAAGGTTAGGTGTATGATATTTAGCCTAGTTCTTGCTTGAATTTAGGAATTAATGGTTGCAAATATTGATTCATGCCTAATTGACTGTCTCTACTTGAGAAAGAGAGACTAAGTCTAGGAAAACTTAGCTAATAAAAAATTGGGGTGAACTCAAGAAATTGATAGCCCCAATTAAAGGGTTGAATCTAGAGATAGTAAGACCCGACTTGAGCATATCAATGGTTTTGTGAATTACCCATTTGGACTTGAGAAAGCCAAATTCGGCAAACCCACTCTAACTACCGAGAGGTATCGAGTGGGTAATCGCGCGTTGATTGCTATATTACACCGGACCAACGAAACATGTCCTAAAGCCCACAACCCGTTAGGTAATCACCTAGGTGGAAGTCACAACCCTAGATCTTTTATAAACTTGAAAAACAACAACACCAAAAATATCATTCTATAACTTTACATTTACAAACAATAGCATAAATTTTAGAAGTAGAAAGAAACAACAAGTATGTGGAAGTGCATTTTAGGCACGTCATACACCTAGTCTAAGTATATACCTAATCCAATATAAGTTCTCTGAGGAATCGACCCCGACTCAAAGTTGGGTAATTATAATTGCATCGACCGCTTCACAATCCCAATCAGTGGTGTGAATTTGGGCGACATCAAGTTTTGGCGCCGTTGCCGGGGAGCTAAAAACATATTTAGCTATATATTTGGTTTTGTGTGTGACTTGTCTTCTTTTCCTTCCGATTTACTAACCTTTTTGTGAATCGATTGTAGGAATAAAAATGGCTCTCAACAATGATCCTCTCGGAAACTTGCCTTTGGAGGAGGAAGTGGACGATCACCAAGGTGATGAGGTTCCTCTTAAACCTCAAGCAAATAGGCGAGGCCGACCGCCTCATGATAATATTCCCGTCCCTCCTCCCCCCCACCTCCACCAAGAGCGGCTCCACACCGGGTGTTGCCAAATGAAGGATACGCAAGTGACATAGTCCCGCCCCACGTTAGGGTGGGGAACTTCCAAATCACCTATGTTATGCTCACATTGCTAGAGCAACGGGGATTCTTCACCGGGGCTCCGAGTCAAAATGCATACAAACACTTGAAGGGGTTTGTGGACACTTGCTGGGGGAGTAAACAGACCAACGTCTCTGAGGATGCTCTAAGGTTGAGGCTATTTCTCTTCTCTCTACGGGGGAAAGCCTTGGATTGGTTAGAAAGATTGCCAAACCATTCTATCCATACATGGGATGAATTGGCGGAAAAATTCATTGTCAAGTTCTTTTCTCCCAGGCATATGGCTACTCTTCAAGATGAGATTCTAGCATTCAAGCAAGAACCCAATGAGCCTTTGCACGAGATTTGGGAGAGGTACCATACTATGGTGAAAGAGTGCCCTAATAATGACATGACTGAGGCTATGATTCAACAAACCTTCTACAGGGGGATCGATACTATCAATCAATGCGTGGCCAACCAACTTGCCGGTGAAAATTTTATGACAACACCATATGCCGAAGTATGTGAGATTTTAGATGAAATGGCGAATACTTCATCGGCATGGCAAAGTGGAGCTAATGTTCCTCAAGGTGATCCAAATGTGATTCACCTACACAAAGAATTGCATGATCATGGGCAAGAAATTGCCGAGTTGACCACAATAATGAATCAATTAGCCAAAGCTCAAATTCAACAAGTTCAAGGTCCTAAGCAAGTAAATGCAATTGAAGGTGTCAACATGACAGTGAACAGGCGAAGGCAAAAGGGTCAACAAGTGCAAAACTGTGTGGAACAATTTGTGCAAGATGATAGTGGGTTTGACCAAGACGAATCATACAATGAGCAAGAGGAAGAAGTGCAATATGTGAACAATTACCAAGGGCAAAGAAATAACTCTCAAGGCCCAAATCAACAACAACGGCGATCTCAAGGAAATCAAGGAAATTGGAACAATCAAAACCACCAAGGCAATTGGAGTGGTGGTAACAACAATCAAGGTAACTGGAACAATAACAATAATCAAGGCAATTGGAATACTCAAGGCAACCAAGGAAATTGGGGTGGAAACAATCAAGGATATTGGGGAGGCAACACCCAAGGGGGTTGGAATAATAACCAAGGGAATCGAGGGTCGGGCTTTCAAAGGCCCCCGATGTATCAATAACCAAGCAACCTACCTCCTTATCTGTCTCATGGTTCTAGCTCTTTCAATAATGAGATGGGACGGATTGAAAATATGTTCAAACAAATGATGGAGAAAAATGCCGACTCCGATGCTCAAATAGCCTCTCACAACACTTCAATCCGTAATTTGGAGGTTCAATTAGGGTAAATCTCGCAAGCTTTAAACACTCGTCCTAAGGGGGCACTACCTAGTGACACGGTGGTGAACCCAAAGGGTGGGAACAACACGGGACATGCCATGGCCGTAACCACAAGGAGTGGAAAAGGTGGGGAGGCAACAACCTCAAACCAAAGAAGAAGTGCGGATGATGATGTAATGGTTCAAGAAGATGAAATCCCAAGCAATGTGGTTCAAGCTAATGAAGAAGTGAGAATTGATATTTATGAAAATGTGGAGGAGACTCAAGAAGAAGTGAACTTGTCTAGGGAACACGTGATTGACATACTAGAACCGGTAGTACCAAAGGCCAAGGCACCAATGCCAAGGCCTCCTCCTCCATACCCTCAAAGGCTCGTCAAGAAAAATAGCGAGAACCAATTCAAGAATTTTATTGATATGATGAAGAGCTTATCCATTAATGTGCCATTGGTTGACGCGTTGGAATAAATGCATGGCTATGCAAAGTTCATGAAGGATTTGGTGACAAAGAAAAGATCAATGAATTGTGAGACTATCAAGATGACACATCAAGTGAGTGCTATTGTGCACTCAATGGCTCCGAAATTAGAAGATCCCGACGCTTTCACAATCCCTTGCACTATTGGGAGCGCCGACTTTGCCAAAGCTCTATGTGATCTAGGGGCGAGTATCAACTTGATGTCCTAATCGGTGTTCAAAACTTTGGGAATTGGGCAACAAAGACCCACATCTATGAGGTTACAAATGGCGGATCGTACTATGAAGAGACCATTGGGTATTATTGATGATGTATTAGTTCGTGTTGATAAGTTCATCCTCCCGGTAGACTTTGTGATTCTTGATTGCTAAGTGGACTATGAAGTGCATATTATCTTGGGTAGACATTTCCTTGCTACGGGGAAGGCTCTTGTTGATGTGGAAGCCGGTGAGCTCACCTTCTGGGTGGGCGATAACAAGGTGGTTTTCCATGTATGCAAATCTATGAGGCAACCGAATAGCAATGCAGTTTGTTCGTTTGTGAACTTAGTGACTGAGGTGATTGTTGATGATGCTAGTGCCATGATGAATGTTGATGATACTTTGGAGGCTGTATTGCTTAATCATGATGATGATGAGAAGGAAGGCTATGTGGAATATGTAAATGCATTGCAAGGAATGGGGTCGTATACTTATGAACCTCGAAAATTGTTCTTAGATATTGAGAACAGGAAGACTCCTCCAACAAAGCCCTCAATCGAAGAGCCTCCCACTTTGGAGTTAAAGCCATTGCCTCCACATCTCATGTATGAATTCCTTGGGCCATGTTCTACTTTACCGGTTATTCTTTTCTCTTGTTTGACTAACGTGCAGGTAGACTCTACTTTGGCGGTGCTACAAAAGAGGAAGCAAGTTATAGGATAGACATTGGCGGACATTCGAGGTATATGACCCGCCTTTTGCATGCACAAGATTATTTTGGTGAAGGATGCCAAACCCTCCGTTGAACATCAAAGAAGATTAAATGAAGCAATGCAAGAGGTGGTGAAGAATGAGATCATAAAATGGTTGGATGCCGGGGTTGTTTACCCTATTTTCGATAGCTTGTGGACCTCTCAAGTACAATGTATCCCAAAGAAAGGGGGCATGATTGTGGTCACAAATGACAAGAACAAGTTGATCCCCACAAGAACGGTGACCGGGTGGAGAGTGTGTATGGACTATCGGAAGCTCAACAAAGTCACTCGGAAAGATCATTTCCCACTCCCATTTCTTGATCAAATGCTTGATAGGTTGGCGGGTCGAGCTTTCTATTGTTACCTTGATGGATATTCCAGATACAATCAAATTCTTATTGCTCCGGAGGACCAAGAGAAGACTACTTTCACTTGTCCCTATGGTACTTCCGCATTCTCGCAAATGCCATTTGGGTTATGCAATGCACCAACGACTTTTCAACAGTGTATGATGGCCATCTTCACTAACATAGTGGAGTAATTTCTTGAGGTCTTCATGGATGACTTTTCCGTGGTCGAAAATTCTTTCGATGATTGCTTGAACAACTTGGATAAGGTCTTGAAAAAATGTGAGGAGACAAACTTGGTTTGGAATTGGGAGAAATGTCACTTCATGGTCGAGGAAGGCATTGTCCTTGGCCACAAAATTAAAGCATGATATTGAGGTCGACAAGGCCAAAATAGAGGTGATCTCTAAACTCCCACCCCTACATCCATTAAGGGAGTGAGGATCTTCTTTGGTCATGCGGGGTTCTATCACTGATTCATCAAGGATTTTTCCAAAGTGGTGAACCCCTTGTGTAAACTGTTGGAGAAGGATGCCAAGTTCCATTTCAATTATGACTATATGAAGGCATTCGAATTGCTCAAGTTCAAATTTACTACTACTCCTATTACCACTGCACCAGATTGGAGCTTGCCTTTCGAGCTCATGTGTGATGCAAGTGATGTGGCGGTTGGAGCAGTTTTGGGGCAATGTATCAACAAAATCTTTCATCCGGTCTACTATGCTAGCAAGACCATGAATGATGCCCAAGTCAACCACACAGTGACTGAAAAATAGCTACTTGCTATTGTCTTTGCTATGGAGAAGTTCCGCCCGTACTTGATGGGTACAAAGGTGATTGTCCACACTGATCATGCGGCGCTTCGGTACTTAATGAAAAAAAAGGATTCAAAGGCAAGGTTAATGCGGTGGGTGCTCCAATTGCAAGAGTTTGATCTAGAGATTCAAGACCGTAAGGGTAGTGAAAACCAAGTGGCGGACCACTTGTCTCGTTTGGAGGAGGAGGGGAGGCCACATAACGGCCTTGAGATAAATGATTCCTTCCCCGACGAGCAACTTCTAGCCATTTCAATGACCGGGATGCCATGGTTCACCGACTTAGCAAATTATCTTGTGAGTGGTAATGTATCGAATGAGTTCTCTTCAAACCAAAGGAAGAAGCTCAAACGGGATTGCCTTGACTATTATTGGGATGAGCCGTATCTCTTCCGAATTTGTACCGATGGTATGATTTGACAATGTGTACCGGAGGAAGAATAAGTGAAAATTCTTGAGGCTTGCCACTCTTCACCATATGGTGGTCACCATGGTGGAGCTAGAACGACAACAAAAATATTGAGTTGTGGATTCTATTGGTCTACTCTTTACAAGGACGCTAGCGATTTCATCAAGCGTTGTGATGAATGTCAAAGTGCCAGTGGGATTTCTAAGAAAAATAAGATGCCCCTCACCACCATCTTGGAGATTGACATTTTTGATGTGTGGGGCATTGATTTCATGGGTCAGTTCGTGAGCTCTTGTGGGAACACTTGCATTTTGGTAGCTGTGGATTATGTGTCAAAGTGGGTTGAAGCCGTGGCTTTACCCAACAATGAAGCTCGAAGTGTGGTGGAATTTTTAAAAAAGAACATCTTCACAAGATTCGGTACTCCAAGGGCCATTATTAGTGATGGGGGATCACACTTTTGCAACAAAACTTTTGATACCTTACTCACCAAGTATGGTATCACTCACAAAGTCTCGACTCCCTATCATCCTCAAGCAAATGGGCAACTGGAAGTCTCCAACCGGGAGATCAAGAGTATTTTTTCAAAGACAGTGAATGCCAACCGGACGGATTGGTCAAAGAAACTTGATAATGCTCTTTGGGCTTATAAGACGGCTTACAAAACACCGATTGGTATGTCTCCATACCGGTTAGTGTTTGGGAAAGCTTGTCACCTTCCGGTGGAACTTGAGCATAAGGCTATGTGGGCATTGAAGAAGCTTAATCTTGAATGGGATGTCGCCGCCAACTTAAGGGTGGCACAATTAAATGAGCTTGATGAATTCTGGTACCATGCTTATACAAGTTCGTCCTTATATAAGGACAAGATGAAGTACCTCCATGACAAGTACATCCGGAACAAGGAGTTCAAAGAATGTGATCTTGTGTTATTGTTCAATTCTCGGTTACGAATGTTCCCGGGAAAGTTGACGTCTAAGTGGAGTGGTCTGTTTGAGGTTGTGAATGTGACACCCTTTGGTGCATTAGACTTGAAGAACAAAAATGATGAAGTGTTTAGAGTCAATGGTCACCGGGTAAAGCATTATCTTAGCAAAGTTAATGATGGCCACGTCGTGGTGTTAATTCATTTTAAGTGATTGATGGTAATCTGCGTCGTGCCGCGACGTTAAATGAAGCGCTTCTTGGGAGGCAACCCATGTTTCTTTTCATTTTTTTTATTTTCTTCTTTTTTAGATAGGTTTTGTATTGAGCTAACTGGTTTTGAAGTGAATTGCAGGAATGAGTGTGCATTGCAGGTACTATGTTCAAACAAATTGGCAAAGTGTTGAAAAAATGCGGACCGCACAATTTTGTATGCCACAATAGAAGAATCTGTGGCCGCACAATTCTTTGTGCGGCCACACAACTGGAGACCCAAAAATCCAACTCTCTGAAGTTTTGAATTGTAGAGAAAATGCCATTCTGCGGATTTTGCGGACCGCACAAATTTCTACGGCCGCATACAAAATTGTGCGGACAGCAGAACTTCAGCAAGGTTCAGGTAAAGAGTGCGGACCGCACTCAAAATTGTGCGGCCGCACTCAGCTTCAATTTTGACCGACTTTGGTCAACCTATAAATAAGACCTCATTGCACTATTCACAACTTTACACACTGAACTTTTGAGACCTAAGCAAGCACAGTGCACATAAATTACCTCACACTCCACATTCATTTCATCAGTGTAGATTCTTACCTGTTTCCTTCATCACAAGTATGTTCAATTTATGTTAAGATTTTTCAATTTTTCAATTTTTGTTCTTAAATAGTATAGTTATTTTTAGGCCTAAAATATCAAATGTTCATCATGTGTGCTTGAAATTGTGTGGGTAATTTCATGTGTGCTCATTGGGGACTGGGTAGATCATTCATCATGTTTAATTTGCAAATACCATGTTTAAATTGTGCAAAAATTGCAAAACCTAAGTTAGTGCCATTTTATTTTTGAATTGTGCGGTCGCACACAAAATTATGTGGTCCGCAGATCTTGAGTTTGGGCAAAATGTGATACATGAAAAGTGCGGACCGCACTCAAAATTGTGCGGTCCGCGGAAACATGTGTGCGACCGCACTTTGGAACTTCAGAGAACCAGTAGTATGAACCTAGTTTTGTGCGGTCCGCACTTCAGCATGTTCGACCGCACTTTGAAATTGTGCGGTCCGCACAAGGCAGTCTGCGGCCGCACTCAATATTGTGCGGTCCGCACTGTCTCTTTTGTACACTGATTTCCTCTAATTGTTAACATGCTTCTGAACTTTAACTGACTTATGTGTTTCGTATTACAGATAATGGTTCGATCACGAGGCAGAGGTGATACATCTAAAGGGAAGGGTGAACCCTCCCGAGGCCTAGGAAAGGGCACTCAACCTTTGGGAGTGCAATCAAAAGCAATAGCCAAAAAGAAGACCACTGGGAGAGGTAGGGCCATAGATCCCTCAGAATCAAGCTCGTATGTCCCATCTAGGGAAGCCTCCGAGAGTCACTCAATGGAGGTACAGCCTGAGGCCCAGTCCCAACCACCACAATTAACTGGGAGATACCAACTACGCAACAAACCCTCTACTACAACAAGTTCTTCTGAGGGTTCCGATGCCGGTAGCCAGGGTTTAGAGCCCTCCTCTACACACACTCCCTCTGCACCAGTTGCAGTAAATGATGATGATGTTCCTGATGATGGTAGAGGTAGTGACACCAGAGTGGGCGGCCTAGAGAGGTCGAAGAAGAAGGAAGTATGGGAAGATAGGTTCGTGAGTTTGGCTGCCTTCACAAAGTTTATAGAGTGGTGGCCCCAGAGATCGCTCACACTTGAGCGACAATTCTTGCTAAAGGATTTGGATAAATACAATCCAAATGTCCTTAACCAGTTCAAGGAGCGCAAGGGGTGGATGTGGTTCACCCAGAGTGTTATGAATGCCAAAGAGCACTTGGTACAAGCGTTTTATGCCAATGTGGCACACATCAAGAAGGGTACCAAAGTGACCAAAGTGAGAAATTTGAAAGTCAGATTCGACCCAAGCACTCTGAACACTTACCAGGGATTCGAGGAAGTAGAGGCAATCCATTACTTGGAGAATCTTGCTATGGGTGATGCAGCTCGCCCTTGGTTAGCAGAGATTTTGGCTCTTCCAGGACCACCACCACCATGGATCACAACAGGGGTTCAGATTGCACTGGCCACCTAAATTTTGAAGAAAAAGGGAGGCAAACTTTTGTGTTCAGCCGTATTGACCCAAGCCGGAATGAGAACAATCTTCCAATCCCCCAAGCAGTTTTGGTGGAATCTATTATGACCGGGTACCCAATCAATGTGGGTGCCATCATGTCGGCCAACATGTTAGTGGTTGTTCGAAAAGGTGAAAGCTCCTACCCATATCCCAACACCCTCACATAATATTTCACAAATGCAAAGGTGGAGCCGAGGAGTTTTGATACAAAAATGTGGGCCAAGAAGCCCTTCTCATGGTACTCCTTCCAAGGTCCGAAAAACCCAAAGTTCAAGGGTAAGGCAACTACCACCATTGGTCAGTCTGATGAGCCATCGGTGGTGGTTACAGAGTCCGCTGCTGAGCCTTATACAACTACTATGCCTTCTACAGTAGCCGGTCCTTCCACCGAGATAGTTGACATGACACCACCTTCATCTTTTAGACCATCAGCATTTGTACCAGTGCCTACCTCATCCATATATCCACTTACTGCATTGCGAGTCTCCCAGACATTGGCAAGTCTCAACAACTGGATGCAGACAGCTACTTCAAAGCTGACTGACATATCCAGTGCTGTTGCAGCATAGTCTTCTACACCAGCAGCACCACAGGTTCCTCCGTCAGTGGAGGAAATATTGAAGAAGAACCTGGACAACCAGAAGACCATTATGGATACACTGATGGCACATGGGGGAGCTATTGAGGAGTTAGGCAAACAGGTGAAGAAGATGAGGAAATACCAGGCCTCGAAGCAATCAGTGGAGAGATTGAGAAAGGAGGTGACAAAGATTGCAGCAGCTGGTGATTTACCATTTGACCTAATGATGGAGACAGATCCATCAGTACCAGCAGACCCAGAAACACCATCAGCAAAGGCACCAGCTGGCCAGTCTGACGAGCCAGACCTTTATGCCCATACTGCCGAGGAGGTGCTTCAGATGTTCACCAACCTCGTTGTTCCCCGATCAGAGGATGATGAGATCCAGTTAGAGGAGCCCGACGGTGGTGATGCTGCCAAAGGGAGTTTTCTTTACTCTCAACCCCCTCCCCCCCCCCCCCTTTTTGATTTTGCTAAGTATTGGGGACAATGCTTATTTTTATTTAGGGGGTGGTCTATTTTGGTTGGTTTGATTTGATGACATTGGCCTGTAATAACTTTAATACTATTTTTCTTTTATCTTTATTTTCTCTTTCATTATGTATATATTCCTCCCTCTCCTTTGATGTATATATTCTATTCCCCTTGGTTTGTATATTCATCTGTCTTACTTTCAGTAGCTTATTTCATAGCTTCTTTATTTTGTTTTCTTAGTAGTCTTGCTTCTTATTTATGTTAATAGCTTCTTTTTGATTCGGTAGCTTCTTTTTATGTTTAAGTGAGCAATAAGCCTTTGGTTTTCTTAATGCCACGGTTCTTTCCAAAGGTGGATTTTGTGTGAACTGGGTGGCTCTTCCCAACGATGGATGGCGTGACAACCTTCTTAAGGGATTGAGTCCGTTTTTTATGTTTAGGTAGAAATAGTAGTGTTAATGTATAAAAAAGGGTCAAGCATACTTCACTTGGTACGAACACACTTAACTACACACTTATGGATAAAAACAAGCTTTTGGAACGAAATGGCTCTAGTTAGTGATCTTGTGACTCTTGTGTTGACTTAGCAATCATCGGGTGGTTTAGTTGAACCATTAGCGATCTTCAATCTTGAATATGATTGTTGTGGGCCCTCATCTCTATCCTCTTTAACAATCCGGTTGTGTGAGAGGTGAGATATTTTGTTACAAGTCCAAGTACCCGTGCGAATGGTCTAGAACTAGTCCCGAATGTGTTTCTAGGCGAAATTCTAAGTTTGCTTGGCTTGAGAAGTGATTGTAGGATCTCCTTGACCCGTTTTGAAACCTTCCATGGCCCACCAATGATGTTATCCTTAGTCAACCCTTTTGAGCCTAATGCCTTTTTAATTCGATAACCATGTTACAAGCCTTTACCCGTTCTATAGTGACTCTCTCTTGGAACCCGAGCTTTCCTTAGCACTCATGAGAAACAAATGGCGAAAACATAAGTTTGGGGGAGAGATGAGGAGTTTGAAAGTGGTATCAAGGCACAAGAAGAGAAAAGAAATGAAGAAAAGGAAAGGCAAAGAAAAAGAAAGAAAGAACAAAAGAAAAACACAAAAAGAAAGTGAATAATTTGAAGGGTTGAAGGGATTCAAAAGAAAGCAAAAGTGCAAAGCATGGAGAAAACAAAGAAGGGGAATATGAATATCATGACAAGAAAGAGTGATGTCAAGTCTCTCTGGTTCCCCTAAGAAAAAAGAAAATGATTCAAAGAATCGGCAAAGTATGAGCCAAAAAGAGAAAATGGAGTGCTAAAGGAAAGATGAACCCGTTCCATTCCAACATTTCCCTCCTTAGTCCAAAAGCCTTCATTACATGCCGAAAAAGCCCTACGTGATTTCAAGCTGAGTAAGCTCACATTAGTGGTGATCTACATGAGGGGCAAGCATATGGTACTTAGAGCCGTACTTATGACATTCTTTTGAGAGTGATGATCGAACCTTTCACGGATCATTGAATTGAGTGCTACATTTTTGAGTGAGATGAGCATACGGAGAGTATAGGAGGAGAAGTTTGGGATCCAGACCTACATAAAAGTGCGAACTTTCTTGATGAGTAAAGTCAACTCTTGATGCTCAAGTATCACATTAGAGCTATTTGTGCTTTAACATTCAAAACATGGCCTTGTTGATAATTAATGAGTGTGTGGGTAATTGTTGGTCCCAATTGATGTGTGTTTGATTCAACTTAGGCCAGCTGAAATAACTCTTTCTTGTGGAGGTGGAATTATCTTATTTGCTTGAGGACAAGCAAAAACTTAAGTTTGGGGGAGTTGATAAGTAGGGATTTTGACTACTTATTTGCACTCTTTTACTTTAGGTTTAGCTCAAAAATGCTTAAAGGTATTCCCGAAAACTGATAAAATGTGCTTACTTGTAGGAGCATTGGAAAAAAAGCCAAAATGATGAAATTCAACTCAAGAAGGAGTATTTTTGGACAAGGACTAAAACCAAGCAAAAAGAGCAAAGTGCGGACCGCACAATATTGAGTGCAGCCGCAGACTATGAAGGACCTCTGACAGAATTTCTTTGCAAAGTGCGGACCGTACAATTATTGTGCGGCCGCAGAAGATGAGGTTCAGAGAGATGGAGTTTTTAGTCGATGAAGAAGTGCGGATCGCACTATTATTGTGCAGACGTAGAATTCAAGAGTGCGGCTGCACTTAGAAATGTGCGGTCCGCAGAAGTCCCTCCTGTCAAGCTCAAATTCAAGTATGCGACCGCACTCAGAAATGTGCGGTCCGCAGAATCTGAAGACGTATGACCGCAACCCAGAATTATGCAGCCACAGAAGTCCATCTTGTCAAGCCCAACTTCAAAGTGCGAACCGCACATAGAATTGTGCGGTTGCAGAACCTCTGTAAGGGCAATTTTGTCCGATAATTTCAGTTGTGTATAAAAGTTCTTTTTATTAAATTTAGGTTAAGTTTGAACTCAAGAAAGTAAATAGTCATTTTTCCTTTACTGCTTTGGGAAACTTTGTATTAGTTTATCATTTTAACATTGGATTTTCATTCCTTTATCATATATTATGAGTTTAATCTTATTTTCTTCCTTAGTTTCTTCATTTTTGCCTTTGAGTAGCTAAATCTTTAGCTAGGGTTGTGACCCAACCCTAGTGTGGGTACTTAATGGGTGCTTGATTTAAGGCTTGTTTAAAGTTGGGTGTATGATATTTATCCTAGTTCTTGCTTTAATTTAGGAATTAATGGTTGCAAACATTGATTCATGCCTAATTGACTTAGTATCTACTTGAGAAAGAGAGACTAAGTCTAGGAAAACTTGGCTAACAAGAAATTGGGATGAACTCAAGAAATTGATAGCCCCAATTAAAGGGTTGAATCTAGATATAGTAAGACTCGACTTGAGCATATATCAAAGGTTTTGTGAATTACTCATTTGGACTTGAGAAAGCCAAATTGGGCAAAACCAATCTAATTACCGAGAGGTATCGAGTGAGTAATCGTGTGTTGATTACTATATTACACTCCGACCAATGAAACATGCCCTAAATCCCACAACCTGTTAGGTAACCACCTAGGTGGAAGTCACAGCCCTAGATCTTTTATAAACTTGAAAAACAACACCACCAAAAATATCGTTCTATAGCTTTACATTTACAAACAATAACATAAATTTTAGCAGTAGAAAGAAACAACCAAGTATGTGGAAGTGTATTTTAGGCACGTCATACACCTAGTCTAAGTATATACCTAATCTAATATAAGCTCTCTGAGGAATCGACCCCAACTCAAAGTTGGGTAATTATAATTGCATCAACCGCTTCACAATCCCAATCAGTAGTGTGAATTTGGGCGACATCAACCGCCATCATCGAAAATTGCCGCCGTCGTTCACCAAATGGTCCTAAATTTTCACCATCTCTTGCTCTCATCCTCCTAAAAATGAATCCATAACATATTTGTATACCCTAAAAACGGATAACAATTGAATTTATATGTGGCTTTAAGGATATGCAGATCAATTCAATACAAATGATAAATACCGTTAGATTAAACAGATAAAGGATGTAATAAATTGTCAAACCAATTAAGGGGAGTGATCTCGGACTCATTAACGGCTTAATATAATGCATGCCTTCGATCTCGGGCTCACAACAATGAAGAACTGATGAACAAAAGTAAGAACTTTGAATAGCAGAGAAAATAAGAGTATATTTCCTTGATATGCGTGTTGCAATATTTTTATGAATAATAATCTTTCCCCTTTATATAGTAGGGGAGTTTTACCTAAGTACAATTCTAAGAAAGGTAAAAATCTTCCGCTACGCTGATCATTTATATGAGCCGAGATTTGCATCGTGATATCAAGTTGGGTACGGATATCATGATCCTTTGTTAGTCGTGTGAAGTTGCTCGGTGATGCTCTCCGAAGTCTCAACCCTTAAATCGAACCTCGAGGATATGGCCTCAATATCCCCGAGGGCAAGTGTTTTCCCGATCCCTAATATGAGTGGTTCTTCGTTCTGACTCCGATACATTACGATCATCTTCCCACTCCGCTCGGCTCATCGAGAAGTCGAGTCATGCGACGGGCTCGATTTTACCCGTATATAGATAGTCCCCTCGTTTCTCAGAGAGTAGGCTAGCCAGAATGATGGGAAATGATAGATGACTCCGGTTCCTTTCTTCCTAAGTTACGATGGGGAATCGAAACGTCCCATCAATCGCATCGTTCTGACTTCGGACACGTGT
Organism: Nicotiana tomentosiformis; assembly: GCF_000390325.3. NCBI lineage: Eukaryota > Viridiplantae > Streptophyta > Magnoliopsida > Solanales > Solanaceae > Nicotiana > Nicotiana tomentosiformis. The sequence goes on along the minus strand of NC_090821.1, from coordinate 40,847,578 downwards.
CGCTTATCGACAGGTTGCTTCCGAATGTGAAGTGTCAGTTGTTTCTCTATAAAAGCCTCTTTCCTTTATCCTTTTTCTTCTTTTCGATCAAACTGCTATCTTCGAGCCATTAACCATTATCAAAACCTTCATCAAATCATCAAATCTTCATCCCTATTCTTCAATCTTCATAGCAATATTCAGATTTCTACCAAAAACTTCTTCAAATCTTCATACCATATTCTTCATTTCCAAAACCCATTTCTCCAAAGCTTCGTGTTTATTCATCAAATTTTCAAACTTTCTCTCAAATGACAATGGAAAAAACATAGAAAACCATTCCTCAACAAGTTGCCTTTTCATCTTCTCAGTCGGCCGCTGGTACTGAAGCGGTCGCCCCCTAGGTGGTAGCCCTCGAAGCGGCTTCTCCTATTGTGGATGTCTACGAACCGGCCCCCAAGCCTCATTTGTCGGCGTTTATCCTCGGGGGCTGTTTGATTGTTGATGAATTCAAGGTCGAGAAGCCTTCGCGCAAACGGGACCGGGGTTAAGGGGTCTCGAGATATATATGTTCTGTGACTGAGGCCGTTCTTCCCATAGTTCGTAAGGACTGCGATTGGGAAGGCAAGGATGTGGTAGTCCCCGGGACCGAGGAAGCCATTACTACCAATGTGAAGGGGTACTTAAGTGTTTACACTTATCCCTTCACATTGGGCCCGGTGGACCCGATCGTCTTGGAATTTTGCAAGAGGTACGAAGTGTGCCTCGGGCAGATCTATCCATCATTGTGGAGGATTGTAACTCTCTTTTGTTACTTCATGAACAAGATCGAATCTTGTCGGTTCATGATCGATCACCTGCTCCGATTATACAGTCTCCGAATGTTTCGAGGGGGAAAGATCAAGCTTACACGTCGAGCCAGCAAGGCCCCCTTCTCCAGTATCGAAAAGACTGAGACCTTGGCTGGAAGGGATGCTTCGTCCGAATGAAGACCAAGGATTTGATCCCCCCATAATACATGCCATTTCCTGTGGAATGGAATGCGTCTCGTAAGTGCAACTCCTTCATCAAAATTTCTTCTTTTATTTCGAACTTCTCATTTATGATTGTGACTGTGGAGTTATTTCCCGGGTTCCGAATGCGGTCCCCCGTTTAAAGGAATAGATCTAGGGCATCTGTACTCAGATGTCCTACTTCGAGCGCACGTGGCGCGGACTCTCAAAGGGCCAATGGGAAGCCCATTCTCATGGTAAGGTCTCTTCCCGAATAGCCAACATTACGACTCCATTTAATATTGCACTAATCCCTCTTCTTTATCACGGTAGGTTTGCCTAAGACCACCGAACTTAGGCCTTCATAAGGGGACGAAGATGTGCTCCTGCCCATTGATCCCTCTGTTGCCGCCATTTAGGGAAATAATAAAAGAAAAAGAAAGCCCTCGGGCTCCTCGAGCTCCGAGGCAAAGAAATCGAAGAAGCGGGTGCTCCGTAAGCCTAGGAGGGGCTCCAGCTCCCGTGTGCCTGCTTCCGACTCCCTTCATCGGCGTAGGGACAAAGCGAAGGAGGAATCTGTCTTCGTAACTCACGGAACAACCACCTATCCCGGGGATTGGGAGGCATCTGAATGGGAGAATCGTGAGAGTGACCCCCCTCCAACTCAAAAGGCCGACGCGGATCCACAAGGTAAAACTTCCCAGGATGCCAGTTTTGCACCGAAAGAAGTGCCCATTACAATTGAGATCTCGGGGATGCCCTCTTACACCGAGTCTATGTTCGAAGAAGCCCAAGAAAGGAAGGTGAAATCTAACGATGGGGCTCATGGCATGGACGATCCCCTTTGTACCATTTTGACGGCATGGACTCATCTATCTTGGAAGACTTTTCTGGGCTGGGCGACCTGGAAGTTCCAAGAAAGGATCCATCTTCAGAGGCTGAAGGGCTAAAATCGAGCCCAAAGTTAGTCAACCAGTTCCCCACGCCTAGTGCGGACCCCGGCCGTAAGAGATCAATAATCATCACCGTACCGGAGGATTCCCGGGTTCTTTCTGCTCCGTGGAAGTAACGATCAACTTTCGATGCCTGGTAACCGAAGAAGACCAAGCGAAAATGAACGAGGTGTATATATATATATATATATATATATATATATATATATATATATATATATATATATATATATAATATCTTTACAAAGGCCAATAAAAACGACCTCAGCAAGATAAATATACAAGATGCAAAAACAAAGACAAAAATTCCTAAGGCATCTAAGTTTGATCTTCACCAGAACCCGCCTCGTCACCAGAGACGTCAGGGCCTTCTTCATATTCGGGTTCGTCGGAGCCCTCAGAGCCTTCTTCATCCTCGAGTTCAGCCAGCTTCTTGGCCTCGATCTCAAGCCTTTTCACCTCCTCGATCTTGACCGATAGGTTAAAGCCTCGGGCATGGATATCTTCGAGGGTCTCCCTCCAAGATAGCCGCCTCACATACTCAGCGGTAGTCGAGCCTCGGCTGCTTCGACATCAGCCCTATACTGGGCCACCATCTCTTCAACATCATCTCAGAGTTGGTCAATCCGGTCAATCTTCTGCTGAACCTGCAAGGTTTGGTCGTTAGTCGCCATGGCTATGTCTTCATTGCTAACTTCGAAAACCTTTACCTTTTCAACCAAGTCGGCATGCTCCTTCTGAGCTGCATCCAGCTCGGCCTGGAGATTCTTGACGACCCTTTCGTGCTGCTTGCTGAGAAGCTTATACATGTATCTTTTCTCATCAAGCTCCTTGACCTCAGACTCGAGCTGGTTAACCTTGGCCCGGTACCGAAGAAAGCTTTCGTCATGGAGTACCGAGGCCTGCGAAAGGATAAAAGGAAGAAGACATGAGAAATATCAAAGAATAAGTCAACGGTCAAAAGTGCGTAATGATGACTTATCCGATTCAGTGTCTACTGCGCCTCGTTGAACAGGCACGGTGTGTGTATATATATATATATATATATATATATATATATATATATATATATATATATATATATATATATATATATAAAAGTTTTTTCCCTTTTGGCAATTTTCAAGTCTATTACCTTTAGCATCCTTTTTACAATTGCAAAGATTTCAAATGTCTTAGCACAGAATAAAACATAGTAATAAGTCATTTTTCGGGGGTCCGAACAAGACTTGTCCTCGATGCAAGTTTTGCTTGAAACTTATGACGGCTTGGAGTGACCGAAAGCTTTCCCCAAGATACTTGTTTAAATGTTTTTAGAATATAATTTCGCCGAGGGTAGCCTTTGAACAGGTTTGGAATTTTGTTGAAGGCCTTATGTTTTGATTACGGGCTTCGGACATCTCCGAACCGTTTTAAAGGTGGTCGTAGCCTTTTAGGTTTGGGCTGCCTAATAGGCTTTGTGCCTCCGGGTTTCGATAACTCGAGCCGCCTGAACTTATCAAGGACGGTAGTCCCCGAGTGGGGGTAGCCCTTTAGGCTCGGATAGGAGTGGCCCTTGGGCTCAATAGTTCTGAGGTAGGAATAGCCCTTAGGCTCGATACTTTTAAGAAGGAAAAAATATTTGTTAGCAAGGTAGAAACTATCTTTTATTTCAGTGCGTAACGTACAAGATTGTATAAAAGCTCATTGTGGCCGGTATGACCTACGCGGGCACAGTTCATTTGATCGTTTGGCCCTTATAACGAATCCTAACCACCGGGCCTAAACTGTTCGAGCACATAGTTTCCTTCCTTGCTAAAAATTATGAGCCGAGGGTGACTGTCCCCCAGTATTCGAGGTCGATCTTTGAGTGGACTCGGATACTGTTGATGCGACCATTGACTCCGATTTAAAATCGGTTTTCAACTTTAAATTAGCACGATTTTTTGTTGCCTCGTTAAAAACCTTGCCGGAAAACCCATTTGAGACAAAACAGGTTCAAGGGAAAAAGAGTGTAACGCGTGCTTTCAGGACTAATCAGCTACATTTTCATTTGGCTGTTGCCTGCAAGTGTTATCTAAAATAAAATAGAAAAAAGAAAATGAATGATGGCGTACCTTAGCAGTAGTATCGTTTCAAGTGAGTCACGTTCCAGTTGTTTGGTAGTTGTGTGTCATTTCCCGCTTCGAGTTCGTACGAACCTTTACCAGTAATCTCGATGACTCGATACGGACCTTCCCAATTTAGTCCTAGCTTCCATTCGTTTGGGTTTCGGGTCTTCTGTGTTACTCTTTTTAATACTAAGTCCCCGATGTTGAAATGTCGGAGGTTGGATCTTCGGTTGTAATATCTTTCTATCCGCTATTTTTGGGAGGCCAGCCGGACTATAGCGCCTCGTGTCTCTCATCCAGTAGTTCTAAGCTCATTCTCATGGCCTCGCCATTGGATTCTTCAGTTGTATACCAGAACGTGAGGCTTGGTTCTCCCACCTTGATCGGTATTAGTGCTGCGGCACAGTAGACCAACAAAATATGGGTGGCCTCGATATTGGATTTTGAGGTTGTGCGATATGCCCACAAGACTTCGGGAAGGATTTCCTTCCATTTCCCTTTGGCATCTGTCAACCTTTTCCTAAAGTTTTGAATGATTGTTTTGTTCGTCGACTCCGCCTGCCCGTTCCCACTAAGGTGATAGGGTGTTGACAAGATCTTCTCTATCTTATGGTCCTCGAAAAATTTACTTACCTTGTTGCCGATGAACTGCTTCTTGTTATCACATACTATCTTGGCCGGTATACCGAACCGACATATGATGTGGTCCCAAATGAAGTCGGTGACTTCTTTTTCCCGGACCTTCTCGAATGCTTGAGCTTCAACTAATTTAGAGAAATAGTCAGTCATAAATAGTATAAATTGAGCCTTACCGGGTGCCCTTGGTAGGGGACCGACGATGTCCATCTCTCACTTCATTAACGGCCAGGGCGACAGGACCGAGTGTAGTAACTTCACGGGCTGATGGATCATTGGTGCATGCCTCTGATAGCCGTTGAAATTTTGCACAAAATCCTTCGCATCTTTCTTCATGTCGATCCAGTAATAGCCGACTTTGATTATCTTACGAACCAACGATTCTGCCTTCGAATGGTTTCCGCAGGTGACTTCATAAAATTCCCTCAAAACATATTCGGCGTCGCCCATCCCCAAGCATAGGGTGAGTGGGCCATCGAACATTCTTCTGAACAGAGTATTATCTTTGGACAGGCTAAACCTGGCCGCCTTCGTGCGTAGAGTTCTCGATTCTTTGGGATCCGAGATAGCTTTTCGGTCTTCAGGTAATCTATATACTTGTTTCTCTAGTCCAGGTTAAAGTTGTCGAGTTTATCTCCGCATGACCTTCTTCCACTACCGATTTCATGAGTTGTATGACCGTTCCCGAGCTGAATTCATCGTCATCAACCGATGACCCCAAGTTAGCCAGAGCATCAGCTTCACTATTTTGATCCCAGGGCACGTGTTGTAAAATTAATTCCTTGAATCGATGTAGCGTTACCTGTAGTTTATCCAAGTATCTTCACATTCATTCCTCTCTCACTTCGAATGTCCCATTGACTTGATTTACCATAAGGAGGGAATCACATTTAGCTTCGATCACTTCGGCCCCCAGGCTCTTAGCCAATTCGAGACCTGCAATCATGACCTCATACTCGGCCTCATTGTTAGTCAATTTCACAGTTCTAATAGATTGCCTAACTAAGTTACCCGAGGGAGGCTTCAACATGATGCTGAGTCCGGACCCTTTTGCGTTCGAGGCACCATCCGTAAAGAGGATCCAGATCCCCAAGGAGGTCCCTGAGGTTAATAACAATTCCTTTTCGACTACAATCCGGCATGAAGTCGGCCACGAAGTCTAACAAAATTTGAGATTTGATGGCGATTTGGGGTCGATATTTGATATCGTACCTGCTAATTTCCACGGTCCACTTGGCCAACCGTCCCGAGAGCTCGGGTTTGTGCATTATGTTCCTCAATGGGTAAGTAGTTACGACACATATGGGATGACATTGCAAAAGTATGGCCTTAACTTCCTGGAGGCGCTTAGCAAAGTGACCGCCAATTTCTCCAGGTGAGGATACCTTGTTTCGGCCTCGCCTAGAGTCCTTCTAAAATAATATATAGGAAATTGTGTACCTTCCTCTTCCCGAACTTAAACTCCACTTACTGCTATCTCGGATACCGCTAAGTACAGGTACAACTGCTCGTCTGTCTTCGGAGTATGAAGTAAAAGTGGACTCGAAAGGTACCGTTTGAGTTCTTCCAAACCTAGCTAGCACTCTGGGGTCCACGAAAAGTTATTCTTCTTTTTCAACAATGAGAAGAATCGATTGCTTTTATCGGAGGACCTTGATATGAACTGACCCACGGTAGCTATACGCCCGGTTAACCTTTGAACGGCCTTGACATTGTCCACTACGGTGATGTCTTCATAGCTTTGAATTTGTCGGGATTGATCTCGATTCCCCGGTTGGACACAATGAATCCGAAGAACTTCCCAGATTCGACCCCGAATGCTCATTTCTCTAAGTTCAGCTTCATATTGTATTTCTTCAGTATGTTGGATGTTTCCTGCAAATGTTCCAAATGGTCCTCTGCTCGCAGGGACTTAACTAACATGTCGTCAATGTAATTCTCCATTGATTTTCCTATTTGTTCTTCGAACATCCGATTTACTAGGCGCTTGTAAGTGGCACCAGTATTCTTTAGTACGAACGACATTACGTTATAACAATAGGTGCCATATTTAGTGATGAAGGAAGTCTTTTCTTGGTCACCCGGGTCCATCCGGATCTGGTTGTACCCGGAGTAGGCATCGAGAAAGCTAAGTATCTCATGGTCAGTCGTCGTATCGATCATGCGATTGATGTTAGGTAAAGTAAAAGAGTCCTTAGGGCATGCCTTGTTCAAGTCTTTGTAGTCTACACACATTCTTAATTTATTTCCTTTCTAGGCACTACTACTATGTTTGCTAACCAATCCGGGTAATTAACTTCCCAAATGGAACTTATTTTAAGGAGTTTGGATACCTCGTCTTTGATGAATGCGTGCTCGACTTCGTATTGAGGCCTCCTCTTCTTTTTAACCAGGTGGAACTTCGAGTCCAAGCTCAGATTGTGAGTGGTTATTTCTGGTAGGATCCCTGTTATATCAAGGTAGGACCAAGCGAAACAATCTATGTTAGCAATAAGGAATTCAAAAAGTTTCTTCTTGAGCTCGGGGGTTAGCCCCGTGCCTAGGTATACCTTCCGACCGGGCAAGTGCTCGATTAATCTGACTTGCTCCAGCTCCTCAACCATTGACTAGGTGGCATCGGAATCATCAGGGGCTATGAACGACCTAGGGACTCCGTAATCATCATCCTCGCCTGTCTCCTGCTTTTTTGGTTCGGTCGGGGCCAGTGTCGGCGATTGCTATTTGGTTTCTTCCTTGGTAGCCAAACTCGGGTTATTTGATATCAAGAGTGAAGATATTGGGGTCACCTCATCGACAACGATTATTTCTTTTGCGGCCGGTTGTTCTCCGTAAATAGTCTTGATCCCTCCCGTTGTGGGGAATTTCAATGCCTGATGTAGTGTCGAGGGTATTTCCCTCATGTTGTGAATCCATGGCCTTACGAATAAAGCATTGTATCTCATATCCCCTTCGATCACGTAGAACTTTATTTCTTGAATGGATCAGGTGGTGTTTACCGGTAGGGTTATATCCCCTTTAGTAGTCTCGCATGCCATGTTAAATCCGTTTAAAATTCGGACTGCAGGCACTATTTGGTCTTGTAGACCCAGCTGTTCCACGACCCTCGATCTGATGATATTGGGCGAGCAACCTGGATCAATTAACACACGCTTAACTCAAGATTTATTTATGAGTACAAATATTACCAGTGGATCCTTATGTGGTTGCACGATGCCTTCAGTGTCCTCGCCATTAAAAGATACGGTATAATCTCGAGTTTGTTTTCCCTTATAATGGACACCTTAGTGAACTTTAACATCGGCCGTTGGGGGACGTCAACTCCACCAATGATCATGTTAATGACGTGCTACGGTTCCTCTTGCTCGATCTGCTTGTTCGAGTCCCTATTCCTGAAGTGATTTTTGGCTCGATCACTCTGAAATTCTCGGAGGTATCCGTTATTGAATAACCGGGCTACTTCTTCTCTTAGTTATCGGCAGTCTTTGGTTCTGTGGCCGTGAGTATCATGATACTTACACATTAGGTTGGGGTCCCTTTGGGCAGGATCAGATTGCAATGGTCGAGGCCACTTAGTATCTTTGATACGTGCGATGGATGATACGATGCCGACGATATCGACGCTAAAGTCGTACTCCGATAAACTTGGTGCCTCCTTAGACCCGATGGGTCTGTCGAAACCGTTTTTGCTCATGAGTCCCCGGTTATTATGACCTCGATCGCTTCTTCTTTCACTCCTCGCAGGGTTGTGTCCGGACCTATTACCCCTTCGATCTCCATTGTATAGTTGATAACGATCTCTGTTCGATCTTGGTTCATGATTGATGGATCTTTTGGATCTGTCACTAGTTCTGACGGGATAAACGGACCCGGAAGGGCCCCCGAGCTGATCGTCTTAAACCCTAATTGGTTATTGGTACCTGTTATGGACGTCAGCCCAAGTTACCGCAGGGTATTCTATCAAATTTTGTTTCAACTGCTACAAGGCCAATGAGCTTCGGGGGTTGAGTCCTTGGGTGAATGCCTGAACGGCCTAATCGTCCGCGACCGGAGGCAGATCCATACGTTACATTTGAAACCTTGACACGAATTCCCTAAGCATCTCATTATCCCTTTGCTTTACTTTAAAAAATTCTGACTTCCTGGTCTCGACCTTCATGGCCCCGGCGTGCGCTTTCACAAAGGCATCTACAAGCATAGCAAACGAGTCAAAATAATTAGGGGGTAAGTTGTGATACTATATTATAACTCCTTTTGAGAAGGTCTCTCCGAACTTTTTCAGCAGAACGGATTCGATTTCATCATCATCCAAGTCGTTCCCCGTGATGGCGCACGTGTAGGAGTCACATGTTCATTTGGATCAGTTGTTCCATTATACTTCAGAATTTCGGGCATGAGAAACTTCTTTGGGATCGGCTTCGGAGCTGCGCTCTGAGGGGAAGGCTTTTGGACAAATTTCTTGGAATACAGGCCCTTCGGTATCGGTGGTGCTCTTGGGATTTGATAGACCCTGGAGTTATAGGTCTCCATTTTTTGTCGTTGGCTTCGATTTTCTTTTCTCCCGATTCCACCCATTTTGTCAGTTCCTCAAGCATCTTTATTATCTCGGGGTTGGTCCCGAGTTCTGCTTCACTCGGCCTTTCTGTGGCCGGTTCATTTCTGCGAGCGTTTTTCCGAGATGGTTCGGGCTCAACATTGTTAGGGGCGCGACTTTGGTTCTGCAACTGGGATATCGCTGCATGTTGAGCCTATAACATTTCTTCGATCCCCGGCTCACAACAATGAAGAAGTAATGAACAAAAGTAAGAACTTTGAATAGTAGGGAAAATAAGAGTATATTGCGTTGATATGCGTGTGTTTTTATGAATAATAATCTTTTCCCTTTATATAGTAGGGGAGTTTTACTCTAAGTACAATTCTAAGAAAGGTAAAAATCTTCCGTTACGCTGATCACTGATATGAGCCGAGATTTGTGATGTGATATCCGGTTGGGTACGGATATCACGACCCTTTGTTAGTCGTGTGCAGCTGCTTGGTGATGCTCTCTGAAGTCTCAACCCTTAAATCGGACCTCGAGGATATGACCCTGATTTCCTCGAGGGCATGTGTTTACCCGATCCCTGATAGGAAGAGTTCTTTGTTCTGACTCTGATACGTTACGTTCATCTTCCCACTCCGCTCGGATCACCGGGAAGTCGAGTCATGCGACTGGCTTGGTTTTACCCGTATACAATATTTATTTTAGTTCCTCATAGAACTCCGCACATCTAAGAAAAAACAAGGAAAATCGAAACTTTATTTCTCATATTCGTTGAGTTCCGACCATTTTCACCTAGGGGTGTACATAGGTCGGGTTGGTTCGGATTTTTCAATTACCAAACCAAACCAATAGTGTCGGATTTTTAAATTTATAAACCAAACCAAACCAACAAAGTCGGATTTTTCAATCTCGATTTTTTTTGGGTTTTCGGATTTTTTTCAGTAAAGTCTTCATAGCATAAAATATGTAACTTGTGCTCCAAATATTTCTTAAATCCTAGTAAAATAGAACTATATAATGTGTTTTCCAAGAAACTAACATAATAATATGAGATAAGTCATAGCATTATACTAAAATATTCAATAACAAAGATAAAATAATAAAATTATATAAAATAAATATTGCTAATTAATAAGCCATAATAAAAATTAACATAATCTAAAAATACTCTATAGGTCATGCTAAAATAAGTATAGCCAATAAGTACTAATATTAATTACATAACTAGGTACTAAAAAAAAGATAAACTAAGTTATGCATTTTCATTATAAAACAATGTAAAACTAAAATAATTATCCAACAATATCGTCATTCCTAGTATTGAATTGAATTTCTTTTGTTAGCAGTAGTATTGTTTTGAATTTTGTTTGAGTTACTACATTTATGGGCTATAAAATTTATTTACCATTCAAGAATGTTAAGTCTAAATTTGAAATAATATATTAAAAGATAAAACTGTAAAAAAGTTTAAGAAATATTTATAAATTACATTACAATAAATATTTATATGTATAAAATATTTTTAAAAATTATATAATTGTACTATCGGGTTGGTTTGGTTTCGGTATGACTTTTTTTAGTTAAAAACCAAACCAAACCAATTATGGTCGGGTTTTATTTTCTAATACCAAACCAAATTAAACCTAACCACATCGGATTTTTTTCGGTTGACTCAGTTAATCGGTTTGGTGCGATTTATCGGTTTTCATGTACATCCCTACTTTCACCCATGAAACATACATAAGTTAGATCTATCTTTTGACATTATTTTTACTCGAAAATTCGACGGAATTGTTTTCGACGAGCCACCGGTGAAGCGCCAGAAAATTCATTTAGTATAAATATGATGTATTATTATATATATTCTCTATTTAAATATAGATATATAGTGTATTTTTATTTTGCCGGATTTTCTAATTGTATTTCTCAAATCTGGCCAGCTCAGATCTGGCCGGATTTGAGTGTATTTTTCTTTTTGAATGTAAATACAATATATATGTTTCGGTATTTTTGCCTTATTTTATGTATCCCGAAGGAGATTTTTTTCGGCAAATCCCTATTTTTTAAAATTTTTGTTATTTGAATACAGTCAAACTGAATACGGTGAATTGAATATAGTGTAAAAGTAGCAACGAATAAATACAGTGAATTGAATACAATCGAATATTCGTATATTTTTTGAAATTTTTGTTGTTTAAATACAACCGAATTGAATACAGTATAAAAGTAGGCTACAAATAAATATAGTAAATTGAATACAACCAAATATCATTATTTTAATTTTTTTTAAATACAGTCGAATTGAATACGGTGAATTGAATATAACAAAATAGACTAAATGGTAGGGAGTTAGTAGCTACAAGTCATAATTAGCAAAACTATAGCTACAACTTGTTAGAAGCCTTCAAACTACTACTATTTCTGTAAGTTCCTCTTGTTGAAATAAAACTAATGGATTAATGGAAATTGCATGTCAGATGGTACGAGTTTTCAAATGTCATAGAAATTTACATAAAAGATATCTCTTCGATTAAAAAATATGCCACAAGAAATAAGTTCCAACTCATGATACTTGTTGCTACGCCTATAATTTCTTTTTTAAAGAAAAAGTTACCGACATTAAGTTTTACTCCAAAAGTATTTAATTTAACCTTGACAAGTTCAAAATGACCAACTTTTTCAGATGAGTCACCATTTTAATCTTAAATTTGGATACATGTTCACACTAAAGAGGAAGAATTAAACTCCGATTTGAGACAAAATGGGGAGCTTCTTCGTAATAAAACAATACTAACAATTATTAGGGCTCAATTCTAGATATGACGGGATCGACTATATGAATTTCTACTGATTCATATTTTTCATTTAAACACGTCTTAAATTAATATTATATAAAAATTAAAAATAAAATAAATAGTACTAAAAGTTCTTCTTATAATTTAGGAAAGGTATGGGAACTTCTTCATAATAATAATCAATAAACAAAATTATCTGTAAAATTATTTGTTATCCTACCATATATTAGTATTAAAATTTGTAATGGTACAATGATAAAAGCAAAAAAACAAAAATGCTGAAATATGACGTTTTTTGGAATGATCTTTAACTTTTGATCCTCGCTTGTCCAATGAAACAGACTTCAAAGGTCAAACATTAAAAGTGATGTTTGCTCTGAGGGACAACACTTGTTAAATTTGATATTTCGTCCATACGAAGTCTATATCTTCCACTTCGAAGTCTATTTGTGTACCTGATAAAAGGGCCACCAAAGAATATTTGCAACTAAGGTTGCTACAGAAATGGAGCCAAGTAGAGTTATTAGATTGTTGAACAACATTAAAAATGGAGGCAAAAAGAGTTAGAAGGCATGTGCTCCAGCCTCGATAGACCTAATAAATCCAGAACTTGCATATTAGAATGGGCATAGTGCATGTGCGCCACATTTCCAAGGTTTTCGTCAACTAACTTCTTCACCCACGTCGGCTTTAATAAGAGTGCATATTACGCCCCTCATCTCCTTAGGTATAAGACATTTTTTATTTGATACAATTACTCGACTTATATAAATTTATTTAGTTTTTGTAAGAAAAATAAATTTTTATTTAACTTAGATATGAGTTTTTCAACAATCATTTAAATATTTTATTGCTCTAGACCCGGTTGCCTATCTTTTGATTTGGCCGAAAGACTGTTAAAGGTATTTGGCTAAGCTTATAAGCTAATCAAAGTAGATTATAAATACTTTTTGACTTATTTACGCATTTGATAACATTAAAAATACTTATAAGCTTAATGCTTATAAACCAAAATCAGTCAAAAGTAATAAGCTGATCACTCCCAATTTATGACTTTTCATTTTATAAGCGCTTTTAGTTTGACCAAAATTTTTGTTATTTTATCGTCAATAACCTTTTTATAATTCCTAAAATATCCTTACAAGAACATTACGCCTATCCCCTCCATAACTCCATTCTTTCATCTTTTTCCCGACCCCTTACCTGACCCCTTACCTAACCAAGCTGCTATTCTTCTCCCCCCTTTTTTTTTTTTTTTTTTTTTTTTTTTAATTTAAACAAGTTGGGTTGCTCTGATGGTAAGCACCCTCCACTTCCAACCAAGAGGTTGTGAGTTCGAGTCACCCCAAAAGAGTTTCATTTGGAAACAGCCTCTCTACCCCAAGGTAAGGGTAAGGTCTGCGTACACACTACCCTCCCCAGACCCCACTAGTGGAATTATACTGAATTGTTGTTGTAAATTTAAACAAGTTGCAATTGTTCTGCCATAGTTAGAATAAATCTGATTCTAGGTAACTATTTTACCATAAAAAATAATTTGTTAGAATAAATCTGATTTCGGGTGAGAGAGCTCTTTCGTTTGTAAATCATACTTCTTCTCCTTTAATATTTTATAATTCTAATGTTGAAAATATATAAGGAAGATAAATAACAATTATACGTTTCAAATAATGAGGGTTGTTCAAGTAGACGTATTCTATTGGATTGTTTATCATGATCGTGATATGATATTTATTAGCATCTGTTGTTTTAATTTCTATGCAAATATTTTGGTGTAATATTTAATTAAACCTTTATTAATAAACTTATTCAATTATTATTTTTTAGTTTATCATAAAATAATATATCTTTATAAAATATGATTTTATCTAATCAATTTAGAACTAAAGATACATTTTATTTGTATCTGAATCATATTGAAATTAAAAAATCTTGCAATAATCATCTCCTTATAAGAGTTCACTACTTTAAGAATATTTAAGTAATTTTAATAGAAAAAAGTGTTTATAAGTATTTCTTATCAAATACTTCAACACATGAAACTATTTATCAACACTTATTAGCTACTTTTAATTAGCTAAGTCAAACGGACTCTTAGAAACTATGCAAAAACCTTTAAAAATTAGAATTTGAAACTCAAACCAAGTAATTTACTTGTAAAGCTATATATTTTTCAAAAGAGAACCATTTAAATTTCGGCAAAGAGCCAAATATACCCTTGTACTATGAGAAAATGTTTAAATATACCCTTCGTTATACTTTGGGTCCAAATATACCCTTGCCGTAATACTATTGGTTAAAATATAACCCTTCTTATGTTAAGTTTGTCCAAGGTGGACATCCAATCCTACGTGGCACTGATATTTGATGAGGTGGATGCCACATGGTATGCCACCTCAGCGCCCCTAATCAATATATAAAAGACTAAAATTCGAAATACAATATTTTTCATGGTAGCGGTAATGGTGGCAATAGTGGTAGAGGGGAAACAATTTTAGTGGTGAAAAAAAAATAGAAGGGAGGGGTAAAATGGGTTAGGACGCTGAGGTGACAAGCCACGTGGCATCTGCTTCATCAAATGTCAGTGACACGTAGGATTAGATGTACACTTTAGACAAACTTAACGGAAAATGGGTATATTTGAACCAATAGTATAACGATAGGGGTATATATGAACTCAAAATATAACAAAGGGTACATTTAAACCTTTTCTGACAGTACATGAGAGTATATTTGGTCCTTTTCCGTTAAAATTTTTGCCTATACTATTCAAAATTACTCAATTATGTCATTCGGTACACATTTACGCTCATCATAACGTTGCCATGAAAAAATCATCTCGTATTTACCTAGCCATTAATAGAGTCCCCAACACAAAATGGATGAACGTGTCCATGCTCGAGAAAAAAAATACAAATTTACTGTCCAACTTTTGATTTCAACATAAAATTATCTTCAGATTGGTGCTTTATTAGGAGTTAAGAATAAAAATGATTTTTTTTTTCTAGTAGCGAGACTTATATTAGACCGGAAGTCTAACGACAGATAAAATTGCTCAATTTTGAATCACTAGCAATAAATTAACCGCTATTCCTTTTTTTTTTTTAAAAAGAAAAAGAAAAAGAAAAAAGAAGAGCTATACGTTGGAAGTGTGGTGTGCACCTTTGGAGAAAAGTGCGTGGATGAGAAGAGCGAAAACAAATGGAAGGATGCGAATGATAATTGATATATGGATAAGGGAATTGGACCATTCTGGAGTTGGTTTGTTTTTTATAGTTAAAAATATATTCACAAACACTGAACTTTCCAGCTCTTTTCCAACCAATACATCGTTCTTGCTCTTGTGTTTTTGATTTTGATGCAAGAGAAACTCCTAGAACATTTTACTATTATTACGTAGAATCTTTTAGCCAGAATCAACTTCCACCTAACACCAAACAAACCACCCCGATATTTAAGACCATTTTGGATTATGCACCTTACTTATTCCCTTAAATAATATCTCTATCCCCAATATTTAGGCATAATAATCTTGTATTGTTCACCAAATCTCCATCACTAATGCTGATGAATTGGCACTCTCCAATTTCCTTTTTAGATTCTTTTGAATTTCCAAGACTCTATTTTTATCCACGTGTCATAGTTTGTGGGACCCGTTTAGACCCTAAATGGCAACTGGCACCAACCCCCACCAGTCTTTGAGGTGTGGTGGGCCCCAATTTCCCCTACCCAACTCTTTCCATGTACACAAAAATGAAATGGGGGTGCAATAAAAATGAGGCTTTGATTGGCCTTTTATGGTGATTATGGTGGGCAATGAGATAATTGTGGGAAACTATTATATTTCAAAGTCTTGAATTTTCCTCTTCATCTCTTCAAAGCTAAAAGGACCCCCCCATTTTGGGGGCTTCTTTGAAAAGGATTGCTTGATTTGCCTCCCTTCTTCTACCCTTGAAAATTGAAAAAAAATATTGTTCTTTTTTTCTATACAAACACCCTTTTGGGGTTTAATTATTTGATGAGATTCTTGTTTCTAGATTGAACCTTTCGGAATAGTTGTTGATTGATCAAAGCTTGCTGCTTTCTTGGTTTCTTGAATAAGGGAGGTGGTAAAACAAAATTCTTTATATTTTGTGTTAATAGAAGAAAAGAAAATGATAGTAAGGTGGTGGATAACAGCACTGCAATTGACAGAGCTGTTTGTGAGTTCTTTTGTTCATTTGGCATATGGGTTTTACATATTTAGCACAGCTGTGGCTGGTGATCTTTCCCAGGCTTTAACTGATTGTTTTTACAAGCCTAATAATTTGGAGCCTAACTTGAAATCAGAAGAGAACACCCCCACTGCAACAGATCTTCCTCCCATTGTGTTGGTTCATGGAATCTTTGGTTTTGGAAAAGGGGTATGTTATTTTTATTTTCTTTCCTATTATGTGCTTTGTTTTTTCCCTCCATTTACCTCATATTAGGGTTAAAGATTGAATTTTTTGAGGTAGAATTATAACATTGGCCTTGAAATTGTGATGTTTTATGTAGAGATTAGGAGGGCTGTCATATTTTGCTGGTGCAGAGAAGAAGGATGATAGGGTTCTTGTGCCTGATTTGGGCTCTCTAACTAGCATATATGACAGGTGGGTTGATGCTGCTTCAAATTCTTGTTATTTATGTTCTATGTTGCATGTTGCTGTTATGTTGTTTTGTTCTGTTGTACATGGTTGTTTTTTTTGCAACATTTGATGGATGTTAGGTTTCAGGGCTCGTGAGTTGTTTTACTATTTGAAAGGAGGGCAAGTTGATTATGGGGAAGAACATAGTAAGGCCTGTGGACATTCCCAATTCGGACGAATTTATGAACAAGGTTAGAATCTTTTTTTCCTCATTGTTTAGCTTTTTTGTAATTTCAATGTTTGTAAATTCATGGTACTAATGAACAAGGTTGAAACTTGTCTTCCTTTTCTGTTTAGTTTTTATTGCATTACGATGTTTTTGTGAAATTATGAATGGTTAATTTAGCTTTTCGTACTTTCTTGTAAGCAGGGCATTACCCAGAATGGGATGAAGATCACCCTATTCATTTTGTTGGGCATTCAGCTGGAGCACAGGTTGTTCGAGTTTTGCAACAAATGCTTGCTGAAAAGGTGAGTCTGCTTATAATTAATTCATGGATTTGCGAGATTTAAAAGAAGTTTGTTGTTAATTTAAAGCTTATTGTGATTGTAGGCATTTAAGGGATATGAGAACACGTCTGAGAGCTGGGTCCTAAGCATCACATCGTTGTCTGGAGCATTCAACGGGACAACACGAACGTATTTTGATGGAATGCAGTAGGTTTCTGATATCTTATTATCTGTAGTTCACTTATCCCAAAGGAAAATTTTATTTTCTGTAGTTCACTTATCCCAAAGGAAAATCCTATTTTCTGTTGTTCAACTATATTTGATCTGTTATTGTCGTATAAACAACTAAGTGCTATCATGGGTGCTCATTATATCAATTGTGCTATTGGCTTAATTTTTACTTATGATCGAGCTTTAAGTAGATGCTATGTTCAGATGCCACTTTAGGTGCCTTCAATTCATTCAACCATTAATTATCATATTGGTATTCAATAATGATCATATGAAGGTTTTAACTTTGTTGTTTCTCTAAAATCTGCTTTCGAATTGCTGTTATCTGTTTGTAGCCTTTTCATATAAGTTTTATGTTTACCAAGATTTCCTATGGTTTGCTGAAATCGTGATATTTATGTACTGAATCAACTGATTTCATTTACAGACCTGAAGATGGGAAGTCCTTGAAGCCTGTGTCTTTGCTCCAACTTTGCCGCATCGGGGTAATAATTTACGATTGGATTGACATTCCCTGGCTCAAGAACTATTACAACTTTGGTTTTGACCACTTCAACATATCCTGGAGAAAAGTTGGAATATGGGGTCTTCTTGATTGTCTTTTAGGAAATGCTGGTCCATTTGCGTCAGGGGATTGGATACTTCCTGATCTTACCCTCCAGGGGTCGATCAAGGTGAACAGTCACTTGCATACGTTTCCTAATACATACTACTTCAGCTATGCTACCAAGCGTACCGCGAAAGTCATGGGTCTAACAGTCCCTTCTGGCATACTTGGGATACATCCTCTGCTGTTCATCAGAGTCCTGCAAATGAGCCTATGGCGGCATCCTCCAGATGTCCCTCCCCCATATAAGGGCTATAGGTGTGTCATTTGTTTTTTCCTTATTATTTCATCTCCCATTTACCTGGATTTTCATTCAAATATATTGGCAGTTACAATGTAGCAAAGATTCTCAGCAAGGTATCTACTGCAAGTAATAGCCTGTTTGGCCAAGTTTGTAGGAAAAAATAAGTTCTTTTGAGTAGTAGCAGATGCTGTATTTCAGAAGCTGAAAATAGTAGCTTTTCCTCAAAAGCACGTTTGGAACCTAAATAGCTGCTCTAATATTGGCAAAAGTTTTTTTCAAATTGATTAGCCAAACACAAATTGCTTCTTTTGATTAAAAAACACTTCTCAAAATAAGTAGATTTTGGAAGCTTGGCCGAACAAACTACAAGTGTTGCTGCTATGCCACTTATTCTCTGTTTTGAGGTTTTTGCTCTTTGTGCAACAGTGTTTTGTTTATTTGTCCGGACTAGGCTGTGAAACTTGGATGTAGGCTCCATGAAATTAATGGATGCAAAAATTCCTTGGATTTACATTCATGAGTAATATGCATTGCACTAACACCAGTTTCAAAATTAAGTATTTAGAAAACCACTTTGAGTGGATTTCTTATCCTCCCAGTTTTAGTTTTACCTCAAAGCTTTGTATAGCAATTTCGTAGTTGAGCTATTTGACTCCATAGAGCAATCATCTTATGAGGAGTTTGGACTTGCAAATTCTTATCTCAAAAAGATTCAAAACCACCAAACCAATAGATTTTATCCTCCTAGTTACTTCTTAAAGCAATTATCATGTATCCAAACGGAGTGGAACTGCTAAATAACAGTTCTTATACAAACCATACGTAATTTCATCATCTTACGTCTTTCTGTACATCTAATTCTTGCAGGGATGAGGATTGGTGGGACAATGATGGTGCACTCAACACTATATCTATGACACACCCTCGCTTCCCAGTTGAGCACCCAAGTCAACTGGTTGTTAAAGATTCTGATTGCCAGCCTTTGCGACCTGGCATTTGGTAGGCTACCGGTCTTAAGCTTCTGCCATTATATTTCATTTGCCAAGTTGCCATTCTGGTATTTAACTTCTTTAATTTCTATTATTAGTAAAGCAGTTTTTACCGACACTTCCATCACTTATTTTCTCATTCCTGTCTGGTTTTGAGGTTTTCATAGAATTGAACTCTTTTCTCATAAAGAACCACCACTTATTATTGGTCATGGCTTCTTAGTTGTAAGTACTAAGAAGTTTCTAAACCAAAGTGTCATCTTCTCTATTTTTTTTGGTTATCATTAGGATTTGATAGTAATTTATTATTCTGAAGCAAGTCCAATTGACAAACCAGTATTTTCGTATGTCAATGTTTAAGGGGTTGTTATATTCCCTTATTTTGATTGATAGATTTGACTGGACATCCATATCTCTTTGTCCGCTTGAAGTGGATGTGTTAAAATTGTTGACAAGGTGTGCTAGAAGTTGCAACATCAAGCCTTTTCTTGGTAGAGGAACTTTAAAAAAATCTAGCAGGGGTGTGCGATTAAAGAATTGCTCCTTGACTTGCAACTGGAGATGGTCTTCTTTTTCATCTCCCAAAAAGATGAATCCTCCGTATTTGCTTTCTGCTTCTTGTAATTGGACTTCTGCACCTCTTGTTGCTCTATTATCTCAATTTCTCTGTTATGATTCCTATTTTACTTCCTTAAACATAATATATTGGAAATTATGGCTTTTAGTATTTATGCCTATTCACTTTGATATATGGAAAATGTTTGACTTTTAAAATTTGCAACTATTGGACATACTGCATATTTGTCTGACACATATCGGATACTTGAGATTGCTATAGAGTGAGATTGGAATTCTATGTGTAGTTGTTATTTGAATAAAAGGACAGGTATTTCAGGGCTGCTTTAGTATTGATATTTCTTTTTCTTTTTCTGGAATCAGGTACTATAAGATTGTTGAAGGTGATCACATTCTTTTCATTGTGAATCGCGAACGAGCTGGAGTTCAATTTGATTTGATCTATGACAGCATATTTGAGCGCTGCAGGAAGCATGTCTTCAGAAAAAATCCGACGATGCCAGACCATATAATTTAATAGTTAACAATATGTTGCCCTCACCGATGCGCTACAAGCTATAAAGAGAATAGAGGTTAAAGAGAAGGAAAACTGCGACGACATTACATACTCTTCTGCTTTCTTGTTTTTTTTTCTTTTTCTTCAGACAAAAAATTATTTTTCCCTTGAAATGTAAATGTGAATAGATCAGAATCCCATTCTTCTTCTACTGTATGTAATGATTACCACCACTCTAGTGTGTAGGCTTTCAGAGGAAAAATGTGAATTAAGGAGACATGGTACACTGGTCCCTTGTAATATCAAAAACATAAAGATAGACTTTCAGAAGAATATAATAGAGGTTTCTGCTTTAACTATTTGATGATCTGCAATATCTCAAACCTCTTCACATATTTGAGCAAATGCAATCCACTTCTGCATTAGGTTTTGAAATTTTAGTAAAAACTGATTGTTATGCATTTAAGTTGTTATTGTGTTGCTTCTGAAGCTTACCCAACTCAAGATTTGGCCTGTACACAGCGAGCTCTCTGTGGAACTGGTATTTGTTATTAGTTGAAGACTTTCAATCTTCTTCTTTTTCTTAAGTAGAAGCATTAAGGGTTAGAGAGTTGATTCCAACTTACTTGGGGTTCAGACTTAGTTGTTATTGTTGTTGTACAAGCAACACAGGTTGTAGAGAGAGGAAGGGGATGGAGAAAAAGATCTTTTGGGGTTGGCGGGGAGTACTCTCTCCTATGTTCTTTTTTGAATAGCGGATCTTTTTTTATCTCCGTCCATAATGTAGGTTAATTGATGAAACCTCGTTAAATTTTGGTGCTTCCTTTAATTTGGTACATTTCTTTTTTGTGGTCTAATTTACTGTCATTCACGGGTTGCGTTGTTATCTTCCAAATGACATGGTTATTTTGATTCTAAGAGGGAGGGAGGGGATATAATAGAGGAGTCATTGGAGCCTGGATTATTTTAGAGCAATGCAAGTGAAGTTAGCCAGTTGCCTGTTTCCAATCTTCCAATGCTGATGCATAAAAGTCGGGCTTTGTACAGAAAACTTGATAACAAAGAAATACTAAAAGGAAACAAAGAGACAATCTGTGTATTTGTTGTTGTTTAGTAAGTCTTGCATAAGAAAATAACTATATTAGCTCTCTTGCTTAGAATTGCATAAACTTGTGCAGATGGAGACCTTATGTTTTGCCGGAGTTGTGGTACAACGTTGCTTTAGCCCTGGCCTTTACACATGCATTATCATGGGCAGCACATGTATCATCATTCAATTGCACATGCCATTCTTTTTCTTTTTTTTTTTTTTTTTTGCAGAATCAAACCATCCGACCACAACTCACTATGAAAGTCTGATACAAATATTTTTATACTCTTTTTTTTTCAGCTATTGAATTTGAGGGGAGCCTTAGCGCAACAGTAGCACTGCTTCCTTGGTAGCTAGTAGGTCACTCGCTTGAGACGTAGAAATAACTTCATTTGCATAAATGCAAGAGAAACTTTGCATACATTATACACGATCTTTCTCTCCTCTTATTGCTCTAGTTTTAGAACACTTGGTACACACTGGGTAAGCCTTTTTTTGGGCTGGATATTGCATTTGATTTTTTTGAAGGAGATAAAAATAATGATGGCCTAACGTAAATGAAGTTAATGAAAATCATCGGAAATAGGATAACAGTTCTAGATAAAGACAACCATATGCTTAATGCATGGTCAGCAAACTCACTTAGTGTATGTGTTATTAGAGAGGGTAACAGTAACTGATGAAATAGTTAAGATTTGCGTAAGTTACTCGAATACCACGCTATCTAAAAAAGACTTCCTTAATAAAGCAAAAAACTTAGTAGAACAACATTTCTTTTCTCTTTTTCTGTACATGGTCAGCAAAGTTACTTAGTATATATGAATAA
Organism: Nicotiana tomentosiformis; assembly: GCF_000390325.3. Lineage (NCBI taxonomy): Eukaryota > Viridiplantae > Streptophyta > Magnoliopsida > Solanales > Solanaceae > Nicotiana > Nicotiana tomentosiformis. Next base: position 40,825,420 of record NC_090821.1, on the reverse strand, counting down.
TTGAGGTTCGCGTAAGTTAGCTTATTAGAAAAAATGATGGAGGACCATTTTGTGATCTAAATTTATACTACTGACTATTCCAACATACACAATTAAAGCGCCGACCAAGAGGCAGCAACATAACGACCCAACATCCAAACAGAAACCAAAAAGATTCCTAAAGAGAGAACTCAGTTAAGTTTCATCATATTTTATAGAGTTGGGTTCTCTTTGATACCAACAGTCAAACTGAAAGTCAAACTTACATCACATGCAATTCTTCTAATTCAATGAAAACACTTTCAGAGACAAAAAATAAAAAGAACTGACCATATTATTTTGTTTTTTCATTTTTTCTATTTTACCGTTGTCTCTTCAATTTTTTTTCCTTTCTGTTTTTGCTTTTATTATAATGAATACAAGTTAGTTGTTGACTTAGTAGTATCTTTGATCAATCTGGATAAACACAAAAAAATTCCCTTAAATCAATCTGGATAAACACAAAAAAGTTCCCATATGTGTCAAAAATACAATTTCCTTTGTTTAAACCAAGAGATTTAATCTCCTTACTATACGGATAAAATTGCAAGACTCTATCCTATCTGCTTTCAACTGTTTTTTACCATTCAAAGTATTCTCCCGAAACAGCTAAAATGGGAAAATCAAGATTTGAAAAAACATAATTACATTTATTAAGAGAATCCATCTAAGATTCTGCCTATTAATTAAAAGGCTTTTGGTGGAGATTAGAAAAGACAACTGCAATTATTAAGATAATCCATTTAAAATTCTATCAATTAATTAAGAGACTTTTTTGCATTAGCCTTTGCCTCCTCCCCTATATATAGTGCAGCATGCAAGACATGGAGTACTACAAAAATCTGTCCTTTCCTTATAAACATATCCTAAATACCAATAGCTTATTTTTTGATTGATCAAAGGTTTTAGAAAAAAAAGAAAAGAAAAGAAAAGAAGATGTGTGGCACAGAGGCTTGTCTTATCAAGTGTTCTCCAGTCCCTTGTGTGACTCCTGAAACAAGAGAAAATGGCACTCTCATCAACTGGGATACTCTTATCAATCTTGATCAGTAAGTGTTCTTTCCCCAATTTATTGTTGTTAGAATGTCCCACCCGATTCTCCTCGCTCTAAATATATAACTTAAACATAGGGTGTCAGAATGAGGGCATTTCCACAAATGACCTTGTTTCAGGCCATTTTTCTGCAAAAGAAAAAAAGATATCCAACTACTACTTCTTAAGAAAAAATTTAGCCCTATGGACTAACAAGGAAAAGAATTTAAAGAGTGGCACCATAATTTAAGGTGCAAGTAATCCGTTATAATATCCTAGTAGAGGAAATGAACCGTCGTGGCCTTATATCGTCTTATTGGTAAACTAGCTTTTGGGATTGAGTTGTGCCAAAATTTCATTTTTTTTACAAATGTGAATCCCCAGAAATACTGAAATCCTCAAATTGTCACCTTCTTTGTTGGAATATACTAATTTGGAATTTCATTTCTTGTGTATAGTGGTGATCCAGTAATGTATGAATCATACTGGCGAAAGATGGGAAACAGATGTGACATTACATTCAGTGGTTATCAGTCATTGAGTTATTTTGCTAACGCCAAGAACTTGTGCTGGTTCCTTGAGCCAAAACTAGAAGAAGAGATCAAGAGGCTGCACAATGTGGTTGGAAATGCAATTGTGGATGATCATTATATCGTCGTTGGGACAGGATCAAGCCAGCTTATACAGGCTGCACTCTATGCTCTTTCTCCTACAGATGAACCTGAACCAATCAGTGTAGTTTCAGCTGCACCTTTCTATTCGGTACGGTTATTTTGTGATTTACAAGTACCCTTACTGCACACTTTTATTATATCTATTTTTATTATTGGCTGGTGGGATTATTTTCAATGTCATGTCCATCTTCTGTTCGGCCAATTTGACAGTTATTTTCATGTAGCCATATACAATACGGTGATGAAAGGTGGTCAGTTGAACGCCCTTCATCCGGTGTGTATATATATAAAAAGGTATAATGCGTATATAGATCATATATATTACCTTTTACAAATTTATATTAAGTGTTGAATACCCTTTAGTGATATTCCTGGCTTATTATTCAATGTTTTGCCTCTCGATAACCCAAAATTTTCAGCCATATATTGATTTGGGTTCTCATCAAGGCTAATGATCCATTTTGACGTTGGATATTATTTTTAACATGTCTAGTGTAGAATCTTTAATTAACCAATTAAAAGTCAACGAAACAAGAAATTTAATAATAATGCTTCATATATGTACCCCTAACAAACCATGTCTGTCGCTGAGACGCTTATAATGTAGGTCTAAGAAACATAGGAACATGGTCATGCAAAGATTTGCAAACATGTTTACTATATTAGTACTAGTTGTTTAATAATTAACCACATGGTTTTAGGTATAAGTCAGATCCATTATAACATGATACTCCATTCGTTATCATAATAATTCTTAAACACGTGATTAATCTTTTTAAAAGTGAGGTTTATTGATAACTAACAATTTTGTTGTTGGTATTGACCTGCAGTCATATCCAGAAGTGACTGATTTTGTGCGTTCAGGGCTGTACAAATGGGCAGGAGATGCAAGAAATTTTGAGAAAGATGGACCATATATTGAGTTCATTACATCTCCAAATAACCCAGATGGGGTTACTCGAGAGCCTGTAGTTAATGGAATTCAAGGGATATTAATTCATGATTTAGCTTATTACTGGCCACAGTACACTGCTATTACCTCTCCTGCCAAATATGATGTTATGCTCTTTACAGTTTCCAAATGCACTGGCCATGCTGGATCCAGAATTGGGTATGTTTTTAAAATTTGCAATTTAGGTGATAATGACAAAATTAAAGAGTATTACAAAATTTTCACACGTTTGGTAAAGTACTAAAAGCCGAAAGTATTTAAAGTACTTTTACTTTTTTGTTACTGTTTTATCCCTAATATCATTTGAAATTTTTGAAATACCCATTCCAAACAAAATCACGGTTCGTTGTTCTTATAAAGATATTTTCTAATTTATATATCAGACATAAATAACTTTAAGGATGTTTTTGTCATTTTAACAAAAAAAAAAAGTACTTATCAATTATTTTTTTGGGAACACGTCAACTACTAATGATCAGTTTCAACACTTCCTTTCAAATTCATAACTACTTACATATAATAATCAATTTTCGAGCATAGAAGAATGCTTTTCAACAATCATCAATGTTTATCAGCTACTTTGGATCCGTTATCGGCTCTAAAACACTTGGATTGGAGTTGGATATAAATTTTTAGATTATACAAATTTCAATTTCTCACTAACATGTTCCCATTTTATTTGATTTGCAGTTGGGCTCTTGTTAGGGACAAAGAGGTGGCTAGGAAGATGACAAAATTCATGGAAATTAGCACAATAGGGGTATCAAAGGAAGCTCAATTGAGAGCTGCAAAGATTCTTGGACTGATTTCTGATAGCTGTTTAGATCCCACATTGGAAAACTTCTTTGAGTATAGTCAATCTCACATGACTAAAAGATGGCAGAGGTTAAGAGAAGTTGTTAAGAGCAGTGACCTTTTCACTCTCCAGAAATATCCACTTCAGTATTGCCACTTCACAAGAGACTTCTATGAATCACACCCTGGTAATGTGAAAAAAGATTTAAGTTATAAATATTGACGGTACTATAAAGAATTTTTACATTATCACTACAATTTAATCAGTTATAATATGTTCGAAGTTACCATATCATGCTTGATTTGGAAGGTTACATGTTATTGCAGGCCAACTTAACTTATAATGTAAAAGATTATCACGATTACTACTGTACATAACATAAACTCATGTAAAAAATAAATAAAAATATATTTTGGATTGCAGGCATTAAAATGGCTATTTTAGATTTCGATTCTTGTCTTTTTTGAAACAGCTTTTGCATGGCTAATGTGCAAAGGAAGTGAAGATGACCTTGAGAAGCTTCTTAAAGGATACAAGATTCAAACAAGGAGTGGAAGAAAATTTGGGAGTGATCCAAAATGTGTTAGGATAAGTATGCTGAGTAGGGATGAAGACTTCAACATTTTTTTGCAGAGGCTTATGTCTATTCAAGGAGTTACAAATGGAAATTAAGAGTTGGAGTAATGAATATTTAGCTGATTTTATATATCAGTCTTTAGCAAATTATATTCTAACTACCAGTTCGTGATAGTTAGACTTTATATTGTATTTCTTTTTTACAGCAATGAAACTTGGATATTATTAAAGAGTAGAAGTCTTTCCTGAATGTTTATATTAAAGGGATCATTGCAAAAATGATCGGCCAGATTTACTATTTGCTTTCTTAATCGATATACATGAATTATACATTGATTATACACATGAATTATACATATATTATACATTGATTACAATCGATTATTTTTTATTTAAGAGGTTGAATAAGCGATTATTTAGATTCATTCTTGTATTTAAAAAAATTGGTGATTAATGCCTAAAGAGTTATCAAATGAGAAAAAATAAAGAAAAATTTAAACAGTGTGTGTGAACAAGATTCCCAAACAATCATATCCATCTACTGTATTCTATTGATCATTGAATCACATGGTATCAGTCATCATGACTTGTAGTGAATGTTTAAACGAATTAACTTTCTTAATGTGATCTAATGTAATGATTAACAAGACTATGCATAGGTAATTAATTATAAACCTACCTGTCCTAAAAAGAAAACCTAAAGTATCTTTTCCCACTTGGCGATAATATAATGTAGATGGAGACAGCAATTGATATGATGGGTATTATAATAGGTTAGTATTAGACTAGACAAGAAATGTTCGTTTTAATTACTTGTCAAATTGGCATATGTGAGTATTCCACCTGCCCCTCAAGCCTAGTTCTTTTGTCCATAAAAATTGAAGAGAGACTCATTAAGATGATCATGGTGTAGTGTATCGTGTCTCTGAAGTTTGAGATACTTCACAGATTCTTACTACTCGAACAATACGATAAAGTAAAGGCAGGTCCCCGATACTCTTTCGCGAAGATTCGATTTGAACATTCGCATGGAGAGGTGACCGTTACTCAATTCAAATTGGATATAAAAATTTTGATTTGAATTTTTAATTTTTGAATTGAAAAAATCACAATTCAAATCCAATCCAAATAAAGTCGGATTGGATCAGATTTTTTAAGTTTGGATTCGGATTAATCGGTTTGGATATTTTGAAATTTCGGTTTTAAGCTTATAAATTGAGATGTTTCTTCTTTTTACGATAATAAATATCCTAATGAAGTATTCATGTTAAATTGCCCAAGAAGTTCCTCATTTTTCACTGGAATCATCCAAATAAAGTATTCAAGTAATGAAATAATCATCAAAGAAATACAACAAAGACATTAGTAAGGCCGATAAGAAGTATCAATAGTAAAATCATGTCCAATAGAAAGTATTCTAGTAGTAACTTAGTAATTAGTATTGAAGATTTGAGATTATGTCTAATGGTTAGGATATTGGACTTGTTATTATTGACATATGAATAATGGACTAAATCTAAATATAAAAATTCAGATTTTCGGGTAACCAAAATTCTAAAGTACCAAATCCAATATCCAATCCGAAATCCTAAATTTTTTAAAATTAAATCTGAAACCAATCCATAATCCGAAAATTCAAACCAAAAATCGAAACAATTCGGATTTCACGTTTGTCCAAACTATGCCCACTCCTATTCGCATAGGGCTTGTTTGGAAAGCCACATTGTAATTGAGATTGAATGTAATTGGGTGTAATTATATAGTTTGACATGTTTGTCTAACTTACTAATGACTTAATAAGCTAAATATAGGTAATTACATGGTAACTTTTCTCTTCTTCTTTTTTATTATTTTTTCAATTATTTTTTTTCTTTTCACTCGTTCTATTCCGATCCATTTCTTCGATCTGAAATTCTTACATCTTTTCTTCCTTTTTTTTTTCTTTTCTTCTTCTTCATTATTTTTCATAGTTGTATTATTACCTTTTTTTCATGAGTTTTTAAATTTAAATTCTTTCCTTCATTCTTTTTATTTTTAGCGAGGTGAATAATTTATTTAATGAATTTAGGTTAATAATTATGATAGTGTGCAAATATTATGCTTTTTATACATTTTATAATATTTTTTTGTATGAACTATAATGTACGTAGATTAATAAATATTATTTATTTTTTATTTAATATGATCTAGTAAAATTCATAAAATAAGCTAGTGGTGTGACGGTTTTCGTAGGAGCAAAAGATACTAAACTTATAGCCTGTTTAACTAAGCTATATTACTTATTTTAAAAGTACTTTTTGAAAAAGTACTTTTGCAGAGTAGCAGTTTGTGTTTGGCAATTCATTTGAGAAGCGTTTTTTGCAATATTTAATACGCAAATTTTGTTGTGCGAATCTTCCAAAAAATACTTTTGAGTGTTAAATTACGAAAATGAACAATATCAAGGTTCAGTACGATTAGTACTGTCTAACAGAGAGAAATAAATTTAAATATTAGAAAATATATATATATATATATATATATATATATATATATATATATATATATATATATATATATATATATATCCAATAAGAGATCAATTTATCATAGCTATAGACTATTTCAAAGAGGAATATGAGAAGAAAAATAAAATACAATGGAAATAAAAAAGAGAAGAAAGGGACAGTAGAAATTAAAAAAATAAATAAAAAAGATTAAATTAGTGAGGGATAATTTAAAAATACAAATTCATGGTAAGGATATTTTTGTCTTGAAAGAATTATCTTTCTGCTTCTACTTCTTGGAAGAGGCTAGAATTTATACCTTATTCCCAAAAGCAGAAAAACTACTTCTACTACTGCTCAATAGCATTCTTTCGCATTGGCTAAACACTTAAAATTTCTAACAAAAGTATTTTAACAAAAAAATACTTCTTTTGTGTAACGACCCGACCAATCATTTTGTGTATTTGAGCCTCGTTCCCCTTTTGAAGGTTTTCGTGTATGTATTTGTGGTTATGTGACTTACGAGGATGGTTGGTTTAGTTTCGGAGATGTTTTGGATTGATTCACAACATTTGGTTTGTACTTCGTAGATTGGGACCTTAAGTTGAAAATGTTGCCCGAGGTTTGACCTCTGTAAAAATAACCCTAGAACGGTATTTTGATGGTTCTAATAGATTCGTATGATGATTTTGGACTTAGGCGTATACACAGAATTGGATTGAGAGGTTCCTAGATTGAAATAGCTCTTTTGCTGAAAGTTGACAATTTGAAGGTTTAGAAATTTTCAAGTTTGACCATGGTTTGACTTTATGACTATCGGGTTCGGATTTAGTTTTGGGACTTGAAATAGGTCAATTTTTTCATTTGGAACTTGTATACAAATTTGGTGTCACTCAGAGTTGGTTTGATAGGAATCAGACGCTTGGTTTGTGATTGTAGAAGTTCTTGAGTTTCATTATAAATCTTATGCGTTTTGGGGTTTGATTTGTGGTTGCAGATGTTATCTTGGTGATGAGCTCACGAGCGAGTTAATATGATATTTTTAAACTTGTGTGGATGTTTGGCGTGGAGTCCTGGGGGCTATGGAGAGTCTCGGACGCATTTCAGAGTGTTTTGCGAGAGTTAGGATTTGCTGGTGCTAGGCTAATGCTGTAGGTCTCGCAAATGCGAGATATTGTTTGCATTTGTAAGGAGGGTATCCCATTTGCGAGGTGGGTTGGGGGCTGAAGTGTTTGCTTTTGCAGACTTTTTGTATCGCATTTGCAATTTGGCATCTGGGTAGGTACAACAGCATTTGCAATCAATTGATTGCTTTTGCAGAGGGGACAGGCTTCGCAAATGAAAAGTTGTTGTTGCTTTTGCGACGTCCCCTGGGTTCAGCAGGCATCGCACTTGCGATGTAATGGTCGCATTTGCGAGATTCGTATCGCATTTGCGACATCTGCAGCTGAACAAATAATGGGATTTCGGGATATAGTCTTGTTTTATCATATTTTTAAGTCCTAGACTTATAGGAGGCCATTTTTGGAAGGGATTCTGAGACCTAGCTATTGGGTAAGTGATTTTGACTCAATCTTAATATTTTAACTTAATTTCTTATGTATCTTAACATCAAAATCATGGGATTTGAAGAGAAATTCTAAGGATTTTTTACTATGTTTTGATAAAATAAAAATTTGAGATTTGAAAGTCGGTTTGAACTCGAATTTGAAATTCAAATAGATATTTAGACTCGTGGGGCTATGGGTAGTCGAGATCTACCCTTCGACTCGGATTTTGACCGGATGACCCCAGGGTTGACTTTTGTTGACATTTTAGGAAAAGTATAAAGATCTTAATTTTATTAATTGAATTTTTTTGCATTGTTTGATGTTATTAAGTCGTTTTGGTCTAGATTTAGACTGAACGGAGGTGAATTTTAAAGGAAAAATATTTTTAGATTATTGATTGAGGGCTTTTGAGGTAAGTATCTTGCCTAATCTTGTATGAAAAAAATGCTCTTAGGATTTGGCTTAATTGCTTATTTGTGTTATGTGTAGACGATGTGTCCACGAGATAAAAAAAATATGTACACGAGGTGACGAGTATGTACACGGACGTATGTGTGCCTTATGACCGGATTTGACCCAAGGTTGCTTTTATTGCCTTGTTTTCAGTGAGAGGTCCCTGACTATGTATTTTCACTTTGGATAGTTACTTGAGTCTATGGTCTATGCTAGAGATCATGTTTTAGGATCGTATTTCCTAAATTGGTCAATTTGGGCATTTGTAAGATTGTTACTGATTTGAGTTAGCTATTGTAACGACCCAACCGGTTGTTTTGAGTATTTACATTATGTTCGGCTGTTTGAAGTCTTGAGTAACTTTATATGATGTATTATGACTTGTGTGCATCATCGGTTTCAGTTTTTGGGTATTTCGAAATTATTTTAGAAGAATGATTTTCATGTTTGAAGCATTAAGTTGGAAGAGTTGATCAAGTTTGAAATTTGTTTATTTGACCTCTGATAGGAGTTTTGATGGTTTCGTTAGGTCCAGATAGCGATTTTGGACTTGGGGTATGCCCGGATTTGCATTTGGATGTTTCTAGAAGGTTTCGGCATTAATTGGCGAAATTTAGAAATTTGAAGGTTTGGAATGTTCATAAGTTTGACCGAGAGTTGACTTTAATGATATCAGGTTCGAATTATTGTTCCGGGAGTTGGAATAGGTTCGTTATGTCACTTGACACTTGTATGCAAAATTTGGGTTCATTCCGGATTGGTTAGGCTTGAATCGGGCTCTTGGTTTGAACTTTGAAGTTTATGAACTTAAGAGATTGATCTTGATCGACGATTCGTGGTTTTGATGTTAATATGTGTGATTTGAGGCCTCGAGTAGGTCCGTAATATGTTTTGAGACTTGTTGGTATGTTCGGACGGGGTTCCGAGGGGCTCGAGTGGTTTCGGATTATTTTGAGGCCATTTTCAACTGCTGATTTTTTGCTACAAGGGTGTATATTGTGATCGCGTAGAGTTGGTGACGATCGCGAAGAGTAAAATGGGAAAAATGGACATGTGCATCACGTTCACGAAGAAGAAATTCTATTGTCAGTGAGTTAATTTTGGAAGCTTATATCTTACAATTTATAAGGAATTTGGAGATGATTCAAACATGAAAGTTGTATCTCTTTGTGTCTAGTTTTCAGAAAACTAAACTGTTTGACATTTGGAGTTATGTATAAAAGGTTATCGCTATTATACTACATGCTCTTTGAGACGAGTTTGGGAAGGGCTAATGGAAGTTTGTTCATCACGATCGCGGGGAAATGGCCGCGATCACATAGGGTAAAAATTATCTTGGAAACTTTTGTAATCGCGATCGCAAAAGGTACCTCTAGAATAGTGTATAAAGAACTATATTTTGAAGGTCTTGGTCATTTTATAATATTTTGAGCTATGGAGCTCGGATTTGGGCAATTTTAGAGACAAATTTTACCACATGAATTGGAGTAAGTGTTTTGTACTCGGTTTTGATTTTATTTCATGAATCTATTTTCGATTTTAGCATTTGGATTATGAATTTGAAAGAGAAATTGGGATTGTTTTCTAGACTTTCCTAAAGTGAACTTTTGAGGTTTGAGCAACGATTCGGAGTCGAATGCGAGTGAAATTAGTATGGTAGGACTCATAATTTAATGGGTTATCGGATTTTGTGAGTTTTTCAGGTTTCGAGGTGTGGGCCTGGGTTTGACTTTTTGGTTGACTTTGAGTAAATGTGTAAAGATTCGACCTTTACCATTTGGGATTATTTCCTTAGGCATTATTTTATGTATTTGAGTTGCTTTTGGCTAGTTTCGAGCCGTTTGAAGATTGATACACGCAGGATGGCATTTCTAGAGTATTGTTTAGCTTGCTCGGTATTAGATTTGGCTTGTTCGAGATAAGTAACATATTTAAACTTGTATTTTAGGGTATTTAATCCTAGGAACTATGTTATAAGAGATTTATTGAGGTGGCGCACATGCTAGGTGACGAGCGTGTGGGCGTGCACCAGGGAAATCATGATTCTAGTTTACTATTTGGCTATGACCATACTTGTTTGCTGTTATATCTTGTTACATCCATGTTCTCCCTACTTGTTGATTATGTGAGATTTGAATCATGTTAGAAATCATGTTTAGGTTATGTGCTTATTCGGCTGAGACCTAATGAGGCTATTTCTATTATTTTGAGTTATCTGCTCTAACTGTAATTATATACTCAGTCATGATTCTTCATTTTCATATCATAGCTTAGTCTCTGTTCATCATTCATTGTTACATCACATGTTATCATTGTTTGGGCTGAGTGGTACGAGATTGTGAGCCCTTGAGACTTGAGAGATTGATGAATGAGGTGGGCCTGAGAGCCGTATTATGAGTGCTATTTATGGGATCGGGTTGCACGCTACATCAGACCATATTAACTTTATATTAGCACTAGGGCAGGATCCGCCTCTCGGAAGTCTGTATACTAGCAGTGAGCACAGGTACCGTACGATACTGAGTGATTGTGTGTGATGAGTGGGAGTTTGAGATAGGCATATTGAGTACTCTGAGAGTGTGAGTATCTAGGATTATCACTGTGAGATCATTCATTTGACATGCATACTTGGAATGTAGGCATAAAGATGCATTTTCCTCATGCTATACAGTACGATGACATTCATGATTTGACATGCATATTGACATGTAGTCATAGAGATTTACATTTCTCATGCTTTCTGATAATGAAATATCCTATCTATTGTTGCAAGATTTGGAGAAATCACAGTTATTCTGATATACTCATCTTTTGGTGATTTCGGTAAAAGATTTGAGTTTTATTGTTATACCTGAAAAGCATGCCTATTTTCCGTAAATTTAAATGAGCTGAGCATCATATCTTTGAGTTATTACTTGTACTGCTTTTATTATATTGTTACGAGTTGTTCTTGGCTATTGGTATTGGACTCTGATCGTTTTTCGAGCTCGTTACTGCTTTCAACCTAAGGTTAGGTTTGTTACTTGTTGAGTACATAGGGTCGGTTGTACTCATACTACACTTCTTCACCTTGCGTGCAAATTTTGGAGTTGATGTTGTTGTGTACAACGGGAGCTGGCATTGAAGATGTACCTACGTTCCGGTTATAGCTGCCTCTTGTCCTTGGTAGCTTTAGATTTATAAATCTATTTATGTATATTTCAAACAAATGATGTATTTATTTCATACTAGCTTTGTAAGCTCTATGTCTTAGAAGCTCATGATTTGTACTATCAATCCTTGAAATTTTTGTATAAAAATTTAGTTATTTCATCATTATTTTCTCAGTAAATCTCATCTGAATTGGAGTGTTCTTAATTGACTTATCTAGCGAGTTGGGTTAGGTGCAATCACGACTAGTTGGATTTTGGGTCATGACAAGTTGGTATCAGAGCTCTAGGTTCATAGGTTCTACGAGTCATGAACAAGTGTCTTGTAGAGTCTTACGGATCAGTATGATGATGTCCATACCTATCTTCGAGAGGCTACAAGACATTTAGGATAAACTTCCCATCTTTCTTTCCTTATCGTGCGACATTGATTCAGCTTGAAGTATATCTCTTTAAATTCCTTCCACTCACTTGTATGCGTATGTGAGCGTTCAGCATTAGATGTTCATTGACGACTTGCGATTCCATGGATAAGGTGCGAGATATGTTTTTTATGTTCTGGTGATGGGCCAGTCCGGAGATGTGAGGCTTGATTTTGACCGCAGCTTGGGCATGGTAATTGCAGTTGTGTGAGTATGTGCACTTGGACATCTATGTCTGGTGGTGTCCCTATGAGTGGGACTATATCATGTAACCATGGGATGTGTTAAGATGTCTTTGACATTATGAGAAGGGTTGCTTGGGATGTAAAAAGGATTATTGGATGCTCGATTTTTGTCTTGATGTGTTGTTCAGTATCGAGTTATGATTGTATTGAGGGATCTTTCATATAGTTTATTTGTGGAACGAAGTAGATTCTCAAGTCTTGTTGATGAGTTCAGACTCAGGAATATTAAGTGATTACATAGTAGTTGTGGTTGTGAAAGGGTATAGAGAGATGCCAGTTTGAGGCTAAGCAAATAGGTTATCACCTGCGGGGTAATCTACGGATATGTGATACTTATGATATTGTGAGGAGAGTTTCTTTCTACCAGTGGGTTATATGTGTTGCGATTTGAGTTTGGATCGGTTGAGAAAGTTGACCTGACTGTCACGAGAATGAATGCGAGCTTAGCGGATGATTTGAGTGATTGAGCTTAGCGGGTTAATTGAATTCTTATGTGCTAACGCGGATTGCTTTGCTTGGTCGCATTCCGATATGACAGGTATACCGTAAGAGGTGATGACTCATAAGTTAAATGAGGATCCATTACACCCACCTGTCAAGCAAAAGAAAAGAAAGCAGGGGAGCTTCAAAAATCAAGTAATCCAGGATGAGGTACAAAAACTTCTGAAAATTGGTTCGATATGAGAGGTAAAGTACCCTAATTGGTTAGCTAATACTGTTCTGATTCCAAAAAAGAATGAAAAATGGCGAGTCTGTAGATTATACTGATTTGAATAAAGTTTGTCCTAAAGATTCATTTTCTTTACCACACATAGATCAATTAATTGATTCTACCACAGGTCATAAGCTTTTAAGTTTTTTAGATGCTTATTCTGGCTATAATCGGGTAAAAATGGACCCTTTAGATGAGAAAAAAATCTCGTTTATCACAGACAGGGGGACTTATTGCTACAAAGTCATGTCATTTGGTTTGAAAAATGATGAAGCCACATACCAAAGATTGGTGACCAAAATATTTAAGAACACCTAAGAAAAACTATGGAGGTTTACATAGATAATATGTCAGTCAAATCAACACAGGCAAGGGATCATTTTCAACATTTGGCTGAGACCTTTGAAATTTTCCGCAAGTACAACAAAAAGTGTGCTTTTGGCGTGGCCTCAGATAAAATTTTAGGTTTCCTTGTTTCTAACAGGGGTATTGAAGTAAATCCCGTACAGATCAAAGCTATTTAAGAAATACCATACTCACGATCAAGAAAGAAGTGCAAAGATTAACAGGTAGAGTAGCAGCTCTGGGAAGGTTTATATCAAAGTCATTGGAAAAATGCTTTAAGTTCTTTTCATTATTGAAAAAGCAAAATCAGTTTGAATGGATTGTCGAGTGTCAACAAGCTCTGAAGGACTTAAAGGTGTATCTATCAAATCCACCTCTGTTAGCAAAACCAAAAGACGGAGCGCGGTATTTGTACGAGAAGATAAAGGTAGAAAATCTCCAATTTATTATGTTAGTAAGTTTTTTGCTAGATGCTGAGACACGGTATCCTCACCTAGAAAAACTTGCTTTAGCTTTAATTATGGCGTCAAGAAAGTTACGACCTTACTTTTAATGTCATCATATTTTTGTTATAACTTCTTTCCCATTAAGGAATATATTGCATAAGCATGAATTATCAAATAGGTTATCTAAATGGGCTATAAAACTCAGTGAGTATGATATTATATATCAGCCTAGAACCGCTATAAAATCTCAAGTGTTGGCAGATTTTGTAGCATATTTTAGCTCAAGATTAGTTCCTGAAGCAGAAAAAGAGCTATGAATATTTACCGAAGCTAATCCGGGGACTTGAATCTTATTTACTGATGGCTTTTCAAATGGAGCAAGTTTGGGGATTGTCTTAATTCCACCCTCGGGAGAAGTCATAAGACAGGCAATAAAATGTTACCCAATCACTAACAATGAGGCAGAGTGTAGAACTGTGATTGCAAGCTTGGAACTCGCATGAGAGCTTGGCATTGAACAAATTGTGATCAAAAGTAACTTGCTGCTAGTTGTCAATCAAATGCAGGGGACTAACGTAGCAAGAGAGACACGAATGCAGCAATACTTCAAAAAGGTATGAGAATTGCTTAGACAATTTAAGACATGGAAAGTTGTGCAAATACCCAGGGAGGAAAATGCAGAAGCAGACGCGTTGGCAAATCTCACGTCCGTCACAGATGCAACAAGTGCAAAAAATGCTGTTGTGGTACATTTGTTTCATTCAGCCCTCGACTAAACCAAGAGTGATGTAAATTTCAATAATTTAACTTGGGATTGGAGAAACGAATTTGTGAACTTTTTGCAGTATGGTACTTTGCCTGAGGATAAAAAGAAATACTGATTGTTACGGTTGAAAGCTGCTCAGTATTGTTTAATTTACGGGAATTTATATCGCAAAATATTTGGTGGACCTTTAGCACGATGCCTTGGACCATCACAAACGGAATATGTAATGAGAGAAGTACACGAGGGGCATTGTGGCAATCATGCTGGGGGAAGATCGTTGGTGAATACATTAATAAGGGCATGATATTATTGGCCAAAAATGGAAAAGGAAGCAGAAAACTTTGTAGCAAGGTGGGATAAATGCCAACGATACGCTAATAATATGCATCGACCGACAGAACTATTGCATTCAGTCATATCACTATGGCCCTTCATGAAATGGGGGATGGACATTGTACGACCTCTACCTCAAGCTAAGGAAAAGGTACGATTTTTGTTAATTCTAACAGATTATTTCTCAAAAAGGGTAGAAGCAGGTAACTTTAAATAGGTGCGAGAAAAAGAATTTATGGATTTCCTTTGGAGAAATATTATATGTCAATTTGGAGTCCCAAAGAAAATCGTATATGAGTGTAAGGCCCCGAAACATTTCACCCAAAACCCGGGGGGTTCGGACTTTTTGGGTTGAACAGTGCGTTGGGGAGTTGAAGAAAATTTCTGGAAGTACAGGGCATTTCCGCAAATCTACCGCAGACTGAAGCAGAAATCTGGGCAAATTTTCGGACCATTATGCAGTCCAGTGTGCGGTCGCATAATCATTTCGCAGGCCGCACAACCCATCGCAGATCCAGCATGAAAATTTTCGGAGGGGAGTTCTGCGGCGCATTATGTGACCGCAGAATTGGTCTGCTGACCGCACACTGGTCGCAGAGTGAGGCAGAAGTGCCCAGTTCCGGAGGGCCATTATGCGGTCCATTTTGCGGACCGCAGAAGCGTTATGCGGTCGCATATGCAACCGCAGATCTGTGTCGGGCTTCATTTTTTTAATTTTTTTTACCCAACCCTATTTTGATTAAAAGCCCTTGGGGATCATTTTAAAGGTAAAAACCTGTCATTTTAGAGAGAAGAGGGGGGTATTCTATAGAGAGAGAAGTAAGACCCAAGTGTTTTGTTCATCAACATCTTGTCCAAGCTTTGAAATTCAACAAGAAATCTCATAAGATTTTCATCTAAGAGGTAAGATTCTAACCCTAGTCTTCAATTTCGAGTATAGGTAGAAGATATATAATCGGGAGTATGATTCTTGGGTGTGGGAGTTGTTCATTATGCATGCATGTACTATCTAGGGTTGTGTGATGACTGTTGAGCTCAATTGGGTAGAATTTGGGTAGTGAAATAGAGGAATCCAACATAGGAGGACCTTGAACTCACAATACCCACCTAGTGTTTGATAAAATGCTCAAATAAGCTGGAACCACGAGCTCCCTCCTAATTTGTGTTCAATTTTGTTATGTCTCTAAATAGATCGAAGTTGCTACGATTTTCAAAACTGTGTAGTGAATTAAGGAAAGCTCAAAGCGAGGTATGAAGGCTAAACTCTTTTTTTGGTACTGGAATTCACGTGTTCTTACAAAACTCCATCGTGTGAAGTTCGAATATAGAACGCTATTGATGTGGGGTATTCAAACTAGTAGAATTGATTTTCGATTGGCATAACGAGTCAGAAGCCTCGTGTATTAATGATTCTCTATTTTTGACTTAATTATGTTATACCCCTTTGGGGAAGAAGATCTTGTATGAAATCAATGTGTTTAAACACTTATTTCTCATATGATGAAACCTTATGAACTGACTCTTTCTAAGGCCAAAGATGCCAAATGGTTGATTTGAAAGGGAACTCTTTTGTACCAACTATTATTGTTTTGGGAATCCGAAGTGTGGCATTGTGAATACACCTCCACCCGCATACATTGGGGTGAGGCGACAGTACCGCTTTGTGTAGAATTGTGGTATTGTGAATACACCTCCACCCGCATACATTGGGGTGAGGCGGCAGGGCCGTTTTGTGTAGAGTTTGTGGTATTGTGAATACACCTCCACCCGCATACATTGGGGTGAGGCGGCAGGGCCTCTTTGTGTAAAGGTAGTTCTAGAGGATCCCCGACTTAAAAATTTATAAATGTTATTGAAAGATCTTAATAAATTTTCTATGGCTTTAACGGCTAACTAAGCCTTTTATTGTTACCATGATTCATCATATTCATGTTATATTTCAATGCCCTTGCATAGGTGTTTGATTTTCATACTAGTACTATTCGACATTTACTAACATCCCTATTTTTGGGGGCGTTGCATCTTTAATGGATGCAGGTGGTTCCACAGCGGAGGGCATTGACCAGTGATAGCGGTACACTCTCTTTCCGGTTGGCTTGGTGAACCCTACTTCATTTCGTGGTCGTGCATCTTTTGTTGTATGTGTATTATGTTTTGAGGTATAGCCGGGGCCTTATTGTCGGCACTATCATTGGACTCTTTTGTATCTATTAGAGGCTTCATAGATATGGTGTGGGTTGTGTATTTGTAATGGAAAGGTCAAGATAGTATTGTCGCATGTGTATTACATATTCCACTTCAACTATGAAAGTGTATGTATTTTGATACTTTATAAATGAAGTAACAAATAGTGATGGAATTGGTGTCGTTCATGAACTCTCTTGGTGTTGATTAATGAAGTTTACCTTCTCTTTATTTATGGGTGAGTTGGGTAGAAGGAAATCTAGCAGGCTTGCTCGGCCGGGTTATCTCGGTTGAACGCCGGTCGCGCTCCCCGAGGTCGAGGCGTGATAGTGACAATGGCCCGCAGTTCATAGGTGCAAAAGTCACTGACATTTTACAAAGCTGGCAGATTAAATGAATCACTTCCGCACCTTATCACCCAGTGGCTAACGGGCAAGCTAAGTTGACAAATAAGGTTATCATCAACAACTTAAAAACGCGATTAGAAGAATCAAAAGGCAAATGGCCAAAAGTGCTTCCAGGTGTGCTATGGGCTTACCGAACAACGTCAAAGACTAGTACGGAGGAAACACCATTTTTACTTGTGTGCTGAACAGAGGCTCTAATTCCAGTGGATATAAGTGAACCAAGCACGAGGTACACACATACTACTGAGGCAACAAATGAGGAAGAGCTACGAGTAAATTTAGATTTGATAGAAGAAAGGGGGGAAGCAGCATTAATTCAGATGGCTGCTCAAAAACAGATGATTGAACGATACTACAGCAGGAAGGCCAACCTGAGGTACTTCAAAAATGGGGACTTCGTCCTCAAAAAGATATTTTGGTCAACAAAAGCAGCAATCGCAGGAAAGTTGAGTCCAAATTGGGAAGGCCCGTATAGGGTTAGAGGCATTGCTGGAAAAGGAACGTACGAGTTAGAAACCATGGATGGCAAGGTGTTACTAACACATTAGAATGCAGTCCATTTGAAGAAGTATTACTTCTAAAAGAGTTTAATACCCACGCTCAGGTGTCATGCAAGTTCGATTTTATTTTGTTCATTTGAATTTTACTAAACGTTTTAGATGATAGGCAAAAAGTTGGCATGTACCAAATGATGATATTAGACTTTAAAGGCACACGAAATACTAAATTATTCTCGGGCTAGATTACAACATTTTTCATGGATAAAGGGTTATGCAGTCATCATCTAAAAGATTATCTCCGAGTCCCGTATGTATTTTCCTTTTCAGGAAAAGGACCAAAAGTAAGGAGTTGATCCAGTGTTGGAGATCTCATGCTTCAATGCTCTTACACTGGGAGGACTATGCATATAGAAGGATACACAAGGAAAGAAGATGTATACCAAGAGCATAGTTCAGCCAGAATCAAAACCTTGAAGAAACCCTTGAAGAATATATTTCAAAGGCGTTAAAACTCGCAAAAAGGATGCAAAATATCATTCCATGAGATTCTAGGTTAAGGCCATAAATTTAGTCATGAGAAGATATACCCACGAATTTGTAAACCTACTACAAAGAATGCAGTTATGAAAATATTGTACGAATTTACTTATTTGAAAGTTCAAATAATAAAACTTCCTCAAATTTATTCATGTGTTGTATTTACTTCATTTTTTATATTTCTGCACCAATATGAAGATGAAACGTCATCTTCATCAGTATTATTAATATAAAAGATCCCTCTTTTATAAAAATCTATGCATATTGAAGTCACATTCCACTAAAGCGTTTTAAATATAAGTATAAGCTCAAAAAATCAAAGAGCATAAAGCATAATATACAGCAAAAAGATATTTATATCATCATCCCAAAAGCAGCAGCAGAAAAGCTTCCAAAAGTTATCCAAACAATAAGAGGATTCCAACAAAAACCAAAAACAAACAATTCCAACAAAAGAAAAAAAGGGGAAGAACTAGGGAGCATCATCCAGGGGAGAAGAAGGATTAACTTGAGAAGATGAAGGTTGAACATCGGCTTCACCAGGAGTAAGTCCATCACCATCACCCTTGGAACTTTCATCCTCGGGTGTATAGAAGCTTTGACGCTGCTGAGTCTATTCAATTGTTTCCTTGGCCTTTGCAATTTCAGCATCAAGGTCAAAACCCTCCTGGCTAGCTTCAGTTAGAGTCTCAAAGCGAGTGTTCAAGAAAGCTCAACTAACATCAAGTGTCAATTTGTCTTCAAGGGCTTCTTAATCTTTCTCCCATTGCTCGATCTCAGCTTTCAACTCTTCTTTTTCTGCTTCTAAAGCTTCATAAGCTGCCTGAATAAGAGAACTCTTAAGGAACTGAACCTTGTCTGTAGAGGCATTGAGGTCTTCTTGAGCCTGGGTAAGCATTTGTACCAGATCACTCGCGTACACCTCTTTTTCATTAAGGAGTTCTTTCAAACTCCTTATCTCTTCAGTTGCCTTGGAGTGTTGTTCTGCAAAGTAGGATTCCAATATGTTCTTGCCTTTCTCAACTTTATTGGAGGAAGCTTTTAAAACCGCTAGTTCAGCGGAGATCATGCTCAGTTGTTGTTCCAAAGCTCCTTTCTCCTCAGCGAGAACGTCTTTCTCCAGTTGAAGGCCTTCAAATTGTTCTTCCAATTATCAGCATCGGTGCGCAAATCAACCACCTATTGATCTATCTAAGAAATCCTTCTCATAAGCTCTTTACCTGTCAAATTAATCTATAAAATGATAAAATAAGGGGAGTTATGACGAGAATGAAGGAAAGGAAAATAAGTGAGTAAAGATATACCTTAAGGGAAGAGTGAATGATGTCATTCATCAAGGTCAAAGAACTGTGACCCTCTAGCTTCTCTCTTTCCATGGGTCCTAGCAATGGTTTTAGCCACACAATAGCTTGACTAGACTTTTTCAATAGATTTCCACCATCAGGGACTTCAATCAAAACACTTTTCATACCCCCCTGCCGCTGGAAGGCTCAACTTTCTCACGAGGGGGCAACAGCGGGGGCAACCATTTAGGTAATTGTATGCAAAGAAACAGGGGGATTAACAGTAGGTGTAACTGACGACATTAGAAGAGAGTCAAGTGACGGCTCTTCAGAAATAGACCCGAATTCCTCTCCACCCTCAAAGCCTTTGGGCAAATAATCTTTCAACATGACTTGAGGGAGGGTTATGAAGGTTACCAACATCTTCATCAGAGATATACAAAGAGACATTCTCTGGCTCATCGACAAGACTAAAAGGAATTGAACTTGAAGGAGGAACTTGAGAGATATGAGTTTCATCCTCCGAAACCACGTGCCTTCTGATATGCGATTTCCTCACCAAGGAACCTTCTTCGGTATCCTCTTCATATTCAGACCCACGGGCTTCAGTAGTTTTCCTCATGGAGGAAGATACGCTCAAAATATGTTCTTGTGTAGAGCTTACATAAAGCCTCGCAGAGGGAAGAGAAGCGGGGATGATGCCACAAATGGAAAACCCTAATAAAAAGGGGAGGAAAAAAAGTTATATGCACTAAACGAAAATAATAAGCAAAGAGGAAGGAAACCACGGGGAAAAAAGGTACCGCGAGTCTTCACTTTCCATCCGAATTTCTGTGAAAGAAATTTCCAAGATCTTTTGTCCATGGAAGCATCAGTCAATATTTTTTCTATCCAAACACGAAAGTCGTGAATTTCTTAAAAAACTTCCATGGTTGCTGAAAAATGGAACATACGTTCATGTAAAGAAAATCAAGACATCCAGAAAAGTAAAGAAAAAGAAAGAAACACTTACGTGCAAAGTTCTATTTTTCAAGGAAAGGCATGTGTTCATCACCCACTAATCCACGAGTAGGGGCAGCAACAAATCGAGTATACCAGCCACGGTCGTGGTCATCCTCGGGGCTTACTAAAACCCTTTTACTTCTAGACACGAGAGAAAAGACACCTTCACGAAATAGTTTTGGAGAATAAAGGTGAAGCAAGTGACGGAAGGTAAAAGGGGCGGAAACCAAATCCGATAAGTAGCGAAGGCAAGCAACTGCCCTCCATACGATGGGACCGATTTGACCAAGGCAAACATTGAAATAGCGACAAAACTCAATAATCAATGGGTCAATGGGAGGTTTAAACCCTAAAGTGAAAGAATAGGTGTAAACAAAAGAAAAGCCAGTATGATAAGAGGTGATTCTCTGATTGGCACCAGGAATCAAAATTGGAAAATTTGGTTTCCAATGGCATTCACGTCGAACTAAAGAAAGAAGTTCTGGAGTGATCAAACTTGGGTAATGTTCAGCAGGGTTAAGAGATGCTATAGAAGAAACTTTCTTTTTCATAGCTTCACGGTCTGATACGAAAGAGAACTCTTGAGGGACAATCTCAGAAATTGTAGGCTCACGCATGGATTCGTTCTGATCCCTCCCCTTAGAAGAAGATCTAGGGTTTAAGGGAGCTTTAGCCCTAGAAGAAGATGGTTTGACAGTACTACTTTGGGGAGTAGAACTACGAGTAGATAATGAACCTAGACTAGAGAGTCTACCACCTCTCCTACTCCTAAAAGGTGCAGTAAAAGGAGCAAGTTCATCAACAATCACTACTTTACGAGTATCTAGTGTTGAAGAAGACATCATTAACAAAGGAAGATACAGAAAAAAGATGAGGAAATATGAAGAAAAGTTAAGGAGATGAATGCAAAGAAGAAGAAAGAGATTTTCAAAATCAATCATGAAGAAGTATTTAAAAGGAAAGGCAAAAGTCATCAGGGGTAATCATTATGAACTATCATCATGGAACTGTCACTTCGTGACTAATGCAGCTGCAGAAAAATCCTAAAAAAGTGCTGAAAATCGCAGAACCAATCATGGTGTGACACGAGTCTTGGGCATTAAATGGACGTTACGTATGTCGCATCGGTTCTGAAAAAGGCATTATGATACTCGAGAAATGGCGGCAAGGAATTCCCGCTATAAATACTTACCACTTCCCGAATATTCAGTTGAAAATATTTAGAAAGTGGGAGGATTATTTGTATTGGTGGAAAAAAGGCATGACACGTGGACCATCAACAAGGTGACAGGCGGCATTTCCAATTAGACGAGTTAAAGAATTCAAGAAGGCACGGGAGAAACACCCCCAGAATTTCTCTGGGAAAGGAACCGGATCTAACAGCTGGAAAAGAAGAAATAGGAGTGAAATGAATAAAGACCATCAAAGAGGAAAGATGCAAGAACATGTTATAAATAAGGAAGGGAAATTGACATTAATCGTGGTTACAGGAAATTGATAGTCATAAATGCTTCAATTATAATTATATATGGTAACGGATAATCAAGGCAATTAACGTCATTAACAAGCCCGAATTAAGTAAGAAAACCGTCATAATTATGTATTCCTATATAAGGACCTAATCCTCATTGGTAATGATCATCTGATTTTTATTGAATATATGTGATTATTCTTTACTTTATTCACAAGGTTCTAACTGCAATTCTGGGAGAGATTATTAATCTGCTTAAAATTTTCTTTCCTTGTCCATTATTTCTATTATTTGTCTTACTCCTCAAATTATTGAGAAAGTGAAGTAAATTTTGGTTATCAATAACCCGATTTCTTCTTGATATTGATTTTAATCGAAAAATCTATTTTTGGGTTAAACAAAAATATGAGTTGTGGTATTGTCTATCGTAAAAATAACATAATTTTGTTGACATGTAAAGCTGTTTATCTTCATGTATAACTCTAAATTACCTGAGATGATAGGTGTATTGACGACATGGAGAGACATTTAGATCAATCTATTCTCAAAGTTGCCTCATGGTTTCGAGTCTCATTTGCAGCAATCGTCATTGAGTTTGGCCGATGACATGGGAAGGCTTCCAATATTTCATGCAGCTTGATTGAAATAAATTGATTCAAATCACTTGCATAACCTCTTTGTTATGTATTATTTCTGCATGCGTGTATAGGTTTATCATCTACTTTAAGCTAAGAGAGTTTGCACAGTCCATGCCAAAAAATGAAAAAGCATCTTGATGTTACCTGTTATTATCAATCTCGAGCTATGATATAGAAGACTATATCTCCTCACTGAATCTACATTACCTATCAATTCTATGCAATATTCACTTAAAGTTCCCACTTTCCTTTTCTTCTTTTTTTCTTTTTCCCTTTAGAAGCTGATAGAGTAGTAATGAGGATTCAGTATTTCTCCCTTAGCAGACTTCATCCTCTCATTAATCCAATAAGTTATATACAATTAACTCCAACCATGGAGGTAATCCTGTCTTTATAATTTTTTAAATTATTCATATTTGTTGGAAAAACTGAGAGAAACGTGCAGTAGCTTTAATTTACAAATTTTATTCATGAATTCCTCTGTTAGGTGATGCACCTAATAATCATAAAATTTATTGAAATCTAATTATAAAGATGTAGTTGTGTTAGTTCTTGCTTTTCTTCATTATTTTATGTGGTCATTCTAGTTGTCTCCATTTGTTTACTTTCTCCAAGCAGCTTCTCTATATAATCCCTACAATTTTCGTGTTGACTTATTCCGTAGCATTTGTATTAAGAACAATCTCGGAAAAATTATCTCATCTCTGGCTAAGGTATGTTGTAAGATATAAAATGGACTTGAACCAATAAATGGTAGTATAAAGTATGACTATCTCAATCCAATGTGGCAAAGAGTGCTCTTCTTATTTCTTTAAGGCTGTTCTTATTATTTTACCTTTATTTCCTTAAGATTGCAGTCTTGAACCAATGAAACGTAGATAAAATATGAATATCTCGACGGGACTGCTGCAATACAAAATTTCAGACTTTAATATGTTGTGATGAAAATGGTAGAGATAACTGAATGAACTATTTTTTGAACATTTTCCTTGATTGTAAATACTTGAGTTGTGGGTATTCTGTTGTATGGTTATGTGGAAAGGATTTATTCCAGCATTGTCATCTGATTCAGTATCCTGTATTTCATCATGGTTACATATTAATACTTAATATCCTTAGCGTAACTGATAAAGTTGTTGCCATGTGACCAGGAGGTCACGAGTTCGAGCCGTGGAAACAACCTCTTAGAAATGTAGGATAAGGCTGCGTATGATAGACCCTTATGGCCCGACCCTTCCCCAAACCCCGCGCAGAGCGGTAGATTAGTGCACTGAGCCGCTCTTTTTTTACATATTAACATGAAAGGCCTGGATGGTATTTTGGACCAAT
Organism: Nicotiana tomentosiformis; assembly: GCF_000390325.3. NCBI lineage: Eukaryota > Viridiplantae > Streptophyta > Magnoliopsida > Solanales > Solanaceae > Nicotiana > Nicotiana tomentosiformis. The sequence goes on along the minus strand of NC_090821.1, from coordinate 40,801,114 downwards.
TTATGGTAGAACAGGTTGTGCATTATATGGCTATGATCCATATATGATTGCTGGCCTAGGTGATGCTGCTCCAGTTGTGGTGGTTCAAGAAAGTCTAAGTTCAAGAACACTTACCTTTTCTCAAGAAAAATAAAGTACAAGTCCAAGAACAAATGTGCCAAGGGTTTACTCTGCTATCCATTCCAGTTGAATGCCTTCGCACTAGAAAATATATCGCTCCAACAGTAAGTGAACTGAAGTCATTTGGTATAATATTAATGAAAATTTTCTAATTCTAATCTCATGTTTGTTTTTGCAGCTTAACAACTTTGCAAGCATTTGGTTCGTGGCTCTCTTCCTTGCAATCATAGTCACTAGTTTGCTTGAGATGCAATAGAGTAGACTATGCAATGAGGCCTGGTGGCGTAATGAGCAATCTGATACTTTAGTTGTTTAGTTCAAATAATGCAACTTTATCTTTTATGCTGCTTATACATTTATATTATTGATTACTACTTGCTTTAGTTTGTGTAGATTTGAATGAAAAATATTATGTTTTTATGAACTAATCGTAATATATTTTATTTGCATTTGCCAATTCTAGATAGTTTTAGCATTATGGCAGTATAATGCACCTTTCATATGCTGCTACTAAATGGGTTGTAATATGGCCAAATTTTCATGACATTTGCCATGACATAATATCCATTATAACAAAATTTGTGGATCATGACATTTGCCATGACATAATATCCATTATTAGGCCAAGGATTTCGTGCTATAAATAGAGGAGTTTCTCCTCATTTGCAAACACACCAATTCAAGAGCTTTTCATTTTTGTCTTTCTTTCTCCTCTTTTATTTCATTATAGAGTATTTTGTAAGAGAGTGAATGTTGGGAAACACTTGTGTGAACCCTTTCTTTGGAGTGATATTGTGAGGTTATTCTCTTGGGTTATTTGAGACTAATTAGAGTATTTGCTCTAATTTTGTACTCTCTTTTGTACTCTTGTTGGTATAGTGAAATTTTTCCTCTCCGCTTGTGGACGTAAGTCACCTTGACCAAACCACGTTAAATTTGTGTGTACTTTATCTTCTTTAATTGCCGTTATTATCAACTTGCATTGTCTTTGTTATTGTCATTATAATGTTGTTTGGCTAAATTCCGCACTACCCGGTAACCCGATCCTAACAAATTGGTATCAGAGCCAGATCTAACCGGGTTAGTTTAAATAGCCAAAATGACTCTAACAAGGTCTTATGTTGAGAAATTTGACTGAAGTACAAACTTCGGAATGTGGCAATTAAAGATGGAAGCTATCCTAATTTAGGATGGCTTAGATTTGGCACTGCAAGGAAAGGAAAAGATGCCGGATAAAATGACAAACGAAGAGTTTGCCGTCATAGACAAAAAGGCAAAAGCAAGTATTATTTTAAATCTTTCAAATGAGGTTTTGCGTGAAGTTGCAGCAGAAAGCTCAGCCAAGGGCATATGGGAAAAGCTTAAAACCCTATATATGAAAAGAACAGTAGAAAATAGGTTTTACCTAAAGCAAAAACTCTACACTTTTCGTATGGCTAAAGGTACCTCTATACTTACTCATCTTGATACTTTTGATTCTCTAATTATGGATTTAAGTAACATAGATGCTGAAATCAAAGATGAGGATTAAGCTGTATTATTGCTTGTTTCCTTACTCCAGTCGTTTAAATATATAAGAGATACTGTGCTTTATGGAAAGGATAATATCTCTTATAAAGATATCAAATCTATTATGAAATCAAAAGAACAAATAGATAGAGATATTACTGGGAAAACTAGTGGGAACCAAGGGGAAGGCTTATTCATAAGAGGTAGATCCAATAAGAAAGATTCAAGTAGTGAGAAACCTAAATCAAGGTCAAAATCCAGATACAGAAATGTTATGCGCAAATATTGTCATAAGAAAGGTCACATTATTTCTGAATGCTTTAAATTAAAAAACAAAGAAAAGCATACAGAAAAGAAAAATGAGCACAAAAATACTGACACTGCCGAAGCAAGTGTAGCTGCTGATGAGACTGAGAGAACTATTTTTTTAGAAACTAATAATAGTTTCAAATCTAACAATGAGTGAATTTTAGATTCGGGTTGTTCTTATCATATCTGTCTCAATCGGGATTTATTTATCATATATGAATCTATTGGAGGTGGAGTTGTCTTGATGGGCAACAATGTTGCCTGCAAAGTTATTGGAAAAGGTACATTCCGAATCAAAATGCACGATGGTGTGGTGAGAACTCTCACCGATATTAGACATGTTCCTGACTTGAAGAAAAATCTCATCTCTTTGGGCACTCTAGAATCTCTTGGGTGCAAGTACACATGTGAAGGTGGAGTTCTAAAAATTTCTCATGGTGCTCTTGTGATCATGAAAGCATGCAGATCTGGTACGTTGTATACTCTTTTGGGATCTACTGTTACAGGTGTTGCTGCAGTTTCAATATCAGATAAATCAGATTCTGACATCACCAAATTGTTGCATATGCGATTGAGGCATATGAGTGAAAAAGGTCTTTCCATCCTCAGCAAAAGAGGTCTCTTATGTGGCCAAAGTACCGAAAATATAGAGTTCTGTGAACATTGTGTGTTCGGGAAACAGAAAAGAGTCAGCTTCAAATCTCCAGCGATTCATAGAACAAAAGGTACTTTGGATTACATTCATTCAGATCTTTGGGGTCCTTCACGTACCCCATCAAAAGGTGGTGCCAGGTATATATTAACTTTCATTGATGATTATTCAAGAAAGGTTTGGGTTTATTTCCTAAAATAATAAAAGTGATGTTTTCTTAAATTTCAAACAATGGAAAGTTTTGATTGAGAAGAAAACATGAAAACAGGTTAAGCGGCTTAGAACAGATAATAGCTTGGAATTTTGTAATGATGAATTCAACGAATTTTGCAAGAATGAAGGAATTGCTCGACATCGTTCTGTGAGAATGACACCTCAACAAAATGGTGTGGCAGAAAGGATGAATAGAACTCTTTTGGAAAGGGCTCGTTGCATGATTTCAAATGATGGGTTGACAAACGCCTTTTGGGCAGAAGCTATCTCTACAGCTTGTTATTTTGTCAACCTAGCTCCTTCTGCACCTTTGAACTTTAAGACTCCAGAGAAAGTGTGGTCAGGTACTCCTGCTAATTATTCTGATTTAAAGATATTTGGTTGCCCTGCATACATGCATGTAAATGATGGAAAATTAGAGTCAAGGGCTAAAAAGTGCATTTTCTTTGGGTATGCATCTGGGGTGAAAGGATACCAACTATGGTATCTTGATCCCATGGAACCAAAATTTATAATTAGCAGGGATGTAACATTTGATGAATCCTCTATGTTACATTATAGAAAAGAGTCTTCTAGTTCTTGTGATACAGATAAAGGAAAGTGTACACAGAACCAGGTGGAGATTGAGATTGGCATTCCTTCTGAGCCAAGCTCATCAACTTTGGAGCAAAATATAGTTGAAACTCCTGAAGTTGAGACAGAAGCTAAAATTCCTAAAGTTGAGACTCCTGAAGTTGAACCAGAAGAAGAGGAGTATTCTATAGCCAAACATATACCAAGAAGAGAAGGTAAACAACCATTAAGGTTTGGAGATTATGTTGCATTTGCTTTTTCAGTTGCACAGGAAACTGAAAAAATTGGAGAACCATCAAAATATTTAGAAGCAGTTTCTGGTGCTGACTCAGCCAAGTGGCTGATCGCAATGAATGAAGAAACTGAGTCTCTCCACAAGAATAGTACTTGGTCTCTTGTGAAATCGCCATCAGGAAAAAGAATTGTTGGTTGCAAATGGATCTTCAAGAAAAAGGATGGCATTCCAGGGGTTGAAGATGCCAGGTATAAGGCACAATTAGTTGCAAAGGGCTATAGTCAGATACAAGGAGTTGATTTTAATGATATTTTCTCACGTGTTATTAAACATAGCTCTATTTGTGTCTTGCTTGCCTTCGTTACCATGTATGATTTGGAATTAGAATAACTTGATGTTAAGACAACTTTCTTACATGGCGAACTTGAGGAACAAATATACATGCATCAACCCGAAGGATTTGAAATTGAAGGAAAAGAAGATCATGTTTACTTGTTGAAGAAACCCTTGTACGGATTAAAGCAGTCTCCAAGACAATAGTATAAAAGGTTTGATTCCTTTATGTTGGGTCATGGTTATTCGAGGAGCATGTATGATAGTTGTGTTTACTTCCGGAAGTTAAATGATGGTTCATTTGTGTACCTATTATTATATGTTGATAACATGCTCATTGCTGCTAAAGATTTAACAGAAATTCACAATTTAAAAAGTCTGCTGAAAAGTAAATTTGAGATGAAAGATTTGGGAGCAGCTAAGAAAATCCTTGGCATAGAGATCAAAAGAGATCGAAAAGCCAACAGGCTATTTCTGACCCAGAAGAAGTACTTGGAGAAAACCTTGGAGATGTTTGGTATGAAAGATGCTAAACTAGTTAGTACCCCTCTTGCTGCTCATTTTAAGTTATCAGCTGCTCAGTCCCAGCAGTCAGAGGAAGAAGAGAGGTACATGGCACAAGTTCCTTATTCCAATGTAGTTGGCAGTATTATGTATGCAATGGTTTGTACACGTCTAGACATTTCACAAGCAGTGAGCGTGGTAAGCCGGTATATGGCTTGCCCTGGTAAAGCACATTGGCATGCTGTGAAATGGATTCTCAGATACTTGCGAGGTACTTCAAACACATGTTTGGAGTTTGGGAGAAATACTAATACTTTGGTTGGTTTTGTAGACTTAGATTATGCAGGTGATCTTGACAAAAGAAGATCACTGACAGGTTATGTATTTTGCATCGGTGGTTGCGCTATTAGTTGGAAATCTACATTACAACATGTAGTAGCTTTATCTACTACCGAATTAGAATATATGAAAGTGACCGAGGCGATCAAAAAAGCTTTATGGTTGAAAGGTCTATTTGCGGAACTCAGTTTACACCAAGGTGGTATTACCATTTTTTGTGATAGTCAAAGTGTCATTCACTTGACTAAAGATCAAATGTATCATGAGAGGACAAAGCACATTGATATAAAGTATCATTTCATCCGAGAAATCATTGCTGAAAGAAAAGTCTCTGTTCAGAAGATCAACACTAGAGACAATCCTGCTGACATGTTCCCAAAACCTCTTCCAGTGTCCAAGTTCAAGCTTTGCCTAAACTTGATTGGCATTTATGAAGAATGATTTTGCCCATTGGGGGTTTTGCGGAGAAGGTGGAGCAAATTTACTATATATAAGCCGAAATTAGGCCAAGGTGGAGATTTGTAATATGGCCAAATTTTCATGACATTTTCTATGACATAATATCCATTATAACAAAATTTGTGGATCATGACATTCGCCATGACATAATATCCATTATTAGGCCAAGGATTTCTTCCTATAAATAGAGGAGCTTCTCCTCATTTGCAAATACACCAATTCAAGAGCTTTTCACTCTTGTCTTTCTTTCTCCTCCTTTATTTTATTATAGAATATTTTGTAAGAGAGTGGGTGTTGGGAAATACTTGTGTGAACCCTTTCTTTGGAGTGATCTTGTGAGGTTATTCTCTTGGGGTATTTGGGATTAATTAGAGTATTTACTCTAATTTTGTACTCTCTTTTGTACTCTTGTTGCTATAGTGAAATTATTTCTCTCCGCTTGTGGACGTAGGTCACCTTGACCGAACCACGTTAAATTTGTGTCTACTTTATCTTCTTTAATTGCCGTTATTATCAACTTGTATTGTCTTTGTTATTGTCATTATAATGTTGTTTGGCTAAATTTCGCACTATCCGATAACCCGATCCTAATATGGGTATTTTTACTGACAATTAAATTAGATTTATCAGCAATAAAAATGGATGTTAAAAGTGAAAATTTGTCCATTTTTGTAACGGATATAGCAGCAATTATAATTGTGGCTAAATAATTGCCATTAAAGCTTGTGACTTTTAGCGGTAATTTGATTAAATTTATCGGCAATAAAATGGATGCTAAAGGTGCAATTTAAGCAATTTTCGGAATGGATTTAACTGTCATTATAATTGCCACTAAACAATTGTTGAATCAATTGCCACTAAACAATTGTCATATAATTTCCACGGCAAAGACCTTTAGCGGCAATAAGAACTACGGCATTTTGTTGAATCACCGCTGCAGGCTTTAGCGACCCCATGTACACCGGCCAAAAATTAATGGCTGGTAGATGTTTTAGTGGTAATTTCTATTGCCGCTAAAGGCTTTCTTTATTGCCGTTAAAGACCATTTTTGTTGTAGTTATATACACATTGTGGCACGAGGTCTTTGCCGTACCGGTATAGTATATGTTGTGGCACGAGATGTTTATCGTGCGAAGGTGATTGATAATATGGGTACGAAGTGCAATATATGTGCGATTCTAATAAATGACTTGTTGTTAGAATTGAATCTTTGCTGGTATGAAGTTGTTATCACTTGTTTTGACGAGATTACAGTAATTGCAATTTGTATAGTTTCAGTTGTTAGCTATTGGTATATATTGCACAGGTTTTGTTTAGCGAGTGACTTGACTTGAAACTAGTCATTACTCCATGGAGGTTAGTCTTGATACTTACTGGGTACCGACTGTGGTGTACCCATACTATGCTTCTGCACATTCTTTATACAAATCCAGGTTCTTCAGATCGGGCTGACCTTTAGGTGACGTGCGAGCGTTGGTTGGAGACTTCAAGGTATCCTTGTTGTCCCGTTCGCAGGTCGCAGAGCCACCATTTTTACTTTATTCTCTACTATTTATGTATTCCAAATAGTATTGTACTATTTGAGACTTGTTATGTATTCAAGTAAAGTTTATGACTCAGTATTACCGGGTTGTGAGAAATTGCTTATTGTATCCATGTTTGGCAGACTTATTATATTTCTAGTTTTTATCGGGTTTATAGCTATTGTAATCTAATTGGCGTCGTTATGTGATAGGCTTACCTAGTCTTAGAAATTAGGTGTCATCACGATCCCTACGACGGAATTTTGGGTCGTGACATTTTGGCATCCGAAAAGCTTAACCAAGCAGGCTTAGTTCTTAGCTGAAATTATGCTCCAAAAAATTCTCCCAGTTATTATTTTAAATCATTTTTAAAAGCTACAAATTGCATCCTGTTTTTAGGTACCTAATAGGAAATAATATTTACTATTATTCACATACATATATATTTATCACACATTAAAATGTATTTGCATGTTTATTTGAAAAATATATATTTAAATTTTTTATAATATTAACTTTCATGAAATAAAAAATATCTAATTGTGTAGTTATACCTAGGTATGCAATGAAACATAACACTTCAGATTACGTTGTAATTACAAACATATCGTTAGAAGATGGAATCATGTCAATGCTATATTAAAGAATATAATGATTGAAGAGCTATGACTAAGGTGTAATCTTAACTAAATCAAGTCATTGCTATCTTAAAAAATATAATGTTTGAAGAGCTGTCACTTAGGTGTACTCAGCTGAATCATATCATCGCTATCTTAAAGAAAATAGCAAGAAGGGTTATGGCTCAACTGCTTCGCTATTTCACCATATTGCCTAAGGAATATTCACAGCAAGAGCGTAGTTAGTATAGAAAGAATTATAGAGATCAAGGAGTTTTACCAACGGTTGGGAATACAACAGGGATATTGACCCCAATACTATATTAGAAATTTATTTACCTATATTCTTTATGTTTTGTAATTTTTAATAAGTATTTAGGTTTTTCTTACAAATTGTATACATTGCTCCTTAAAAGGCTCATACCCCATTATTAGTCCTTCAATTAATGGATTCAATTATATTCTTTCCTTTTTTTCCCTCTCCTCGGCTCTCTCCTTTTCTTTTTACATCAAAATCATCAAAATCCCCTAATCTACGCCCAGAATCTCCATCTTCTCTTTTTCCACCATTGCATACAGGTTTATATTATTAAAAATCGTCAATTGCATCGTTCTTCTGCTGGGAGACTGGACAACACTGAAAATGAAGAAATATTCACGAATTGTATGATAATTGTATGATAATTGTATCATAATTGTATCAGATACATCAATGTCTAAAACATAATTGTATCATACTTGTATCACAATTGTATCTAACTTGTATATGGTACATTAATACCCAAAATAATATCTGATACAATACTAATAAATTAATATACAATTATTATATATTTGTGATACAAACTGTGAAATTCGTCACGAACTCACCACTGCTCGTAATAATATACAATGAATATACAATTATCATATATTTGTAATACAATTTCTTCAACAATTATGATACATATACAATTATAATACAATCGCGATATATTTCTAAAAAATTGTGATACAATTATGATCTTCATCTTTTTCAAGTTTCAATCACAACTCTAAACTAAAAATCTAATATTATTGTATTATAATTGATTAGTATTGTTTCAGGTAAATTTTGGGTATTGATGTATCATATACGGTCAGATACAATAAAGATTTTAAAAAGAAAGAAAGCAAGATTCAAAACGTACCCACGGCTTGATTATAGAGCAATATTTTGAATTTTGTCTACACTGTATCAATAAGTTGGAAATGGGGGTAACTGTCGTATAACTGACATGCTAAAATTAAGGAATCTTGAATTTTTTTTTCTTTTTTATGGTTTTGTATATAACTTGTAAATATAGATATACAAAGTAATTAATAAGGAACCTAAATAAATGTAGTAAATAAGTTCTATTATAGTATAGCTAGGTAAAAATCCCAATGCTACAATGACACTCGATGTAACAATAACAACTATGTCTCAGTCCTAAACAAACTGAGTTCGGCGATACAAATACTCATTTCTTCCATTTATTCTCATTTCTCGCCAATTCATGATGACACTCGATGCAACCGTGGAAAAATTGAACTACAACACTTTGGGCATAAAAGAAAGAATTTAAGTTACAACACTTTTGGCATAAAAGAAGGAATTTAAGCATAACTGGAGCTATTGCATGTCCAGGGCGCAATATTATGGTTTTAACAGATTAACTGGAAGTTATCTGTGATGTTCCAATGAAATTTGTTAATCAAAGGACACTAGAAGGGGCCATGGCATTTGTTAATCAAATGCCATTGGAAACTTGGATATGTCATGTTTTCTAGGCATGTACATTCAGTGTGGCGGCAAACGGGCGGGGCGGGTCGGATATGGACGGGTTGAAAATGGATAATACAAAATGGATAGATTATCCGATCCGACTCATATTTAATAGAGATAAAAAACGGGTTAACCGATGGATAATATGGATTTCTTGAATATGATCACTTTCGGGGAATTCCTAATCTTCCAAACTTGAGGAACCCCCAATTTAAGACTTTACAAATGTAAAAGTTAAACCCATTAGTTATCCATTTTCTAAGTTGGATAATATGGTTTTTATCCATATTTGACCCGTTTTTAAAAAGTTCATTATCCAACCCATTTTTAATGGATAATATGAGTGGATAAATATTTTCTTTTATCCATTTTGTCACCACTAGTGGTGGCAAATGGACGGGTTGGATCGAATTTGGGCGGGTTAAAAATGGGTTGGACCTCAACCCACCCATATTTCATGCGGGTCAAAAACGGGTTGGGTGTCAAATGGGTGGGTTGAATATGAGTTAACTCATATTATATAAGTGTAATATTTTTTCAAGTGCAATTTATAATTTTTCTTTTGCTCAAATTATTTAGTGACATAATCTTTACTAGGATAATATATACTCTTTTTCATTAAATTTATTTAAATTTGACTATCATATTATAAACTTAAGTTACTTTTCCACAAAATATGACGGTTTTCATTTTAGGAAGAAAATGTGCTTAATGCACTTCAAGCAATAATCACTAATAATAAATGACTCTATGTATTTTCGACCTTGTTCATATATTATCTGCAATCCAATATAAAACTAAACAAATTCAAAATATATATAATAATAATAACAATATTAATAATAATAAGAAGAGAAAAAATACAAATTCTTAGGATGTTTTGGTAGGAAGGAAAATATTTTCAATAGAAAATGTTTTCTTGAAAAATGAGTGATTTTATCTCGTATTTTTTCTCGTTTGGTTGGTGAGTGAAAAAAAATTTCAGAAAATATTTTCTAGTATTTGGTTAGAGAGTAAAAAATATTTTTAGGAAAATAATTTTTTAGTGTTGCTTTACTTTTTCACGCAAGACAATGTTGAAATTTGTGCTTCATAATTAAAAAGAAAATACTTTTTTTGGTTGAAAAAGAAAGTACTCATTTTAGTACTTTTTTGTTGAAATGAAAGAAAATATTTTTTATATTATGAAAAGAAAATACTAATTTTGTTGAAATAAAAAAGAAAGTACGCTATCTACAACATGAAAAGAATGTACTCTTAATAATATTTTTATTTAGGATGGGGAGTAGGGGTGGGGGTATGGTGGGGGGTTTTTGTGGGGGGTGGACGGGGGTTGGGTGGGGATTGGGATGGTAGGGGTGGGTGGGGTAGGGTGGTTTGGGAGGTGGGGTGGGTGGAAACTATACAAATTTGCTTCTATTTCTTAAAAGTTTTTTTGATATTCAAGTATACATCTAGAAAGAACAAGAATGCTAAACATAGTAAACAATACTTACAATGTTTAGAAGGAAAAGAAAGAAAAGAAAAAAATACTCACACAGTCAAGTATAGTGAGAAGAAACTTAGGAAGGAAGAGGAGTTGGAATACCTTAATAGGATTTTCAGTTTTAAAAAATGATATCATGTATTCTGAATGAGCAAAAGTTGGAAGATAACCCACTAGGCTAACTCATATTTTACCCATATTTCTATGGGTTAAAGCCCAAATTTTACCTAACTTAAACATCACTCATCCAACTCACTAAAATATGGGCTTATTTTGCCAATACTAGACTCACCACTACACCAGACCATAAAATGGTTCGTTTAAAGTCGGATATTTCCACGTTGTTATTTGACCTATCAATTGACGGTTCCGCTTTAGTGTTTACGGTTGTTCACTGCGTTAGAATTGTTTGTATGTTATTTGTCCCAAAGGACTGATCATAATCATCCCTTCCGTGACAATAATGATTCCTTCTATTCACCATTCAACAAATTAAAAGCAAAGGTTCTTGATCCATAACGCGATCCAAACTTTTTATAAATAAAGCAACTCAAGTAACTCAACGACTTTTTTACAAGCAAATATTATTGAGCTATCATCTTTCGAGGACCTTGACATATAAAAATGAAATTCCCACCACTATCTATCACAATAAAGGCCAATAAATATTGGTAACATCAATTGTTTATCCAATGCTCGAAGCGAAGCTGCTTTAAACAAAGTTAAAACATGAATATTTGGCCATACAAGCAGTTGGAAGTTGGGAATCTGCCTTGAAAAAATATTTGATACGAAACTAATCATAAGCATTTTATGATACAAGCAAATGAACACCATCACATATAACAGAGTCAATTACAATTAACAACAAAATTGGCCCAGGAATTTTCCTTAAAACCCAGTCTGAAAACGAACAGTTGCGTTCCACGAAGCAGCTCAAAATTTTAGAACTTGTGGGTTACCTGAGGCCTGCTAACGAACTCAATTGGCTGGAAACACCATCTCAGCTTGACCTTTTATATTAGTCGTAACTCGTACTCACCAGCCATCGTAATATATCTCACCCATGGAAGAGCCTGATAGCCACTTTTCTCAATAATCTTCAAGTACCGAACCTAGCATGCATTGAACAATCCATATCGTTACAATGTTAAGAACAAACCATATCAGATTAAAGCACAGATACAAACAAAATTATACTTGCCATGTAAAAGAGACTCTCCAAACACTGAACAAAGGAGATAAGTCATAGAAGGCAAGATATTTTATGGATGACATTTCAATCACTATACAGCAGAGCCAGATTAGATCTTAAAAAGTTCGACCACTGGAGATTGTTACTTCCAGTTCTCTGGAAGGCATGTGGGGAACGCTAAGTGCTTAATTGGAATCCACATATTAGTCAGTACTGTCGGAGCCATATCTTATAAACTTGTCTCCATTTAAATTATTATTATTTAGGTGGTGAATTGCACTATTACAGCCTATACCTGTACCGGAAAAACATACCACGATTACCCATAGGTAATTAGACTGTAGTATATGAAGTTACTGTACATGAAGAGATTACAGTCAGCTATCTATCGCCCCATCTTCCAGGACAAAACCCTCGTCCTGCCTCTCTTTTCTTATTGCAGTCTGTCAAGCACCACCAGTAGCAACTAGCGAGGAAAATAACTTGAAGTAGTATAACTAAATGGACAGCTTTGTTTTATGTTTTGGCAGTTCTTCTAAATTTCTTCCAATATGCCTCTACAGCAGAACTCAACCATCCGCATCAACACATTGTCCCCTATATGCCTTGACATGTACAATAACCCCTATTTCCGAATACCATTTGAAGTGTCAACCCCTAAAGTAATTGCCAGTTCTAAATCCTAATGTATGTAGAGTTAACAGCTCTATCCGAGAGTAATAGTGGTGGCTCAATATGATAGACTAAGCAAGGTTATCAGCATGGGCCTAGAGATTACAGAGATCAAGGAGAAAAAAGACTTGGAAGTCTACGACTTAAGTACAGCCAATGCTTTTAAGGGCTTTCTGAAACTTAAGTACAACTAATGTCTTTAAGCCCTTACCTGTATGCCAGAAACTGTAAAATAAGGTATTTCAAATTTCACACGTATGGGAGCTTTTCTCTCAGGAGCTGATTCTTCTGCTGTAATACTGGGAAGAGTAAACTCTGCTCTCAACATATATTCCTGAAAAATAAATGAAAATACGTATAGGAAAGCCCAACGAGAGAACAAAGAGAAAAGTAAAACTATAAGTTAATATTCAACTATGATCAAGTCTATACTAACCTTACCACCTGGAAAAGATTTTATTTTCCAAATCAATGCATCTTTTTCAGGTGCATAAGTAGATGACCCCATTGATGTTCGGACATTTGGATTTGTAGCATCCGTTGCCACGGGTAACTCAATTTCAACATTAGTTGCAGTACTGAAATTATTGAAGAAACTCATAACTAGACATGGAAAGCTTTGTTATAACATAATGCATGTCATCCATAGTACAGAGTAATGATGCATCTAATCAGTTGAATATTTCACACGTATACTTGATACACATACCTTCGTTCCTTGAACTGGCTCCGCGCTTTAACCACAATTTCCATACGGCTCCTAGAATGTCTTTCCACTTGAGCTTCTACCCATATGAGAGGCTTAACCTGAGAACAAGTACCACCAAGGTTTAAACTATTTTGCTTAAGGACTTCCACAAGTGAACTAAAAGTTTTAGAGATGCAGTAAGCTCGTGATTTACCTGAGTACCGAGTCTGTAGGTCATAAGATCAAAAGCTCCATCTGGAGGTATGAATGATATAGTGCGATCATTTTCAAATCGGGCCAAGCGAACACACCTATATTACAAGCAAAATTAGTAGAATAGAAAGAGAAGGGCAATAAGAGAGATAAAAGGGTATAAAAGGGTTACTATCATGTTGACACTGTTCAAAAATGCTGACTGGAGTAACTGTCGGATCCTCCAAAAGTATTGCATTTTTGAAGGATCCGACACGGGTGTGGCATATTTTAGAGAGTCCGAGCAACATATGTTACTATCAGAAACTGGTCAGGACATTTGATCAAATTCATTTGACTAATTGTATGGGAGGTCCAGGTTTGCTGATTCAAAAACCGTATGCGAACCTCTTCCCAAAAAAAAGGACCTTTTACTACTTAACTACTTAATTCCTTTTCCCGAACCCCCATGCCCCGTTATTTTCGAAAAGCCCGATATACAAGTAAATCAATTACCAATCCATACAATTCCGTTTGACAGGAGAGACCAGTAAATCATAACACCACAAAAAGAAATAACTGAACAATTTCATACTGATGAAACTTGATATCATCTAGATCAATGGCCTTCCCCTTCGTAGTTCGTCCTTGTGCTTCCAGCAACATTCTATCATTAAGACCAAGCTTACACTCAGGCATACCACTGCAAGAAAGAACCAATAAGACTTACATTCCAGATAACAGTCGCTCTATATACAGTAGGATAAAACCAACAAGTCAAACTCAACGAGACTGAGGAGCATGACTTTCAAGTAGTGGAACTAAGTGCGTTTTGTATCAACACAGAAAAAATCCCAGACATTCAACTCTACCTTAAAAAGTTCCAGACATTCAAATAGGAGATAAGGTAGTTACACTACAAGCCTACAACTGATGCAGAACAAAGAGCTGACTAGATCACTGGAAACTGAAAGATATCAAGGGAAGAGCAAACAACAACTCACTCCAACAACTAGACCCCACACATTAAATCAAAAGGTTTGGAGAAGGGACTCGCATTCAAATATGATTACAATTGGGACGAATCATAATCAGTTTGGAACATCTTTGAAGGCGATAGAAAATACCCTTAGAGGTTGAAGGCCTTGTATTAGCTTCTAAAAGGTTAAGTAAACAAATTGGAAAAAGGACAAGAGACGGTTGCACAAGTGGTAAGCACCCATCCACCTCCAATCTTGAGGTTGCGGGTTCGAGTCACCAAGGGAGTAAAGTGGGGAGCTCCTGGGGAGGGGTAATAAAAAAAAAGACAAATTGGAAGAGGGAACTAATTTCAACTTTCACTTGAGTACTTGAAAGATTTAACTAGTAAACTAGGAGTATCAAAACTAGCCCTTACATGGTGCAACCCACCAATCAAGAAGTTAAGCGCCGGATTTGTATGCTTATTAGGACATGTCAATTATAGACTCCACACATGGTGCCTGTAACGACCCGACCGGTCGTTTTGCTTTCTAGATCCCTGTTCTCCTAAATAAGACTCCCCGTATATGCTTTTACTGTTTTATGACTTGCGGGGATGGTTAGTTCGGTATTTGGAAGAGTTCGGGTCGAAATCGGAACACTCGGTTCCTTAGTTTGGCTTTAAAGAGCTAAGTTTGACTTTGGTCAATATTTTTAGTTAACGACCTCGGAACCGGGATTTGACGGTTACAATAGGTTCGTATGGAGATTTTGGACTTGGGAGTATGTTCGAATCGGGTTTTGGATGACCCGGTAGCGTTTCGGCGCTTAATGTTGAAAGTTGGCTTATTGAAGGTTTATAAGTTCTTTAAATTTGGTTTGGAGTAGGTTTTGGTGTTATCGAGGTCAGTTTGTGATTCCGAGCCTGAGAATAGTTCCGTATGGTGATTTAAGACTTGCACGCAAAATTTGGTGCCATTCCGAGTAGTTTAAGTATGAATCGGCGCGTTCGGAGTGAGTTGGAAGAATTTGAAGTTCATAAGTTGATCCTATTGGTTTTGGGTTGTGTTTCCTAGTTTTAATGTTGTTTTCCGCGTTCCGAGGGTGCGAGCGAGTCCGTTTTATGTTTACAAACTTGTTGGTATGTTTGGACGGGGCCTCGGATGCCATTCGGACGATGCACGGAAGTCGTTTGGCTTTGGGTGATCAACTGAAGCATCCAGCTTCTGGTGCAATCGCACCTGCGGAGGGCCAATCGCAGGTGCGAGCTCGCAGAAGCGAGCCAGCGGCCGCAGAAACGGCCCAGCATAGGCAGCCCAGAAATCGCAGATGCGGACGAGGTAGGCGCAGATGCGCGACCGCAGAAGCAGTCAAGGGACCGCAGAAGCGAGAAAGGACGCAGGTGCGGCTCGAGCGCCGCAAGAGCGGGCTCGCAGATGCAGATTTTGGCCAGCCAAGAGAGGACCGCATCTGCGATGAAACTTCCGCAGATGCGGCCCTTGGACCGCAGATGCGAAAGTCCTGGAGGTACTGAGGTCCATTAATTTCGGACTTAGCTCATTTTGGTTCATTTATTTCGGACTTAGCTCATTTTTGTTCATTTATTTCACTTCTTGACACCCCTTGCTTCAATGTGGCTCCGCCACTGGTATCTATTATTTACTTCTTGAATTAAGAATTGAAACATTTGCTTAATATGTTATTTTTATTGAGTTTTTGGTCATTTATCTATGCCTATTTAATTACTTTTATTTATGTGTTAAATTGCGCTTCACATGAAAAAGAAAAGCGCTTCGGTGAAGCGAGGCCTCCTCGCTTTTTTCCGCTTCTCGCTCTCCAAAACACTGGGTTGTTTATAAAGTATCCTCTCTTCTTGTGGAGCGGGCCAAACTTGCATCTATGGTTCGTGCCGCTCGACTCTCGGCAGTGTACACATTATTCTGGATCAGGCCGTACGACCTCGGCATCGTGCGTGATAACACTCGAAGTGTAATTATATATTTGATATCTTTTCCTGGCTTTGAGAGGCTAAAATTATATAAGACAGAAATTTATTTGGGACTTACCATGCGTGAAAGAATTATTTACTTTCTGCCAGTGTTATAAATAGCGCTCGCCTCAGCGCTAATAGCGTGAGGCGAGGCGAGGCGAGACAGTGTCGCCACAGAGCCTCTGTTGCGTTGCGTTTCGAAATAGCGCTCGCCTCTGCCTGCGTGGCGAGAGGCGACAGTGTCGCGAGAAGCGAACATAGCGTCGCCTTTTGTTTTTTTAAAAAAAAAAAAGAAAAAAAGCAAAGACTCAACAAAAAGGGTCGTGATTAGGGCTTGACAACATATCTTCTTCATCTTGAACAAAACAACAGAGCTTCTTTGACGTTCTGAACTAGCGAGCCATCGTCTGCCATCGTCTTCTTCTTTCAGAAGCTTGAGGTTCCAGCCATTAAAAGTCCAGGTATGCTTCTTCTCCTTTCTTCTTTCTTCTTTCTTCTTCTTTCTATTTTTTTTCCTCTGTTTTTTGTCGAAAAGAACAGAAACAGAGGTCTGTTTTCTGCTCTATTTTTCGAGCAAAATACAGAGGTTTCTTCTTCTCTTAACAGAAAGAGAGGTCTGTTTTTGTGCTCTATTTTTTTTGGTTCTGTTTTGGCAAAATAACAGAGGTTTTGAAGCTCTGTTTTTGCAAAATTACAGAGGTTGTTTCGAAGCCCTGTTTTTGCAAAATAACAGAGGTTGTTTCTTCTCTTAACAAACTTTCTGTTTCTTTCAGGCCCCGTTTTGTTTGCTTTTTGTTTTTCAATTATTGACTTATAGTCTTATAGAGTAGAATTAATTGCATATTGACTTGATAATTTTTTTTTCAATAAAACAGCGTTGGAATGACGTCATCCAATAGTAATAAACGAAATGATATAGCTTGGAATTATGCTATACAAGGCTCATCAAGATCCGCAATTAAATGTGTGTTTTGTGAAAAAACATATAATGGTGGGATAACTCGTCACAAGCAACATTTGATAGGTGGATTTAAAAATGTAGTACAATGTCCCCTTTGTCCGCCCGAGGTTAGGGAGGAAGTAAAAGCGTTTGTTGATAAGAAAAATGTGACAAGAACTCAAATGAATTTTGAAGCATCGGTGAATCTAATTGATGAAGATGATGAAATGGATGAAGATGGTGAAATGAGACCTCCCCCCCAAAAAACTCATAAGGTATCTTCAAATAGTTCTAGTGGGTCATCCACGACGGCACGTACAGTGACAAAAGGTCCTCTCAATCTTTATTTCTCGGCAAAACAACAAGAAAAGGGAAAAGGTGAAGAAGGTCTAGGTTTAGAAGCCAAGAAGATTTTGAGAGACCGCGCCGTAAGTGCCTTTGCAGCATGGATGTATGATGCAGGGCTTCCTTTCAACTGTGTTAACTACAAAACTTTTGATAAATTCATTGAAGCTGTAGGACAATATGGCCCAGGAATGAAGCCTCCTAGCTATCATGAAGTTAGAGTAACTCATCTTAAAAAAGAGGTGAAGAAGATAGACCAAATTATTGAGGAGCATAAAGTGGAATGGAACAAGTTTGGATGTTCCATTATGATGGATAAATGGACAGCACGGAATGGAAAAATGATCATAAATGTGTTGGTGAACTCTCCAAGAGGGAGTGTTTTTCTTGAATCTCACGATGCTAGCAACTCTTCTACGGATGGAAGCAAAATGTACAGCTTGTTTAGAAAGACTATTGATAAAATTGGAAAGGAAAATGTTGTACAAATTGTTACAGATAATGCTAGTGAGAATGTTAGTGCGGGTAGGATGATGGAAGCTATGTATCCACACATTTATTGGACTCCATGTGCTGCCCATTGTATCAACTTGATGTTTGGTGACATATTCAAGGAAAACCCATATGCTTCAGGTAACTTTAATATAGTTATTTATACTTATGTCCTATCCTATTAAGTATTAACTATAAAATTGTTATTGTTACTTTTACAGTTTTCACTAAGGCCGTCAGGGTATATTCTTACATCAGTCAGAGGCCGTTGTTGTTGAATTTGATGAGGAAATTCACAAATGAAAGAAATTTGGTGAGACCGGCCAAAACTAGATTTGCAACGGCTTTCTTAACTTTGCATAGTTTTTACTTGCAAAAGAAAAAATTGAGAAAGCTAGTTCTTTCAAATGAATGGAAAGATAATAGATATGCAAAGGAAGTTGCGGGAAAAGAAACTGCCAAAGTTCTTATTTCTCCATCATTCTGGAATGACGTCGTTCGGACTCTTAAAGTTGGTGGTCCTTTGATTAGGGTAATACGTATGGTGGATGGGGAGAGAAAACCACCAATGGGCTATCTTTATAAGGCTATGGATAGAGCCAAAGAGACTATTGCAGCGTCATTTGAGGGAGATGTTAGAAAATATGAGAAAGTTTTTGAGATAATTGATATCAGGTGGGAGAATCAACTCCATCGACCTTTGCATGCAGCAGGCCATCTTCTGAACCCGGGATTATTTTACAAGAACACTAGAGATGAAACTTTGGCTTCAGAGGTGTGGATTGGATACCATGCATGTCTTGAGAAGTTGGTCCCTAATTCAGCGACGATAGATCAAATAGGGGAGGAGTTTGGTAGGTACTCACAAGCAGAGGGCCTATTTGGTTTACAAGCGGCCATTAGAGCCAGAGACATAAGGTCGCCAGGTAACTAACTTTAATATAGATATCCTTATAACTTTAAATTAATTTATTTGATTTATACTTATTAACTTTTAAAATATTTTTCTATAGTTGAATGGTGGAAGCAATTTGGACATCAAACTCCAAACTTGCAAAGGTTTGCCATCAAAGTACTAAGCCTAACTTGTAGTGTATCTGGATGCGAGAGAAATTGGAGCGTATTTGAGCATGTAAGAAGTAGATTTATTATATTAATATATTTTATATTGTATTATTATTAGTATCGATTAATTAATCTAAACAACTTATGCGCAGATTCACTCCAAGAAAAGGAATAGGCTTGAGCTATCGCGTCTCAATGATCTAGTGTATATTAAATACAATACATTGAGGCGACGTTATGAAGCTCGCGATACCATTGATCCAATTTTGTTGGACAACATTGACGAGGCAAATGAATGGTTAACTGGAGCCCCCCAAAATCATGAAGATGAACAAGTGTATGAAGGAGATGATCTTGATTGGGGTACTGTTTCTATGGCGGTTGGAGTTGAGGAGAATATCTATGGTCTTAGAGGGAGTTCTTCAAGTTACAAGGGAAAGGGAGTAGCAAGTTCAAGCCGGTCCCTAATTGATGAAAACTCCGAGGATGAAGAAGATGATAGCCAATATAATGCTAACATTCATGAAGTTGTAGAATTTGAAAATCTTGAAGAAGAATAGACGTTGCTTGTTTTAGACTATTAGACTTTAGTTTATGAATCTACTATGAGTCTGACTATCTATTGAGTCTTTAATTTTTGAATGATATATTTATTAATATATTATTGTTATTGAGTTTTTAGTTATATGTATATAATATTTTATGTTTTTGTATAAATTGTCGCTTCACATCAAAAAGGCGAGCGCTTCGCTGCGCGCCTCTTGCCTCAGTGAAGCGGGCCCTCATCGCTATTTGACGCCGCACGCTATCCAAAACACTGCTTTCTGCTTGTTATTGGGTTATTATTATTATTTACATAATTCATGCTTATTCAGAATTCTGTATTTCTTTACTGTTGGCCCATAATAAGTGTCGATGTCGACCCCTCGTCACTACTTCTTCGAGGTTAGACTTGATACTTACTGGGTACATGTTTTTATGTACTCACGCTACACTTATGCACTAACCGTGCAGGATCTGAGGCAGGTGCATCTGGCGGTCAAACCGGCGCACATCCCCGATACCCTGAGGCCTAGCGGTGAGCTGCTTCCTGAGCCGTTGTGCAGCACCTAGAGCCTTTCTTTTGTACTTATTTTCTGTCTGTGTTATTTCGACAGTAGTTAGAGTTTTGTATATTCTACTAGTGCTCATACACTTGTGACACCAGGTCTTGGCACACACTCTAGTAGACTTTATGGTTTTGGAGTATTTATATGTCTATAATTGCACTCAGTTGTTTTCGTTTTATTTATTAAACTTCCTACTTCTTAAATCTCTTAATAAATGAAATTTAATTACTTGGAAACCTATTAAAAGGAGTAATCACGTAGTTATTTTCATCGTTGGCTTGCCTAGCGGCGACGTTGGGCGCCATCACGGCCTATAGGAGAATTTGGGTCGTGACAGTGCCCCACAGATATCTTCGGATGGAAAGGAGGCATGATAGCAAGCGCAACACAGGTTGATTGCTGCTATGGGTGTGTCTCTGAATATTCATTAATCAGTATAATTCTATTCCGCCTTGTAAACTTGATCAAGGGTGTCAAATGGGTGGGTTGGGCTACATATTGGCAGGTTAAAATAAGTTGAATTAATAAATGGGTTGGGTTTAACCCGTCAAAATAGGCATGTCAATTTGGGCTAAACAATGGATCACAACCCAACCTGCCAACTCAAAGGCTTTTCTCACTGTTTGTTTGTTCTTCTATAATTTGTTTAAATACCAACTCGAATTAATAAAAGTTTTTTCTTTATTTAGCATGACTACTTCAAAGTTCAAAGAAAATAACATACCAAACTCGAAAAACTCATTTTTCTATGTTTTGATAAGTTTTCTTATGAATCAATTTGGGCTCCATATGCAACCGAAATTGTTCAAAGCTTTTAGATTGGCTAGCTTGGGCTATGCCCAAAATAACCACCACTAAGCAAATGTCCTGCCCAATCCGCCCAAGTCTAGATGGGTTGGATGGGTTATTCTTTCATGATTAAATTTGACATCCCTAACCTTCATCCACACCTCTGTGAGACAGTGACCATTAAAGCAGTGAACTTCTCGAACTAAGTAGAGGGTCCTCAGAATTTCTATTTAGTGCCCATCCCCTAGGCTACTCTAATCTTACATAGTTGTAAGATTAGAACAAAGAAGACCCAATCCCAGGAGGCCATGTTAAAATCCAACATGCACCTAGAAATGAGTATGCAATGAAGCATTAACAAAGCTAACTTTGCCGGGAAGAATTTAGCAATTCTAACTTATAATTGAGCGCTTGCAGATTATGATGGTCAAATTAGCTCGTATAGCAAGCAATTCTATTGGTGACAGAAATTTTCTGGGTGAGATGTATAAAGAATTGATGACATTCCGAGAAAAAATATACTTGGCAAGCACTTTATAGCTACATTCAGTGAAAAGAAGAACCAAGGTTGTGTGTTAAACTTTAATCTTTACATTACTAGCACAAAATGAGGTAAAAGTCAAACTGCTTTATCACCTATATACATAATTTTAGCCTTTACCACCTAATGAACACTAGGATTCATACATTGACATGTCAGATTACCTGTAGAGGTAGGAACGTGCAATGCATGATTCAAAAATCTAGTGAATTATGTTTCTGATATACTATCTCACGCTAACTAAAGAATGTAATTTCATGCAGTTGGATTTCTTAGAATCTTAACTTAACTAAAGGGATAGGAGGAAAAGTAAAAAACCCAAATAAAGGTAAATATTTATTATTATTTTTCTTATGAGGCATGAGCCAGATAGTAGGTTCAGTAAAAATGGGAAGAATATCCAAACCTCAAGTATGTCCTCATCTTCAGTGCACCAACAACATCTGACCTCACTATTTGCCCGTTGCTGTTTACAAGTATATTAACACTCTCTACGACATCCAAAAACACCTGAAAGAACAGCAAACTTCCATGTAGCCCACTGAAGAAAGGAATTCCTCTTAAATAAACATGTAAACCTACTTCATTTTTCTTATAGCGTATCCCTTCACTGCGCCAGGAGACAGCATTTGTAACTGCCATTGGAGGCCTCTGTGTAACCTCCATCCTATATGCATCAGTTTTGATAAACTCACTGAGAATCTTTGCTTCAGTGTATTGAGGATAACCAAAGTCCATCATTTCGTCAAGTAGCTCATACTGCAAAAGGCAACATCAGCTCAGTCAAAATTAGCCAACATGATGATAATTTCCTATCGAACTTTTGATCTTAAAGACACGTGAAAATTCCCCATACCACAACAACAAAATTATCGCGAAGCGATTCCTCTTCTAACTCTTCAAAGTAATGCTTGAATACCTGCCAAAAAGGTAAAAGAAAAAATGATAACTCTTCCCAAGTTCCAACTAAGAAAACAATTACCCCCTCTGCTTCGTTTTACACTGTATTGTTACTATTATGAGGAGTCAAACAGAAATTTTCTTCCATTTTAAGAATATTTTTAACGATAAAATACTCTGATGTATACCATATTTTATATAGGAGTAGTTCATAATATGTAAATTTTACTTTAAAAATTAAAGGAATTGATGTCCAAATAGAGACCGAAAATTGAATGGGTTGACCCTACTTCAAAGTCCGCCGTTCTTTTGTAACTGAGGGAGTACATGATTTCGGATTAACACAGTTAGAGGACACATCCTCAAATATCTACATTAGAACTTACGTCTACAACACGGTGTAGAAACAGAAGGAGACTAGCCGCATTACAGTTCTGTCTCGATGCAGTCATGAGATACACATTGTTATGCTGTATAAACATGTAGGTCACGCCATTATCATATGCGACAGGATCCTGAGGATCACCCTGCAATGGATCAAATCACATAAACAATCAAATTACACAGCAAACCATAAACTTCTCAAGCTGCAATTATAAGTCAAAAACAATTCAACAATAATAATGAATCAAATATAAGTCCTTGAACCTATGCTTGCACAAAACTGCTTTAGATTTGAAGCTCTAAATTTCAAAGAAGTAAAATCATCAAAAGAAATTCTAACCTCCTTCTCTAATCTATTAAGCTTAATTGCATAATTTCAAAATCAAGCTATCAACTTTCACTCCCCTGAAGTCAAATAAAACTCCAATTTCAGATGAAGCCATTTATAAACGCATCAATTATGAAATCTTGAACAGAAATGTTACCTCTTTTTCAATGAGCTTGGTGAAGAAGCGTTCGGCCTGAACGGATGAGACGTCGCCGCGGTAGTCACGCCAGACGAGAACCCGGCCTTTGATGTCGAGGAGGAACAGCGCAGAGGCCGCCCCTGCCATGTGATTCTACTACTACGGATTGGTTCCGATCAAAATCGACGGATCGGAAAAGCTGTCGGAGATAACCTTTTTCCGGTGGAGATCTACTGGTGTTAAGAGTTAAAACGGTCAATTATTAGCTCCGCACTGATCCATTTTTGTAACATGAAAATTTTCATGTGAAGGATGGGTTTTGAGATTGAAATCGACTTCCGATCAAGTTTGTTGTCATGTGCTACTTGTGCAATCATATTTGGGCCGTATCGGGTAATATTGTCCAACTGATAACAAGTCGGGTGCACAAAATAGTGGTTTTTAGGACCCATATTTAAAGAATAGCCAAAATTTGTGAAATTTTTTAAAAATTTAGGGTGTGTTTGATATGAAGCTAGAAAATGTTTTCATGGAAAATGAGTGATTTTATCACTTATTTTTCTTATTTGGTTGATGAGTTGTTTGGTTGGTGAGTGAAAAATATTTTCTATTGCTTGGTTAGAGAGTACAAAATATGTTTTAGGAAAATATTTTTTTATGCTACTCTCCTCACCCCATTTCCCCCAAATCCCCATGTTTCCTTGCTCCCCCCCCCCCCACTCCCCCTCCAAATATCCAACGTTTTCAGAACTCTATTTTCTTCAACAATTTAATTATTCTTCTAATAATTCACACAAACCTAAAGGAACTAATGTATTGCTTTACTTTTTTTATGCAAAACAACGTTGAAATTTATGCTCCATAACTATAAAGAAATTACTCTTTTTTTGGTTGAAAAAGAAAGTACTCTTTCTACAACATGAAATATAAAGTAATCATTTTATTGAAATAATAAAAAAAAAAAATATTTTCTACATCATGAAAAGAAAATACTCATTGTATTGAAATTAAAAAAATACTTTTTCTACATCATGAAAATAAATTACTTTTTTTTTGTTGAATTGAAAGAAAATACTTTTTCTACATCACGAAAAGAAAGTACTTTTTTGTTATAAAAAATATTTTTTTATATCATGAAAAGAAAATACTCATTTGTTGAAATGAAAAAAAATCTATCTATAACATGAAAAGAAAGTATTATTAATAATATTTTTATTTAGGGCGGGGATGGGATCAGGGAGAGTTCTTGACCAGTTAAAAAAAAGGTTAGCTAACTTTTGGTGAGGCGGTGGAAATAAATTTCAGTAGAAATGCACCAGATAGCCACTTGTGATAGCACCATATAAAGCATGGCCAATTTTTAAACACTATTCAAAACTAAGTTGTTTTGTAACAAATAAATAAAATTCGGACAAAAATACCGCTAACTTTAACACGAGAAATTTCAGATCATCAGGCCTAAAGTTAAGCTCTGCCAAAGGTAACACCAGACACAAAAATCTAAAGTTGAAAGCTCTAAACTTAAAACCACAACTTCGGATCTTCGGGAGAAAACCTATGTACATCAAAATTAACGCAACCACATACCAAAAGTTATATGTCCTGGTCTCCTACTCCTAGCAACTAGAAAAAAGAGAAGAAAAATATGTTGTTAGATAGGTTAGAAAGGACCCCCTTATTTTGAGGGGTGAGATCATTAGTCCAACCAAAATTAAATAACTACCTAAAGACTTAACAATGGTAGCCTCAAGTTCTTCCCTCTCAAAAGTTTATAGGCTTATAAATGCCAAATATTTGTTATCAACAACCACCATGCTTTAGAAAGATGGCAGCGAAGGCGAGAATTTTTGCAGGTCTTTTTCTTATTTGCACGATCCTCCCTTCTCTGTCCTCAGCATTTGCAGATCATCTTCCTGAAGTTTTCCTAGCGAACGATTCTGATAAAAATGATGTGCCAATCCAAGTTAATAATGTTGCTCATGTCAGCGACGACGATGATGATGCAATTTTTGATCTAGATGGTAAAAAAAAGGGAAAAAAACAGAAAAAGGCATTGAAGAAAAGGGCACAAAAACAGCATGATCTGTGGGAAAAAATTCTTGATCATGACCTCATTGAAGAAAGCCAACCTGAAGAAGATGCTGCACCTGTAACTCCAACACCTGTGCCTGTCAATCCAACACCAACACCTGTGCCTGTTGATCCAACACCTAATCCTGTGCCTGTTAATCCAACGCCTAATCCTGTGCCCGTTAATCCAACACCTACGAATGTGCCTGTAGGATATCCGGGAGCAACTCTACCACCTGTGACAATAGGATATGGTGGTGCACCTCAAACACCTAATCCATCAGCCACACAAACACCTGTGCCTGTACAGCCAGCTCCAGGGCAAGAACATCCAACACCAGAAGAAATTAAAGAGATACGTAAACATGCCGGATTGAAAGTGGGATTTTACGATGAAACTTGCCCAAAAGTTGAGAAGATTATTAAGGATGGCATGATCAGGGCTTTTGGGAATGATTCCAGCATTGCTGCTCCGATTCCCCGCCTTCTATTGCATGATTGCTTTGTCAATGTAAGACTTCAATCCTTACCTCAATATGTAGATTCTATGATGATGTTCTCAGGATATTCAGTAAGAAACATATATGGTAAACCTCTGAAATTCTTCAATAGTTTCAGATCTTTTGGATTGCATTTGATATGTAGCTGCTCATTTAATGAATTCAAAATGACTGAATCGATCTTTATTTTGGTGGTTAAGATCCTTTGGGTCAGTTTCATTATGTGGAAACTTTGGAGAGAAAATGAACTTGATCAGCTGATCCTACACTTCCCACGTTTTGCAATGAATAGGGGCAGAGCTACATGGTCTGAAGGGATTTCAATTGAATGCCCATCATTGAAAATTAAACCGCAAATTGGGTAAAACAAATTGTTCTTTTATACATATAAATTGTTAAACCCTCTTGACATAAGGAAAACTTCTAATAAAGTGGAAAGATGGTTCAAGAACTGCATTCGGCCACAGGTTGGAATCCGGGGTGTGGCATTCTCGCATTTTCTTAATCCCCTTAGTAGAATTTTTGGCTCCACAACTGGCAATGAAGGCAAATTTTACTATTCTTGCAAAACTTAAAGGAAAATGGAACAAGCCCAAACTATCTTCAACACATTTGCAAATTTTACTCTATTGACCAAATATTTCAGCTTCCCTTTTCGTCCACTTTCTTTCGCAGGAAACAGGCTTTCCTGTGCTTTCTTGATAACCAAAAATAACATTAAAGTCTAATGAAAGTTCATTTATCTAATGTATAGGGATGTGATGCATCACTATTCCTAGACCAGACACCAAGTGGGGCAAGGGTAGAGAAGCTCGCCAACTCCAATGGACCAACAGTTAGGGGATTTGATCTCATTGACGAGATCAAGGCTGAGCTTGAGGCAGAATGTCCCGGTGTAGTCTCGTGCACAGATCTTTTGGCATATTTATCAAGGGATGCCTTTGTTGTATCCGGTGTCCCTCACTACGACGTGCCTGGTGGACGTCGTGATGGAATGGAATCCCTTGAAGCAAATGTTCCCGGCAACCTCCCACTTCCTGATAATACAGTGGATATGTTGATTGACCTCTTTAAAAGGAAAGGCCTGAATGAAGAGGATTTGGTGGTTTTAATTGGTGCCCACTCCATTGGAGTAGCCCATTGTTTCAGCTTCCTTTACAGATTGGATAATCCTCAGAAGGCGGCCATGGTAGATCCAAGGCTCGCTGGAGTTATGAGATTCACATGTACCAACCAAATGAATACTTTGGCTTTTGATACCACCACACAGTACAAGATGGATTCTATTTACTACAAGCAGCTGACTGAAAAGAGAGGACTACTTGAATCAGATGTGCTTTTGAGTGAAGATCCCAGAACAAAGGACTATATCCAGAAGTTTGGTCATGACCAATCAGGATGGTTCAATAAGTTGGGCAAGGCCATGAACAAGTTGGCTTCAATACAAGTGCTCACTGGTGACCAGGGGCAGATCAGGAAACAGTGCAGGGCTGTTAACTGAAAAACTGGATATAAGGCTCTCCATCAAAACAGAACTGGTTCCTCTCTTTTTTGTTTTAACCAACTTTTACTTAGTAGCTCATAGGACTAATATAACAAACATACAAATGGTGCATGGGAGATGAGACTTGCTCATCTACAACAAATTAAACAATACGTGCAAAGCAAGTCCTTATCTAAAATGAGATCACAATTTTGTACTTCCCAGTTCTACGTAAGATAGCTAATGTAATTGCTTCAACAGACAATGCACGGAAAAAAATTCTCTTGTACAACTGCTTGCTTGTTTTGATGTGTTCTGTGAGCAAATTGGGAAAGAAAATGAAAAAAGCCTCCCATGTTTGAAGAATTAATAGGTAATCAGCTATGACTTTTTTTTTTTTTTTTTTTTTTGCATCACCTCTGGTGCAGCTACAGCACTGTATTATCTCCCAATTCACGGATCACTTCCTCAACTTTGACCAGCATATCTATCAATATCAGTAATTCAGCAAATTAGTACTCTAAACCAGTCATATCAGCATCTGCATGTAGCTGCTTCTTTTAACAGTGAGTGATTTTTTTACAACTCGTACATATTACTTAGCAACGCTTTATTTTACCATGGTTTGAATAGTAATCAACTTCAAGAACAGTGACTTTAAGGCTTTTCCATCCATTAAAAGGAAAAAGTAAATAAATTTTAAAAACAAAAAAAGAAGGTATTTTCAAGTAATGTGCATGCTCCATCGACCAAAACCTAGAAAAGGGGCATTAGTATTTAAAGACATACCTTGGAATGAAGAATCTTCTAGATATTTCTGCAAGACAATAAGCAGGTGGATCATACAAATGGAACACAGTTATGAGCCGTCCAGCCATTTAAAAAATTTCAGCGAAGCAGAATGTTAGTTGATCTCTATAAAAGATATAGACAGAAACAATACCGCAATTTGGTCTTTAAGGTCAACCTCCTTCGTCGTACTCGACTGTGCAACAGCAACTGCAATTCAGTTAACAATTATTAATGGTGTTTAGTTTTGAATCAAAAAGTGGGGAACTTCATGAAAAGTCGACTGATGAGAACCACCTTGATCAACTTCAGGGCCGCAGTTCATC
Source organism: Nicotiana tomentosiformis (assembly GCF_000390325.3). Taxonomy (NCBI): domain Eukaryota; kingdom Viridiplantae; phylum Streptophyta; class Magnoliopsida; order Solanales; family Solanaceae; genus Nicotiana; species Nicotiana tomentosiformis. The sequence goes on along the minus strand of NC_090821.1, from coordinate 40,772,559 downwards.
AAGAAGGACGTGAAACTGGGAGGAAAAGCAGAAAGAATCTCCTCAGCTTCGCGATTTAGTCTCATTTCCTCTGTATGTGAACCTTGAGAAAATCCAGGTGCCCAGGTCACTGGCATATGATGGGAACTAGAGTCACCTGAAGCTGTATATATCCATCCTTCATTGTCCCTGACAAAATCAAACCTTATGTAAATTGTACTTTAATATCCTAATTTGCTAAACTCACGGGAGGATGTGTCAAAGCAACTGCAGTAATCAGTATATGTCACCTTTGTGAAGCTCCACCGAAAGGAATAAACTCAGATTGAGAAGATATCACTGAATCAAATTCAAGACACGGAAGAGCAGGAGGACTTGCACTGTCCAACTTTCCCTAAGAATTTTACATACGAAAAGCACGTGAAGGAAGAAAGTTGTATATTGTAAGTGAACTCGTAGAGAGAATCATAGAGAATTATGCACCTTTAAAACATTCATGAAATTCTCTATCTCGTAGATTGTCAAGAACCGCAGGACGAATTTCTGAATCTGCAAAAATAACAGGATAATTGAAGTCCAACATTAGTGGTTTTATCATAGGACCTTTCCACATAGTTCTCTGTATCAGGATTAGCAGAAAAGAAGTCTCAGACCATCATATATTCCACTTTGAGTTCTTTCAGTGTGCCCTTTATATGACAAAGCCTCAATAGAATAATGTCCTAAGTTTGAAAGCTAAAGCAAACATTACGACTAGGAAGCTTGAGTAAATGATTCAACGCGTGTAACAGCTCTGTGAAGTGAACTTCCCATGATATATGCTCTCAGAGGGCCTGTCTATTATCTTAAGTACCAGATGGTACAGAGCTTGGATAAAATGCAGTAGTCAAGTTAGAGAGCCCGAGTCTCAAATGCTTCAAAGTCTTAAAGAAAAGGATGTCATCACTCCCACGTCATAGTATTGAAACTTCAAGTTATGCACCTAAAAGATACTTGTTCAGAACAATTAGCTTACTGCATATAATACACGTGTATCTCCAGAAAACTAGCTACTTCAAGTTTCTTCCATGCAACTTTTCGTTCTTATTTTAACTTCATTTAATGCTCCATTCGCCTCTTTGCATTGGACATTTGGAGCGTGAGGGAGGTTTGCCTGTCCCTAGAGCTACTTTCATTTTAATCTGATTCTTAATCTCGTTACTTCTCTACACAATAGTTTTCCTGGAAAGAAGAAGTTTCAGCTGAAAACAATGGGGGTTTAAAGAGAGCATGAGGTTAATCACACTTATAGCAAATTCATTAATGACTTCACAAAGACTAATTAATGAGCTCACCTGGCCTACAGAATCCCTATAGCTCACAAAGACAGCTCTAGTTCCCCTTGTTGGAAAACCTGACACACATGAGACCTGAGGCCATGAGAACATCAGCCTCGAAACGTAATGCTCTTCCTGCAAGAAGTAAATAATGAAACCAAAAAAGGTCAGAAACACGGAACTATTCTGTTAGCCTCTCCATGCAGAAAACTTGATAACTGTAACATTGTCTAAGAGCTTATGAACCACAGCAAGTGACATCCATTGTTTTGCAGAACTATGAGACAGCTAATAAAAATCAGAACTGATAATGCACAAGACTAATGCTCGTGCGCTTTGCTGTGTAATCTCTTTAAGCTGTGTAAGACAAGTTTATCTAACAAACAAAGGGTAACACAGGTGCCACTATGCTACCAAACAGAGAACTAATACATCAAGAGTACACTGCGTCCCTAGTACTCAACGAAAAAACTGGCATAGGCCCTCCCCGGCAACAGTTTTCAACAGTGCGCTTAAGCTATTCATATTACCTATGGATTTCTCTGTACCCATGACATTTTTACCATCAACTATGTAATTTACCCTCTGGGAAAAGACAGCATTATTGTTTGCCCAGAATGGCACGAAGAAATTGCTTTTATTAAAGCATTGTTGTGTTTATCTCGGCCTATTTTAAACAAAACCACAACACAATGTTGCATTCAACAGAATGAATACCAGTTCTCCAACACAGAAAAAGTGAGATTGCATCAGAAGATCGAGTATCAACAAGTTCAAGCAAAAATTGACTCTAAAACTCAAAGTTACATTTATGTTTAATAAACAATTACTATATCATAAATTTCAGAATACATTTCGACTTCAACTAGATCCTTCAGAAATTCAGCTAACAGAAGTTCAATACAAAAGAAGAAGAAAGAAGACAAAACATAACTGTAAAATGGAAAGAAGCAATAGACCCTTATAATGGCTCTGTGAGCTAGAGCGAGCACAAGGATGAAACCGCGACAAGAAGAGAAAGCATATCATAAGATCGAGTATCAATAAATTCAAACTAAAATTAACTACACTATACAATTGAGAGCTCTCAGTAAACTAAGATTGCATCATAAATTCACAATCAGTGACAACTAACAATCAAATTCAAAAAGTTATGCATTGTCCTTTTTTATTTCAACTCATCCTTGAGCAAGTCAGCAAACAAATATATGAATCCAAAGAGGAAAAACGAAAACAAAACCAAAGCAGTTACATATTATTTTTCAAAAAACTAAAATAGCGGGAAAACAGAAAGAAGCAGTATCTCTCACGAGGACTCTGTGAGTGCTGTCGAAGATGAGAATCAAAATGACTGAAGTTTCTCCATTGACTTCCAACTGATAGGACTGCCCCCAAGTAGCACAATATACCCACTCACAAACTTTCTTGTATCAGGGCAAGCAACCCAATCTGAATCACAATATGCACTGACAGTGTAGTTAGGATCATTGGATAGAAATATTCCCAAAGTAGGATCTTTCTTCAAGTATCTAAGAACATGTATGGCAGCCTTTAGATGAGGTTCTCTTGGTGCCTGCATGAACTGGCTCAAATGTTGAACACTATAGGCTATGTCCAGTCTAGTATTTGTCAGAAAGTTTAGTTTCCTAACTAGTTTCCTGTAATACCCTGGATCAGACAATAAGGCTCCATCTTCACTCCTCAATTTGATGGTAGAGTCAAGTGGAGAGCTGACAGGAGAGTATGTCAAGCAGTCATACTCCTTTAGTAGGTCCATAGTAAATTTTCTCTGGCAAACCAGTACTCCATCAGCCTTATACAACATCTCTAGCCCCAAGAAGTAATGTAACTTCCCAAGATCCTTTATCTTGAATTGGTTGTGCAGGAATGCCTTCAATTCTTTGATTTCCTCCAAGTTGGTCCCAGTAATAATCACATCATCCACATATACAGCCACAAATACTGCTGAGGTCCCCTGTTTCTTGTAGAATAATGAGTAGTCACTAGCTGAATGTTTGAAACCCCTGGAATGCAGGGATTCTGTCAACTTATCATACCATTGTCTGCTTGCCTGTTTTAGACCATATAATGACTTTCTAAGCTTGCATACTAGATTTCCATTAGGTACCATCAGTCCTTTTGGAACTTCTATATACACTTCTTCATGTAGATCCCCATGAAGAAATGCATTGTTAACATCTAGTTGATATAGGTCCCACCCTCTCTTTACTGCAATGCTGATCAGTGTTCTGACTATGGTCATCTTTACCGCCGGTGAAAAAGTCTCTGTATAATCGATTCCTACTTCTTGTGTGTATCCCTTCACCACTAGCCTTGTTTTGAATCTTTCCACACTTCCATCAGCCTTGTGTTTGATCTTATATACCCATTTACAACCTATAGCTTTCTTTCCTGCAGGCAGTTCAACTAAATCCTAAGTATGGTTAGCATATAAAGCTTCAAATTCCTGTGTCATTGCCATTTGCCATGCAGGATTCATGGATGCCTCCTCATAAGAAGATGGCTCACAATCATGTGAAATGTTTCTAAGCAATTGCTGACTTTCAGAATGCAAGACATTTAGAGAAACATATTATTTACTGTTACAAAATGTTTGAATGATGTGGGAGTGGTGTGAGGTTCAGGTTCTGTATCATGATGTTGGAGAGTTGGTAAAGAATACACATAATCTTTGAGGTGTGCAGGAGTGGTGTGTGTTCTGCCTGATCTTCTAGGTTGTGAGGAATTTGTTTGTGAGGGATTTGGTTGAGATTTATTATGTTCAATGCCTTGAGACTCAATATGTTGTATCTGTGTGGGACTGTGGGTGGTTGAAAAGCAGGGCTATTTTCTGGAGATATGTGTGAGCTTGGCATATCTTGGTTAGATGTTGTTGGATTAGGTGGAGAAAGAGGTGCAGCATTATCTGATACATGCATATTGGTAACAGAAATTGATGCATCCTTATCATAAATGTTACAATTATTTGGAGTGCCAGAGGTAGAATAAGTACAAGATGGATTAGAGTTCATCAGATGCAAAACAGAAGGAAAACTAGAATTTTCAGGTGAAACTGCAAAAGGAAAAATATTTTCATGGAACACTACATCTCTAGATATGTGTATTCTCTTTGTGGCCAAGTCTAGGACCTTATAACCCTTTGTACCAAAAGGATAACCTACAAATACATAGGGTGTGGCTCTTGGTTCAAACTTGTCTCTGTGAGATTTTAGTAAACAAGGATAACATAGGCATCCAAAACTTTTAAGTTGTGAGTATTTGGGCTTTTTGTTATACAGGAGTTCAAAAGGACTTTTGTTATTAAGAATAGTAGATGGAAGCCTAATTATTAGATAGGTGGCTGTTAGAATACACTTCCCCAGTACCTTATAGGCAGTTTGGACTGGTAAAGTAGGGCCCTTGTTCTTTCAAGTAAGTATTTGTGTTTTCTTTCCACCACATCATTTTGTTGTGGTGTGTATGGACAAGTTTTCTGATGCACTATGCCCTTTTCTTGGAAGTATGTTATGATTTCATTGTTGGCAAATTCCAGACCATTATCAGATCTAATGGTTTTGACTGAGGTGCCAAACTGATTTTCAATTATGGATAGAAACCCTTTAATAGCATGAAAAGTGTTGCTTATGCAGCTTAAGAGGTGAGTCCAAGTTGACCTGCTAAAATCATCAACCGTGGTAAGGAAATATTTGTAATTATCATGTGTGGATATATGGTAAGGGCCCCATAGGTCTACATGGAGTAATTCAAAAATTTTGGTGGATGAAGTGGTCCTTTCAGGGAATGGCAACATTGTCTGTCTGGCCATAAGGCAGATTGAACAAATGAAGGGTTGTTTGGGAGCAAAATTGGCTGGTATAGTAGATATTTTTCTCATTTTTACAAAGGGTATATGACCTAGCCTATTGTGCCACAAGTAGTCAACATTATTTCTAGAAGATGTAGAACATACAAGAGAAGAATTCACACTAAAAGGATCAGTTTTATTGCATGAATGGATAGTATTTACATTGTTCAATGGATAAGATGACTCATTTATAGTTGACAATGAATGAAATAGATGAGATTGATCCTTTTTCTTACTAACATTGTTATCGGGAATGGAAAAGCAGGAATGAGGTAAACTGAAAATTGAAGTAGTAGATGGACTTGAATCGAAACAACTATGACACTTTGAACAGAGAAAATATAATCCACTTCTTGCCTTACCAATCTCCAGAGGCCTCTTCATTAAAGGGGCCTGCATTAGACAAAGATATTTGTTGAAGTTAACTATACAATCAAGGTGCACTGTTAATGAGTGGATTGAAATGAGATTGTGTTTGAAACTAGGTACATACACGACTCGAACTGAAGTTAGTTTAGGACTAAGGAAGGCATCACCAATTTCTGTCACTTTCACCTTATATCCATTAGGTAAGGTCACAAGGAAAGGATAAGGTAGGGTTCTGATGTTAGTGAGAAAAGACTTTTTATATGTCATATGGTTTGAAACTCCACTGTCTAAAATCCATAAGTCATCAATTGAATTTGAACATTTACATGCAGTTGTTACGGCTATCTCTTTATAAGTACAGCAAGTTAGAATACATGCAAAGTTCACAGCTCCACTAGTGATGATGTTTGGATTTTCCCTTGCAGTGTTGACCTTGAAGTTCTCCAGCAAATTCAACAACTGGTTGTATTGTTCCCTCGTCAGGTTCTGAAGGTTTTGGTTGTGATTCCTGTTGTCAGCATCTTCACTATTGTAAGCTTGGATCTCTTCACACTGACCATGAACATTTGCAGCAGATCCTGTGTTTCTACCTTTTGTAAACTTGAAGTCTTGTGGAAATCCATGTATCCTATAGCACTTCTCCCTGGTATGCCCCGACTTTTTGCAATAGTCACAATACAATTTAGATCTATTAGGGGGGAAAATTAGGCTTGTATGAGTTCTGTCCTGTAGTGTTGGCTTGTGGAGTGGTAATTGGTTCTGAATCTGTTGTTTCCTGGTCCATTCACATTCAAGGAGGTGAATTCCATGGCTAGGCGACCACTTGGTCTAATTTCTCTCTGTTTTTCCTCCCGAATAAGGATGGAAAAGGCCTGTGCAATACTAGGTAGGGGATTCATCATTAGAATACTTCCCCTAACAACTGTGTAGACTTCATTGAGTCCCATTAGGAATTGAATCAATCTTCGATCTTGCTCTGCCTTGTACATATTTGCTTTAGCACCACAGGTGCATTGACAACCACATTGAGCGTGTGCATTTAAGGTATTGAGTTCCTCCCAGAGTATTTTCATTTTTGTGTAATATCCGGTTATGTCTAGGGTTCCTTAATTTAGGTCGTTGATTTCCTTTTGCAATTGGTAAAGTTTTGCCCCATTTGTTTGGTCATACCTGTCCTCAAGCTCTTGCCATAGCTCATTTGCATCACTCACGTATTGTAGTCCATCAGCTAAATCCTTTGAGAGTGAGTTCAGAATCCACGACGTCACCATATCATCGCATCGTGCCCATTGATCGTAGGTCGCTTCTCCAGCATTATGTTTCTTACACTTTCCTGTGATGAATCCAATTTTGTTCTTCACAGAGAGAGCTCTGAGAACGCCTCTTCTCCAGGATCTATAACCGGTGCCGTCAAATGTCACCGGTACTAGCACAGTCCCAACACTTTCCGACGGGTGCATGTATAGCGGGTTGGTCGAATCTAAAATTGTAGTAGTATCATTGGTATCTTTGTCTCCAGCCATGAATTGAGGTAGAAAATGACAGGAATTTGAGTCAATTGAGGGTTGAAAATGTGCAAACCAGTGATTTCTAGAAGAAATTACGAATTGAAAAACTTCCGATTTGCGATTTCAAATCGGGTGAACACAACGAAGAAGAAAATGAAATACGGACTAGACGTAGATCGGAGATTGCGAGTTGTACTCTGATACCATGTCGAAGATGAGAATCAAAATGACTGAAGTTTCTCCATTGACGAACCTCTCTAAGCTTCAGAGAGAAGGTTCTAGATGAGAGAGGAATTGGAGAAATGAATTCTGTATATTTCCCATATGTAAGAGTAAAATGTTAAAATGTCTAATTACAAAACTACCACTATCACTAACTCAACTACTCTATTAGGCCTACACAACTAATATACTCATAAATATAACCATTCTCAATAAGCGCAGTGAAGAAAAGGATGAAACATCGAGAATAAAGAGATCAAATTATAAAATCGAGTATCAACAAATCCAAAGTAAACTAACCTATGAAATCAAAGGCACATCAAATTGAAACAAAAATTTACATCAAAAAAGTCACAAAAAAAAAAAAAAATAACATTCAAATTGTTCATTTTCTAATTCAATTTCACCTTGAAAAAATAGCAAATAAGTGTATCGATCCAGAAGAAATATATAACGAAAGTAAAGCAGTTGTTTCTTTTGTTTTGTTTTGTTTTTTATTTATCTGGAGCATTTAGAATTCGAAATAGTTGTAAAAACAGAGGGATGCAGTAAGCGCTCACGAGGATCATATGATCACGGATAGCGAGGACGAGGATGAAACCGCGATCAGGATCGGATCTATCAGTGCGGAGTTTGAGAGAAACGAGGGAGGAAGAGGAGATCCATTTGCCGCCTTTACAGTGCTTTCGTCTGGTGGAAGAAAGAGGGATGAGGGACGGATGAGAGGGATGAGGAGAAGCTGGAGGATAGAGGATGAACCGAGCGTATTCAACTTCCCACTGGTTTGTTACGGAGGCGATTGCCATTGACGCCGGCGGCAGCTCCGACTGCTCTGCCGCCGCTGTTGCTGGCAGTGAAAGTAAATGTGATCCCGCCATTTTTCAAAATTCTACTTTGGAGTTGTTTTAGGTGCTTGCGGCATGTACCACGGGTTTTGAGCTTAGATCACGCTAAAAGCAACACTATATAGCAAAAATGGTTGCATATTAGTATTAATTTGAAATTATTATAAAAAGAAAAGATAAAAGGAGAGAAAATATGGATGTGCAATCTTTGTGATTGAGAAATGAGAATATATGCTTTGGTAAAATTCTCGAAAATATAGTAGTAATGTAAATCTTTTTAGCTATAAATTCGTATATTTTTCTTGTCCTAAAAATTGCAGAAATCACGTGAGGCAAAACATCTATTTCTTAACTTATATTTTCAAGTAGTTTCTTACTTCTTTTTAAACTAAAATTGATATACGTAGAAACTATACAAGAATTGTTATGATTTATATTTTTTTGTAAATTCTAGATATTCATAGATATTGGCAAAGTCGAAATAAAAAAAAAGTTGTGCGACTTAATAAAAAGAAGTTGTGTGACTTAATAGATTGGCAAAGTCGAAATAAAAAAAAAGTTGTGCGACTTAATAGATGTAATACGTACTTACATATAAAACACGGAACAAAATATTGATTGTATTAAGTATTCTAAACTCTAAAAGCATGTCCAAAATTTCAAAGTTTTAGCATTAAACTTCTAAAAGTGACTTCATCTTGCCTTCAAGAGAATTAGTTCGTTTGACTAATCTACCTTTTAAAGATTTTAAAACTTTTCACAAGACCATTTACATTATCTTGTGATTTTTGACATGTGATTTAACAGGTTACCATACTCTCATCACTAAACTAAAGATTCTATATTTTATATTCTCGATAATTAAATTGAATTAAAAGCAATATATATATATATATATATATATATATATATATATATGTTAGAGGCGTTCAACTCCACTTGCTTTGACCATTCAAAGATCAGAAGGATGAAAAACGACATATACTCTATATAAATTCTTAATAGTTCATTTTCTTTGCCATTTCCTCAAAGTTTTAAGATGCGAATTAATGATGCTATTATAGCAAACAACGCAATTGTACTTTGTTTGTAGGATGCAAAAAGAGTAGTAGCTGAAACACTCTAAGAGAATAAGAGGAATAAATAAAAGGTAAGAAATATAAATATAGTCGTGTTTACATCAAATCAGTGAACACGCGACATGTGTTTTATTATCACTTAATCATGATTAGTTTGATATAAATATCGATCGTGAACTCAATGACGGACCAATGTAGGTGCAATTATTAGCACCTAATCTTACGAGGTAGTAATTTTAGATTAAAGTCAGTTGAGTATGCAAAGCAATATTTTTGATACCATGTACAAAGCAATATTCTGGCCAAGATAATGGCTTTTCACAAGAGCTTTACATTATATAACAGACCACAGTACAGAGTCAAGTCGACAAGTACAATAAGGGCTCTTCTAGAGTATGATGTGTAAGCCTACAAGAACTCTTTTAATTTATGTGCTAATACTGAGTACTCGTGATTTAAAAATCTTGAGTCTGCCATGTGAACTACTAGTATTTACCGTAAGCAGAATGTAGTAGGCAATAATGCTAGAGATAAAGTTGGTAAAATATGCCTTAAAGTAAAGGAAAAGGAGAAATTAAGATGTTAACCACGGATCTCATGTCCGAATCCTAGTATAGAGTTACATTTGTTAGGAAGTATTGGGTTTGTGTACGATAGTATGAATGTGAAATGGAGAGATTCCTTTTATAAAGGGATCGTACTTTGTCCCATGCACGAAGAGAAAAAGTTATTTGTTGGGTTTAAATAAAAAGGCACTTCTACTATCTTTTTAAAAAAAAAAAGTTGAAAAGAAGTCAAAGTCTCGCACCATCGCTAGCTCGTCTTTGGCTTCAGTCAAACGATTGATTGATTAATTTTTATTGACCAATAAATATTTTCGCAAAGGACTGAGAACCATAAGGTGAGCGTTAAAATACTAGCACAACCTACTCCCACAGACTAAGGGGGTGTGGGGACAACCATGCTAGCACTTTTACCATATATGGCTCTAGACGACCCAAGAGTCCACCACTAGAACCCAACCCTTAAGAGGCTAAAGAAACCAAAGATTTACGCAGTCGTTGTGCTTGCTTTGTGCACCGGCACAGAAGAATTCGAAATTGCTTAGCGTGCTAGCCCTATAACGGAGTCAGATCCAACCACACTCTCTTAATATAAAGCGAAGCAAGACCATTGGCCCGATTTAAACAAAAGAAAGCTGAAATAAAAAAAGAGAAATCGGGCTAAGAACAGTGCCCGCTCCCTTGTATTTGGGGAAGTTGGACGGTCGTTCCGCTCTTTTGGACTTTCTCTATTCTTTTTTTGTTAAAACAAATACAACTAAAAAAGACTGCTAGGATTTTTAGATTGATGGCATATGTATAAGCATTCATTCATCTTCTTCGATCTTCCTTGGAATATCCATCATCTTGGTCTTGACCTTGTTGAGCTCTCCCTGATCGAAAGTTCCTATTTTGCTGTCTCTTTGATCGTCTCCGACTTCCTAAAAAATAAGAGTACTTGGGGTATCCCCTTTTTCGCTTTTCTTTCTTTCATCTTCCTAATTCGTTAGGTAAGCTTCATGCCTGCCTGACTAAGGTAAAGGGGGAAGACCTCATTTCTAGATTCATTTTCTTTTAGGAACATGGCTCGTTCATTCACTTGCTCATGAACTTACAGCTTCGCTAGAAGCGACGAGGGGGGATGAGGAAGCCCAACGAATACATGAGGGGAAGCTTCCATAGAAGCTTCATCCCTTGCTTTATAGAGATAGTTCATGAGAGAGTTATGAGCTGACTAAATGACTAGATTCTCCCACAACTCTAGCTAAGCTAATCGTCTTAGTTTTCTTCAATTAAATCAACAAACTTTTGTGATTGATTTAGGGTGGCGATTTTCTGTGAGTTCTGAGATGTGAGCATAGTCATTCGGTCTAGACAAAAGATTAGGGAAGATAAAGAAAGAACGGTAATAGAAGCAAGAAAAGAAAGAAATTACGACTTCACCAACCACTTCGGCCTAATCATCCCACTCACTTAAAAGTCAAAAAAAGGGAAGTTTCTGTCTTAGTTTCACTTTCTTGAACTGGTTATTAGCGCGCAACATGCCCTTGCTTGGTGGGTCGTTAATTAATTAGTTTTAAAAATGATCATGGGAATGTATTGCAGGCTTTTCCTATTCATCAACTCGAACCTCATTCTTTTGTAGTTGATGTTACGAATTAGCCTCACTCTTCAAGGCAACAACTTTGCTCAACATTTTTTGTCGATTGTCAGCTTGTTCAGCTGACCTCAAAGGATTCCTCTCAGCCCTGTAACATCAACTTAGACTTAAGGTTGGCATGCCTCATTCTTGAAGCTACATTCTGTTTCTTAATCGATCTTTCCTACTTCAATCGACCTATACTTTATCGTATCTACCGAAACTATTTCTTTTACGTTAATATTTTTTAATTCAGGAAATTAAATTAATATGATTTCCCGCCAGATTTTGTAATAGTCACCAGGAAAAAGTGAGCAATCACTTTTTGCCTTTTCACTATCCCTTCTTCTTTGCATAGATAGTATTTAAACAAAGTAAATGTCAAGTGTAATTTGCTCCGTTCTTTGAGTTCGTCGAAATTCTGTAACTTGAAGTGCTGCTATCACAGAATCGTGCATTTCGCTCTATCTTGAGAGGAATTTATCTAAACTTTGGGCAATAGTAAGGAAATTAAATTTCTTGAGAACATACAATGCAAGTTGTGGGTTTGAAAATTCATTTTGGTTTAACTAACGTTTTTTAAAATTTCCGTTTTCTCAGTTTATTTATTATTCTAGTTTCTTTTTCGAATATGAATAGATAACAAGGTAGCACTTTACCTTCCAATACGAGACTTTTTGATACAAATTCAAATTTAATCAGAGCCCATATGAGTATCGGACACCGAAAAAAAAAAAAGAAAGAAAGATATGTAGGTGGCTTATGCACCTAATATAACTTTCATTTTAGGAGAGCAATGTTTTAAAATATCGAAGTTGGAATGTACTTGTGGATAAGCTTTGAGAGTGGGTTGATATCTTGTGAAATAAAAAAGTTTAGACAAATACAAAATGTTATGTTAGAAGGACTATTTTGGTGAACTTGCAACAAGAAGCGTCGATGGTTTGAAATACAAATTAGAATATGCATCAAATAACTTATTGTGAAATCATGATAGATTACATTTACCCCCTACTAATGAGTGGAAGGGTTTTTAAATTTTTGACTTAATAGAATCAGTTCCATACTAAGCTAAGGTCACTTTTATCTTCAGGTAATGAATGTGTATAATTACTGATTATTGTAATTAACTCGCCATCTTGAGCAGAGGTTGGTGGATAATATTTGCTATTTTGCTAGGACTATCCAACTTTACAACGGACAAGTTAATTTCATCCTCTCAAAGGTTGAATACTTTTATTCACGTGACTACCGTGCCACATAGAACAACACGGCACATATGACATAACCAGCGTCCAGCGAGCTGTTATGCATGGAGCCAGGTCACTTAGCTTGCCCAACTACAGCACAATTACAAAGAACAAGGAAAAGAAAGATAAAGTACTTTAACAATGGATATGACCGTCAGTATTTTTCTTAATGAACTTGTGTAAATCATATAATAAAGTATTTCTATCTTTTATCAATATAAATACCGGATAACTTTACCTATTAAGCTTAAGCAAATATAAGAAAATTATCTAACATTTTTTTGTCTCGTTTTTTCATAATTTTCACCAAGTTCATTGATAGTTACGTCATAAAATGACACATGCTAGTCAGTTTTCGGACTGATAATTGAAAAATAACCAGCGTTTGTAAAATTATTAAAAAATAGCCACTTTTTTGCTGATACACAGAAAGTTCCAGCATAATATGCTGGATTATGGAGCTCTTGCGTATAAACTTCCAGCATATTATGTTGGAACTCCAGCATATTATGCTGGAATCTCATATGTAAAAAATTCGAACCCCAGCATATTATGCTGAAATTTTTCCCAATTTTTAAGGATATTTTTATTTAAATTTTATCTTTATATAAAAATATGGCTAAATTTTAATTATTTTTTAAACTGTAGCTATTTTTCATTATCAGTCTATTGATGGGCTTATAAAATAACTGCATTTGAAAGTCCTTAACTTTCTTAACCTCTTACAAACCAAAATTACACGTTGGGTTTAGCTCTAAAGAAGGAAGATGTTGCATATTGGGCCTAATATAACCCACCAAAACTGAGGCTCAACCAAATTCAAGCACTTGTATCATTACAAGTCACCGTAGTGGTTAGCCATCTGCAGTCCACAAGACTTACCTTTTTCCTTTTGTCTTAAATACACGTAATCTCAATTTCAATTCAACAATTTTGTCTTCATTTTTTTCCCAATATAATTTTGTTATCGTGATTATGCAGCTTTTGGCCGTTTCTCTTGGGGTCGTTTGGTTACAATTGATAATTTGGCCCTTTTTCTTGGGGTCAATTGGTTATTAGAATTAGGATATTAATTCCGATATAAAATTTAAAATTATATTTATTTCGTATTTGACTGTTGGTACTAATTAAAATCAGTATATACTATTTTATATTCAAATTTTGATATGTTATTTATCTTTGTTCCGAACAAAACGACCCTAGTTTAGTAATTAGTAATAGAAAAAGTAAAATTGTCGTTGGCAAAATGAGGGCGACATCAATATCAAGAACCAAAACCACAACTCTATAGTTTGAAGCAGCACCACGATTTGCTTTATCTCCAAACTTGTGATTGAATAATAAAGTTCAAAAATCTAATGTACAGAATAATCCATTCTACCAATTGTTCAGTGGTTGTGGTTTCGCCTTGGAATTTATGTCTTGACACTTGGCCACATATACACATATTATAAAATTATCCTATTTGGCTCACACCCAAAACAATTGCACTTCTCATTTTCACTTCAAACAGAATTGACTGACTTCTGAGTTCTGCACCAGGGCTCAGACAACACTTGGCTCTAACTGTAAGCGATCCCCCTTTTTAAGTTCCTCTTGAAGTTGTTTTTTTATTATTTAAAATAAACCCATTTCGTGAAAACTTGGGGGTTCTATATGTGAGAGTCCAATACTTTTAAGCTTCGTAACAAAATTTTATGTTTTTTATAAAGATGGGTATTTAAAGATTTTGTTTATTTTTGTGATTCTGCCTATTCTTTGTGTGTTCTGTTGATGTTTAATTGGCTTGAAAAAGAATGCTTACGTACAAAGATTTTTGTCTTTCTTCTATGTATACTGGAGGTTTTAGTGTCATCTTTCTTGATTTCGTCGTGTTGTGAATGTGTGATTGATTTCTCATGCGTTCATATCTAATACTTCTGCATAAAACAGCTTTTTTTTAGGAGTTTTATTGGCTACTATTTGTTTCTTCAAAGAGTTTGTTAAATTCTGTTTTTTATAACGGTGGTGTTGGCCAGCTTGGGCGCACTTTACTATTCCACATTGCTGCCTCCGACCAGCATATGTGTTGGGTAACTCTGCCCACTAAGGTTTAGGCAGATGCAAATAAATCGCCTCGCGTCTTTTGTTGTAAACCGGGGCAAAGCTGCCCTTGTACAACGAGAGTCAATTGACACCTCTTTGCCAAAAAAATACTGTGTAGATAGGTCAATTTTATAAAAATCTATATATACTATATGTTGAATCCCTTCGCATACTTCACGTGTTTACTTCTTTATAATTTGAATTACCTTAGTGAAAAATCTGGTTGTGCTACTGTTTTTCAACCCTGGCCTTAAGGTCTGCACCCACTTTATTAACCATTAGGTCCAGCCTTGAGTGCGCGTTTGTTAAATTTTGTAAAAGGTCTCTGTTATGATACTCAGTGAATGCAGATTTTGATTTAGGCGTGTGTGGTCACGTGCATTGTTGTTTTGCCAGTTCCCAGCTCATACTATTACAGTTTCCTTTTCAATTTCTATTGTTTCTAAAATTGAAAGCATGGACCTACTGATAGATTGTCCATACATTATATGTAACTCTATTGCCACTTTTCTTGCGCATAATAATTTTTGATCGCATTTGGGGTTTTTATATCGGGAAGTTGTGGTATTATAATCAATGGGCTGAGCATTATGGTCAACGGAGTATCAAGTGATATGTTTAATCTTTTTGGTTTTTGATTTCGTGTTGCTTTGCAGTCATTGTTCCTTTTTACTGCTTATAGTTTCTTCCTATAATTGTAGGTTTTGAGCTAAGCTGCTAGACTGCCGGTACGGGCAACACTTTCTTTGGAATTTGAACAAAGAGAAAACTCTAATTCCTTATAATGTCTTCTAAGCCATTAGACTATGACAATCTGAATGAAAATGTGAAGAAGTGCCAATATGCTGTCAGGGGTGAGCTTTACCTTCGAGCTTCTGAGCTTCAGAAGGAAGGCAAAAAGGTATAAGTAGTCAACTTATTCATATCTTTTTCCTATAAGAGATTCTACATGGTGACATTTTAAAATAGGTATTATTGTCTATTTACCCTCTTTCAGTCACTCATAGTTCAACGTTCCAGCATGCACTAGGATTATTATCTATTAGACCATTATAATCAGGGAACTATAAGCAAACTTTAGGCAATTGGAAAGATTCTAAACATTGATTAAGTCATCTGTATAGAGCATGAATTGTTGCCAAAACCTATTTGAATCCCACGGAAATTCATGAACTTGAAATTCATCATCTAAACAATCCTGATCTAGTATGTTGAGACAGTACATGCTCTTCTGACATGATGTCACCATTGAACGATTTATACATTAATACTGATTAATCTATTCCAGAGTCCTCTGTACCAGGAAGAATTATCTAAGTCCTAATATTTTTTGGGAATCGTTTGAATGAAGACCATTTAGTGGCATATAACTGGGAAAACACGTCAAAGCATCACGTATCTCTTATTTAATTCATCCGAAGCACGTGTATACTATTTCATTATTCCTCTTATTCTGCAGATCATCTTTACCAATGTTGGTAATCCCCATGCTCTTGGACAGAAGCCACTGACATTTCCTCGCCAGGTTTGTCGCATTTGCTGAATGCCTGTTCTATAAGATGCTTGAGGTTTTGGTACATGTATAAACTTTGGACTCTATATTTCAGGTCATTGCTCTGTGTCAAGCTCCATTTCTACTGGATGATCCTAACGTGGGATTCTTATTCCCTGCTGATGCAATTGCAAGGGCTAAACATTATCTTGCAATGACTTCTGGAGGTCTAGGTATCCTTCTCAGATAACCTTTAATTGTTGGATTGCACCTTCTTGTGCTATCACTCTCTTTCTCCTCTCTTCCTTTCATGTCAGAAGTTATTCATTTCTTTATTTTCTTTTTGTATTTTAATGATTTTCATATTTTTGTTTTACCTTTTACTCTTTGGTCCTGCTTATAGTTTGTCCATTGTGTTTGTGAAATCTACAATCTTCCTGATGAGAAGCATTGGTGTTATTTCACGTGTAACTGCTTTAGTCTCTGTAATTTCTTATATGCTAAAGGACTACCAACTTTTTATCCCTTGGGAGGTGATAGTTGGAGTGTAACTTCGGAACTGTTGATATTAGGGGTTATGAAATTATCCCTTCCTCGATGCACAAAAGCTAAATTAGACTACAGCCACTTGACTTTGTAGCTGAAATCCCTGTCTCACTATTGATCTGTGCTCTTGTTATTGCACTCAATTCCAAGCAATATAAATGATTTTGGCACAGTTTTGTGACAGTAACTTTTTAGCTACGGAATGATGTATTCTATATTGCTGGTCAATTAGGTGCTTACAGTGACTCCCGTGGCACTCCTGGTGTAAGGAAAGAAGTTGCAGAATTCATTGAGAAACGTGATGGATATCCAAGGTTATAAATTGCTCTATCCATTTTACTGTCTGGTTTGATTTCTTCAATTTGATTCTTGAACTGACAGTAGTAGTTATTTTGTTTGACAGTGATCCAGAACTCATATTTCTCACAGATGGTGCTAGCAAAGGTGTGATGCAGATCTTGAATACTGTCATTCGCGGCCCAAGTGATGGGGTAATTGATAATTTGATATGAATAGCACGGATTTCCTCTTCATATTCTCTTTCTGTCTCCCTTCATATATCTGGTTTTAACTTAAATAGTTCCTTCTTTTAGCACCTCCTGGTCCTATGTTTTACATGCATTATCATATTTTTTAATGAGTGCGTATTTGTTGCTAGATATTGGTCCCTGTTCCCCAGTATCCGCTATACTCTGCTTCAATACAATTATTAGGGGGTTCTCTTGTGCCATACTACCTTGAAGAGACTGCAAACTGGGGTCTTGATGTTAATGACCTTCGCCAATCAGTTGCACAGGCACGATACAAGGGAATAACTGTGAGTTTGCTGTGCTTCTGCTTTCATATATATGCAGACAAACATGATGTGTGTGTGAATTCTGAGTATGGTTCACTGAAATTCACTTTTATTAGCAGCTTTTAGGCTTGGTGGACATTAAGCACACGTAAGGTTCACTGAAATTCAGTTTTATTAGCAACTTTTAGGCTTGTTGGACGTTACGTAAGACTGAATACTAGAAATATTTTCAGAAACAGGCAAAACTTAAAACCTATTCTATGGGGACTGATTCCTTTTACCCACACAAACATTTGGATAATGCTGCAAATAAAGGCTGAACTACTTTTCGCTTTTGATATCTTAAAGCATCTTGTGTTTGTATTTTTAATTAGCCATACATTTTTTTTTTGTTTCTGCCTAGGTACGGGCTATGGTGATTATAAACCCTGGAAATCCCACTGGACAATGTCTTAGTGTGGCAAATCTTAAGCAAATAATTCAATTCTGTCACCAAGAGAGTTTAGTATTACTTGGAGATGAAGTTTATCAGCAAAACATTTACCAAGATGAGCGCCCCTTCATAAGTGCAAGAAAGGTACATGTGCTAAATTTCTGCTTAACGAATTTAGTAACCTACCAGTATCTTCAGATCCTACAATACTCATTTCAAATGTTATTCACCAAATATGAAGGTTTTGTTGGATATGGGCCCACCTATAAGCAAGGAGCTTCAGCTTGTTTCATTTCACACTGTCTCCAAAGGATATTGGGGTGAATGTGGACAGCGTGGAGGATACTTTGAGATGACCAACATTCCTCCAAAGGTTTGTCTTTTGCTTCCAATTCAAACTGTAGGGATAGGAATATAATAGATAATTCTTGCTTTTAGTAAAGTGCTTATCCCTCGGTGCCAAGTTGTGTGTCGTGGTTTACATAAGCAAAACTCTTGTAGTGATAGTGAAAAATGTCGTGATCTGAAGACAAGTTTTACTGGGGGGTGCCGTAGTAGGCTTTTCTTTGTAGTGTGCATAGATGACTCATTTTCACATTTTGGGAAAGTCTTAAAAGGCTTACATTCTCAAAATCAATGTGGATTAGCTAAAAAAAGAATAGAAAGAAAATGGATGATCCATTTATGAGATACCAACTAGTTGGATTAAGACTTAGTTGTTGTTAGCACACTCAATTTAGGTTCAGCGTTTGGCAGGAGCTTTATAAGTCTAGTTAAAGACTTGTATGCCAGTGTAAAAGGGGTGAGATTTACAATATTACTAGCTCTAGATAACCCTGATGCCTTGAAACAGAAATTGTTATATTGGAACCAAAAAGGCCCCGAATAGGGCAGGGTGGATAGAGATGATTTGTATCCCCATAACTAGTTTAGGATTGAGACATGGTTCGTCAATTGATTAGAATAATTTGAAAGAGATTAGATTGGATCATTTAAGTGGACACCATTTCGTACTATTCACAATGGTGTAGTTCATTGTTATCTTTTTAAAAAAAAAGCTATTCACAAGGGTATACGTTATGAAACTTCATGGTCATATTATAGTCTGACAATGTAAGTTTTTCTTGGATTTGGACTTTATGTACCTAACACAGCTTTTTTGGTATTGGAGTCTATGTACCTAAGACAGAGCCTTTCCTTTTTTCGCATTTGATGTTTGCAGTCTGTCGAAGAAATATACAAGGTTGCTTCAATATCGCTCAGTCCCAATGTACCTGGACAGATATTTGTAAGTCAATTTTCACTTGTCTCCTCTGGATAATCTTAATTTGCTTTAAACTGAGCAACATCTTATTTCCAATACCAATCCAATATGTTAGCTCCAGTTTGCCCTGTTCAATTCACATCTGACAAGAAATGTCCCGTTCCTTTGTATCTTACAGATGGGACTAATGGTAAACCCCCCTAAACCTGGAGATATCTCATATGACCAATATGTCAGAGAGAGGTATGACTTCTGACATCAGTCCTTGATGAAATTCTTGAACTTCTTTTAAGGAATTTAGATATTGACCAAAAAAAAAAAAAAATTCATCCTTTTCGATGGATTTTGGATATGGACTTTTAAACTAATTGGTCCCTGAGTTGCTCTTATCTTTGAACTAGTGAGTTCTAAAGAAGTTTAAAGTTATAAATACATCTGTGACTTTAATAATGCATTAGTATGAGAACATTCATATAAGCAGAACCATTAGAATTTCTATGGTCATTCGAACTTTGTCAAAAGAATGCACTTCTCCTCAATATAACTCCCAGCATTACAATTACATGGGGGTCATTGATCACATTGCAACTTCTTGTTTACTCCTAATTGTCTGGAGTCGCGTACAGTGAATTAAAGTAGCTGGGGATTAAAGTCAAAAGCAGCGCAATTCACCGCTTTTTCTTCTTTTGTTTTTTGGAAAAACATGGATTTATATCATTATCTTTCTACTGTTATCGAGGATTTGAAACACTTGTAAATCTCTTGCTTAATTTGATTTTTTATGTTTCTCTCTTTTGGTAATCTGTATCATCTTTCCGCACATACAGAAACACTTTCTCGCTTTTGGCGATGAATACTAGTTTATTCTGATTGCAGTAAGGGTATCCTCGAGTCATTAAGGAAGAGGGCACACATGATGACTGATGGTTTCAACAGCTGCAGAAATGTTGTTTGTAATTTCACTGAAGGCAAGTCAACAGCTCACTGGATCTAGTTCTTGTGTTCTATCAATGCCAAATGAGCTCCCACTAACTTTCTGAGGAAATCTTTTCAGGTGCAATGTATTCTTTCCCACAAATACGACTGCCTCCAAGAGCAATTGAGGCTGCAAAGAAGCTTGGGAAAGTTCCCGACGTGTTCTATTGTCTCAGGCTGTTGGAAGCGACTGGCATCTCCACTGTCCCTGGTTCAGGATTTGGTCAAAAGGAAGGGTGAGTTTATTATCCTATCCATTCGCAAACCTTTTCAGAACCAAAATGCCCTTATATTCATTACATACCTCAGCTATCTCAGAAACTCCCTTCTCTCGGGTTTCCTTCACTTAATTAGCTGTTAAACCTCAATTGCCCCTCAGTATGTTTTAAGCCGTTGCAGCAGGTAACCTACATTATTTTTCAAGTTACTGACCCCACTTATTATGGACGGTTACATATAGTTGTTTTATAGATGAACTGATAGTGTTAAAATTCTTTCACACTGTCAGTGTGCAGAAGTTAAACTCTATCGTAAACCACTTATAGCTTCTTATGTGGGATATTGTAAGTTTTGGGCTCAAAGATAAGCGTGTGTGTGTAGGGTGTTCCACCTAAGGACAACCATATTGCCAGCTGAAGAAGACATGCCTGCAATAATGTCAAGTTTCAAAAAGTTCAACGATGAGTTCATGGAGCAATATGAAGACCACAGAGGCTATTCCAGGATGTAAAAGGAGTATTTATTGTATATTGTTTTACAATTACTTCAATTCTCATAAACAAAAAAATTATTGTACACTACTTGACCGTAACATTTTCCTTACCCCCCTCTATTTAGCCTTCATTTATGTTATATAAGACTTATTAGATATACTTTGTGGTGTATAGATTTGCTTCATAAATTTTCCATGTCCATTCTGCATTTAATTGAATTAAGATAGTAATTAAGACCATATTAAAACCTCGTTGACTTTAAATATTGATGGTAGTACTACGTATACTTTTGTAGACCGTCTCCTTTCGTTAACTCTATTTTTCAGCATCATGGAAGTGAGATGGATTCAAATTAATAGACCATAAAATAAATTTTCTTCTTAAATCCAAAAGGTTTTTTGGGAAATTAATCTAAATTGAATACAGTATTAATTTGTCGAAGTCCGGAAAATTCTGAATTTAACATGGATACTAATATACATTCGTGTGTAGGACCCAAAACTAAGCAGTCCAAATCCTGCCCCTTCTATATATGTAAGGAAACTGAAATAAATCTAAATTTAGGTGAAATTTTTGTATCTGCAGTCAAAAGTTCATGTATGAGCCTCTTTGGACAACCTTTTCCAATCATAAAAGCACTTTTTTTTCAACAAAATTTTTTTTTTTTTAAAAGTTGAAGTGTTTGGCCAAGCTTTTGGAAGAAAAAAAGTGTTTTTGAGGAGAAACAGAAAAAAATAGCTTCTCCCCGTAAGTACTTTTTTGAAAAACACTTTTGAGAAAAATACACTTAGAAACACTTTTTAAAACCTTGGCCAAACACTAATTGCTACTCAGAAGTGCTTTTCAAATTAATTAGCCAAAAACAAACTGCTTTTCATTGAAAGTACTTTTGAGAAAAACACTTTTAAAAAAAAATATTTCTCAAAATAAACTTATTTTAGAAGCTTGGCCAAACAAGCTAAGGTTAGACTATGTTATATATATGATTTAGTGATTTTTATTTTGTAACTAAACAATAAAAGAGACTTTCTTGATACTTTTGGAAGTTATGTTTTTTAGAAATAACCTTCATGGTTTCTTTTTAGCTAGGTACATATTATTGGGATTTTAAGCTTGTGTAGCTTAAAGAGGGTGAATGGAAAATGGAGGAAAAATGAAATATTTGAGTTTGCCCTCCTTGGCAAAGGGACATTGTCCCATATTGGAGGAAGAAAAGGCTTTTGATGAGTATATATATAATTGCTCTTCTTCTAGCTCTTAAAGAGTTAAGAAGAAGGCAAGCCTCACGTCGCCGTCGTCGTCGTCGCTCGCTCGGCTTCGGCTTCGGCTTCGGCTTCGGATTTGAATTTTCTGTAGTGAACTTATATCGGATATACTCGGTCAATCGATAGATTTGATATCTTTGAACCGTCGAGCTTTGTTGTATATCTAGACAACATAAGTCACACAATCAATCCTTAACCATCTATGGTTCTCACGGTTGTGTTCGTTTCAGCCATGAACACCGCCTGGTTTCATGAGTGCTTAGAGAATGAGCCTTTACTTTCATTCCCCTTAAAGCGGCTTACACTTCACACTCACATAGGTGATTTCTAAACGTGTAATCCTATAGACACACTATTTGGTCATATCCTGCCAGACTTAGCAAATCATTAAAAACCTTTAAGCTTTGTTCACTCATCAAAAAGCCTTAATGCTTTACCTCGATTCATTCATAACTTTGTTTGATCTCTTTGAACCTAGCTCGTGGGATCTCCAGTCTGCTAGGTAGAGTTACCGCCATGATGACTTGTCCTAGACCTTAACCCCATTCCCTTTGATGATCTTTCAACTGCCTCTCTAGATGGGCCTTTTGTAAGTGGATCTGACACGTTATCTCTTGACTTTACGTAGTCAATTGTGATAACACCACTAGAGAGTAGTTGTCTAATGGTATTGTGTCTCCGTCGTATATGACGAGATTTTCCGTTATACATAACGCTCCCTGCCCTACCTATTGCCGCTTGACTATCACAATGTATACAAATAGGTGCCATAGGTTTGGGCCAAAATGGAATATCTTTCAAGAAATTCCGGAGCCATTCAGCTTCTTTACCGGCCTTATCTAAAGCTATAAATTTAGATTCCATTGTAGAGCGGGCGATACATATTTATTTGGATGATTTCCAAGACACTGCTCCACCCCCAATTGTGAAAACATATCCACTCGTGGATTTAACTTCAGATGATCTAGTGATCCAATTTGCATCACTATATCCCTCGATCACAGAGGGATATTTGTTAGAATGCAAAGCGTAATTTTGGGTATGTTTGAGATACCCCAAAACTCGTTTCATCGTCATCCAATGTATGTGATTGGGATTACTTATAAACCGACTCAGCTTACTAATAGCACATGCTATATCTGATCGCGTACAATTCATGATATACATCAAACTTCCCAATACTCTTGCATAGTCCAGTTGTGAGTCACTTTCACCTTCATTATTTTGAAGTGCATAACTCACGTCAATTGGAGTCTTGGCAATTTTGAAATCCAAATACTTAAACTTGTCAAGTACCTTTTCAATGTAGTGAGACTGTGATAATGCTAGACCTTGTGGAGTCTTGTGAATTCTGATTCCTAAGATCACATCAGCAACTCCTAAGTCTTTTATATCGAATTTGCTAGCCAACATGCGCTTAGTCGCATTTATATCTGCCATGTTTTGCTCATTATCAACATGTCATCAACATATAAACAAATAATGACTTCATGACCTGGAGTATTTTTAATGTAAACACATTTGTCGCACTCGTTGATTTTAAACTCACTTGCCAACATTGTTTGGTCAAATTTGGCATGCCATTGTTTTGGTTTTAAGTCCATAAAGCGACTTAACAAGTTTGCACACTTTCTTTTTTTTACCAGGAACCACAAAACCCTCAGGTTGTTCCATGTAAATCTCTTCCTCTAATTCTCCATTTAAGAAAGCTATTTTAACATCCATTTGATGGATTTCAAGACCATACACGACCGCTAGTGCCACTAACACCCTAATAGATGTTATCCTCGTTACTGGCGAGTAAGTGTCAAAGTAATCAAGGCCTTCCTTTTGTCTATAACCTTTGACAACAAGTCTTGCCTTATATTTGTCAATAGTGCCATCAGCTTTCACTTTTCGTTTAAAGATCCATTTCGAACCTAAAGGCTTATTTCGCGGAAGAAGATCTATCAATTCCCATGTATGGTTATCCAAAATTGATTGAATCTCATTATTGACTGCCTCTTTCCCAAACGCTGAATCAGAAGATGACATAGCTGCTTTAAAAGTTTGAGGCTCATTTTCAAGCAAGAATGTCACAAAATCTGGTCTAAAGGAAGTAGATGTTCTTTGACGTTTGCTACGCCTTGGATCTTCTATACTTGTAGTATTTTCCTTTGGTTCTTCCCACGGTCATTTAGGTCTTTCACTTAACGACTCACATTCAATTTTATACGGATAGATGCTTTCAAAGAATTCAGCATTATCTGATTCCATTACCGTATTAACGTGAATTTCGGGATTATCGGATTTATGAACCAAAAACCGACATGCTTTACTGTTTGTAGCATATTCAATGAAAATGCAATCAACAGTTTTTGGTCCAATTTTAACCCTTTTAGGTAAAGGAACTTGTACCTTTGCTAGACACCCCCACACTTTGAAATATTTCAAGTTGGATTTTCTTCCTTTCCATTTTTCATATGGAATAGATTGTGTTTTGCTGTGGGGTACTCTGTTGAGTATTCGGTTAGCTGTAAGGATAGCTTCGCCCCACAAACTTTGCGGTAATCCGGAACTTATTAATAAAGAACTCATCATTTCCTTTAATGTCCAATTTTTCCTTTTCACAATTCCATTGGATTGAGGTGTGTAAGGTGCAGTAGTTTGATGGATAATTCCATATTTCGAACATATTTCTGCAAACAGAAATTCATATTCTCCACCCCTATCACTTCTAATCATTTTGATCTTTTTATTCAATTGATTCTCCACTTCATTCTTGTATTGCTTAAATGCTTCAATTGCTTCATCCTTTCTATTAAGCAAATAAACATAACAATATCGAGTGCAATCGTCAATAAAAGTAATAAAATACTTTTTCCCACTTTGAGATGGTGTCGACTTCATATCATAAATGTCAGTATGAATTAAGTCTAAAGGATTTGAATTCCTTTCAATAGACTTATAAGGATGTTTTACAAACTTAGACTCAACACATATTTGACATTTTGATTTATTACACTCTAATTTAGGCAATACTTCTAAATTAATTAACTTCCGCAAGGTTTTGTAATTGACATGTCCTAAACGAATATGCCATAAATCATTTGACTCCAATAAATAAGAAGAAGTTGAAATTTTATTCATACTATCAACAACCATTACATTTAGTTTGAAGAGGCCCTCTGTGAGGTAGTCCTTTCCAACATACATTTCATTCTTGCTTACAACAACTTTATCAGAAACAAATACACATTTGAATCAAATCTTAACAAGCAAAGAAATAGAAACTAAATTCTTCCTAATAGTAGGAACATGAAGAACGTTGTTGAGCGTTAACACCTTGCTGGAAGTCATCTTCAGGAATATCTTCCCATAACCTTCATTCTTGGCTGTTGCAGTATTTCCCATGGAAATCTCTTCTTCGGGACCAGCAGTAGAGTAAGTCGCAAATGCTTCCTTGACAGCACAAACATGTCGAGTGGCTCTAGAGTCAATCCACCACTCCTTCGGATTTCTAACTAGGTTGCATTCCGAAAGCATTGCACACAGATCATCAATGTCATCATTCTTCTTCACTATGTTGGCCTGTCCCTTCTTCTTATACTTTTTCGGGAGACGACAATCAGGGGCTTTGTGACCGATTTTTCCATAATTGTAGCAGCTGCCCTTGAATTTCTTTTTGTTCTACTCCTTAGTCTGTCCAGAAGACCTCTTTCTCTTCTTACTTTTTGGAGCAGTCTCCTCAACGATATTAGATCCCATGATCGTTAAATTTCCACGAAGCTTCTTCTCGGCTATTTTTTTTGTCTTCCTCAATCTTGAGACGAATCACAAGATCTTCCAACTTCATTTCTTTGCGCTTGTGCTTAAGATAGTTCTTGAAATCTCTCCACGAAGGAGGCAATTTTTCAATCATTGCAGCCACTTGAAATGCTTCATTTACGACCATACCTTCAGCAATAAGGTCATGAAAAATAAGTTGAAGCTCCTGAACTTGGGTTCCAACAGTTTTGCTGTCTATTATTTTATAGTCTAGAAACTTGGCAACCACGAACTTCTTCAAGCATGCATCTTCAGTCTTGTACTTCTTCTCAAGTGCGTCCCATAATTCTTTCAAAGTATTCATCGCACTGTACACATTGTACAAGTCATCCTCTAAAGCGCTTAAGATATAGCCTTTGCAAAGAAAATCTGTCTGCTTCCACGCCTCAACAATCATGAATTTCTCGTTGTCCGGCATATCCGCAGCAGGCACTGGAGGTTCTTCACTAGTGAATTTATGCATACCAAGTGTGGTAAGCCAGAAGAACACCCTTTGCTGTCATCCTTTGAAGTTGGCTCCGAAAAATTTCCCCGGTTTCTCTGTCGGTGGAACAGCAGTCCGGCTTGACGAGGCTATCGTCGTTGCCGCAACAGTCGCAGAAGAATTTCCGTTATCAATTGCCATTTCTCACTGTAAACAACATAAGAGTTTAATTAATGGCAAAATCAGAATAGTAAACAATATTGTTATTAACAAAAAACAGTATGTATAATAAATAAAACCGAAGTTTTTATATACTGTGTAATATGGCCATTATTTTGTCAAATGGAGTCCATCTCACATAAGCATAAGCATCTTTGCAAAGTGTAGACTTTGTTGGCAATATTCTTTGGGACACAAAAATATTGCATTGTGTGTTGGACATCATTTGCACAAGTTGTATCTCTTCTTTTACACCTAAGAGGTCAAGACTTTTTTGCCTATAAAAGGGAAGGTCATTAGTTCATTTTAGACACACCAACAAGACTTGTCTTCAATTCTTGTTTTTTTCTTTCTTCCTTTATTAAGGGTGTTTTGTATGAGATTTAGTGTTGGGAAGCACTTGTGTGAACTCTTTCTTTGGAGTGATCTTGTGAGGTTATTCTCTTAGGGTATTTGGGATTAATTAGAGTGTTTACTCTAATTTTGTACTCTCTTTTGTACTCTTATTGTTATAGTAAATTGCTCCTCTCCGCTTGTGGACGTAGGTCACTTTGACCGAACCACGTTAAATTTGTGTCTTCTTTATCTACTTTAATTGTCATTGTTATCAACTTCCATTGTCTTTGTTATTGTCATTATACCGTTGTTTGGCTAAATTTTGCACTACTCGGGTTTCCGATCCTAACAAATTAGTATCAGAGTCGGATCTAACCGGGTTAGTTTTAATAGCCAAAATGACTCTAACAAATACCTATGTTGAAAAATTTGACCGAAGTGCAAACTTCGGAATGTGGCAATTAAAGATGGAAGCTATCCTAATTCAGGATGGCTTAGACTTGGCGTTGCAAGAAAAGGAGAAGAAGTCGGATAAAATGACGGACGAGGAGTTTGCCATCATAGACAAAAAGGCAAAAGCAGGTATCATTTTAAATCTCTCAAATGAGGTTTTACGTGAAGTTTCTGTAGAAACCACAGCTAAAGGCATGTGGAAAAAATTGAAAACCTTATATATGAAGAGGACGGTAGAAAATAGACTTTACCTGAAGCAGAAGCTTTATACAATTCGTATGGGTGAAGGTACCTCTATTCTCTCTCATTTTGACACCTTTGATTCCATTCTTATGGATTTGAGTAATATAGATGCTGAAATTAAAGATGAGGATCAAGCCGTGTTACTGCTTTGTTCTCTACCCCCATCTTTAAAGCATATAAGAGATACTATGCTTTATGCAAAGGATAATATCTCTTATAAGGATATTAAATCTATCTTAACATCAAAAGAACAGATAGATAGTGATATTACTGGGGAAGCTAGTGAAACTCAAGCGGAAGTTGGCTTGTTTGTTAGGGGCAAATCCGACTCCAATTCCAGATACAATAATTTAGAGTATCGCTATTGTCATAAGAAAGGTCACAATATCTCTGAATGCTATAAACTGAAAAATAAAGAAAAGCACAAAGAAAGAAAAAATGAGCACAAAAATACTGACACCGCCGAAGCTAGTGTAGCAACTGATGAGATTGAGGGAACTATATTTTTAGCAACTGAAACTAGTTTCAGATTAGACAATGAGTGAATTTTAGATTCCGGTTGTTCATATCATATGTGTCCTAGCAGGGACTTGTTTTCTACATATGATTCAGTTGCAGGTGGAGTTGTCCAATTGGGTAACAATGTTACTTGTAACGTTATTGGCAAAGGTACAATTCGGGTCAGAATGCATGATGATGTGGTAAGAACTCTCACCGATGTTAGATATGTTCGTGAGTTGAAGAAAAATCTCATCTCTCTAGGCACTTTAGAATCCCTTGGGTGCAAATTCACTGGTGAAGGTAGAGTTCTGAAATTTTTTCAAGGTGCTCGTTTGATCATGAAAGCACATAGATCTGGTTCGTTGTATACTTTATTGGGATCCACTGTTATAGGCCTTACTACAGTTTCGGTATCAGATAATTTGTCTGATTTTGATGACATTAAATTTTGACATATGCCCATTGGGGCTTTTGCGGAGAAGGTGGAGCAAATTTACTATATCATCTAAAATTAGGCCAAGGTAGAGATTTATAATATGGCCATTATTTTGTCAAATGGAGTCCATCTCACATAAGCATAAGCATCTTTGCAAAGTGTAGACTTTGTTGGCAATATTCTTTGGGACCCAAAAATATTGCATTGTGTCTTGGACATCATTTGCACAAGTTGTATCTCTTCTTTTATACCTAAGAGGTCAAGACTTTTTTGCCTATAAAAGGGAAGGTCATTAGTTCATTTTAGACACACCAACAAGACTTGTCTTCAATTCTTGTTTTTTCCTTTCTTCCTTTATTAAGGGTGTTTTGTATGAGAGTTAGTGTTGGGAAGCACTTGTGTGAACCCTTTCTTTGGAGTGATCTTGTGAGGTTATTCTCTTAGGGTATTTGGGATTAATTAGAGTGTTTACTCTAATTTTGTACTCTCTTTTGTACTCTTATTGTTATAGTAAATTGCTCCTCTCCGCTTGTGGACGTAGGTCACTTTGACCGAACCACGTTAAATTTGTGTCTTCTTTATCTACTTTAATTGTCGTTGTTATCAACTTCCATTGTCTTTGTTATTGTCATTATACCGTTGTTTGGCTAAATTTCGCACTACTCGGGTTTTCGATCCTAACAAATTAGTATCAGAGTCGGATCTAACCGGGTTAGTTTCAATAGCCAAAATGACTCTAACAAATACCTATGTTGAAAAATTTGACCGAAGTGCAAACTTCGGAATGTGGCAATTAAAGATGGAAGCTATCCTAATTCAGGATGGCTTAGACTTGGCGTTGCAAGAAAAGGAGAAGAAGTCGGATAAAATGACGGACGAGGAGTTTGCCATCATAGACAAAAAGGCAAAAGCAGGTATCATTTTAAATCTCTCAAATGAGGTTTTACGTGAAGTTTCTGTAGAAACCACAGCTAAAGGCATGTGGAAAAAATTGAAAACCTTATATATGAAGAGGACGGTAGAAAATAGACTTTACCTGAAGCAGAAGCTTTATACAATTCGTATGGGTGAAGGTACCTCTATTCTCTCTCATTTTGACACCTTTGATTCCATTCTTATGGATTTGAGTAATATAGATGCTGAAATTAAAGATGAGGATCAAGCCGTGTTACTGCTTTGTTCTCTACCCCCATCTTTAAAGCATATAAGAGATACTATACTTTATGCAAAGGATAATATCTCTTATAAGGATATTAAATCTATCTTAACATCAAAAGAACAGATAGATAGTGATATTACTAGGGAAGCTAGTGAAACTCAAGCGGAAGTTGGCTTGTTTGTTAGGGGCAAATCCGACTCCAATTCCAGATACAATAATTTAGAGTATCGCTATTGTCATAAGAAAGGTCACAATATCTCTGAATGCTATAAACTGAAAAATAAAGAAAAGCACAAAGAAAGAAAAAATGAGCACAAAAATACTGACACCGCCGAAGCTAGTGTAGCAACTGATGAGATTGAGTGAACTATATTTTTAGCAACTGAAACTAGTTTCAGATTAGACAATGAGTTAATTTTAGATTCCGGTTGTTCATATCATATGTGTCCTAGCAGGGACTTATTTTCTACATATGATTCAGTTGCAGGTGGAGTTGTCCAATTGGGTAACATTGTTACTTGTAACGTTATTGGCAAAGGTACAGTTCGGGTCAGAATGCATGATGATGTGGTAAGAACTCTCACCGATGTTAGATATGTTCCTGAGTTGAAGAAAAATCTCATCTCTCTAGGCACTTTAGAATCCCTTGGGTGCAAATTCATTGGTGAAGGTAGAGTTCTGAAATTTTTTCAAGGTGCTCGTTTGATCATGAAAGCACACAGATCTGGTTCGTTGTATACTTTATTGGGATCCACTGTTATAGGCCCTACTACAGTTTCGGTATCAGACAATTTGTCTGATTTTGATGACATTAAATTTTGACATATGCCCATTGGGGCTTTTGCGGAGAAGGTGGAGCAAATTTACTATATCATCTAAAATTAGGCCAAGGTAGAGATTTATAATATGGCCATTATTTTGTCAAATGGAGTCCATCTCACATAAGTATAAGCATCTTTGCAAAGTGTAGACTTTGTTGGCAATATTCTTTGGGACCCAAAAATATTGTATTGTGTGTTGGACATCATTTGCACAAGTTGTATCTCTTCTTTTACACCTAAGAGGTCAAGACTTTTTTGCCTATAAAAGGGAAGGTCATTAGTTCATTTTAGACACACCAACAAGACTTGTCTTCAATTCTTATTTTTTCCTTTCTTCCTTTATTAAGGGTGTTTTGTATGAGAGTTAGTGTTGGAAAGCACTTGTGTGAACCCTTTCTTTGGAGTGATCTTGTGAGGTTATTCTCTTAGGGTATTTGGGATTAATTAGAGTGTTTACTCTAATTTTGTACTCTTATTGTTATAGTAAATTGCTCCTCTCCGCTTGTGGACGTAGGTCACTTTGACCGAACCACGTTAAATTTGTGTCTTCTTTATCTACTTTAATTGTCGTTGTTATCAACTTCCATTGTCTTTGTTATTGTCATTATACCGTTGTTTGGCTAAATTCCGCACTATTCGGGTTTCCGATCCTAACAAATTAGTATCAGAGTCGGATCTAACCGGGTTAGTTTCAATAGCCAAAATGACTCTAACAAAGACCTATGTTGAGAAATTTGACCGAAGTGCAAACTTCGGAATGTGGCAATTAAAGATGGAAGCTATCCTAATTCAGGATGGCTTAGACTTGGCGTTGCAAGAAAAGGAGAAGAAGTCGGATAAAATGACGGATGAGGAGTTTGCCATCATAGACAAAAAGGCAAAAGCAGGTATCATTTTAAATCTCTCAAATGAGGTTTTACGTGAAGTTTCTGTAGAAACCACAGCTAAAGGCATGTGAAAAAAATTGAAAACCTTATATTTGAAGAGGACGGTAGAAAATAGACTTTACCTGAAGCAGAAGCTTTATACAATTCGTATGGGTGAAGGTACCTCTATTCTCTCTCATTTTGACACCTTTGATTCCATTCTTATGGATTTGAGTAATATAGATGCTGAAATTAAAGATGAGGATCAAGCCGTGTTACTGCTTTGTTCTCTACCCCTATCTTTAAAGCATATAAGAGATACTATGCTTTATGCAAAGGATAATATCTCTTATAAGGATATTAAATCTATCTTAACATCAAAAGAACAGATAGATAGTGATATTACTGGGGAAGCTAGTGAAACTCAAGCGGAAGTTGGCTTGTTTGTTAGGGGCAAATCCGACTCCAATTCCAGATACAATAATTTAGAGTGTCGCTATTGTCATAAGAAAGGTCACAATATCTCTGAATGCTATAAACTGAAAAATAAAGAAAAGTGCAAAGAAAGAAAAAATGAGCACAAAAATACTGACACCGCCGAAGCTAGTGTAGCAACTGATGAGATTGAGGGAACTATATTTTTAGCAACTGAAACTAGTTTCAGATTAGACAATGAGTTAATTTTAGATTCCGGTTGTTCATATCATATGTGTCCTAGCAGGGACTTGTTTTCTACATATGATTCAGTTGCAGGTGGAGTTGTCCAATTGGGTAACAATGTTACTTGTAACGTTATTGGCAAAGGTACAATTCGGGTCAGAATGCATGATGATGTGGTAAGAACTCTCACCGATGTTAGATATGTTCCTGAGTTGAAGAAAAATCTCATCTCTCTAGGCACTTTAGAATCCCTTGGGTGCAAATTCACTGGTGAAGGTAGAGTTCTGAAATTTTTTCAAGGTGCTCGTTTGATCATGAAAGCACACAGATCTGGTTCGTTGTATACTTTATTGGGATCCACTGTTATAGGCCCTACTGCAGTTTCGGTATCAGACAATTTGTCTGATTTTGATGACATTAAATTTTGACATATGCCCATTGGGGCTTTTGCGGAGAAGGTGGAGCAAATTTACTATATCATCTAAAATTAGGCCAAGGTAGAGATTTATAATATGGCCATTATTTTGTCAAATGGAGTCCATCTCACATAAGCATAACCATCTTTGCAAAGTGTAGACTTTATTGGCAATATTCTTTGGGACCCAAAAATATTGCATTGTGTGTTGGACATCATTTGCACAAGTTGTATCTCTTCTTTTATACCTAAGAGGTCAAGACTTTTTTGCCTATAAAAGGGAAGGTCATTAGTTCATTTTAGACATACCAACAAGACTTGTCTTCAATTCTTGTTTCTTCCTTTCTTCCTTTATTAAGGGTGTTTTGTATGAGAGTTAGTGTTGGGAAGCACTTATGTGAACCCTTTCTTTGGAATGATCTTGTGAGGTTATTCTCTTAGGGTATTTGGGATTAATTAGAGTGTTTACTCTAATTTTGTACTCTCTTTTGTACTCTTATTGTTATAGTAAATTGCTCCTCTCCACTTGTGGACGTAGGTCACTTTGACCGAACCACGTTAAATTTGTGTCTTCTTTATCTACTTTAATTGTCATTGTTATCAACTTCCATTGTCTTTGTTATTGTCATTACACCGTTGTTTGGCTAAATTTCGCACTACTCGGGTTCCCGATTCTAACATACTGTTTCACAGAAAATGATAAAGTTTTTTATGTTCTTCAAATCGTTTTTATGAATTTCAATACTCTGATGAAGTTTTTTATATCTTCAAATCAGAATAGTAAAATTCAGAAGGAGTAGAAAATCACACAGGTTTTAATCTCCACAAACAAAATACAGAATCTAATAAAATAATTTCCTTAAGAACACACTGTGTATTCAGTGGGCTCGGTTTATTCCTATATTGTTTTTCCAGAATTTATTTCGTTAAACAAGTATTACTAACTTTCTGTTTTGTTTATATATTTCAGAAAATTTAATGGTTTAATTATTTATTACATCAATACAGATTTTATAACACATATATAATACGAGTAGGATTAGCAGTGCCAATACTTGTATGTCACAGTGTTTTCTTAACATCAAACGATTTTACTAGTAAGAGACACTTCTATTTTGGACGAATAAAGCTCTATAAACTCTAAACTTACAATACAAATAAAAAAAGTAAGTAATTTTAATTAAGAAATTGGTATTGAGTACTTTTTATGTCTAGAGAGCTAAACTACTATTTCTATTGATATCATATCAAAAAAAAAGTAACTGAACTATGTCTAGAGAGCTCATCTATACAGTAAAATTCATTCTACATAATCATAGAGGTCCAAAGCTTGCACTCAAGAGGAAATACCAAAGTTAAACTGGGATTATAAGCAAATGGTGAAACAATATGTCGTTGTAGAAAACTCTTCTTTCTATTTTATTTTATTTATATTGCAATGGCGTTCGAATAATTCATAGCCGCATAACTTAACTATTATATTGAGTACCTATTATATCTTATTTACACAAATATTGAATAATTCTGTTTACAAAAGTTTCATAATTTGACGGCTGAAAAGAAAGAAAGTAAACTTGCGCTAAGGAATCTAAATAAAGCCAAGACTATCAAATCTTTACTTACTACTACTCACCTTTTTTTTTATTTAAAAAAAGAACACTTTATTCTTTTACTACTGTGACACTGCCCGTGGTCAGGAAATTCTCACGGGCACATTCACTCCTTTTGCTCTCCATGCCTTTAATTAAACCTTTTTTTTTTTCTCTAGCTTTTGTTTAGGTCACGGTTTCCCCGAGTTCTTTTTTCTTCCCCCCCTATACTATAATTTTTGTTTCTTTAGGCAATGCAAAATTTAGAGTAAAACAAAGGGAACATTAAAAGAACTTGTTTAATCTTCAACTCACATCCTCATTTAATATTCTCTTTCTTCTTCCTCTTCTTCTTTAAATAAAGCTTCCATAGCTTAAAAATCAAGCTCAAAGACCCTTTTCATATCCCTAAAACCCTTTCTTCTCTCTTTCTCTTCAAGATTTTTCCTACTAGAGAGGAGAATATATTCTCTTCCCAATACAAGGGAACACAAGAAATCTTTTTATCTTCTTCCTTTTAACTTTTCATCTTCTATATATACGAGCCCAAAATTTTGATTCTTAAATCAAGTTAATTAATGGGATTTTCCAAAAAGCCAACTAGTCATCATCCAATGGATGGAAATATTAAAGAGTCAGAAACCAAAGGATGGATCATTGCAGGAATTACATTAAGGAGTCCATTGAAGCCCATATTCACAACCAAGAATAAGAACAAACATGTTGAAGAAAAAGAAGAAGAAGAGTTTTCGACTACTCCAACGTACGAAGAATCTAGGTTATCATCAACAAAGTTAACATGTCCACCTGCTCCTAAGAAGAGAAAAACATCTTCAAGGTGTAACTATAATGGTCATGTTAGGGAGTTGTTTCACCCCCCACTAGACTTGGAAACTGTTTTTATACGCAGAGTTGAATTTTGAATAAAGCACTCACTTAGAAGATGATTAAACTGATTTTATTCTAATTATTTTGTTTTCAGTTTAGTCTCTCTTTCTTATTCAAATTAGTACTTACCAGCTAGCTTCTAATCTTGTTTGGTTTCCACGATTTCGTGTATACAAGGTTCTCTATGTATAAATAAATAAGATGTTAATTTCATCTACGTACCATATTTCTGCCTCGTTTCCACTTTACGTTGAATTAGTGTCTTTCAATTACTATTTCGGCCAGTAACTAATAAGAACTTGACGTCCAAAGTGACATCTCTCCTGTTTTCTATTGACGGTTTTATAATTTATAAGTCGTGCCATTACTTAAATAGTCATTCAACTATTAGAAATTATCTTGTAAAGTCATTATGCCTATAACATTTAGAAGGTCACTCAACCTGATTTCTTAAATTTTTGATTGTCAAATACCTATTTTACCCTTTAAATTATCAATTTTTATCTTTTTTTAATACTTTTTAAATCAACATTATGGATTTACCTATAAAATAAATAAATTTTATTTAAAGATAAAAAATTATTTTCTAGCATATATAATATCGGAATAATAATATAATTGAGCATAATTTTCAAGAATATATAATGTGTATTATAAAAATATCTTTATTTAAACAATTATTTTCTATAGTACGTGTATGGACTATATATTTTAAAATTTTTATTTTCTTTCGTTCTCAATTGTGTAAATAAATTTTTGAGATTTTGATGTTAATATCAAAATTTTTATTACAACCAAATTGTTCTAATTAACTTTCTACTATGCTCAATATTTTATTATTCCAACATTATATATGCTTAAATACTATTTTTATTTTTTTAATTTATAAATAATATTTATTTATTCTAAGGTAAGTCCATAATATAAATTAAAAAGAGAAATTTTAATATTAAAAAGCTAAAAAAATAAAAAGAAGATCAAAGTTGATAATTTAGAGGGTAAAATAGGTATTTGGCGATAAAAAGTTTGACAAATTCAGTTGAGTGACCTTCTAGATACTATATGCATAGTTAAGTGATTTTGCTGTTACAAACGGAAGAAAAAGACTTTGATAGATAATATCGGATAGTTGAGTGACCATGTGAGTAATGAGCTCGTGTTTTAGTACCAAAAAGGAAAACAAAATTTCGACATTTAATACTTATTAACTACATTTGATAAGCTAAATCAAACGAACTGTTTCTTCTTCACTTCGTTTCTGAAATGGTCCATATTATAACAGCAGCTAGTACTATTTCTCCTTGAGCTTGAAAATGAAGGTAGATACATGCACATGCAAGTCAATACATGTTGAAAAAGACGTTATATACACGCGGATAACGTAAAGATTTTTACACTATCATTAATTATACGGAAAATGTCAAAATATGTTCTTGTACTATACGAAATTAAGCACATTTGCCCTTCGTTAATACTTTAGCTCAAAAATGCCCTTACCGTCACATAGTTGTCCATATATGCCCTTAGAGTCACACAGTTGGCCCATATATGACCTTTTCGAAACGGAATCCACTCAAACTAATTAGCTCTTTCGTTAATTGTATTAAAGTGTATTACAAACACTATTTCCTTTTTATTAATACTTGTGTTTCTTTACCTTTCTCTTTTTTTTCTTCTTTTTTCTTTTCTTCTCTTTTTTTCCCCTTTTTCTTTCTCCCTTTTCCGATTTCCTCCATTGCTGATGTCTTCTCCATTTTCGTCACCAATTTCACTTCACAAAACTCATGAATTCCACTTACTAAGAAAATTCTCCCATAAGGTAATCAAGTTCCAATTTCACTCGCCCTCTAAATAAACGAAATTAAATTATTCCAAAAATTATGGTTTAAACTTTAAAATAATAAAAATATCTCAATCTTTAACAATACTCAAAAAAACAAAATATTGAAATTATTTTCAGAAGGATAATTTAATGATTAAAAGCCCAAAGTTCAAGTTCTAGTGTTATAAATTTGAGTTGTTAGTCTTTTTTCATCTTTTTTCAGCTGGATATTTTTTATTTTTTTTATTAACTATGTAAATTAGGGGCGTACATGGAACGGGTTGGTCCGATTTTTATCAAAATCAAACCAAACCAATTATATCGGTTTGGATTGTTCGGTTTTGTTGAATTTTTTGGATTTTTTGTTGCATAAATATTATTTCAATCTTACTTTGTTAAATTTTTTAGAACTAAATATATGTTCAATAAAAATTAAAAAATTGACAAACATATGATCTATTAAAATATTCTTATGGGAGAAATTTCTTAGTAATTGGAATTCATGAATTTTATCAAGTAAAATTGGTGATGAAAATGGAGAAGATATCAGCAATGGAGGAAATCGGATAAGGTAGAAAGAAAAAGGAAAAAAAAAGAGAAGAAAAGAAAAAAAAGAAAGAAAAGAGAAAGGTAATGAAAAAAATACTAATAAAAAGGAAATAGTATTTGTAATACACTTAAATACAATTAACGAAAGAGCTAATTACTTTAGGTGGATTCCGTTTCGAAAATGGCATATATGGGCCAACTGTGTGACTCTAAGGGCATATATGGACCAACTATGTGATGGTGAGAGTATTTTTGAGCTAAAGTACTAACGAAGGGCAAATGTGCTCAATTTCGTATAGTACAAGGGCACATTTGGACATTTTTTGTTAATTATAATTTAACCTATTATAGTATATTAAATACTATTTTTATCAAATTATTAATTAATTCAAACTTATCATCTCATAAGTGAGTTGATTATGTAAATATTCTTTTACAATGATTAAACTCATAGTGTGGAAATTGAAACCCCTTTATATATTCTTTCACTTTCTTTTTCCCACAAGGTATGAGATGCTGGGAACAAAACAATAGATGCTTTAAAGCTGATTGAGTATGACAAACCTCTCACATATACAGTAAATTAGCCTTTAATTTGTACTATCTGTCATTATCTTCTTTAGTCTTTATTTATTATCACACATGCACAACAATGACTGCCATTCACTCAACTAGGGCTCTACTCAGTTTAGGGTAATGGGAAGTTTCTCTGTGGTGCTTTTGCCATAATTAAGTTTGAAACCAAAAGACAAATACATATCAAAGAAGAAAAACAAAATACATATCAAAGTGTATGGGCCATTGGATAAGAATCCTAGGTAAACTTATTTTTAAATGCTAATTCATATTTCTTCCCCCTTCACTCTATATAATTCGTTTTTCATTATGTCATATCACGTCTTTTATAAGGATTAAGTTTTATATATTGATAACGTGAATTAAGATTTTCAAATATTAGCAGTAAATTTTCATATGTAATAAAGAGTAACTTAGTTATCATTTTTATTAATTTTTCTATCTAGTAAATACTTTTTGGTGCGTAAAGCTTAAAATTCTTATAATAAAACTTTTGTGTGGTGATACCACTGATCCACAAAATAAGTTTCTCGAAATCGTGTCACTCGAACTGCTTTTCATAAAGTCGTGTCCTCTCTCTCTCACACCCACTCTCTCTCTATATATCTTCTATAGTGTTGAGCTTTGACATTATATAATCTAATTTTAATGAATTCTTGAAATCTATTCTGCGGATTGTATCACATTTTCATTGTTCTCATTCGAAATTCAGGCTAACGCCGTTTGCAAACAAGATAATTGGAGAGAGAGAGAGATTGATTTTGATTGATTAATTAGAGTTTGGCACCTTTATCTTTTCTAGGCTTAGATATACAATGACCTACTTTAACATACTAAATTAATTATACTGTACTAGCGTCATGTTTTTTGATTGGTTTATGGAATGTTAACCACAAATTGGCAGTAAAATACACCATTAATTAGTTAAATGAGTGGGAATATTGAGACGGATCAAGTTGAGAGCATTAATTCTTTTGATAAAATACTGGTTTATGGACAAGGGGGAGTTCACCCAATATAAGGCTTGTCAATTTGTATACACCAATAAAAAAAGAATTCTTGGGATCAGAGACAATGAAGAGGCAATTGTTTTTCAACACGTATTAAGAAAAAATAGTGCTATGTAGTTTATTGTACTTGGCATGTAGTGAGCTCTCCTTATTGGGGCTTAAAGATAAGATTGCGAAATCTTCTGAATTTTGATGCAATTATTGGAGACAAGCACATGAGGGGAACTTCTGATATGCTTGACATTAATTAAATTACTTACATTAATTTTTAATTTATTAACTGAGCATTAATTTTTGAGTCATTCTTCACCTCAATTCATATCTTAAAAGTTGTATTCTCCTTTTGTTTGCTAATGCAAAGAAGAAATGCAAGTGGATCAAAAATTTTAGGCTCTTTCTTTTGTTATTGCACTAGTTAGGGGTTTAACTGGAAAATCGCACCAAGCCGATTTAAAAACCCGACTAGGTTTGGTTTGATTTGGTTTGGTATTAAGGAAAAAAAACTGAACCCAACCGACATATAAATATATAATTATATATATATTTTTAAGATTTTATATTGAATTTTCCTTAAAAAATATTGAAATATTTTGGATCCTCTCATGTGTTAACCTTGAAAGTGTACATTAACAAAAATTATTGTTATACGACTAAGAAAATAACTATCATGTGTTACTAAAAAAATTCTCCCATTAGAATATTTTAATAGATCATATGTTTGTCAATTTTTTCAATATTTACTAAATATATATTCACTTTATCAAAACTTTATCTATAACTTTAACAAAGTAAGATTGAAATAATATTTATGTAACAAAAAAAACCGAAAATCCGAACCAATCTAAACCGATATAGTTGGTTTGGTTTGGTTTTGATAAAACCGAACTAACCCGGTACATGTAGTAATAAGCACACTAAACGCCAAAGTATTTGATTTCGAACTAAAAGTGCTGATTGCAATCAGTCGTGTGTTTTTTCCTTTTTAATTTTATTTTAAACCCATTTAGAAAACTATATACAACTGCTGTTGGTCAAGTATTTTCTCTAATAACATTCCTTATACGAGAATTCTTATCCCATTAATCATGCCATTGTTGACAGGGACGGAGCTACAGTCGTGAGTGCGGGTTCGGGCGAATTCAGTGACTTTTTTCGGAACCCTGTATTTGTATTGAAATATTTACTAAAGCTATATAAATATATACTGCCAAACCCAGTAACAAAAGGGGTCTTGATTCAATGATAAGGGTTATGGGTTCGCTGAAAAAGATGGAGGTTCGATTCCCTCTGAAAGTAGTGTTTTATTTTAAAATTTAGAACCCCCACACACATCAAATTTTAGCTCCGCCTACTGCTGCAAAATTCTTCACTGTATTTTCCGTAGAAACTACACTACACGTCCAATCTCATAGTCATGCCATTGCATGTGAATTCTACTTTCTAGCATAATTCTTAACCTTTTTTTTGTTAGCTTTTATTCTTTTTCAATTCCCTACAGCCTGATGAATCCTTCAGTTCTTGTCTGTATATACTGCGAGACCGTGAGTATATGAATGGCAGGTAGAATATACCTTAGTAGTTGATATATTTTATTATCTGAAAGTAGAGGATTACGTGGTTTATTTTCTACTTTTGGTCTTATATGTGGTGTACCCCATATATACTTATACTGGTCGTACAATATGTAATTGTTGATATTTTATTTACTAATAATTGGTACGTCCACGGTCCAACATGTTCAGATATTTACATAAATTCCTCTCCCCAATCAACATCTAAAAGGTGGAAGCTAAGGTGGTAATAGTGTGCATCCTGCTCAATTATTCAACTTTGATGTAGAACCAATTAAGGACCACTTTTGCTCACAATTGTTTTATAGGAATAGTATCTAATACATGAATCGAGCTAAATTACATCAGTGCCATTTTTTTTTGGGCTTTGAAATGGAACGTCCAATGGGCCATTACAATCGGCAAATTCAGGCCTATATCGTACAGTAATTTGTGACGACATGAAAATATTTAGAAAAGCATACATCTGCATAAAATAGGAAAACTATAAATAGAAAATTAGATTAATGTTGACCAATACATCAAGATTATCATATAAATATTCCGTCAATTGTTGTTAGAGGTGGATCACAAGCGCTCCAATTTAATATAATATCTTCACATAAATAGACGGTCCAATTCATTGTTAATTTTTTAACTGGTATACATAGATTATATACTAATTATGCACGGTTATATATGGAGTATACATATATTATATATTCAGTGTCTATTTTTTAATTTAAGCAATTGGGTGAACGACTATTTAGGTTAATTCTTCTTTAATATATTAATAATTAAATGGGAAAAATGTTCAAAGCATCACGAAATTGCTCAATTTTGTTATTATTACACTTTTGATAATCGAACTCTGGCTTGAAATGGATGGACTTCGAGTGTTTAAATTTTTGAGGAAAAAAGTTTAATTTACCCTTTAATATTTTATTAAGGTTTAAATTTTCCTTTAGTTGGGGTTCTGTTAGATATCTAGGGTAAAAACTAGCCTTTTTTCTCATAACGGAGTTAGTATAAGACCAAAGGTCCAAATGGAGACAAAGTTGCTCAATTTAGTATTATACATGGAGAATACTGAACTATGATTCTTGTTGAATGTGATATAAAACGGACAATGATAACAACAGGGTTAAAAACTAATAAAATTAAACTACTTTGTAAATTGCACTCTCATGCTTGCCTCCATTTATATGTTTATGTTGAGCGGATTTTTTTTTTGTTGACAGAATTAAATGGTGCTTTAACAATATGTGACTTGTATTCTTATATTTTAAATACTTCATTAATTAATGGCTTTAATAATGGAAAACTTTCAAAAATGACTACCTTTTAAGGAGCTTTTAACCATCCGTAG
The DNA here is from genome assembly GCF_000390325.3 of Nicotiana tomentosiformis. Taxonomy (NCBI): domain Eukaryota; kingdom Viridiplantae; phylum Streptophyta; class Magnoliopsida; order Solanales; family Solanaceae; genus Nicotiana; species Nicotiana tomentosiformis. The sequence continues at coordinate 40,730,683 of NC_090821.1, read as the reverse complement.
CTATATTTTATATATTTACGTAGCTAGTTTTGGACAATTCGATGTATTTGAGTGTATTGGAATACACTGTTAAGCTGTATTTTTTCTATATTTTTTTTCCATGTGTATTTGAATAAACTATTCAATTATATCCAACCTTATTTGATGTGGCAAGGTTGAATATATTTGACTGTATTTGAATATATTTACACAAAAAAAATGACGAAATGAAGAATACAGTCAAATCCGATCAAATCTCCGGCGAAAAAATAAAATACATTATATTTAAAAAGGAAGAATACAATCAAAACCAATCCGGCGAAATATAAAATACCACTGTATTTACACTAAAAAATGAAGAATACATTCAAGTCTTTTTAAAAATTAACTGTATTGAACTAAAAAATGATGAATACAGTCAAATATCTGACAAGAATACAAAATATATTGTATTTAAAAATGGAGAATACAATCAAACCCCGTCGGATCTCCAACGAAAATCCAAAATACACTTTAGATCTCTCACGAAAATACAAAATACACTCTATTTATATATCGATTTTTCGACGTGAAAGGTAGTGAAGAAGAAAGAGGCGACTTCTTTTTCCGGCGTGAAGAATAGTGGTGGAGGAATAAATCTCAGGTCAGACGAATACACTCAAATGTGAGATACAAAGAAGAAGAAACCATGGTTTCCGGCATCTCTATTGAAACCAGATCTGGTGATGCCTCTGATCTTCCTCCTCCATTATTTTCTCCGTCGGTAATGGATTGATCTCAACTTTATGATTTCAGATCTGCATCTGACGGTGGGTGACAACAATGTTTAAGGGAGAATCGCAGTGAAGGGGGTATACTGTAACGACCCGACCGATCGTTTTGAGCATTTGCACTTCGCTCGGTAGTTTACGGGCATGAGTAGCTTCGTATGATGTATTATGACTTATGTGAATCATCAATTTTGATTTTCAGGTTATTCGAAATCGGATTGGAAGAATGGATTTCATGGTTGAAGCTTTAAATTGAGAGAGTTGACCAAGTTTGATTTTTTGTGAATTTGAACCAGGAACAGAGTTTTGATGGTTCTGGTAGGTCCGTTGGGTTATTTTAAACTTAGGAGCGCGTCCGGATTGTGATTCGGAGGTCCGTAGTGGAATTTACCTTGAAAGGGCAAAATAGAATTTTTGAAAAGTTTGACCGGAAGTGGACTTTTTGATATCGGATTCGAATTGTGATTCCGGGAATTGAAATAGCTTCGTTATGTTATTTGGGACTTGTGCGCAAAATTTGAAGTCATCCCTGATTGATTTGCTATGTTTCGGCACGAGTTATTGAATTTGAAAGTTTAAAATTCATAGATTTTGATTTGAGGTGCGATTCGTTGTTTCGATGTTGTATGCGTGATTTGAGGCCTCGAGTAGGTCCGTGTTATGTTATTGGACTTGTTGGTATATTCGGACATGGTCTCGAGTGGCTTGGGTGAATTTCGGGCGAGGTTCGGATCACTTTCGTTGCATAGTGCATTATTAATGGCTGCTAGTTCTGGTGTGATAGCACCTGCGACTCGTATTGTGTAGGTGCGATGGTCACAAAAGCATTGTTGGAGTCGCAGAAGCGAGAAGAGGCTGGGCCAGGAAGACCGCAGAAGCGGATTTTTGTAGCGCACCTGCATACGCGCAGATGCGAGACTGGAAGCGCAGGTGCGAAAATCTTCGCAGAAGCGGAATTTGATGTCCGCTAGTGCAGTGGTTGCTGGGCAAGGCTATTTTCGCAGAAGCAAAGTTTTTACCGCAGAAGCGATGGTCGCAGATGCGACGATCAATCCGCAAATGCGAAATTGCTGGGCAGAATGTTATAAGTTCGAGGGTTGGTCATTTTTATCACATATTGAGCTATGGACTTCGGAATGGAGCGATATTTGGAGTAATTTTTATCACAAGGAATGGGGTAAGTATTCTCTACTCGGTTTGGGTTATATTTCATGAATCTACCTTCATTTTTGGTGATTGGATTGTGAATTTTAAAGAGGAAATTAGGGGTTTTGGCCTAAAGTTTCATAATATGAAAATTTGAGTTTTGAACATCGAATTGGATTCGGATTTGAGTGAAATTAGTATGGTTGGACTCGTAATTGAATGGGTTGTTGGATTTTGTAAATTTTGTCGGGTTTCAAGGTACGGGCCCGGGTTGAGCTTTTGGCCGGTTTTGGGCTTTTGATTCAAGATTGATCTTTTTTGATCGGGATTGGTTCCTTTAACATTGTTTGATGTACTTGAGTTATTTTTGGTTGGTTTCGAGCCGTTCGGAGGTCGGAACACGCGAGATGGAATTTTGGAGCATCGCTTGGCTTGCTCGGTGTTGGAATTAGCTTGTTCGAGGTAAGTAACTCTTCTAATCTTAGTGCTGAGGATATGAAACCCCGAAATACGTGTTATGTAGTTGGTATTGAGGTGACGCACATGCTAGGTGATAGGCGTGTGGGCGTGTGGGCATGCACCATGTGAATTGGGACTCTGTCGTTTCCATAGCACTGTATAGTGGTCGTACTTTGTTGATATCCGTATTTTCACCCTGTGATAAAGTAGTTAAGCTGTCAATCATGCTAGATATCATGTTTAGGCATTATGCCGATACTGTTTGGACCCATAGTGGTCGTTTCTTATTGTCATCTCACCGATTTTATTGATATTTCATACTCAGTCACATCCATGCATTCATACCATATCTCAGTCTCAGTTATTATTTATTGATACATCATATCATTATTGTCGGGCTAGTTTCATGACATTGTGAGCCCGTGAGAGAGACTGGAGACATTGATGACTGAGTGAGGCTGAGGGCCTAAGTGAGAGTGATATTTTGGGATCGGGCTGCACGCCGCATCATGTTATATTGATTACATTTTATGGAATCGGGCTGCACGCTGCAACGATATATTGATTACATTCTGTGGATCAGGTTACACACCGCAACAAGCTTTATGGCTACTTATATGATTTGGTCGGGCTGCACGCCGCAGCGATATAGTGCTTGGGTTGAAAGGAGCCCCTTCGGAGTCTGCACACCCCCACTGAGCGCAGTCGACTATAAATAGGGATCGGGCTGCACACCGCAGCGGGTATTGTACACCACTAAATGATTGAGTGTGCTCAGCATAGTGAGAGAGAATGCGAGACAGTGAGATTGAGTACTCTGAGAGTGTGAGTACATGAGCTCATTATCGAGATGCATTGCATTTGACATGCATACTTGAGATACATGCATAGAGGTGCATTTCCTTATGCTACCCAGTTTTGGGGACATTTATGATTTTACCTGTATCTTGACATGTAGGCATAGAGAAGTACTTTCCTCATGCTATATGAAAATTATACATCTTACTATTTGTTTAAAGGATTTTTGGAAAAAATCACAGTTTTCAAACTTACTCGTATATTGGCTTTTCGGTAAAAGATTTGGATTTTTATTGAGATACTTGAAAAGAAATGCCTATTTTTCTGGAACTGTGAACGAACTGAGCCTTTTATTTCTAAGATTCTTTTTTTGTTATTGTACTATGCTGTTATGAACTGTTGTGGAATATTGATGTTGGACCCGACCTTTTGTTATCTCGTCACTACTTTCAACCTAAGGTTAGGTTTGTTACTTATTGAGTACATGGGGTCGGTTGTACTCATACTACACTTCTGCACCTTGCATGCAGATGTTGGCTGTTGATGTTGTTGTGTTCGATGGGAGTTGGATTTGAAGATGTACCTGCATCCCGATTGTAGCTGCCTCTTGTTTGTGGTAGCCTTAGATCTATAAAACTATGTTTATCTACTTTTCAAACAGACAATGTATTTATTTTAATTTTCGCTTTGTAAACTCTATTCTTAGAAGTTCATGATTTGTACTACCAGTTCTTGGGGAATGTATCAGATTCAGATAATTTTTTTACTTAATTGCTTTATTGATTGTTATTGTTTAGTGGTTAACTGGCTTACCTAGCGGGTTGGGTTAGGTGCCATCATGACTAGTTGGATTTTGGGTCGTGACAGGTGGTATCAGAGCTCTAGGTTCATAGGTTTTACAAGTCATGAGCAAGTGTCTAGTAGAGTCTTGCAGATCGGTATGATGACGTCCATACCTATCTTCGAGAGGCTACAAGACATTTAGAATATACTTCCCATCTTTCTTTCCTTATCATGTGGCATTGATTCAGCTTGAAGCGTAATCCTTTGAATTCCTTCCACGCATTCGTATGCGCAAATGAGCGCTCGGTATCAGCTGTGCCACAATGACTTTTGATTCCATGGTTGAAGTTTGAGATATAATTTTGGCATGCTGACGATGGGCCAGTCTGGAGGACTTGAGGTCGGGTTTTGACTGTAGCCTAAGCACGGAGATTTCGATTATGTGAGCACATACTTTTGGGGCTTATATGTCCGTTGGTGTCCCTATTAGTGAAAAATGTGATTGGATGACTATGTGGTGAGTATGATGTGAATACGATATGTGTTCCGATTGTTCGAATGTGACGGGAAGAGTTTAATTGAGATGTAGCAAGGACTATTGGGTGTTTGATTTATGTCTTGATTTGGCGTATGACCTCGAGTTATGGGTGTGTTGAAGGACCTCTCATGTTGTTAGTTGTGGATTGATGTAGATTTTCATGTCGTGTTATGAGTTCAGACTCAGGGAGATTAAGTGATTGCTTAGTAGTTGTAGCTGTGAAAGGGTATAAGAGATGTCAGTTTGAGGCTAAGCAGGTGGGTTATCTCCTGTGAAGTGTCCAGAGGTTGTGTGATCCCTATGATATTTTGTAGAGAGTTCTCTTTTACCAGTGAATGATATATGTTGCAATTTGAGTTTGGATCGCTTGTGGAAGTTGGCTTAACTATCACGAGGATGAATGCGAGATTTGCAGATGATTTGAGGTATTATATGGTTTGTGTTACATGAGATTACGAAGGATTTAGTTGAATTTCAGTGCGGGATTCTGGCAGTAATAGAGTATGGGTATCGTGATGTTATCGAGTGTTTTGTTCTGTGGTTTTGAGACAAGTGGGGGAGTCTGCTATCGACGAGTTTATTGCACGGTTATGTGTTGTATTGGTTTCGGTTCGGGGTATAATGGTGAATCAGTTATGAGTTGTAGAGGTCAAGATCGAGGATGACTCGAGTAAAGGTATTTCTGGATACAAGTTGTATTACACTCTATGGGTATATGAGAATCATAAAATAGTTGAGTGGTTATTCACAAAGGATGTAGTGTACATGGATTAGGAATTTGCTCGGTTGCTTAGGAGTGTGGGTTACTCCCTTGGGTGTTGGTGTACTAATGGGGCACAGGTCGTTCGGTCTGTTTGGTCAGTTTAATTGAGATTTGAGTAGAGTGGATGACTCTCGAGAATGGTTCTGATGGATTCACGATTTATATGTATCGATTTGGAATTTTCAAGATTAGTAAATGGCTAGAAACTGAGAGTTACATTGGACAGTGTCGAGACTTGTGGCATTTTTATATCATTAGGGATTATGCATTTCAGTATCAAGAAGGTGAAGGAAACAGTTTTAGGTTCATATAAGGTCTCTTTAGAGTGGGTGTCTCGGGGTGCTTAAGAGGGAAGTCAACGGTTTATGGGCCTTAGGGCGTTGTGGTATTATACTAGGGTCTCATGTGTGGTGAATTTTTGTTTAGGATCGTGGTGTTCCAGCAAGGAGAAGTATCAGTTTGAAGGTAATTTGGACGGGACTTGGAGAAATAGGACAGCGTGGTAGTAGGTTGGATCAGCACAGTAATGGATATAATCAGTTCTTTGGGTACTTATGATGTGGCTAGTCTCCATAGGTGTTTCGTGGCAATGCTCTTGGGTTTTGGCGACTTGCGTGGCTGGGTTGAGTTAGAAAGATTAGGTTTGGATAGCTTGGTTATGTTCAAATGAACTTCAAAGAGTTCTCAATGGTTTTTACCACGGTTCGAGGAGTATATTTCTTACCGGCATGAGGAATATATTGCTTATTGGGTTTTTCTCTAGGATGAGATCAAATGGAAGGTTTCTGACTGATCGGGTATGTATTCTGCTTGTGACTCAGAGTTGATTATGAAATTCTTGTACTCTTCACAGGATGGCATGGTAGATGCGGTGTGTTGTGTGGGATTGAGATTTGTATGTGCAAGGTCACAGTTCAGTTTTGAAGGAAATGACATAAATTCGTAGGCAGCATGGACGGTTGCAGATGACTAGGTAAATGATATTACTAATCGGTATGGCCTGATGAGAGTATACATTTCATAAGGGGCAATGTGTTTTGATTTATGGATACTTCACTGGTATTGCAGCACTCTCCTGGTTGATCGACTACTGATATTCAAATTTTTCCATGTGGCACGGAAGAATTTTAGAAGTATTCCTCGTGGGATGATCGTGTATGAGAGACGTGTTAGACATTCTGGCGGTGGAGTTTGGGATCAAATATGGTGATTCATGTGTTCTATGGATTTGGAGACTGGGAGTTCTCAAGAGCATGCTGTTTTCATGGTTGTGGACTGTGAAGTCATGGACGTAGCTAGCTAGACGGTAGTATGTGTTATGATTCAGTCATTGTGGGCTATCGGAGGATTATTTATCCATGTGTGGGTGCCCGGAGTTGATTTAGGGGTCCATTGGTAGGCCCAATTAGGATGTGTATTCTACACCGAGCCAGATTGGTTGGCTCCATACTGCTATTATTGAGGGATTGTCATTCGGTTGTTGTTGAGCTTATTCGTGTTCTGTTGTGTTCGGTGAGTTACTCTTATATGCTACGAGGAGTTGTAATTCATTGGTTATAAGCACACCTGGTGCAGTTCTATTGGGGCCTTATAGCGGAATTTGCGCGAGAAGGGTATTTGGGTGATGCATGAGTGGTTGCGCATTGTTTATGTTCTTTAGGGTTTGTATGGCATTGTGTCATTTGCTTCTCCATGGTTATGGTAATGCACTATGAGTACTTGATGTCAGATTGTGCATAGTTATTGATTTTGAGCATGGTGGCTGAGGTTTTTCATATGGAACATTGTTTGGATGGGGTCGCGCATTACGGCAGAGTTATATTGATATATGATCCTTTGTGTTAGATTCATGTGTTATGGTTCTATGGTATGTGATGGGTTCTTAGTATTGCGTTGGGGTGGTACCCATCGAGTTTGCGGGGCAGTTCTTTTGTTTGAGTCATTTTCGTGATTGAGTACATTTGGAATGCTGCTTATTGGTGCACGAGTTGCACAGGTTGTGGCTTTAGATAGTATTGGTGTGGCATGCCAGTAAAGTAGCTGGTATTTGATAAGACGAAGTCATCGGATCTAGGATGGGTGCTATCGGATTTGATTGTGGTATATTTGGAAGGATAATATCGAAAGTCGGCTTGGAAATTTTCTATGGTTCTTGTCGAAGGAGAGGGAGTTCCATGACTGGTGGATCTGATGAATGGTTACGAGTTTCTGCGTGTTTTCTTCATCATCGGTAGTGTACGAAGGTTTGAGAATGGAGTCTTTTTTGATATGAGGTTTATTACTAGCATTGGGTTGTTTTGAACAACTACTGTGATTAGAAATCATTGCTTCGCGCATTTGAGCTATGTGGCATTTGAGTTTTGAGTATTTGGGTTATGGTTACGGCTTTTGGTACGACATGTTCATATTCATACAGTATGTAGGTTGGGGGATTCATATCTCATAAGAAATTTCGGATGTTGGAAAAAAAACTGGATTCTAAGGCTTGTGGGCTAGGTTGAATTAAGAAATTTCAGTTATGTGGTGTTATCAGACCTATATGGGATAGGGTGACGTGGGGCCACCCCCGGGTACGTGCATGGTAAGATGGAATAGTGATGTGGTGGCTTGGAAATAACTCCTGGCACGTTCGAGGACGAATGTATGTTTAAGTGGGGGAGGATGTAATGGCCCGACCGGTCGTTTTGAGCATTTGCACTTCGCTTGGTAGTTTACGAGCATGAGTAGCTTCGTATGATGTATTATGACTTTATGTGAATCGTCGGTTTTGGTTTTCAGGTTATTCGGAATCGGATTGGAAGAATGGATTTCATGGTTGAAGCTTTAAATTAAGAGAGTTGACCAAGTTTGACATTTTGTGAATTTGAACCCGGAACTGAGTTTTGATGGTTCTGGTAGGTCCGTTGGGTGATTTTGGACTTAGGAACGCGTCCGAATTATGATTCGGAGGTCCGTAGTGGAATTTGGCTTGAAAGGGCAAAATAGAATTTTTGGAAAGTTTGACCGGGAGTGGACTTTTTGATATTGGATTCGGATTGTGATTCCGGGAATTGGAATAGCTTCGTTATGTTATTTGGGACTTGTGTGCAAAAGTTAAAGTCATTCCGGATTGATTTGCTATGTTTCGGCACGAGTTATTGAATTTGAAAGTTCAAAGTTCATAGATTTCGATTTGAGGTACGATTTGTCATTTCGATGTTGTTATGCTTGATTTGAGGCCTCGAGTAGGTTCGTGTTATGTTATTGGACTTGTTGGTATATTCGGACGGGGTCCTGAGTGGCTCGGGAGAGTTTCGGGCGAGGTTCGGATCACTTTTGTTGCATAGTGCATTGCTGATGGCTGCTGGTTCTGGTGTGATTGCACATGCGATTGGTATTGCGCAGGTGTAATGGTCGCAAAAGTGCTAGTGGAGTCGCAGAAGCGAGAAGAGACTGGGTGAGGAAGACCACAAAAGCGAATTTTTGTAGCGCACCTGCATGCGAGCAGATGCGAGACTGGAAGCGCAGGTGCGAAAATCTTCGCAGAAGCGGAATTTGAGGTCCGCATGTGCGGGGGTTATGGGCAAGGTTATTTTTGCAAAAGCGAAGTTTTTACCGCAGAAGCGATGGTCGCAAATGCGACGATCTGTCCGCAAATGCAGAATTGCTGGGCAGAATATTATAAGTTCGAGGGTCGGTCATTTTTATCACATATTGAGCTATGGACTTCGGAATGGAGTGATATTTGGAGCAATTTTCATCACAAGGATTGGGGTAAGTGTTCTCTACTCGATTTTGGTTATATTTCATGAATCTACCTTCGTTTTTGGTGATTGGATTGTAAATTTAAAGAGGAAATTGGGGGGTTTTGGCCTAAAGTTTCATTATATGAATTTTTGAGTTTTGAACATCGAATTGGAGTCAGATTTGAGTAAAACTAGTATGGTTGGAATCGTAATTGAATGGATTGTTGGATTTTGTAAATTTTGTCGGGTTCCGAGGTACGGGCCCGGGTTGGGCTTTTGGCCGATTTTGGGCTTTTGATTCAAGATTTGATCTTTTTCGATCGGGATTGGTTCCTTTAGCATTGTTTGATATACTTGAGTTCTTTTTTGTTGGTTTCGAGCCGTTCGGAGGTCGGAACATGCGAGATGGAATTTTGGAGCATCGCTTGGCTTGCTCGGTGTTGGAATTGGCTTGTTCGAGGTAAGTAACTCTTCTAATCTTAGTGCTGAGGGTATGAAACCCGGAAATACGTGTTATGTGATTGGTATTGAGGTGACATACATGCTAGGTGACGGGTGGTGGGCGTGCACCATGTGAATTATCTCTCTATCGTTTCCATAGCACTGTATAATGGTCGTACTTTGTTGATATCCGTATTTTCACCCTGTGATAAAGTAGTTAAGCTGTCAATCATGCTAGATATCATGTTTAGGCATTATGCCGATACTGTTTGGACCCATAATGGTCGTTTCTTACTGTCATCTCACTGATTTCATTGATATTGCATACTCAGTCACATCCATGCATTCGTACTATATCTCAGTCTCAGTTATTATTTATTAATACATCATATCATTATTGTCGGGCTAGTTTCATGACATTGTGAGCCCGCGAGAGAGACTGGAGACATTGATGACTAAGTGAGGCCGAGGGCCTGAGTGAGAGAGATATTTTGGGATCGGGCTGCACGCCGCAGCATGTTATATTGATTACATTTTTATAGGATCGGGTTGCATGCCACAATGATATATTGATTACATTCTGTGGATCGGGTTGCCGCAACGAGCTTTATGGCTACTTATATGATTGGGTCGGGCTGCACGTCGCAACGATATAACGCTTGGGGTAAAAGGAGCCCCTTCGGAGTCTGCACACCCCCACTGAGCGCAATCGACTATAAATAGGGATCGGGCTGCACGCCGCAACGGGTATTGTACAACGCCAAGTGATTGAGTGTGCTGAGCATAGTGAGAAAGAATGCGAGACAGTGAGATTGAGTACTTTGAGAGTGTGAGTATATGAGCTCATCATAGAGATGCATTGCATTTAACATACGTACTTGAGATACATGCATAGAGGTGCATTTCCTTCTGTTACCAAGTTTTGGGGATATTTATGATTTTACCTGTATCTTGACATGTAAATAATAAAGAAGTACTTTCCTCATGCTATCTGAAAATGAAACATCTTACTATTTGTTGAAAGGAGTTTTGGAAAAAATCACAGTTTTCAAACTTACTCGTATATTGGCTTTTCGGTAAAAGATTTAGATTTTCACTGAGATACTTGAAAAGAAATGCCTATTTTTCTGGAACTGTGAACGAACTGAGCCTTTTATTTCTAAGATTTTTCTTTTGTTATTGTACTATGCTGTTATGAACTGTTGTGGAATATTGGTGTTGGACCCGACCTTTTGTTATCTCGTCACTACTTTCAACCTAATGTTAGGTTTGTTACTTATTGAGTACATGGGGTCAGTTGTACTCATACTACACTTTTGCACCTTGCGTGCAGATGTTGGCTGCTGATGTTGCTGTGTTCGATGGGAGTTGGATTTGAAGATGTATCTGCGTCCCGGTTGTAGCTGCCTCTTGTTCGTGGTAGCTTTAGATCTATAAAACTCTGTTTATGTACTTTTCAAACAGACGATGTATTTATTTTAATTTCTGCTTTGTAAATTCTATTCTTAGAAGCTCATGATTTGTACTACCAGTTCTTAGGGAATGTATCAGATTCAAATAATTTCTTTACTTAATTGCTTTATTGATTGTTATTGTAATTGGTTAGTGGTTAACTGGCTTACCTAGCGGGTTTGGGTTAGGTGCCATCACGACTAGTTGGATTTTGGGTCGTGACATATACGCACTACTAGAAAACTGCCAAGAGTCGTCCAAAGCATACCGATCGAAATCGGTCGGAAAAAGTATTGTTGACGGACAATTTTGACCCTCTCTTTTAAAATTAATTTATTTATACTTAATAATTTACGATTAATGTTTTGAAAGTATTTTCTATCAATAAATATTTATTTTACAAAATTAACCAGGTATTAGTAGTTTTGAAATTTATAACTTAGTATCAGTATTATGTAATTACAAATACACTTATTATTTTTAGATTATTTACATAAAATACACCACATAGGTTTTCTAATTAATTTAATGGATTATTTCTCAATTTAGTTAAATAGGTCACTATGTTAATAATTCAGAGTTAGTGTCATAATTTTGAAGATAAAGTATTTTACAAATAATTACAATAATTAGTAGTATATTTGATAATTATAATTTTACTATATTTTATTGGAAATTAATTAAGTTCAATTAAATCAATTTTAAAATTGGTTAATACCAAAAGTCTACAATTGCAATTCCTAATTAAAATACAAGTGACTATTTCCTAAATCAATTCCAGCCCAAAGACAAGCCCAATCCGAAAAATACCCAGTCCAAACACCCCATCTCTTTCCATCTTGGAAATCCGGGTCACTCTTCCTAAACCAATCATAACCTGCCACGTCACTTGCCTCTCTCACTCACCAAGAAAGCACAATCAATCTGGACCGTTGATCTATCAGATCAACGGCCCATGTTTTATCCCCATTGTTTCCTCTAATTTTAGAAACTTACCAGACTCAATCTCAGTCGTCCAAATCCAACCATCCAACGGCCGTGACCTTATCACATTTTAATTCTTTAATGCCCAAATTATCAGGGTCGTTGATCAGTAGATCCAAAGGCCAGATCCCATCTCTGTAACGACCCGACCAGTCATTTTGAGAATTAGCATTCCGTTCGGTATTATGACTTGCGTGTGTGGTCGAGTTTGGTTTTTCGGATGTTTCGGGATCAATTTGGAGGAACAATTCTTGTTTTAGAAGCTTGTGAAAAGAGTTGACCGGAGTTTGACTTTTATGTAGACGACTCCGAAATGGTATTTTGATGGTTCCAATAGCTCCATATGATAATTTTGGTCTTAGGAACGTGTCCGGATGTTGATTTGGAGGTCGGTAGGTCATTTCAACATGAATTGGCGAAAGTTGAAAAAAATGGAAGATTTTGGAAAGTTTGACCGGGATTTGACTTTTTTGATGTCGGGGTCGGATCCCGGTTCCAGAAGTTGGAATAGGTCCGTACTGTCATTTATGACTTGTGTGTAAAATTTGAAGTCAATCATAGTTGGTTTGGTGTGAATCGTCATTAGTTTTGGAATTCGAAAGTTCATAAGTTTCTTGGGCTTCAATCGATGCGTGATTCTTGATTCTAGTATTATTAGAGGCAATTTGAGCCTTCGAGCAAGTTCGTATCATGTTTTGGGACTTGTTAATATCCCATAGGGCTCGGGTGAGTTTCGGATGCTTGGATTGTGCCGCGCTCTTACTTGATATTTTGGCGTCGTTTCTTTTGGCATAAAGGGTACCACATTGTTCAAACGACCTTTGATTTGTGATTCTATTGAACCATCGGATCTGTATCGTAATTGTAAAATCATAGCAACAAGAATCATCGCATTCCAAGATCGTATGAGAGAGTTATTCCCATTTCCATGTCGGGAAAGACTGCTTTTTTAGGGTGTTTGAGGGAGCAGAGGCAAATCGCAGGTGTCAAATGCGATTTATAAGTCTCAGAAATACGATTTATAAGTCTCAGGTGTCAAATGCGATTTATAAATCTCAGGTGTCAAATGCGACTTGCATGGAGAGGTTTTTAAAATCGGGGGTTTCACCATTTTTAACATATTTTGAGTAGTAGACCTCGGATTTGGCGATTTTTGAGGGGTTCTTCACGTGTTCGATTGGGATAAGTGTTATATATCCGAAATTGATTTCATTTCATGATTTCATGATAATTTTGGTATTGTTGAACTCATTCCAAATGCGTATCCGGATTTGGTGAATTTTGTCGGGTTCCGAGGTACGAGCCCAGGGTTGACTTTTTAGTTTTTGTTGAAGATTGAAGCTTTATTATCCAAAATTATTTCCTATGAGTTTTATTTATGATTTGAAGTTATTTTGGCTAGATTTGAGCCGTCCGGAGGTTGTTTCACTTGAGAAGGTTATTTTAGAGTATCAGTCTAACTTTTTTGAGGTGAGTATCTTGCCTAACTTTGTGTGGAGGAACTACCCCTTAGGATTTGAGTCATTTGTGCTAATTGTGTCATGTGACGGCCGTGTACACGAGGTGACGAGTATGTACTCGGGCTTATTTGTGAAATTTTGACTGTTTGGGGCTCTTAGGTTCTTATGTTCACTAGGTGTGAAGTTGTTTTAGCATGTTAAATCCTCCATTTACTAAAGTCACCCTTACGCGTCTTATTTGGAATTGATTGATTCATGTTCTACCCTTGTTGCCAATTAAACTCTTATGTTCCTTAATTGAAGTTGTTGCCTCCTTATTGCCTTGTTGTCTTTTCCATAGTTGCTTAACCTTAATAGAGTTATTATTATTTCTTCCCTAATTGCTTAACCTTATTTGAAGTTATTATTATTTCTTCCGTAATTGCTTAACCTTAATTGAAGTTATTATTTATTTCTTTCGTAATTTCTTAACTTTAATTGAAGTTTTGCCATCCGTTTCATTGTTGACGTATTCTTATTTGGGGTCATTGATTCATGCTATCTCTCTTATTGTCGAATTGTACTTTGTGGAATCATTGATATACACTATCTCTCCCTTGTTGAGCTATTCTTGTTGAGATCATTATTCCTTGTTGTGTCTTTTTTTGTGAGTTCATTCTTCCGTTTCTTTGTGTTCTGGAGTTCTTGTGTTGATTTACTTGCCGTACTCTCGTGTTATTATTGTTGTTGCTGTTATACTCAGTGTTGTTGAGCCGAGGGCTATGTGTAGTTGTGGTATTTAAACTGTTTTGAAGAAATATTGTGGCATATGGGCACATATTGTGAAAGTCATTTTATTGTGTTGTTATCTTTTGGCACACGTGGTATTGTTGAGATGATTGTCTAGGGGTTTACACGTGAGTTGTCCGTGCTGTTATTATTATTGATATTTGCACATGCGGCGTGACAAGGCGGGCATTTACTTTATTGTTGCGCATGTGGAGAGACAAGGTGGGCTATGTCAGGAAATGATTTATGATGACTTGTGATAGCCTGGGGGTATGTGGCATCATTTGTGACTTGTGTGTAAAATTTGAGGTCAATCGAACGTGATTTGATAGGTTTCGGCATCGTTTGTAGAAGTTGGAATTTCCTTAGTTTCAATAGGCTTGAATTAGGATGCAATTCGTGTTTTTGATATTGTTTGATGTGATTTGAGGGCTCGACTAAGTCCGTATCGTGTTTTAGGACTTGTTGGTATAATTGGGTGAGGTCCTGGGGGCCTCGGGTGGAGTTCAAATGGTTAACGGATCAAATTTGGAGTTTGGATGATTGCTGAAGCTGGGAGTCTGCTGGTGTAATCGCACCTGCGGAGCTTTGATCGCAGGTGCGAGCTGTGTTGCGCAGAAGCGGCCAAGAGTGGAGCTGGGCAGTGCTCGCATGTGCGAAGAGCTTGCCTGCACCTGCAAAGTCGCAGGTGCGAAGAATTGAGCGCAGAAGCGGAAATGAAGATGGGGGCTGGGTCCGCAGAAGCGGTAGCGTGGCTCGCAGAAGCAAGTCCGCTGGTGCACTGTTATGGTCCACAGGAGCAGAGGGGACTGCAGAAGCGGGTGCTGGATAGCTTCCGCGACACCGCAAAAGCGGATAAGTGGTCGCAGTTGCGATGAGGCCTGGACAGTGTTTTAAAAACGAGGGTTCTGTGATTTTTACCATTTTTAACATTTCAAGCTCGAGATTTGGCGATTTTTAAGAGGATTTTCGGGGGATTTCTTAAGGTAAGTCACTTGTGGTCTAATTTACTCAATAATTATGTTTTCCCATTGATTTTCCCACCTATATTGTGTGGTTTTGAGGTGTAATTTAGGGGTTTGGGGCTAGGGATTTGGAGAGTTTCAATTGGGGATTTCGGTGTCGATTTGGTGTTGAATTTTGGTGAATTTGGTATGGTTGGACTTGTGGTTGAATGAGCTTCCAGATTTTGTGACTTTTATTGGGTTCCAAGATGTGGGCTCGGGGCCCGGGTTTTTTGCTGACTTTTGAATTTGATTCAGAACTTAGTATTTTCTTATGGAATTGATTTCTTTAGCTCGTGTTGGTTGTATCGAACTGTTTGTGACTAGATTCGAGGCATTCAGAGGCCGTTTCGCGAGGCAAGGGCGTGTTGGAGTAGATATTTTCACAGTTTGAGGTAAGTAACACTTCTAAACTTGGTTATGAGGGTATAAATCCCTGAATTACGTGTTATATGATTGGTATAGAGATGACGCACATGCTAGGTGACGGGCGTGTGGGCATACACCATAGAAATTGTGACTTAATTGTTCCCGTGGAGTTGCATAATCAAATAATCATGTCAATACCCCCACACCCTCCACATGTTAGAGAAATATAGCTGAGACTCATGTTCAAATCATACTTAGGCTAAGTGCCGATAGTTTTAGGACCCACAGAGGTCGTGATGCTGTTAAATTACTTGTTTAAATTACAATTATGTACTCAGTCACATTTATCATTGCATATTATATCTCAGTCTCTGTTGCCATTCATTGATACATCATATCATCATGTCGTGCTAGTTTTCATGACGTTGTGAGCCCGAGAGACTGGAGAGGTTAATGACAGAGTGAGGCCGAGGGCCTGATTTTGAGTGATATTCATGGGATCGGGCTGTACGCCATATCATGTTTTATTGATTTATGCCTGGATTTGGCTCATTATAGCGCTTGGGTTGAAGGGGCCCCTTCGGAGTTTGCACACCCTCAGTGAGCACAATTGATATTATATTGAGGGATGGATCTTCCCTGGGCATAGATCTTGCCTAATTATTTTTATTGAGGGATGGATCTTCCCTGGACTGGATTGTCCATATATAGAGTACTGAGTGATTGAGTATTCAGATAGTGTGAGTTCATGAGACTTCCATTGTTGTGCATCCCATACATCATGTACATTGGCATGTAGATATAGAGAGTTCACATTCCTCATATCATTCTGAGTTGATCTATCTTTCTTGTATTGAGTTATCTGTTGAACTTGAAAGCATGCCTACATTTATGTACTGTTAATTCAATATCGAACTGTACCTACTGAGCTCGTCACTACTTTCAATCTAGTTAGTCTTGTTATTTATTGAGTTGGTTGTACTCACGTTATACCTTGCACTTCGTGTGCAGATTCACGCATTTTCGGGCACGACGGTCGTTGATTGCGGACTTCGGACATTTGGAGATCATCGATGTAGCTTTTGGGCATTCGCAGACCTTGACTCTCCTCCCTTATCTTTCATGTTATTTATTTCAGTTTTATTCTATAGACGGTGTACCAGACTATATCTTTTTGTAGATTCTCATGTACTCGGTGACACCCTGATTTTGGGAGAGATTATGTATTGAGTTATGACTTCCTATCATGTTTTTAAAAGATGTTCCTTTAATTAAGCTGTTTTCATATCTTTCAAAGTTTTAAAGTATTGGAAATGTCTGAGTAGTCGGCTTGCCTAGTACTATGATAGGCTCCATCACGACGAGTTTGTTTTGGGTCGTGGCAGTACCTATGTGGTGTACTCATGCTATGCCTTTTGCACATTTTTGTGCAGATTCAGGCACTCGAAGTTTGTTGATCATTAGCTAGCTGATTGGGCATTGCTGTGGAGACTCAAGGTATACCTGTTGTTGCGTTCGAAGGCCTCAGAGTCACCTTCTGAAATTTTATTTTGTACTATTTATTTCTATTCCGGGATAGTTGTACATAGAGATATTCTAGTAAACTCAGTAGAGCTTATGACTTGTACTACCGGTTCTGGGATTGTAAGCTTTGTATAGAAAAAATTATGTTCATGTTTAATAGTTTCTGGTTGAGTTTGCCATTAATTCAGTAAGTATTAGGCTTACCTAGTCCTAAGACTAGGTGCCGTCAGGACATCCTACAGAGAGAACTTGGGGTCGTGACAAGTTGGTATCAAAGCTCTAGGTTCATAGGTGCTAAGAGTCATAAGCGAGTTTAGTAGAGTCATCGGATCGGTACGGAGACGTCTGTACTTATCTTCGAGAGGCTACAGAACTATTAGGACAGTTTCACTTCTTTCATTCCTATCGTGCGTATTTATTGATCTCAGAGTTTGAGCCTTTGTCATTCTATTCTCTCACAGATAGTGAGGACACGAGTTGCAGTTACTGATGACACTGCCCCCAGAGCCGGTGTTGCTAGAGGCCAGGGCAGAGGCAGAGGTAGGGGCCGAGGAGGAGCACGTGCTACAACTAGAGCACCTGTCAGAGTAGCTGTTGAGGAGCCGCCAGTAGCTCCTGTTGGGGGACAGGCACCAGAGGCGCCTGTTGTTGTCCTCGGACTTCAGGAGACCTTAGCACAGTTCCTAAGCATGTTTGGTACATTGGCTTAGGCGGGGTTGATTCAGGTTGCACCAGCTACTTCACAGACCGGGGGAGGATCTCAGACTCCTGCCGCCCGTATTCTCGAGCAGCAAGTCCATGTTGGTCAGGTTCCAGGTATCATGCCGACACAATCTGTTTTTCCAATTCAGCCCGTGGTTAGGGCAGCAACATATGAGGAGGAATAACTTAGGCTTGTGAGGTTCAAGAAGTATTACCCTTCTACCTTCAGTGGTTTGGCTTCAGAGGATGCACATGGTTTCCTATAGGAGTGCCACCGCATTCTCCACACTATGGGTATTGTGGAGACGAGTGAGGTTGTTTTTACTACATTCCAGCTTAAGGGAGCGGCATATTAGTGGCGGCGAACGTACGAGTTGGGTAGCCCGGCCGATGTAACTTCACTTTTATGGACTTGTTTCTCAGAGATGTTCTTGAGATAGTTTGTTCCCCAGACTTTTTAGGATGCCTGGCGCACGGAGTTTGAGCAGCTGTGCCAGGGCACGATGTCAATGTCAGAGTATGCCGTTAGATTCAGTGATTTGTCCAGATATGCACTTGCTTTGGTTTGTACAATTAGAGAGAGAGTCCATAGGTTCATTGGGGGGATCAGTCATGATATTCGGTTCAACATGGCTCGACAGTTGGAGACGGATGTTCAATTTCAGCAGGTGGTAGAGATCGCTCGCCGATTAGAAGGCATGCAGGACCAGGAGAGAGGGGACATGCGGGGTCAGGAGAGAGAGGACAGGGAGGCTAATAAGCCTCGTGGACCAGGAGGATCTACTAGTTAGCTTGGGGCGCAGGTCAGGCGAGTAGAGGGCACCCAAGAGAAGGAGGCCCGACCCGTTGATGTGCTTTCCACGGCAGGCTGAGGCCGTTGCACCAGATGGTGTCGTTACAGGTATGGTTTCGATTTTTATAGAGGAGCATCATTCTTATTTTGAATTGGTTCTGCTTATCAGGGTGAGTCCTCTTACTTGCTTCATATATGGGTGAGTTTAGTGATTTGTTACTCTGATTATGTGTTTTCCCCTATTGGGAGATTCTATAGTGGTAGCTCGTGTCTATCGTGTTGTTTTAATTCATTATTAAGAGCTATGAGACTAGATGTGACTTTTTGTTACCCATTACGGTAGGTTTTGATGTGATTTCTGGGTGATTGGTTATAATTTGTGATTTAGATGCTCTACCGGTGTGGGAGTTCAGTATGTGTTGTGATTTTGTTAGCGGAGGTGAATTAGTGGAAGGTTTTGGTTGGTATGATGGGTATACTACTTGTGATTCAAAGTTGAGGATGGGGTCCTCGCATTTCCATGAGGTTTGTTATGTTTGGACCGGATAGCATGCCGCGGTGGAGTTATAGTAGGATGAGATCCTTGTGGTTAGTTCATATGTTTTGATTCTCCCTTGTGAAATTTAATTCGTAGTTTGCTACTGATATGGAGTTGTGCCTGTCGGGCTTGTTTGATAGTTCTTTCATGTGTTTCCTTGTATATTCAGTCATATTCATGATGTACTTATTGGGTTTTAGCTTGCGAGGTGTGTGCCGAGGCGGCGTTAGATGTGATTTATTGATTCGGGTGAATAGTTGTGAGGTCTTCATGTTCCTTGCATCGTTGTCAGTGTTATGAAGGTTTGGAATAGGGTTCTAGCGAATATGAGGTTATTTGCCGGTGCTGGACTTGATTATAGGTAGCTATGGTGATAAGAGATGTTGTTATGGGCATTTGTATGATGTGTTACATCGTGTGGTTGTACCTGGTGGGTGTAGGCATGAGTTGTTGCAGCTGGTTGAGGCTGATACCGTGTGTCGGTGTGGGAATCAGGTCTTTTGGAAATGATCGGAAGGTGAAAAATTTGGTTCTAAGGTTTATCAGTGCGGGTGGAAGGAATAATTTTCAGTTGAGATGGTGTTGTCGGCCTTATGCTGATTGGGGTGACGTGGGGTCACCCGCGGGTGTATGTATGGTAAGTTCACGCAGTGATTTGATGACTTCAAAATAGTTCTTGGTACGTTCGAGGACAAATATTTGTTTAAGAGAGGGAGACTGTAACGACCCGACTGGTCATTTTGAGAATTAGCATTCCGTTCAGTAGTTTAAGGCCTCGAGAAACTTCGTATTATGTGATATGACTTGCGTGTGTGGTCGAGTTTGGTTTTCCGGATGATTAAGGATCAATTAGGAGGAACAATTCTTGTTTTAGAAGCTTAAGTGAAAAGAGTTGATCGGAGTTTGACTTTGTGTACACGACTCTGCAATGGTGTTTTGATGGTTTCAATAGCTCCGTATGGTGATTTTTGTCTTTGGAGCATGTCCGGATATTGATTTGAAAATCCGTAGGTCGTTTCGGCATGAATTGGCAAAAGTTGGAAAAAATGGAAGATTTTGGAAAGTTTGACCAAGAGTTGACTTTATTGATGCCAGGGTCGGATCCCGGTTCCGGACGTTGGAATAAGTCCGTAAAAGTCAAAATTTGAAGTCAATTGGAGTTGGTTTGCTATGAATCGACATTAGTTTTGGAATTCGAAAGTTCATAAGTTTCTTAGGCTTGAATTGATGCACCATTCGTGATTCTAATGTTGTTAGATGCAATTTGAGGCTTCAAGCAAGTTATTAATATCATTAAATTAGTAAATTGAATGGAAGAAAATGAGAAATTTTGTAATAATCTTTCAAAATGTAAAATGAGAATTGGAAGGGTGATTCGATGTCAGAAATTGATAATTTTGGTATGGTTGAACTCGTATAAGAATGGGTGTTTGGATTTTATGAATTTTGTCAGGTTCTGAGATGCGGGCCCGGAGTTAACTTTTGGGTTGACTTTTTAGTTTTTGTTAAACGTTTAAAGCTTTATTATCCGGAATTGTTTCCTATGGGTTTTATTTATGATTTGAAGTTATTTTGGCTAGATTTGAGCCGTCCGGAGGTTGTTTCACTTGAGAAGGTCATTTTAGAGTATCAGTCTAGCTTCTTTGAGGTAAGTATCTTGCCTAACTTTGTGTGGGGGAACTACCCCTTAGGATTTGAGTCATTTGTGCTATTTGTGTCATGTGAAGGCCGTGTATAAGAGATGACGAGTACGTACTCGGGCTTATTTGTGGAAATTTGACCATTTGGGGCTCTTAGGTTCTTATGTTCACTAGGTGTGAAGTTGTTTTAGCATGTTAAATCCTCCATTTACTAAATCCACCCTTACATGTCTTATTTGGAATTGATTGATTCATGTTCTACCCTTGTTGCCATTTAAAATCTTATGTGTCTTAATTGAAGTTGTTGCCTCTTTATTGCCTTGTTGTCTTTTCCATAGTTGCTTATTCTTAATAAAAGTTTTTATTATTTCTTTCGTAATTGCTTAACCTTATTTGAAGTTATTATTATTTCTTCCATAATTGCTTAACCTTATTATTATTTCTTCCGTGTTTGCTTAACCTTAATTGAAATTATTATTATCTCTCCCAAAATTGCTTAACCTTAATTAAAATTATTATTATTTATTCTGTAATTGCTTAGCCTTAATTGAAGTTTTGCCATCCCTTTCATTTTTGACGTATTCTTATTTGGGGTTATTGATTCATTCTATCTCTCTTATCGTCGAATTGTACTTTGTGGAATCATTAATACACATTATCTCTCCCTCGTTGAGCTATTCTTGTTGAGACCATCATTCCCTGTTGTGTCTTTCTTTGTGAGCTCGTTCTTCTGTTTCTTTGTGTTCTGGAGTTCTTGTGTTGATTTACTTGCGGTACTCTCGTGTTATTGTTGTTGTTGCTATTGTACTCAGTGTTGTTGAGCCGAAGGCTATGCGTGGTTGTGGTATTGAAACTGTTTTGCGGAAATGTTGTGGCATATGGGCACATGTTGTGAAAATCATTTTATTGTGTTGTTATGTTTTGGCACACGTGGTGTTGTTAAGAGGATTATCGGGGGGTTCGCACATGAGTTGTCTGTGCTGTTGTTATTATTGATATTTGCACATGCGTCATGACAAGGCGGGTTATATATGTGGGTTTGCGCATGTGGCGAGACAAGGCGGGAATATTATTATGCGCATGTGGCGAGACAAGGCGAGCATTTACTTTATTATTGTGCACGTGGCGAGACAAGGCGGCTATGTCAGAAAATGATTTGTGATGACTTATGATGGCCTGGAGGCATTGTTATTGTTGATATTTTTGTAGTGGTGTGCCTACCTTGTGTGAGTTATACCTTGTATATTTTGTGGTGATCGTTTCTTATGTGCCATTTATTGTCTCTACTCTTACTTGTTAACTTGAATTGGGATAGAACACTTGCATAAGCATGCACGTAATTAATCACCCATATCGATTTAAGAAGATGAATCCTTATGTTATTGATCATTTACATGTACTCCCATTTACTTGCCTTATGTGTGAGAGTTATTCTATTGGCACGTGAGTTGTCCGTGTGGTCATGAATTGTTATTATTGTTGGAACGTGAGTTGTCCGTGCGGATATTTGATATTGTCACTCCCTTGGCACGTGAGATGTCGATACAATTATTAATTGTAATGTAGGCACGAAACGCCAAGTGATTAGGGTTCATGAGTTGGGACCCGTGAAATGTGACTATAAGGTGAAGTACCTCGGGAAAGTCCTTGAACAAATCTTGTGAGAAAGTGGTTGATCTTATTGAGTGTTACTTGTTTTTCCTTATTTGGTTTCACTGGACTTATACTATATTCAGCTTACTCTACGACGTTATTACCTATTGTGTCTCATTGCTAATTGCTGCTTTTAGTTTCCTATTACCAGCATTGTTTCATTATTGTTATCATTCTTAGCTTTAGATTGATATTATTCCCTGTTAGTTTCACATTCATACTTGTACAAGTTATTAAGTCTAGTAGGTATCTTGACTGTCCCTTGTCACTACTCTACCGAGGTTAGTATTGATACTTACTGGGTACCGCTGTGGTGTACTCATGCTATGCTTTCTGCATATTTTTGTGCAGATCCAGGTACTCAGAGTTTGTTGATCAATAGCTAGCTGATCGGGCATTGTTGTAGAGACTCGAGGTATACCTGTTGTTGCGTTCGCAGGCCTCGAAGTCACCTTCTGAAATTTTACTTTGTACTATTTATTTCTATTCCGGGACAATTGTACATAGAGATCTTCTATTAAACTCAGTAAAGCTTATGACTTGTACTACCGGTTTTGGGATTGTAAGCTTTGTATAGAAAAGAATTCTGTTCATGTTTCATAGTTTTTGGTTGAATTTGCCATTAATTCAGTAAGTGTTATGGTTACCTAGTCCCTAAGACTAGCTGTCATCATGACATCCTACAAAGGGAAATTGGGGTCGTGACAATCTCCCTCTCTTAAACTTAAAGACCAGCCCCCAATACCCCTAACCCTAAATCATTTGCTTCAGAGATCGGCCGCCTCTCTTTCCCCTTTCGTCTTTATTCTGCCAAACTTGCAACCCCATCAATCTCCGAAAAACCTTGCACAAATCTGTGCAAGGTCAAAAATCGACCAAGAAATCATGTT
Source organism: Nicotiana tomentosiformis (assembly GCF_000390325.3). NCBI lineage: Eukaryota > Viridiplantae > Streptophyta > Magnoliopsida > Solanales > Solanaceae > Nicotiana > Nicotiana tomentosiformis. The sequence continues at coordinate 40,707,504 of NC_090821.1, read as the reverse complement.
TTTTTTCTTCCTAGCCGTGAATCCCGCCGATACCTTCTCCGTTTTGTCGCTTTATTTCAAAATCCCTCAAATCCGAACCCTAACCTTCAAAGAAGAAACATCAACTCACCCTCGATCTTTCAAATCCATGGCATGTATGGTCATTCGTTCTGTCTCAGTACTATGAAAGTCATCACTTTCTTTCAATTTTCATCATTTAATCTCAAAATCCCTACTCGAAGAAGTCAGACCAAAAGGGTGAAACTTCAACGCGCCAGATCTCTTCCTCCATCTTTTCATCGAAGCGAGTCTGAGACGCTAGCTGGCTTCAATGTTGATATTCGATGCCCAGAGGTCAAATGCAATGACCTCTGGGTATTAGGGTTCTGAGCAGTGGTCTCTCGTGCCTCAACGGTTAGCTTCCCTCCTCTCAGGTAAAATCCCTAATGATTTCCCCTCTGCTCACTCTAATTTCACTCGCCTATGCTTGCATCATCTAGTAGTCGTCATCTTCCACTATTGAATTTGAATTATGCTGAAACTCTAAGCCATTAATGGCACTATAAAAGGTCCTTTCAATGTTCTCACCTAACACACAACAAGAAAAACCTAACATCTTCAACCTACTGAGCTAACACACTCAATAGACACAAAAAGCTATCACGAAATTACTTAGAAAAATCTCGCTTTTAGTTTCGAGTAGTAAATTGAACTAGGGTTCTAATTAGTTTCTGGTTTCTCTCTAATTCTGAGTATTGCACTGGTCGGGTGAGTTCTTGATTCTATATGACTAAACAAGAGCCTTTTGTTTGGTTTGCTGCTCAAGAGGAGGTCAGTATACCTCCACCCTCTCTCTCTTAATTGTTTCATTTGAAAATCCTGAACGTGTTATCGTTTTGCTGATTAACTGCTTAGTTTATAATTATTATTCAGCCTTTAATTGTTTATTTTGGTTCACCATGACTTGTTAATAATCTATGATAAGCTGTTGTGTTTATCTAATGCTAATTAGGTAGCTGTGTGACTCTAATGACCTCAATTTCTATATTGAACAACCTATGTGTTTGAGTTGCTTAATCTGCCTTGATGATTTCTCACATCTGCCTAAGATTTCAGATCTTACTCTAATGTTCTGTTATAAGTCTTCATGATTCATCATGTTATATACTCCTGAGTTCTGTTACTCTGTATTTAGGTTCTGCTATAGTCTTCATGCTCAACATGCAACACCCTTCTATGTTGCTATCCTACACTAAGGCTTTTTTGTCCATCATGCCATACTCTTTCAGTTCTGTTATGCTACACTTAAGGTTGTTGTTGCAGACTTCATATCCATCATGCTATATTCTTTGAGTTCTATTATGCTACACTTAAGGTTGTTGTTGCAGCCTTCATGTACATCATGCCAGATTCTTTGAGTTCTGTTATGCTATACTTAGAGTTGTTATTGCAGTCTTCATTTATCATGCCGTGTTCTTTTAGGTTCTGTCATTCTAAAATTGGAATATTGTTAGATAAATTTAGCTTGGGTATATTTGAAAATACATAGGATAACCCTGCCTCACTAGGTTAAGGCATTAGTATCTGTATCCTAAAGCTGTTACAATTCCAAACTATGTGACTTATTTGTCTGTGAGATGTATGATTCTTGTTGTCTGATTTTTAGCAATCACAACATAAGTGTACCTATTGTTATATGTGCTTAGAAGTCTGATTTTGAAAACCTGTTCAAATGTGTCACTTAATGCTGAATTATAGGGTCTGTTTCTATGTGTCTATTTCTATATTATTCCGCTAAGGAAAGTAGGCTTCTGTGGTAGGAAATGTCATAGTGGTTGGTTTGCATTGAAAGGGTCTCATTAGCATTCAAACCTATAGGGAAGAGTTAGTCATTAGTGGTTAAAGGTATTTGAGAGTACATTTTAACTCTAGGTTGGGCTGCTCTCCCCGACACAAGCATTGCCCTGGGTCTTTAGACCCTTGGGAACTTTGAAGTGTCAGGGGATTCAAAGGGGGCATCGACCTTGAGTAGAACTCTCTCCCTGGCCTTTAATTCATTGACACTTATTGCTCTCTTTGAGTTTGGTGTTTAATGGCAACGAAAGGTATTCAATGCGGATCATTCACTATACACAACCTCCACATTAGCATGATTCCCTTAGCATTAGGTACTATCAGTAACCTCTTCTTTTAATCCTTGCTTAGTATGATTCCCTTAGCATTTAAACATTGTCAATGATTTCTATTTAGTCTTTGTTTACGAATTTTATATATAGATATGTATATAATACTGTTATTCTAATGACCTTCTCTTTTATTTTTGGGTATGTACAATGATTTGGGCCTGTTGAATTCTTTAAGAACTCAGGCCCAGGTTCAGCTCTACTATGGTCCAAGAGTCTACCGTCAATTGCACTATGTCATTGCTCATTGTTGTTTTTCCTGTTGTTATATCTCATTATGTATATGACAAGCATATATTGGATTGAATATTTATACTTATCTTTTAATTCATAAAATAACTTAGGCAAGCCTTAAAGAACTTAGGATTAAAAAAGCCTTAGTTAGCAATTAATTCTATAACCACTAATCACGAGCTTGTTATCAATTCATTATGCCTCGCTAACCTTCTCCTTAAAGATTTTTGAAGCCCAAAGGCTTAACAAAGGTGGCAGCCCTCTTTACAAAGAGAAAAACAGAATTGTCGCAATTTAATCTTCCAAAAAAGGGAATCAACTATTTCGAAGGATTAAGGTGCTGCTGCCCTAAAACAAGGGCTTTCATACAATTTTCTACTTAAAAACCAAGGAAATAAAGTGCTTTAATTTGGCTTCCACTTCACATTTATACAAACGTTCCATCTCTTAAAGTTCTTTTTTTTTCCAAGTATATATATACTAACATTAATTTCCCAAAGGCTTTTCTTTATATCTATCTTTTAAAACCATACTCTTCCTTTATAGATATTATATCCTAATGTTATGGTAAGCTGTACTCTTTTGAACACTAGTTAAAGCTTAGTACAAATAATTAGTCCAAATCTAGTTTAAGTCCTATGAAGCTACTCAGGTAGATTTTAAGGGGTGCCTAACACCTTCCCCTTAGAAGAACAAGAACCCTTACTCATAATCTCACCGGTTAGCAGACCAATAAAGAATATAACTTTTAGTAATTAAATAGGTACCCTAGTATACCTTTAAATATTAGGTGGCGACTCTCTTTCATCAACAACAGATAAACCACAAGTTGAATCTTGTTTTGACTAGTGCAAAATAGGGTGCAACAAGTATAATTTGGTCACAAAAGTCAAATGACCAATTTCAATAAAATATACCGACCACCATCGGTCAGTAAATATTGTCCCACAATATCGAAATACTGTATCATCTAACACATTTCACATTTTGTGATGACCCGATAGGTCATTTTGAGATTTAGCTTCTATTTCTGTGTTTCGAGACCTTGATTAGCTCCGTTTAGTGTTTCTCGATTTGCGTGAGAAGTCTGAGTCTTTTTCCAAAAAAATTATATGTGAAACATTTAAAAAATATGAAGTTTTGTCTTTAAAAATGACTTGAATTGACTATGATCAATATTTTATGTAAACAGATCCGAATCGGTATTTTGACGGTCCCGATGGGTCCGTATTGTAATTTAGGACTTGGGCGTATGCCCAGATTTGAATTCAAAAGTCCCTAACTTGTTTTGACTCATTTTGCCGAAATTTAGCATTTTTGAAAGTTGAAGAATTACTAAGTTTGACCGGAAGTTGACTTCTTAGCTAATGTGTTCGTATTTTGATGTTAAAACTTGCAATAGTTCCGTATTGCTATTTGAGACTTGTCTGCAAAATTTGGTCCAATTAGGAATTGATTTGACATGATTTGGACACTTAAAAGTGATTCTAGTGTTCTTGAGTTTTACTTTGAAAGTTCATTCGTTGTGAGGATTGATTCATAGATTTAAATGTTATTTTGGTGATTTAATTGCGCGAACAAGTTAGTATGATATTATTACACTTGTGTGCATATTTAGTTTGGAGCCCGAGGGGCTCGGGTGAGTTTCATACGTGTTTCAGATGAGTTTGGTTAAGGTTAGAATAGCTGGTGCTGATGCTCTGCTGCAGATCTCGCATTTGCAAGGTCTGGCTCACAAGTGCGAGCCTTGTTTTTGTGAACAATGATTCGCATTTGCGAGCATGGGCTGAATTGGGTGAAACTCGCATTTGCGAGATTTTGTTCGCACTTATGAATGTGGACCTTCGCATTTGCGAAGGAGGTGGTCGCAATTGCGATCATTGACCACCGTTGACTGCTTCACTTTTGCGAAGAGTTTGGTCACATTTGCAAGGGCTCTAGGTTTGCATTTGCGACCAAAATGTCACATTTGCGACGACTGTTCTTCCGAGATAGGCTTCACATTTGCGACCCCTTTCTCGCATTTGCGATATTTGCAATTGCTAACATGACATTGCAATTGCGACATCCGCAACTGGGTAAGAGGGGAAAAATAGGATTTAGCTCATTTCTCACAAACTCTCAACCCCAAACACCCTAGAGGCAATTTTCCAAGACACTTTTCTTCCTAAATGCATTGGTAAGTGACTTTAATCCATTTCTTTTTAATTACCCATTACATTTCATGAGATTTCAACATCAAATTTAGGATTTCCATGGTAGAAATTATGGATTTGGGTAGAATTGGAATTTTTTGTAAAATTGAGATTTAGACCTCGAATTGAGGTCAGATTTCAAAACAAATCACATAACTGGGCTCAGGGGTGAATGGTTAATAGGGTTTTGGTACGAATCTCGATTTTGACCAAGCGGACCCGAGGTTGACTTTTTCAAAAATGTTCTGAATTGAACTTCTTTCATTTGTGGGTAGTTTCTAAATCTTATTTTGAATCATTTGGTCAATAATTTGCTAGATTTGGTTGGTTTGGAGGCTTGTTCAAAAGGCAAGGCCGTGGTTGATTGATTTCTTGAGTGGCGGAGTGAGGTAAGTGTTGAGTCTAACCTTGATTTAAGGGAATTAGGAACCCTTGAACTATATGTCATGTGAATTACGTGCGTAGTGGCGTATATGCGAGGTGACGAGTGTATATAATAAAAATAATTGTTCTCATGTCTTCCTCGTATTTCATGAATTAAGTCACTCTATACCTTAACTGTTACATGCTTTAATTGCCTTCTATGCCGTAGTTTGTTACTTGTCATTAATTATTCTTGTATTACATTGTTCGTTCCTTCCATGGCTCCGTGATTAATTGCTACTTGCCTTAATTGTCTTACTTGCACACCTTAACTGTTATGTACTTGGCTTCTCTTGTTGCTTTTGTATTAATTGTAGCATTCTTTTGAATGGTATGGGTTCCTTTATTATTTTGCTTTCATATTCCCTAGTTGTAGAGGTTCTTGTAAATTAAGCTTTTGAATTAATTGCTTTTATTGACAATATTTGTGGATCGGGTTGCACGCCACAATGATTATGATATGGAGGAATAAGGGAGGATTTTGATATTGATTATAATGATATGGTGGGATCGAGTTGCATGCCGCAATGGTTGTGAATGTGATACTTGATATTGATAAATTATGATACGGTGAAATAAGGGAGGAATATGACATTGATTATGATGATATGGTGGGATCGGATTGCGCGCCGCAACGGATTTTATATGTGATTCTTGATATTGATAAATGATATTATGGTGGAATAAGGGATGATTGTGTATGTACGATAGGATCGGGTTGCGCGCCGCAATGGATTGTATATGTTGTACTCATTGTGTTATTATGTTAGTTTTCAGCCTTTTTATATGATATTTTGAGGTCTGATATTCTAGATTCTCTGGTTGCGAGGATGGATCTCATTTTTATAAATTAACTGCTTTACCGTCATTTCCCATCTCCTTCCCTATTATTATTATTATTATTATTATTATTATTATTATTATTATTATTATTATTATTATTATTATTATTATTATTATTATTATTATTATTATTATTATTATTATTATTATTATTATTATTACTGCTTATAGGTTATTGTAAGTGTCCCACCTTAGCCTCGTCACTACTTCGTCGAGGTTAAGATCGACACTTACAGAGTACATGGGGTCGATTGTACTTATACTACACTCTGCACATCTAGTGTAGATTTCGGAGTCGATCCTAGTGGCGGTCAGTAGATTGCTCGGATCCAGTGCTTGACAGAGACTTGAAGTACAGCTGCACAACGTTCGCAGCCCTGAAGTCCCCTTCTACATTACTCTAGTTATTTATTTTAATTCAGACAGTTATGCTTTCATTCAGACTATTGTTTGTAGTACTTTAGACGCTCGTGTATTCGTGACACCAGTTCAAGGATTTGTATTTGGATATCGCTGTTTATCAGATTTATCTACTTTATTTCAGTTAATTTAGCTTATTGATTTTCATTTGATTTAAATTATTAAAAATGGTTAATAACTACATCTAACATTAGCTTTCCTAGCAAGTGAAATGTTAGGTGCTATCACGGTGCTAAGGGTGGAAATTCCGGGTCGTGACAAGTTGGTGTCAGAGCACTAGGTTGCCTAGGTCTCATGAGTCATAAGCAAGCTTAGTATAGTCTGAAGGATCGGTACAGAGACGTCTATACTTATCTTCCAGAGGCTATGGCATTTAGAAATAATTTCCCTTATTTCCTTCTCTATCATTCGATTTTATTCAATCATTGATGATTGAATCATTCTATTCTTGTTCTCTCGCAGATGGCGAGAACACACACAATATCTGCAGCTGGATAAGAGCCAAAGCCTGACGCTACTACCAGGGGCAGAGGTCTAGGTAGAGGCCGAGGCAGAGGCAGAGCTCAGCCTAGAGCTCGAGTAGCAGCACCTGTAGTGGAGTCTCAAATTGATCATGAGGAAAAGGTCCCAGCTCAGACCATGCCCGTCAGACCAGCTTAGGTTCCGGAGGGATTCATAGCCACTCCAGTGCTTCAGGACACTCTAGTCCGCTTGGTGGGCCTTATAGAGAGTGTGGCCCAGACTGGTGCATTCCGGTGGCACCAGTCGTCTCTCGGGCTAGGGGAGGATCACATACTCTCGCTACTTAAACCCGGAGCAAGCGGCTCCCTTGTATCAGACTCCAGCAGCCCAGCCAGTTGGGGTGGTTCAGCCGGTTGTTGCGGCACAGATGGTGATAGGCCCGCTATGTGTTTTGAGGCCTTTTTGAGGTTGGATAAGTGTACCAAGCTCTTTCATGTTTATTTCAGTGGTCCACCTTATAAGGACCCACATGATTACCTAGACCGTTGCCACGAGGTGTTGCACAACATGAGTATAGTTGAGACCAATGGGGTCGACTTTGTAGTGTTTCAAATGACTGGTTCTACCAAGAGATGGTAGAGAGATTATATGTTGACTAGACCAGCTGGTTCGCCTGCATTTACCTGGAATCAATTTTCACAGCTATGTCTAGAGAAGTTCATTCCTATCATTCTGAGAGAGGATTACCGCATGCAGTTTGAGCGTCTTCAACAGGGTAGTATGACTGTTACCTAGTATGAGACTCGATTTGTGGAACTAGCTTGCCATACCATTATCTTGATCCCTACGGAGAGGGAAAGAGTGAGGAGATTCATTGATGGGCTCACTTTCACTATCAGGCTACAGATGGCCAAAGAGACTATATCTCTTTCCAGAGGGTCGTAGATATTGCTAGATGGATCGAGATAGTTCATGGTCAGGAGAGGGGGCTGGTGTCTGGTAAGAGGCCTCACCATTCTAGTAGTTTTAGTGGTTCCTCATCTAGAGGCAGGGGTACTTTTGGTAGAGGCCATCCTCCCAGGCCATTTCAGTTGGCGCTTCAGACATCCCACAATGCTTCAGAGAGTCGTGGTCCTTATGTATCTCATTCTAGGAAGCTAGCCTATAGTGCACCATTAGCTCCTATCAGTGCGCCTTCAAATCAGAGCTATCACCGTGGTTATCCGGCCTGTTTGAGTCAGCTTCAGCAGCCACAGCAGCAGGATGGATGTTTTGAGTGTGGAGGTACTAGTCATATCAGAAGGTTCTGTCCGAGATTGTTGAGCAGCATGCCACATCAGAGTTCTCGTGCCATGGTCCCGGCACCAGTTGCTCCACCGCCCACATAGCCAACTAGAGGCAGGGGTCAGGCAGTGAATGGTGGAGGTCAGGCCGTTAGAGGTGGAGGTCAGGCCGTTAGAAATGGATGCCTGTCAGCTAGAGGTCATCCAAGAGATGGAGGTCAGAGTGGTGAGGCCCTACCCTGATTTTATGCATTCCCAGCTAGACTTGAGGCCGAGTCATCTGACGCCGTTATCACAGGTATTGTTCTAGTTTTCCATAGAGATGCTTCAGTTCTATTTGATCCGGTCTACTTATTCCTGCGTGTCATCCTATTTTTCTTCATATCTGGTTGTGCTTCGTGATTCTTTGAGTGCCCCTGTGTATATGTCCACTCATGTGGGAGATTTTATTGTTGTAGATCTATTGGGAGTCTTGAGACTAGTATAGATCTCCTACTTCTTGATATGGTGGACTTAGATATTATTTTGGGCATGGATTGGCTGTCACCTTATCATGCCATATTGGATTGTCACGCCAAGAAGGTGACCTTAGACATGCTAGGTTTACCCTGATTAAAGTGGAGAGGGACTCTTGACCATTCTACCAGTAGGGTTATTTCTTATGTCAAGGATCGACGTATGGTCGAGAAGGGATGTCTAGCTTATTTGGCCTATGTTCGCGATTCTAGTAGGGTGGTTCTTTCCATGGATTCGGTACCAGTTGTGTGTGAGTTTCTAGAGGTGTTTCCTGCAGATCTGCCAGAGATGCCACCCAATAGAGATATTGACTTTTGTATTGATTTGTCTCCGGGCACTTAGCCCATTTCCATTCCACCATACCGTATGGCCCTGCCGGAGTGGAAGAAATTGAAGGAGTAGTTGTAAAATTTGTTTTATAAGGGATTCATTAGACCTAGTGTCTCGCCCTAGGGTGCGCCTGTGTTGTTTGTGAAGAAGAAGGATGGTTCAATGAGGATGTGCATAGACTATCGACAGCTTAGCAAAGTCACTATCAATAACAAGTATCTGTTGCTGAGGATTGATGACTTATTTAATCATCTTCAGGGTGCCAAAGTGTTTTCGAAGATTGATTTGAGGTCTGGCTACCATCAGTTGAAGATTAAGGCATCGGATGTCCCTATGATAGCCTTTCGGACTCGGTATGGGCATTATGAGTTCCTAGTGATGTCATTTGGGTTGAAAAATTCCCCAGCAATATTTTTGGATTTGATGAATTGGGTATTCAAGCCCTATTTGGATTCTTTTGTGATCGTATTCATTGATGATATCTTGATCTACTCCCGCAGTCAAGATGAGCATGAGAAGCATCTTTAGATTGTACTTCAGAATCTAAGAGATAGTGAGTTATATACCAAGTTTTCAAAGTGTGTGTTTTGGTTAGACTCAGCCGCCTCTTTGGGGCATGTTGAATCGGCAGAGGGCATAAAAGTGGATCCTAAGAATATTGAGGCAGTTCTGAACTGGCCTAGACCTACTTCAGCTACGGAGATTCGGAGCTTCCTGGGTTTGGCGGGGTATTATCACCGGTTCATGGAGGGGTTTTTGTTCATCGCATCCCCATTGACTAGATTGACCCAGAAGGGTGCTCCATTCAGGTGGTCAGATAAGTGTGAGTTGAGTTTTCAGCAGCTCAAGAATGCCTTGACTATAACTCCGGTGTTGGTATTACCCACATGTTCAGGATCCTATACGATGTATTGTGATGCATCTCATATTGGACTCAGTGCAGTATTGATGCAGGATGGCAGGGTGATTGCATACGTGTCACGGCAGTTGAAGGTTCATGTGAAGAATTACCTTGTTCATGACCTAGAGTTGGCAACCATTGTTCATGTGCTGAAGATTTGGAAGCATTACCTCTATGACGTGTCATGTGAGGTGTTCACGGATCATCAGAGTCAACATTATTTATTCAAGCAAAATGATCTCAACTTTCGGCGGAGGAGGTGGTTGGAGCTGTTGAAAGACTATGATATTACCATTTTGTATCACCCCGGGAATGCCAATATGGTGGCTGATGCCTTGAGTAAAAAGGCTTTGAGTATGGGTAGCCTTGCATATATTCCAACTGGTGAGAGACCGCTGGCATCAGATGTTCAGGCCTTGGCCAATCAGCTCGTGAAGTTAGATGTTTTAGAGCCCAGTCGTATTCTAGCTTGCACGGTCTCTCAGTCTTCTTTGTATGAGCGCATCAGAGAGCATCAGTATGACGACCCCCATTTTCTTGTCCTTACGGAACGGTGCGACACGGTGGTGACAAGCAGGTTACTGTTGGAGATGATGGTGTGTTGCGGATTTAGGGTCAGATTTGTGTGCCCAATGTGGATGAGCTACATGAGTTGATCCTTGAGGAGGTCTATAGTTCCCGATATTCCATTCATCCAGGTGCTGCCAAGATGTATCAGGACTTGCGGTAGCATTATCAGTGAGGGAGAATGAAGAAGGAATTAGTTACATGTGTTGCTCGGTGTTTGAATTGTCATCAAGTAAAGTACGAGCATCAAAGGCTTGGTGGTTCATTTCAGAGGCTTGAGATTCCTAAGTGGCAGTGGGAGCATATTATCATGGATTTCCTTGTTGGGCTCCCTCGGACTCAGAATAAATTCGATGCAGTATGGGTCATTGTGGACAAGTTGACCAAGTTGGCACATTTCATTCCAGTAGCAGTTACCTATTCTTTAGAGCGGTTGTCTAAGATCTATATCCGCGAGATTGTCCGTCTTCACGGTGTGCCTGTGTCCATCATTTCTGATGGAGGTACGCAGTTCACCTCGTACTTATAGAGGGCTGTACAATGTGAGTTAGGCACACATGTTGAGTTGAGTACATCATTTCACCCCAGACGGATGGACAGTCCGAGCGCACCATTCAAATATTAGAGGATATTCTTCACGCTTCCGTAATGGATTTCGAGGGTTATTGGGATCAGTTCTTGCCGCTCGCGGAGTTTGCGTACAACAACAACTACCATTCAGGTATTCAGATGGCTCCCTATGAGGCATTATATATGAGGCGGTGCTGTTCGCCAGGTGGTTGGTTCGAGCCGGGAGATGCTCAGTTGTTGGGTACCAATTTAGTTCATGATGCCTTGGAAAAGGTTAAGATGATTCAGGATCGAGTTCGCACAGCTCAGTCTAGGCAGAAGAGTTATGCCGATCGGAGAGTTTGTGATGTGGCATTCATGATTAGAAAGAGGTTATTGCTCCGGGTTTCACCCATAAAGGGTGCGATGAGGTTCGGGAAGAAGGGCAAGTTGAGCCCTAGGTATATCAGACCCTTTGAGATTTTTTAGAGAGTAGGTGAGGTGGCCTGCAGGCTTGCCCTGCCACCTAGCTTATCAATAGTTCATCTGGTTTTCCATGTCTCCAAGCTTTGGAAGTATCACGGTGATCCGTACCATGTGTTAGATTTCAGCTCAGTCCAGTTGGACAAGGATTTGATTTATGAGCAGGAGCCGGTGGCTATTCTAGTCCGGATTGTCCGGAAGTTGAGGTCTAAAAGTTATCCTTCAGTTAGAGTTCAGTGGAGAGGTCAGCTGTTTGAGGCAGCCATGTGGGAGTTTGAGTCTGACATGCGAAATAGATATCCACACCTTTTCACCAATCCAAGTACTTTTCTATGTCCGTTCGAGGACGAACGATTGTTTTAGGGGTGGAGAATACGATGACCCGATAGGTCATTTTGAGATTTAGCTTCTATTTCCATGTTTTGAGACCTTGATTAGCTCTGTTTAGCATTCTTCGATTTGCGTGCACAGTCTGAGTCTTTTTCCAAAAAATTTATATGTGAAAAATTTAAGAAAATGTGAATTTTTGTCTTTAAAAATGACTTGAGATGACTACGATCAACATTTTGTGTAAACGGAACCAGATCGGTGTTATGACGGTCTCGGTGGGTCCATTCGTGATTTGGAACTTGGGCGTCTGTCCGAAATTAAATTCGGAAGTTCCTAACTTGTTTTGACTCATTTTGCCAAAAACTAGCATTTTTGAAAGTTGAAGAATTACTAAGTTTGACCGTAAGTTGACTTCTTAGCTAACGAGTTCGAATTTTTATGTTAAAACTTGGAATAGTTCCGTATTACTATTTGAAACTTGTCTTCAAAATTTGGTCCAATTCGAATTTGATGTTAACATGATTTGGACACTTAAACCTGATTCTAGTGTTCTTGAGTTTCACTTTGAAAGTTCATTCGTTTTGAGGATTGATTCGTAGATTTAAATGTATTTTTTTGATTTGATTGTGCGAGAACATTTGTATGATATTATTACACTTGTGTGCATGTTTGGATTAGAGCCCGAGGGGCTCGGGTGAGTTTCGGACGTGTTTTGGATGAGTTTGGTTAAAGTTAGAATAGCTGGTGCTGGTGCTTTGCTGCAGATCTCGCATTTGCGAGGTCTGGCTTGCAAATGCGAGCCTCACTTTAACAAACAATTATTTGCATCTGCGAGCATGGGCTGGATTGGATGAAACTCGCATTTCCGAGAGTTTGTTTGCAGTTGCGAATTGTGGACCTTCGCATTTGCGAAGGAGGTGGTCACAGTTGCGATCATTGACCATTGTTGACTGCTTCGCTTTTGCGACCAAAATGTTATATTTGTGACGACTGTTCTTCTAATATAGGGTTCGCATTTGTGACCCCTTTCTTGCATTTGCAATATTCGCAATTGCGAACATGACATCGCAATTACGACATCCGCAGCAGGGTAAGAGGGGAAAACGTGATTTAGCTCATTTCTCACAAACTCTCAACCCTAAATACCCTAGAGGCTATTTTCCAAGAGAAGTTTCTTCCTAAATTCTTTTGTAAGTGACTTTAATCTATTTTCTTTCTATTACCCATTACATTTCATGAGATTTCAACATCAAATTTAGGATTTCCATGGTAGAAATTAGGGATTTGGGTAGAATTGAAAATTTTTGTAAAATTAAGATTTAGACCTCGAATTGAAGTCGGATTTCAAAACAAATCACATAACCGGGCTCGGGGGTGAATGCGTAATATGGTTTTGGTCCGAATTTTAATTTTGACAAAGTGGGCCCGTGGTTGACTTTTGTCGACTTTTTCAAAAATGATCTAAATTGAACCTCTTTCATTTGTGGGTAGTTTCTAAAGCTTATTTTGAATCATTTGGTCAATAATTTTCTAGATTTGATTTGTTGATTGATTGCTTGAGTTGCGGAGTGAGGTAAGTGTTGGGTCTAGCCTTGATTTGAGAAAAATAGGAACCCTTGAACTATATGTTATGTGAATTACGTCCGTATCGGCGTATATGCGAGGTGACGAGTGTATATATGCCGTAAAAATAATTGTTCCCATGTCTTCCTCGTATTTCATGAATTATCTCATTCTATGCCTTAACTGTTACATGCTTTAATTGCCTTCTATGCCGTAATTTGTTACTTGTCATTAATTTTAATTGTATTACATTGTTCATTCCTTCCATGACTGTGTGATTAACTTCTACTTGCCATAATTGTCTTACTTGCACACCTTAACTGTCATGTACTTGGCTTGTCTTGTTGATTTTGTATTAATTGTAGTATTCTTTTGATTAGTACGGGGTTCCTTTATTGTTTTGCTTTCATATTCCCTAATTATAGAGGTTCTTGTAAATTGAGCTATTGAATTGATTGCTTTTATTGACAATATTTGTGGATCGGGTTGCATGCCGCAACGATTGTGATATGGAGGAATAAAGGAGGATTTTGATATTGATTAAAATGATATGGTGGGATCGGGTTGCGCGCCGCAACGGTTGTGAATATGATACTTGATATTGATAAATTATGATACGGTGAAATAAGGGAGGAATGTGACATTGATTATGACGATATAGTAGGTTCGGGTTGCGCATCGCAAAGGATTTTATGTGATTCTTGACATTGATAAATGATATTATGGTGGAATAAGGGAGGATTGTGTATGTACGGTCGGATCGAGTTGCGCGCCGCAACGGATTATATATGTTGTACTCATTGTGTTATTGTGTTAGTTTTCAGCCTTTTTATATGATATTTTGAGGTATGATATTCTGGATTCTCTAGTTGCGAGGATTGAGCTCATTTTAATAAATTAACTGCTTTACCATTATTTCCTGTTTCTTTCCCTGTTATTATTATTATTATTATTATTATTATTATTATTATTATTATTATTATTATTATTATTATTATTATTATTATTATTATTATTATTATTATTATTATTATTATTATAATAATAATAATAATAATAATAATAATAATAATAATAATAATAATAATAATAATAATAATAATAATAATAATTATTATTATTATTATTATTACTGCGTACAGGTTATTGTAAGTGGCCCGCTTGAGCCTCGTCACTACTTCGTCGAGGTTAGGCTTGGCACTTACAGAGTACATGGGATAGGTTGTACTCATACTACACTCTGCACTTGTGCAAATTTTGGAGTCGGTCCTAGCGGCAGTCAGTAGATTGCTCGGATCCGGTGCTTGACAGAGACTTGAAATATAACTGTACAGCATTCGCAGCCCTGAAGTCCCCTTCTACATTACTGATGCGGAACCCAAGACCAAAAGATATATGATGTAAATATGGTAGGAAGTGAAGTAGGACAGTAAGAATTAGTATGGAATTGAAAGATAAAATTACAAAGTTGTGATGACCTGATAGGTCGTCTAGAATTTTAAACTTAATTCTGTGTTCTAAAGCCTCCAATAGCTTCTTTAGGCCTTTCTTGATTTACGTGCGCAGTTCAGGTGTTTTTCCGAAAGGCTTTTATGTTAAAAGTTGATAAAACATGAAATTGTGCTTTAAAAATCTATTTGAGTTGACTTCGGTCAACATTTTGAGCAAACAGATCCGAATCTATGTTTTGACGGTCCCGGTGGGCCCGTATCGTGATTTGGGACTTGGGCGTATGCCCGGAATCAAATTCGGAGGTCCCTAGGTCGAGTTATCGTTTTAGTCAAAATTTTGAAGTTTAAAGGCCTAATGAATCTAAAGGTTTGACCAATGTTTGACTTTGTTGATACCGGATTTGTATTTTGGTTCCGGAACTCGGTGTAGGTTCATTACTTTATTTATGACTTGTTTGTCAAATTTGGTGAGAAACGGAGTTGGTTTGACGTGATTCAGATGTCCAGTTGTTAAAATAGAAGTTCTAAAGTTTTCTTGAAAATTTCATTTGATTTGGTGTTCGATTCATAGTTCTATGTGTTATTTTAGCGATTTGATCGCGCGAGCAAGTTCGTATGATGTTTTTAGACTTGTGTGCATATTTGGTTTGGCGCCCCGAGGGCTCGGGTGACTTTCAGATAGGCTACAGAGTGAATTTGGACTTGGAAAATAGCTAGTGTTCTTCAGTTTCTGGTGCAGGCCTCACACCTCACAATTGCGAGGTCAAGCTTCGCATTTGCGATATGGCAGAATCCCTATCTGGTTCGCATTTGCAAGCTATTTCCTCGCATTTGTGAAGAGTAGCGAGGTATCAATGGTTCACAATTGCGACCAATTTCTTCGCAATTGCTAAGTGCGCTGGGGAAGGCAGTGTCCACATTTGTGATCAAAATGATCGCAATTGCAAAGAGTTCAAGTTCGCTTATGCAAACAAACCATCGCCATTGCGATGGCAGCAGAGGTGTGAGAACTTCACATTTGCGAAGGGTTTTTCGCATTTGCAAACCCTAGGTCGCAATTGCGACATCTGCGCCAGGACTTAAGCTAAGTTAGACGGGATTTCTCTCATTCTTTCAAAATTTCAAACCTAGAGAACCCTAGAGGCGATTTTCCCAAGAGCCCTTCTTTCTCAATTCATTGGTAAGTGATTCTAACCTATTTTCTTTTAATTTTCCATTTTATTTCATAAGATTTCAACCTAAAATCTAGGATTTTCATGGTGGAAATTGGGGGTTTGGGAAGAATTAGTAATTTTTGTAAAATTGGAATTTAGATCTCATATTGAGGTCGGATTTCGAAACAAATTACATAACCGGGTTCGGGGGTGAATGGGTAATCGGGTTTTGGTTTGAATTTTGCGTTTGGACCAAGCGGGCCTGAGAGTTGACTTTTGTTGACTTTTTTCAATAATGATCTAAATTGAACCTTTTTCATTCGTGGGTAGTTCCTAAGGCTTATTTTGAATCGTTTGGTTGTTAATTTGCTAGATTTGGTTGGTTCGAAGGCTTGTTTGAAAGGCAAAGCCATATTTGAGCTTTGAGTTGATCTTTGAGAGCGAGGTAAGTGTCGTGGTTAACCTTGACTTGGGGGATTAGGACTTGTTTGCCTATTTGCTACTTGTTGAAATGTTGGATACAATGTATATGTGAGGTGACGAGTACTTATGCATTGTTGTTGGGTTAAAGCATGCGTGTGGGACTTGTTTCTTGTCATTTCTTTCTTTCTTTGATCATGATATCCATGCTTAGACTGGTTAATTACTAAATTGATCATTCTTTCCGCATTTATGGACTATCTGTGATAATTGAATATTATTTCTGAAGAAGAGATTGGTGTTGTGGAACCATTATTGACATAAGACTTGATCTTGCTTATTCTATATCCCTGTTGTTATATGTTCATTGTTACATGGTAAGGGAGAGTGTTAATGCACGAAGGGTGATACCATGCCATAGTCGAGAGTTAATGCACGAAGGGTGATGCCGTGCCATATTTGAGAGTTAATGCACGAAGGGTGATGCCGTGCCATATATGAGAGTTAATGCATAAAGGGTGATGCCGTGCCGTATCTATTGTTTCATGATGAAATAGAGAGTAAAATCACGAAGGGTAATACCGTGCCGTATTTATCATTGTATAGTGAGATTGAGAGTAAAAGCACGAAGGGTGATGCTATGCCATTATTACTGTTTCATGGTGAGGCTGAGAGTAAAAGCACGAAGGGTGATGCCGTGCAGCTTTATTCATTATGTTTTGTTCATTTTGTTGGTAAAGGTTTATTGACTGATTCTTGTTATCATCTCCTGCTGTAGTTACCGTATCTTGTACCCCTTTCGCATGTCCCCTCCCAATTGTACTTGTTAATTCTTTATTTGTTGTTATTTTGTACATATATTTCTACCTGTACAGGTTTAATTACGTGGGTGTCCTGTCATAGCCTCGTCACTACCTCGTCGAGGTTAGGCTCGACACTTACGGAGTACATTGGGTCGCTTATACTCACACTATACTCTGCACTTCTTGTGCAGATTTTGGTAGTTGTCCCAGCTGTCCGTGAGGCGTATCAGCTTGGATTGGCATTTGGAGACTCGAGGTAGATCTGCTGGCATCCGCAAACCTTGAAGTCCCCTTCCATTTCCCCTATTTACTGTTCTTTTCATTCAAGACAGTTGTATTTAATTCAAATCCTGTTTGTAGAAACTCTAGATGCTTGTAAACTTGTGACTCTAGATCCGAGTTGTACTTAAATATTACGGGTTTTTATGATATTCCGCATTCCATATTGGTTTCATTTCGTTTAACTGTTTTTACTTATTTGAATTGATTAAAAATTGGTTTCAGGATCCTCTAATGTTGGCTTGCCTAGAAAGTGAAATGTTAGGCGCCATCACGGTCCCGAAGGTGGGAATTCCGAGTCGGGACAGAAGCTTACAAGGAGATTAGATCCCAAGATTAGAAGCGCAAGCAACCATGGATATATTAGATCCACAATCTCAAGAGCAGTAATCAAGTAACTTAATTTATCACCTAAGATAGAAGATTACTTACAAGGAGAAACTATCCATGAAGCAATCAAAGACAAGTTCTTGGTAGAACTTAAGGAGAACTCTCCTAAACTCTCAAAGAGATAAGTATATTTCATATAACACTCAAAGGTATGATGATCTTACAATGAAAGAGAGATGGCTATTTATAGAGCCATTTCAACTACTCTTTAGCAAACTAGAAGTATGAAAACAAATACTAAAATGGTCTTCAATGGTTGCTACATGCAATCTTCAACAATGGAGGCCTTAAAGTCATCCAAAAAATCTTATGGAGGCCTAAAAACATAGTCATACCATCTAACTACTTGCCGCACCTTTTAAATGAGTTCACAAGAATAATTCAATTCAATGTTTTCCACCAAGTATGAATGATTGAATCTCTTGTATTGGAAATCTCGGCATATTGGTGCAGTCTTGGTAGAAAGTCTATAATTTTGTCTAGGAGTGTTTAAATTGCACAATTCTTGATTCTTGAAAAATAAGACATATTAGGCTACATTTTTGGTAAGTTTTACAGCTAAATTCATCTTATGCTATTCCACAACTAATTTTGAATTTGACCAATGTGATTCTGTCCAGATTTGTACAGCTGTAGCTTATATGGCCATAACTTGACTTAGGAAGCTCTAAATTAAGAATGGTTTTGCTCGTTAGAATCTAGACTTCAATATATTTAATCATGATGAATTTTGTAGCCCAATTTGATATATAGTTGAACAGATTAATATTTGAATTTGGAACAATGTTCGGATAGTTTTGTGAATGTTAGATAGCATTAAGTATCACTCCTTTGATCCAATTCTCCCAATTATTCAACAAATGTTGCAAGCCTACAAAATAAAATAAAAACACATTCAAAGTAATATATTCTAAAAAAAAAGTACTAAAAAATATATTATTAAGAGAGAGGCTAAATAGTCAATCACAAGTTAATTTATCACCATTTTGATTAAGAATCATGATTATCTCCATTTAGGCTCACTTGAGATACGTGTATAAATTTTGGATTCTCATCCACACCTGTGAATTTCGATCTCATATCAAGTAGCTTCTTTACCAACCCATGCATTACTTCTTGAGCTTTTCTAGCTTTAGCTCTCGTGATTGGTCCAGATGGTAAACATAGATCCTTGATCGCAATTTCGTCGAGCGTGCTAGTATCATTCACCCGATCTTCAAAAGAATACGTCCTCGAATCTTCACCAACATCAAAGGGAGAAAGATAAAATACATTAAAAGTCTCACTTACTTGATCTCACCTGGGAAGTCGATCTTATATGCATTATCATTGATTCTTTCCAAGACTTGGAATGGTCCATCTCCACGTGGATGCAGCTTGGTCTTTCTTTTAGTTGGAAATCTTTCCTTTCTCATGTGTACCCAAACACAATCTCCTGGTTGAAAGGTCACACATTTCCTTCCTTTGTTAGCTTTCGATGCATACTGTCCATTTTTCTTTTCAATTTGTTGTCGTGCATGTTCATGGATTTTCTTCATCATCTCAGCCTTCCTATTACCATCTAAGCTAACCAGCTCTTTTACAGGTAAAGGAACCAAATCTAATGGTGTCAAATGATTAAAACCATATACAACTTCCAACGGAGAAAAGCCTGTAGAAGAATACACTGTTCTATTATATGCAAATTCAACATGAGGTATACAATCTTCCCAACTTTTCAAGTTCTTTGTAATCACAACACGCAATAAAGCATCTAACACTCTATTAACCACTTATATTTGACCATCAGTTTGGGGATGACAAGAAGTAGAAAATAATAATTTAGTTCCCAAATTACCCCACAAAACCCTCTAAAAGTGGCTAAGAAAATTTGCATCTCTATCGCTCACAATAGTTTTAGGAATGCCATGCAACCTAACAACATCCCTAAAGAACAAAGTAGAAACATGAGTAGCATCATTAGTTTTGTGACATGGTATGAAATAAGCCATTTTAGAGAATCTGTCAACAATAATAAATTTGCTATCCATCCCCCTTTTTGACTTAGGTAGTCCTAACACGAAGTCCATAAACAAATCAACCCAAGGTCCACTAGGTACGGGTAAAGGTGTGTACAACCCATGAGGCAAGAGTTTGGACTTTTCTTGCCTACACGATATGCATTGGACACAAATTATTTCGACATCCCTACGCATATGAGGCTAATATAAATGTTCGTGCAATATGTCCAAAGTTTTTTGAACACCAAAATGCCCCATAAAGCCTCCAGAATGGGCTTCTCTTACTAGTAACTCTCTTATAGAACACATAGGAATACATAGTTTATCTTCTCTGAATAAATAGCCTTCGTGTCTATAGAATTTACCAAAAGAAGTATCTCCACATGCTTCAAATATTTGACAAAAATCATGATCTTTAGCATACAATTCTTTAATATGTTGAAATCCCAACAACTTAGAAGTAAGAGTTGACAGAAGGGCATACCTACGAGATAGTGCGTTAGCAACTATATTTTCCTTACCTTGCTTGTATTGAATCACGTAAGAAAATTCTTCTATAAATTCAACCCAGTTGGTATGCCTTCGGTTGAGCTTTCCTTGGCCTTTAAAATGCTTCAAAGATTCATGGTCTGTCCGAAGAACGAACTCCTTAGGCCAAAGGTAGTGTTGCCATGTCTCCAACGACCTCACCAATGCATAAAGCTCCTTATCATATGTTGAATAATTCAATGCAGATCCTCCAAATTTTTCACTAAAGAATGCAATTGGCTTTTGATCCTGCATTAGCACAACACCTATCTCGATTCCTGATGCATCACACTTAACTTCAAAAGCTTTGTTAAAATCTGGAAATTGTAATAATGGAGCAGAATAAAGTTTTTCTTTCAACAAATTAAAGGCATTCTCTTATTCATTCCTCCACGTAAAACCCCTATCCTTCTTTATGACCTCTGTCAATGGTGCTGCAATAGAGCTAAAGTCCCTAACAAACCTTCGATAGAAACTAGCTAAACCATGAAAGATCGCACCCCGGTCACAGATTTTGGCATTGGCCAATCCTTGATAGCCTTTACCTTTTCATCATCTACCTCAATTCCTTTACTACTGACAACAAACCCAAGAAAGATTTCCTTATCTATACAAAATATGCACTTTTTCAAGTTAGCATATAATCTTTCTTTTCTAAGCACTTTCAAAACACATTTTAAATGGTTTACATGTTCATCAAGACACTTACTATAGATAAGGATGTCATCAAAATAAACCACAACAAACTTTCCAATATAAGAACGTAAAACATGATTCATTAAACGCATGAAAGTGCTAGGTGCATTAATTAATCCAAAAGGCATCACCATCCATTCATACAAACCATGTTTAGTTTTAAATGTAGTCTTCCATTCGCCACCAAGTTTCATACGAATTTGGTGATATCCACTTTTAATATCAATTTTAGAGAATATGCATGAGCCATGTAATTCATCAAGCATATCATCTATTCTAGGTATGGGATGACGATACTTTATCGTTATCTTGTTAACGGAACAATCAACACACATTCGCCAAGTTCCATCCTTCTTTGGCACTAAAAGCACTGGCACTGCACATGGACTCATACTTTCATGGATGTGTCCCTTTGCTAAAAGCTCCTCTACTTGCCTCTACAACTCTTTTGTCTCATCGGGGTTGCTTCGATAAGCCGGCCTATTTGGAATAGACGCTCCCGGGATGAGATCAATTTGATGTTCAATTTCTTGAATTGGTGGCAATCCAATTGGAACATCCTCAGGAAAGATATCCTTAAATTCCTGTAAAAGAGAAGAAGCAACACTAGGCAAAGGAGTGGTTAGTTCATTAGCGTTCAAATAAGATCCCTTATGCAAAAGAACCACAATGTGTGACCTAGATTTGTAAGCACTCATACACTCTCTGGATTTTGCATATAGGCTTATTTTACTCTCTTTTAGCTCATCTTCTTTTTCCTCACAAATGTTTTTCATTTTCTCTCCCTTCTTTTTTTCTTTCTCATTGGGTCTCTCAATTTTTACAAAATCATCTTTTTTTGTCTCTCATTTATTTTTTTCTCTTTTGTTTTTCTTATGCTCTTTTTTTTTTCTCTCTTTCCCCTTATTCCCATGAGAATCTCTTAACTTCATTTGATTTTCAAAAACTTGCTTCGGTTTTAAAGGTGAAAGTGTCACCTTTCTTCCATCATTTTCAAACTAATATCTATTCTTGTAACCATCATGCATTACATTCCTATCAAACTGCCATGGTCGGCCGAGCAAAATATGACATGCTTGCATAGGCACAACGTTACACAATACTTCATCACTATACTTCCCGATGGAGAATGGCACCATCACTTGCTTACTCACCTTCACTTCTCCACTATCATTCAACCAATGCAACTTATAAGGAGTAGGGTATTTTAAGCAATGTAAACCCAATTTCTCAACCATAGTTGTGCTTGCTACATTAGTACAACTACCCCCATCAATTATCATGGAATAAAGTTTTTCCCTTACCTGGCACCTGGTGTGGAAGATATTTTCTCTTTGCACAAGAACATCATCCTCCTTTATCTGCAAACTCATGAATCTCCTTAGCACTATCACTTCACCAATTAGAGGTGGCTCAACAACACTACCTTCTTCACCGTGAGGTGCGCTGTCACGACCCAAAATCCTAACCTTCCTTGATGGCACCTAAAGTGGTACTAGGCAAGACGACATTATGAAATAATTTTAACACTTTTAACAGAAAATGAATTAAAGTAGTTTAAATAATTAAAGTTCTCATAAACAGGGATAAAACCTATAACTCAACACGGAATGTCCCAACTATCGGGGTGTCACAGAGTACATGAGCATCTATACATCATAAGTCGGGAAAATACTGTCTATGATAGTCTGAAACTCAATACAATAAGAGGAAAGATAGGGAAGGAGAGACTAGGTCTACGAAATGTCGGGAAGCTACCTTGGAATCTCCAAAAGATCAACTGTGCGATGGAATCAACACCCGCCGTGTCCGAAAATATCTGGATCTGTACACGAAGTGCAGTGTGTAGCGTGAGTACAACCAACTCAAAAAGTAACAATACTAAATAAAGAACTGAAAGTAGTGACGAGCTTCACAATTATAGTCCAATTACATTAATTTCAACATAGGAAGATAAGCATGCTTTAAAGTTTGACAATTAAGACCAAAACAATTGATTCATGTCAAGTTCGATTGAAAGAAAAGATAATACCTCTCAAAAATTTTAGGACAGTGATATAAGACAACTGGAATGCAACAATAATGAAGTTAAATGCATCCTCACAGAGAAAAAATCACTCAGTCCTCCCATTCACTCCAACCTCACAATCACTCATGCCTTACAATCACTCATGTCTCACAGTCACTCATTCCTCTCAGTCACTCAGCATTCGGCACTCGGCACTCGACACTCGTACTCAGTAGGTACCTGCGCTCACTGGGGGTGTGTACAGACTCCAGAGGGGCTCCTTCAGCCCAAGCACTATAACAAGCCAATCACGGCATATATCAATGAAACATGCTGCAGCGTGCAACCTGATCCCATAAATATCCTCACAATCAGGCCCTCGGCCTCACTCAGTCATCAACCTCTCCAGTCTCTCGGGCTCTCGGAAGTCATGAAAATCAGACCAAACAGAAATAATATAATGTATCAACAAGGAACAATTGAGTCTGAGATATGATATGCAAATAAAACTGTGACTGAGTACAAAACAACAAATTAGCAGATAATTTAAAATGTACATGACCTCTGCGGGTCCCTATAGTGTCAACACATGGTCTAAACACGATTGCTAACATGATTTGAAGTACAATTTCTCTAATACGTGGAAAATGTATGGATAACAATAGATTATTCAACTGCACAGTTCCATGGAATTTGGCCGAGCCACAATTCCTACGATGCACGCCCAAACGCCCGTCACCTAGCATGTGCGTCACCTCAAAACCAAACACATGACACAAAATATAGGGTTTTGTACCATCAGAACCAAATTTAGAACTGTTACTCTAAGGCCCCGTTAAAATTTCCTAATGATTTAATATTTTAAAGTGCGACAACGGTATTCGGTAATAACGTATTCGAGTATCAAAGGAGACCTATGGGGTGGAACCGCATTATTTTGACTTCAAAATTGTTTCAATGATGTCGTTTCTTCGCGTATATAAGGTATCCCATTTAGAAAACTAGCTCCAAATTCAGTTTTTATTCATGCATTAGATCCTTATTGAAATTACGGAGCCATAGCAAAAAGAATCGTCAAATTCGGACATCGTATGAGAGAGTTATGCCCATTTTCGGGAGAAATAGAAAAGATTTCCCATCGCCAACACCCAGGATAGCGTGGGGCGCTAGCCCTGGCACTGCGATTTTTGAGGTTATGGAAATTGGGCCACAGGTAGCGCCCCACGCTGCCTGTGATGCCCAAAATGCTATATACTCATTCGGGGTTCATTTTACCCCATTTTGCTTGACCGAACTTTGAGGTTTTCCTCCACTCTCTCAAGACCTCCAACTCCCCCCATCTTCAAGGTGAGTAATCCCTACTAATTTGGTGTTTCATTCCATCAATTCCACCCTAAAACTAACTCAATCCTCCATAAAATACATAGATCTTCAAGAAATTTCTTCAAGAACTCAAACGAGGGTTTTTGCAAGATTTCTTCCAAAAGGTAATCCTACACCCTTAGACTTACATGTATGGATATATTATGAGAATATGAGTATGAATTAAGTATTGGAACCTATGGTATGGTGATTGAAAGCCATAAATTTCCAATTTAAATACATAACCATTGTAGAGATTGAAAGGTGATTACTTGATGATACTTTGTTAGTTGAGGGTGGATGGATGGTCATGTATATGATGTTTGGAGTTATGGATTGTTCAAGAATGATGGTAGGATAAATTATTGGTAAATGGTAGTAATTGGATGAACTAATTTTATGGGTAAGAGATGTAGAGATTCATGCCTACTAGGTGTTTGATAAAATGCATAAATGGTCTAAACTATGGAATTTGTTACTAATATTGGTTCCATTGGATGTTGTCATTGTAGATTGAAGTTGCTTAGTATAGTAGATCGTTGTAGAATCATTAAGAGAAGGATTGATGTATGTATGGCTAAACCCCCTTCTTCTTAGAATCGAATTCCACGGTGTTCATGTAATTGAAGTAAGACCTTGATCATTATTGAATTGGCTATTCCTAATGTGGTTGTGTCGAAGGATATATGTTCAATATTTATTTAAATGTTTTTATCATGTCATCTTGCCATTTGAGGATATGTTCAAAATGTGGAATATGTGTTAGAAATGTTATGACTTCATGTCAAGATCGAAATAAAGGTTGTTATGCAAAATTACATGAAAAGCCTCTATGTGCCTAAGATTCCCAATTTGTTGTGTTATGTGAACTTACTGTCTTGAATGGAAGCCTTATTGTTGTTGATAATGATTATGATAATGATATTTGAATGTGGAAAATGGACTGAAATTATGAAAACTGGCCAAGTGCCAAGAATGATTTTATAATCGTGATTACTAGTGCCAATGAATTGAAAGAATATGAAAGAATTATGATGTGAGATAATTAAAATTGTGGTTATGGTTGATGTCTCAAGTGAGATGGCCTAACCGATCGGGCCGTGATCGGACGCCATGCCGCACACATGGTGGTAACTGTGCTGGAAATGATAATTGAAATTATAGATATGGGTGTTGTCTCAAATGAGATGACCTAGCCGATCGGGTCGAGATCGAACCCCGTATAAGAACACGGTGGTATTGTGGATTGTGGCATATGGCACAAAAGATTACCCAACCTAATAAGATGGAAATTAACTTGAGAACTTATGTGAACCTTACTTGATGTTTTAGTATTGTTTTAAAGCTTTTATTGCCCTTTGTATTATTGTCCATTCTATTGAGACGGTGTTTTAGCTTTACATACTAGTACTATTCGACGGTACTAACGCCTCTTTTGCCGGGGGCGCTGCATCTTTAAATGGATGTAGGTGGTTACATAGCATACAATGTTGATCGCAGTTAGTGTTACATCATCATCTTCTCAGTAGACTCGGTGAGCCCCATTTCATTCCGGGGTCATGTATTGTACCTTTTGTTTATATTATGGTCACTTTTGAGGTATAGCCGGGGACTTGTTGCCGGCACCATCTTTACTCTCTTTTGTATCTTTAGAGGATCCGTAGAAACTATGTGGGTTGTATATGGGTGTTGGGAATGTTGAACTAGTTATGTTGTGTTTGATCACTTGTTCCATTCGAACTATAAGAAATATGTATTTTGAGACTTAAAGGCGCAATAGCTAATCAAATGATTAGCATCGTATGTATGAACTTTTTGCTGTATAATTTATGAAATCATGTCTTTTCTTGATTATGGGTGAATTAGGGAGAAAGAATCTAACAGGCTTGCTCGGCCGGGTTTACTCGGTTGAGCGCCGGTCGCGCTCCTCGGTTTTGGGGCATGACAAATTTGGTATCAGAGCCTAAGGTTTTAAAGTGTCCTAGGATGTCTCGGAGCCATGTCTAATAGAGTCCTTACTATCGGTGTGTTGTCGACCACATCTATAATTTGGATGCTACATGGGCATTTAGGAATAATACCCTTTTTTGATCTTCTGAATCGTGCGATGAAACTGGTTGTGAAAATGTTCTTCCTCCAACTCGTGCTTTGAGGTTCAAGGTAAATTTAAATGCTCTTTTGGTTTATTCCTTGTAATGTTGTCATGTGACATGGCGAATGGGTAAAGGCCTGAATATTAAACAGATGGCACATGTATCATGTTGAATGAATAGTATGACCATATGAGACAAGTATATAGTACCATGAGCATACTTTATAGGAGAAGGGTTCTAGAAGTGATTACCCACCTCCAAAGAGGCATTGACCTGATAAATGAGACCTAAGCTTAACTAGTACATGTGGATAGTGTGGGAACCATGTGTATGATTCAAAGATATAAATTTGTTACATAGGCACGTGATATATGAAAGGCATGGCCTGGAGAGTAATGATAAATGTGTAGGTCTCTCACGGGAGACAAGAAGTTATGAAATGAGAGTTAAGTGAACCCACAATGAGAAGACCCTAGCACTATGAATGTTATAAAAATCCCAGGAATGTGCGAAGTGATGTTTACACTCCAAAAAGGATATTGACACGAGGGATTTGGATCCCAAGCCTATGTGGCTGAATAAGAGTAGAGAACTTATGAGGTTAATACCATGGGGACTTAAATATCCCTAATATTCAATCATATACAAGAGGACTAGAGATGTGAAACATGTGTCCATCCAATTGCTAAATTCAAGACTTGTATCAAAATGTGAAACATTCACCCCAAGTGGGGAGGGAAGGGCCATGGTGAGGCTACTTAAGTGCAATAAAATAAGAGTAGGGCCATGTAGCTATGATGTTTGGATATTTTTTGAAGACAAGTGTAGTCTAGAAAAGAGATAATGGGTAACGTGATTCTCTGAAAGGATATGCTAATGATAGACAACTAGCACCCCAATAAGGTGGAAGGTTAAGGAAGGTAAATTCTCCATACATGGCAATGTGAATGACAGGGTCAACGATCCTAGAAACTAAGAGTATGTTTATAAAGGGATTTATACTTATTAGAGGGTCAGGAACAATGGAACCTAAGGAAGTACTACAGATCAAATTATGAAAGGCTTGCGAGTTCTTAGAATGAGTTAATCACAGATTTGCGAATTAGCTAAAGTTCCAAGGCTTTAAGAAATACGGAGTGAGTGGGAGAGATAAATGTGATGTGATAATAACCCAAGAGCGCATCTGGACTTGATGGAGAGTCTCTTAAGAATCTTACAAGCAAGGAAGTGTTAAGTGATACATGGATGAACACACTTTCCCACGAATATCCCAACAAGTGTCGAGAGGCGAGCAGGATGAATTTCCAACTAAGGGAAAAGACCACGTAGCGTATGGAAGAGCGCATAGCTATTCACTAACTGGGAAGAATGAGGCAAGAAGAATCAGAAGAAAATCTATAAATTGAGATGGTCATGGTTATCGCAAAATAGTTTGTATTAGAATGGTGGACTCGCCTAGAGCACAAGTGTTAATAGAAGATATAAAGGATCATCTGTAATGCAGCCGACTTGAGTGACGCCAAATATCAACTAAAATATTTAGAGGGAGTTCATGTCTACATATTACTTTGGAAAGTGAAACTACAGGTGATGAAGTGGTGGTATGATAAACCTCACAAACCAGGCACAATGATACTACGAGTTCATGGGAGGCAGACAAGTGTGTGGCACAATAAGGCTGCCAACTATGAATTAAGGGCAAAATGAATGGGAACGAATGCGCCAGTCACAAAGGAAATATAGTACCAACATATTGTCTAGACTAAAGGGGAAATGTTTGAAACATATTAAGAGAGGATGAACACTTGTTACGAACCAAACATGTTTAACATGATAACTCTTAGGCTGTAATACCAGGAAACACTATTGATGACTACAATACGGGGAATAAGGTGAGTTACTCATCGAGGATGGAATCAGGTGGACTAAGTCCTACACTTATAAGGATAACAAGAAGTCGTCGTTGAAGAATTAAGGAGGTTCTCAAGTTTCAGAAAAGGCCCTGTTTGGGCCAATGACTTTTGTTGAAGTGAATATATATGAAGGGTATTGATATGTGTTTTGGGAAGTGTTTAGCAGTAAAGAGGAATCGTGAGAATGTTCACCAGGGAAGTAAAGTGGTTTCTTAAAATCCTATAAGCCTTATAATGAGGAAAGAGGATGGCTAAGAAAGGTCTGAGCATGATGTTACTTCATATATTGAGGCAATGCCATGCAGGTTGATGTTATCAGGTGTGCGCGTAAGCTAGTAGATGTTTTTCATTTGAAACAGATGGTCCCATAAGAAAACTGACCTAGTAATGTCTTTTATTGAGAAATTTGAAAAAATAAGTTGCAAGTACTAATAAGATTGCAACCGTATCAAGGAAATTTTTGTAGAACTCAATTCCTAGGAGGTTATATGTAAGAGAAATGTGATATAGATGTTCGACTAATGATGAAATATGGAAAGATAATCATTTATGCCTCCAGGAAACTCAAGAATCATGAGACAAATAATCCAACAAATGACTTAGGACTTGTGGCTGTGATTTTTACATTAAAGGTTTGGCGTCGTTAATTGTATGGGGTCCAGGTGGACATATTCACGGACAAAAAGATCCTTCGATATATTTGCAAATAGAAAAAAATGAATCTAAGGTAGAGAAGATGGATTGAGTTCCGAAAGGATTACGACATCAATATTCTATATCATCCGGGGAAGCCAATGTTGTGGCGGATACTCTTAGCCGGAAATATATGTGCAGTTTGGCTCACTTGGAGGCATGTCAAAGGCCGTTGGCCAAGGAATTTCATCGATTGTCTAGTTTGGGGGTTCGTATTGCGGACTCTAATGAAGGAGGGGTAATTGTACAAAATAGGGCCGAATCATCGCCTGTTTTGGAAGTCAAAGAGAAGCAATACAATGATCCATTTTTGGTACAATTGAAGGAGGTGATTCAAAAACATAAAACTATAGCTTTTATCTTGGCATGTGTGATGCTACACTAAAGAACCAAAGGGCGTCTATATGTTCCAAATGTAGATGGTCTCCGGGAAAGAATCGTGACAGAGGCTCACACCTCTAGGTATTCCATGCACCCGGGTTCTACGAAAATGTATCATGATCTTAAGGAAGTCTACTGGTGGAATGATATGAAGAGGAATGTAGCGGACTTTGTGGCAAGATGTCCAAATTGTCAGCAATTGAAGGCCGAACACCAAAGGCCCGGTGGTTTGGCACAAAACATAGAAATTCCAATGTGGAAGTGGGAAATGATTAATATGGACTTCATGATAGGATTACCTCGTACTCCTCGTAAGTTTGACTCAATTTGGATAATTGTGGATCGACTCACGAAATCAGCACATTTCTTGCCGGTTAAGGCTACCGATACAGCGGAACAATATACTCAGTTGTATATCAAAGAAATAGGCAGGCTGCATGGTACTCTGGTTTCTGTCATTTCTGATCATGGAGCACAATTCACTGCTAATTTTTGGAATAAATTTCAGCAAGGTTTGGGTACTCAGGTGAATCTTAGCACAACCTTTCACCCGCACGCTGACGGGCAGGCAGAGCGGACTATTTAGACGCTTGAGGATATGTTGCGTGCTTGCATTATAGACTTCAAAGGTAGTTGGGATGGTCATTTATCACTCATAGAATTTGCCTACAACAATAGTTATCATGCTATCATTCAGATGGCACCATTCGAGGCTTTATATGGACGAAGATGTAGATCTCCCATTGGGTGGTTCGAAATTGGAAAAACAGAGTTGATAGGTCCAGACCTCGTGCATCATGCTATGGAAAAATTTAAAATCATTGAGGAGCGGTTGAAGACTGCTCAGAGTCTTCAGATGTCCTATTCAGATGTTCGTCGTATGGATTTAGAGTTCAAAGAAGATGATTGGGTATTCTTGAAGGTTTCTGCCATGAAAGGTTTAATGCGATTTGGTAAGAAAGGAAAACTGAGACTGAGGTATGTCGGACCGTACAAAATCATTCAGAGGATTGGTGAGGTGGCGTACAAACTTGAGCTACCACCTGAGATGTCGTTAGTGCACCCAGTATTTCATCTGTCTATGTTGAAGAAAGTTGTTGGAGACCCGACACTCATTGTTCCAGTAGAGACTATTGAGGTTAATGAGGAATTGACTTATGAAGAGATTCCAGTTTCTATGATTGATCGGCAAGTCCGAAAGTTGAGAAATAAAGAAATTACCTCCGTGAAAGTGTTATGGCAAAACCAGCAGGTTGAAGAAGCCACATGGTAGGCCGAGGAAGAAATCAAGAAGAAGTACCCTTATTTGTTTGAATAGCTATGTAATCGTTCTATGAAATTGTTCCCTGTGAATTACATATCATTTCTACAGCTTATGCTAAGGGTGTTCCTTTTCTGGTAATATATTTTGCTTTTGAAGCCACGACTGGTGTTGTTTTCATGTTTTATTGCGTCATTGGATTATGTATATGTTGTAGGATTGGTTTCTGAGATTCTCTGACAGGTGAATAGGCTTAGTCACAGGGAGACTCTAGCGAAATATTTGGAGTTAGTAAAAATTGGGAACTATTGGAGTGTGGATGAGGATTTAAGTCACATTGGGTGTCTATGGCGAATTCTAACCCTTATTCGAGGACGAATGATCTTAAGTAGGGGAGAATGTAAGGCCCCGTTAAAATTTTCAAATGATTTAATATTTTAAAGTGCGACAACGGTATTCGGGAATAAAGTATTCGAGTATCAAAGGAGACCTATGGGGTGGAGCCGCATTGTTTTGACACCAAAAGTGTTTCAACGACGTCATTTCTTCGCGTATATATGGTATACCATTTAGCAAACGAGCTACAAATTCAGTTTTTATTGAATAATTAGATTCGTATTGAAATTATGGAGCCATAGCAAAAAGAATCATCGAATTCGGACATCGTATGAGAGAGTTATGCCTATTTTCGGGAGAAATAGAAAAGATTTCCCATCGCCAGTGCCCAGGATAGCGTGGGGCGCTAGCCCTGGCGCTGGTATTTTTGAGGTTCTGGAAATTGGGCCACAGGTAGCGACCCACGCTGCTTGTGACGCCCGAAATGTTATATACTCATTCGGGGTTCATTTTACCCCATTTTTCTTGACCGAACTTTGGGGTTTTCCTCCACTCTCTCAAGACCTCCAACTCCCTCCATCTTCAAGGTGAGTAATCCCTACTAATTTGGTGTTTCATTCCATCAATTCCACCCTAAAACTAACTCAATCCTCCATAAAATACTTAGATCTTCAAGAAATTTTTCAAGAACTCAAACGAGGGTTTTCGCAAGATTTCTTCCAAAAGGTAATCCTACACCTTTACACTTACATGTATGGATATATTATGAGAATATGAGTATGAATTAAGTATTGGAACTTATGGTATGGTGATTGAATGCCTTAAGTTTCCAATTCAAATACATAACCATTGTAGAGATTGAAAGGTGATTACTTGATGGAATTTTGTTAGTTGAGGGTGGATGGATGGTCATGTATGTGATGTTTGGAGTTATGGATTGTTCAAGAATGATGGTGAGATAAATTATTGGTAAATGGTAGTAATTGGATGAACTAATTTTATGGGTAAGAGATGTAGAGATTCATGACTACTAGGTGTTTGATAAAATGCATAAATGGCCTAAACTATGGAATTTGTTACTAATACTGGTTCCATTGGATGTTGTCATTGTAGATTGAAGTTGCTTAGTATAGTAGATAGTTGTAGTATCATTAAGAGAAGGATTGAGGTATGTATGGCTAAATCCCCTTCTTCTTAGAATCGAATTCCACGGTGTTCATGTAATTGAAGTAAGACCTTGATCATTATTGTATTGGCTATTCCTAATGTGGTTATGTCAAAGGATATATGTTCAATATTTATTCTAAATGTTTTTATCATGTCATCTTGCCATTTGAGGATATGTTCAAAATGTGGAATATGTGTTAGAAATGTTATAACTTCATGTCAAGATCGAAATAAAGGTTGTTATACCAAATTGTATGAAAAGCCTCTATGTGCCTAAGATTCCCAAATCGTTGTGTTATGTGAACTTACTGTCTTGAATGGGAAGCCTTATTGTTGTTGATAATGATTATGATAATGATATATGAATTTGGAAAAAGGGACTGAAATTATGAAAACCGGCCAAGTGCCAAGAATGATTTTGTAATCGTGGTTACTAGTGCCAATGAATTGAAAGAATATGAAAGAACTATGATGTGAGATAATTGAAATTGTGGTTATGGTTGATGTCTCAAGTGAGATGGCCTAGCCGATCGGGCCGTGATCGGACTCCATGCCGCACACATGGTGGTAACTGTACTAGAAATGATAATTGAAATAGTGGATATGGGTGGTGTCTCAAATGAGATGACCTAGCCGATCGGGTCGAGATCGGAGTCTGTGTAAGAACACGGTGGTATTGTGGATTGTGGCATATGGCACTAAAGATTACCCAACCTAATAAGATGAAAATTAACTTGAGAACTTATGTGATCCTTACTTGATGTTTTAGTATTGTTTTAAAGCTTTTATTGAACTCCTGACTGCTTCCCCTTTGTATTATTGTCCATTCTATTGAGATGGTGTTTTAGCTTTACATACTAGTACTATTCGACGGTACTAAAACCCCTTTTGCCGGAGGCGCTGCATCTTTAAATGGATGCAGGTGGTTACATAGCAGACAATGTTGATCGCAGTTAGTGTTACATCATCATCTTCTCAGCAGACTCGGTGAGCCCCATTTCATTCCGGGGTCATGTATTGTACCTTTTGTTTATATTGTGGTCACTTTTGAGGTATAGCCGGGGACTTGTTGCCGGCACCATCTTTACTCTCTTTTGTATCTTTAGAGGATCCGTAGAAACTATGTGGGTTGTATATGGGTGTTGGGAATGTTGAACCAGTTATGTTGTGTTTGATCACTTGTTCCATTCGAACTATAAGAAATATGTATTTTGAGACTTAAAGGCGCAATAGCTAATCAAATAATTTAGCATCATATGCATGAACTTCTTGCTGTATAATTTATGAAATCATGTCTTTTCTTGATTATGGATGAATTGGGGAGAAAGAATCTAACAGGCTTGCTCGGCCGGGTTTACTCGGTTGAGCGCCGGTCGCGCTCCTCGGTTTTGGGGTGTGACAAATTTGGTATTAGAGCCTAAGGTTTTAAAGTGTCCTAGGATGTCTCGGAGCCGTGTCTAATAGAGTCCTTATTATCGCTGTGTTGTCGACCACATCTATAATTCAGATGCTACATGGGCATTTAGGAATAATACCCTTTTTTTGATATTCTGAATCTTGCGATGAAACTGGTTGTGAAACTGTTCTTCTTCCAACTCGTGCTTTGAGGTTCAAGGTAAATTTAAATGCTCTTTTGGTTTATTCCAAGTAATGTTGTCATGTGACATGACGAATGGGTAAAGGCCTGAATATTAAACAGATTGCACATGTATCTTGTTGAATGAATAGTATGACCATATGAGACAAGTATATAGTACCATGAGCATACTTTATAGAAGAAGGGTGCTAGAAGTGATTACCCACCTCCAAAGAGGCATTGACCTGATAAATGAGACCTAAGCTTAACTAGTACATGTGGATAGTGTGGGAACCATGTGTATGATTCAAAGATGTAAATTTGTTACATAGGCACGTGATATATGAAAGGCATGGCCTGGAGAGTAATGATAAATGTGTAGGTCTCTCACGGGATACAAGAAGTTATGAAATGAAAGTTAAGTGAACCCACAATGAGAAGACCCTAGCACTATGAATGTTATAAAAATCCCAGGAATGTGTGAAGTGGTGTTACACTCCAAAAAGTATATTGACACGAGGGATTTGGATCCCAAGCCTATGTGGCTGAATAAGAGTAGAGAACTTATGAGGTTAATACCATGGGGACTTAAATCTCCCTAATAGTCAATCATATACAAGAGGACTAGAGATGTGAAACATGTGTCCATCCAATTGCTAAATTCAAGACTTGTGTCAAAATGTGAAACATTCACCTCAAGTGGGGAGGGAAGGGCCATGGTGAGGCTACTTAAGTGCAATAAAATGAGAGTAGGGCCATGTAGCTATGATGTTTGGATATTTTTTGAAGACAGGTGTAGTCTAGAAAAGAGATAATGGGTAACGTGATTCTCTGAAAGGATATGCTAATGATAGACCACTAGTACCCCAAAAGGTGGAAGGTAAAAGAAGGTTAATTCTCCATACATGGCAATGTGAATGACAGGGTCAACGATCCTAGAAACTAAGAGTATGCTTATAAAGGGATTTAATACTTGTTAGAGGGTCAGGAACAATGGAACCTAAGGAAGTACTACAGATCAAATGTGAAAGGCTTGCGAGTTCTTAGAATGAGTTAATCACAGATTTGCAATTTAGCTAAAGTTCCAAGGCTTTAAGAAATACGGAGCGAGTGGGAGAGATAAATGTGATGTGATAATAACCCAAGAGTGCATCTGGACTTGATGGAGAGTCTCTTAAGAATCTTACAAGCAAGGAAGTGTTTAGTGATACATGGATGAAAACACTTTCCCACGAATATCCCAACAAGTGTTGAGAGGCGAGCAGGATGAATTCCCAACTAAGGGAAAAGACCATGTAGCGTATGGAAGTGCTTATAGCTATTCATTAACTGGGAAGAATGAGGCGAGAAGAATTGGAGGAAAATCTATAAATTGAGATGGTCATGGTTATCACAAAATAGTTCGTATTAGAATGGTGGACTCGCCTAGAGCACAAGTGTTAATAGAAGATATAAAGGATCATCTATAATGCAACCGACTTGAGTGACGCCAAATATCAACTAAAATATTTAGAGGGAGTTCATGTCCACATATTACTTTGGAAAGTGAAACTACTGGTGATGAAGTGGTGGTGTAATAAAATCAACAAACCAGGCACAATGATACTATGAGTTTATGGGAGGCAGACAAGTGTGTGGCACAATAACGCTGCCAACTATGAATTAAGGGAAAAATGAATGGGAACGAATGCTGCAGTCACAAAGAAAATATAGTACCAACATATTGTCTAGATCAAAGGGGAAATGTTTGAAACAGATTAAAAGAGGATGCACACTTGTTACGAACCAAACATGTTTAACATGATAACTCTTAGGCTGTAATACCAAGAAACACTATTGGTGACTACAATAAAGGGAATAAGGTGATTTACTCATCGAGGATGGAATCAGGTGGACTAAGTCCTACACTTATAAGGAAAACAAGAAGTCATCGTTAAAGAATTAAGGAGGATCTCAAGTTTTAGAAAAGGCCCTATTAGGGCCAATGACTTTTGTTGAAGTGAATATATATGAAGGGTGTTGATATGTGTTTTGGGAAGTGTTTAGCAGTAAAGAGGAATCATGAGAATGTTCACCAGGGAAGTAAAGTGGTTTCTTAAAATTCTATGAGACTTATAATGAGGAAAGAGGATGGCTAAGAAAGGTCTGAGCACGATGTTACTTCACGTATTGAGGCTATACCATGCAGGTTGATGTTATTAGGGTGTGCACGCAAGCTAGTAGATGTTATTCATTTGAAACAGATGGTCCCATAAGAAAACTGACCTAGTAATGTCTTTTGTTGAGAAATTTGGAAAAAAAAAGTTGTAAATACTAATAAGATTGTAACCGTATCAAAGGAAATTTTTTAAGAACTCTATTGCTAGGAGGTTATATGTAAGAGAAATGTGATATAGATGTTCCACTATTGATGAAATATGGAAAGATAATCATTTATTCCTCTAGGCAACTCAAGAATCATGAGAAATATAATCCAACAAATGACTTAGGACTTGCGGCTGTGATTTTTACATTAAAAGTTTGGCGTCGTTAATTGTATGGGGTCCAGGTGGACATATTCACGGACCAAAAGATCGTTCGATATATTTTCAAATAGAAGAAATTGAATCTAAGGTAGAGAAGATGGCTTGAGTTCCGAAAGGATTACGACATCAATATTCTATATCATCCGATGAAGCCAATGTTGTGGCAGATACTTTTAGCCAGAAATCTATGTGTAATTTGGCTCACTTGGAGGCATGTCAAAGGCCATTGGCCAAGGAAGTTCATCGATTGGCTAGTTTGGGAGTTCATATTGCGGACTCCAATGAAGGGGGGGGGGGTAATTGTACAAAATAGGGCTGAATCATCGCCTGTTTTGGAAGTCAAAGAGAAGCAATACAACATTTTTGGTACAATTGAAGGAGGGGATTCAAAAACATAAAACTATAGCTTTTCTCTTCGCATGTGTGATGCTACACTAAGGAACCAAGGGCGTCTATGTATTCCAAATGTAGATGGTCTCCGGGAAAGAATCATGACAGAGGCTCACACCTCTAGGTATTCCGTGCACCCGGGTTCTACGAAAATGTATCATGATCTTAAGGAAGTCTACTGGTGGAATGATATGAAGAGGAATGTAGCGGACTTTGTGGCAAGATGTCCAAATTG
Source organism: Nicotiana tomentosiformis (assembly GCF_000390325.3). NCBI lineage: Eukaryota > Viridiplantae > Streptophyta > Magnoliopsida > Solanales > Solanaceae > Nicotiana > Nicotiana tomentosiformis. The sequence goes on along the minus strand of NC_090821.1, from coordinate 40,670,582 downwards.
TCATCAAGTGAAGGCCGAACACCAAAGGCCCGATGGTTTGGCACAAAACATAGAAATTCCAATGTGGAAGTGGAAAATGATTAATATGGACTTCGTGATAGAATTACCTCGTACTCCTTGTAAGTTTGACTCAATTTGGGTGATTGTGGATCGACTCATGAAATCAACACACTTCTTGCCGGTTAAGGCTACCGATACAGCGGAACAATATGCTTAGTTGTATATCAAAGAAATAGTCAGGCTGCATGGTACTCCGGTTTCCGTCATTTCTGATCATGGAGCACAATTCATTGCTAATTTTTGGAATAAATTTCAGCAAGGTTTGGGTACTCAGGTGAATCTTAGTATAGCCTTTCACCCGTAGACTGATGGGTAGGCAGAGCGGACTATTCAGACGCTTGAGGATATGTTGCGTGCTTGCATTATAGACTTCAAAGGTAGCTGGGATGATCATTTACCACTCATAGAATTTGCCTACAATAATAGTTATCATGCTAGTATTCAAATGACACCGTCCAAGGCTTTATATGGAAGGAGATGTAGATCTCCTATTGGGTGGTTCAAAATTGGGGAAGTAGAGTTGATAGGGCCATACCTCGTGCATCATGCTATGGAAAAATTTAAAATTATTAGGGAGCGGTTGAAGACTGCTCAGAGTCGTCAGAAGTCCTATTCAGGTGTTCGTCATATGGATTTATAGTTCAAAGAAGATGATTGGGTATTCTTGAAGGTTTCCCCCATGAAAGGTTTAATGCGATTTGGTAAGAAAGGAAAACTGAGTCTGAGGTATGTTGGACCGTACAATACCATTCAGAGGATTGGTGAGGTGGCGTACAAGCTTGAGCTACCACCTGAGATGTCGTTAGTGCACTCGGTATTTCATGTGTCTATGTTAAAGAAAGTTGTTGGAGACCCAAAACTCATTGTTCCGGTAGAGACTATTGAGGTTAATGAGAAATTGACTTATGATGAGATTCTAGTTTCTATTATTGATCGGCAAGTCTGAAAGTGGAGAAATAAAGAAATTACCTCCGTGAAAGTGTTATGGTGAAACCAGCAGGTTGAAGAAGCCACATGGGAGGTCGAGGAAGAAATCAAGAAGAAGTACCCTTATTTGTTTGAATAGCTATGTAATCGTTCTATGAAATTGTTCCCTGTGAATTACATATCATTTGTACAGCTTATGCTAAGGGTGTTCCTTTTCTGGTAATATATTTTGCTTATGAAGCCACAGCTGGTGTTGTTTTTATGTTATATTGTGTCATCAGATTATGTATATGTTGTAGGATTGGTTTTTGAGATTCACTGACAGGTGGATAGGCTTAGTCACAGGGGAGACTCTGGCGAAATATTTGGAGTTAGTAAATATTGGGAACTATTGGAGTGTGGATGAGGATTTAAGTCACATTGGGTGTCTATGGCGAATTCTAACCCTCATTCGAGGACGAATGATCTTAAGCATGTGAGAATGTAAGGTCCCGTTAAAATTTCCTAATGATTTAATATTTTAAAGTGCGACAACGGTATTCGGGAATAACGTATTCGAGTATCAAAGGAGACCTATGGGGTGGAACCGCATTATTTTGACATCAAAAGTGTTTCAACGACGTCGTTTCTTTGTGTGTATATGGTATCCCATTTAAAAAACGAGCTCCAAATTCAGTTTTTATTGAAGCATTAGATCCGTATTGAAATTCCGAAGCCATAGCAAAAAGAATCGTCAAATTCGGACATCGTATGAGAGAGTTATGCCTATTTTCGGGAGAAATAGAAAAGATTTCCCATCGCCAGCACCCAGGGTAGCGTGGGGCGCTAGCCCTGGCACTGGGATTTTTGAGGTTCTAGAAGTTGGGCCACCGGTAGTGCCCCACGCTGCCTGTGACGCCCGAAACGCTATATACTCATTCGGGGTTCATTTTACCGCATTTTTCATGACCAAACTTTGGGGTTTTCCTCCACTCTCTCAAGACCTCCAACTCCCCCCATCTTCAAGGTGAGTAATCCCTACTAATTTGGTTTTCATTCCATCAATTCAACTTAAATCTAACTCAATCCTCCATAAAATACATAGATCTTCAAGAAATTTCTTCAAGAACTAAAAAGGGAGTTTTTGCAAGATTTCTTCCAAAAGGTAATCCTACACCTTTAGACTTACATGTATGGATATATTATGAGAATATGAGTATGAATTAAGTATTGGAACTTATGGTATGGTTATTGAAAGCCATAAGTTCCCAATTTAAATACATAACAATTATAGTTATTGAAAGGTGATTACTTGATTGAATTTTGTTAGTTGGGGGTGGATGGATGGTCATGTATGTGATGTTTGGAGTTATGAATTGTTCAAGAATGATGGTGGGATAAATTATTGGTAAATGGTAGTAATTGGATGAACTAATTTTATGGGTAAGAGATGTAGAGATTCATGCCTACTAGGTATTTGATAAAATGCATAAATGGCCTAAACTATGGAATTTGTTACTAATATTGGTTTCATTGGATTTTGTCATTGTAGATTAAAGTTGCTTAGTAGAGTAGAACGTTGTAGTATCATTAAGAGAAGGATTGAGGTATGTATGGCTAAACCCCCTTCTTCTTAGAATCGAATTCCATGGTGTTCATGTAATTAAAGTTAGACCTTGATCATTATTGAATTGGCTATTCCTAATATGGTTGTGTGGAAGGATATATGTTCAATATTTATTCTAAAAGTTTTTATCATGTCATCTTGCCATTTGAGGATATGTTCAAAATGTGGAATATGTGTTAGAAATGTTATGACTTCATGTCAAGATCGAAATAAAGGTTATTATGCCAAATTGTATGAAAAGCCTCTATGTGCCTAAGATTCCCAAATTGTTGTGTTATGTGAACTTTCTGTCTTGAATGGGAAGCCTTATTGTTGTTGATAATGATTATGATAATGATATTTGAATCTGGAAAAAGGGACTGAAATTATGAAAACCGGCCAAGTGCCAAGAATGATTTTGTAATCGTGATTACTAGTGCCAATGAATTGAAAGAATATGAAAGAACTATGATGTGAGATAATTGAAATTGTGGTTATGGTTGATGTCTCAAGTGAGATGGCCTAGCCGATCGGGCCGTGATCGGATGCCATGCCGCACACATGGTGGTAACTGTGCTGGAAATGATAATTGAAATTGTGGATATGGGTGATGTCTCAAATGAGATGACCTAGCCGATCGGGTCGAGATCGGACTCCGTGTAAGAACACGGTGGTATTGTGGATTGTGGCATATGGCACTAAAGATTACCCAACCTAAAAAGATGAAAATTAACTTGAGAACTTATGTGATCCTTACTTGATGTTTTAGTATTGTTTTAAAGCTTTTATTGAACTCATGACTATTTCTCCTTTGTATTATTGTCCATTCTATTGAGATGGTTTTTTAGCTTTACATACTAGTACTATTCGACGGTACTAACGCCCCTTTTGCTGGGGCGCTGCATCTTTAAATGGATGCAGGTAGTTATATAGCAGACAGTGTTGACCGCAATTAGTGTTACATCATCATCTTCTCAGCAGACTCGGTGAGCCCCATTTCATTCCGGGTTCATGTATTGTACGTTTTGTTTATATTGTGGTCACTTTTGAGGTATAGACGGGGCCTTATTGCCGGCACCATCTTTACTCTCTTTTGTATCTTTAGAGGCTCCGTAGACACTATGTGGGTTGTATATGGGTGTTGGGAATGTTGAACTAGTTATGTTGTGTTTGATCACTTGTTCCATTCGAACTATAAGAAATATGTATTTTGAGACTTAAAGGCGCAGTGGCTAATCAAATGATTTAGCATTGTATGTATAAACTTCTTGCTAAATCATGTCTTTTCTTGATTATGGGTGAATTGGGGAGAAAGAATCTAACAGGCTTGCTCGGCCGGGTTTACTTTGTTAAGCGCCGATCATGCTCCTTGGTTTTGGGGCGTGACAGTTACTTACCTCAATCCGAGCAAATTTCTAGTCCAACACACCCTTGCCTCACAAAACTGCCTCTGAATGCCTCGAATCTAGCCATAAACAATTCGATATAGTTAATACGGGCTAAAGGAATCAACTCCACAAGAAAATGCTAAGTTATAAATCAAAAGTCAAAAATCGACTCAAAAGTTGGCCCCCGGGCCCACGTCTTGAAATTCAATAAAAGTCATAAACCCCGAAAGTCCATTCAATCACGAGTCCAACCATCCCAAATTTATCAAAATCCGACACAAAATCGTAACCCAAATTCCCAAATCAAACTCTCCTAATCCCCTGCCTCAAAATCTCAATTTACACCTTAAATATACACCAAATAGGTGGGAAAATCAATGGGGAAGCAAGATTATTGATTGAAAATGTGCACAAGAGACCTACCTCAAGAATCCCTTCGAAAATCCTCTCAAGAATCGCCAAAACCCGAGCTCAAAATGTTTAAAATGAAGCAAAATCGCGAACTCTTGTATTTAAGTGTTCTGTCCAGCACTTCCGCTTCTTAGGAAACTTAACCGCTTCTGCGATGTTGCATAAGAGACCACTCACTCGCATCTGCGGCTTCGTCCGCTCCTGCGGTCTCTCACTCTGTTCCTGCGGACTCGCTTCGAGCCTCCAAGCCGCTTCTGCGGAACCCAGCTCCCCTGCCCAATTCCACTTTTGCGGTCCCCTTGCCGCATCCGCGGTCACGCAAGTGCGGCAAATCCCTCGTACATGCGGCCACCTGCACACACCCCTCCAAACTCGCCCCTACGCTACTTAGCCCGCACCTACAAGCTCACACCTGCGATCAAAGCTCCGTAGGTCCCGTTAAACCAGCAGAGTCCAGCTTCAGCAATCTCTCAACTTCAACCATTGATCCGTTAACCATCCAGAATAAACCCGAGGCCCCCAGGACCTTAACCAAACATACCAACAAGTCCTAAAACCTCATACGAACTTAGTCGAGCCCTTAAATCACATCAAACAACTTCAAAACACGAATCGTACCCCAATTCAAGCCTATTGAAACTAAGGAATTCCAACTTCTACAAACGATGTCGAAACCTATCAAATCACGTTCGATTGACCCCAAATTTTGCACACAAGTCACAAATGACATTACAGACCTACTCCAACTTCCGAAAATCGAAATTCGACCCTGATATCAAAAAGTTCACTCCCGGTCAAACTTTCCAAAAATCCAACTTTTGCCATTTCAAGCCTAATTTCGCTACGGACCTCCAAATCATAATCCGGACACGCTCCTAAGTCCAAAATCCCCTAATGGAGCTAACAGAACCATCAATACTCTATTTCGGAGTCGTTTACACATAAGTCAATATCCAGTCAACCATTTCACCTTCAAATTTTAACCATAAGACTAAGTATCTCAATTTATTCTAAAACCTCTCCGGACCCAAACCAACTACCCCATCAAGTCACATATAGAAAATGAGCATTAAATCTCACATATAAATCCTCACACGGAGCCATCTGAATGCTCGAGTGGTAGCTGTTGTTGTAGGCAAACTCTACGAGCGGCATAAATTGATCCCATGAACCCCCGAAATCAATGACACAAGTACGTAGCATGTCCTCCACTATTTGAATAGTGCGCTCGGACTGTCCGTCCGTCTGAGGGTGGAATGTTGTACTCAACTCAACCTGGGTGCCCAACTCTCCCTGTACCGCTCTCCAAAAGGGCGATGTAAACTACGTGTCCTGATCTGAAATGATGGACACCGGCACACCGTGAAGGCGAACGATCTCGCAGATGTAAATCTCATCCAACCACTCTAAAGAATAAGTAGTCCCAACTGGAATGAAGTACGAAGACTTGGTCAGCCGATCCACAATCACCCAAATAGCATCGAACTTCCTCGAAGTCCGTGGGAGCTTAACTAAAAATCCATGGTGATCCGCTACCATTTCTACTCTGGAATCTCTAGCCTCCGAAGCAATCCGCCCAATCTCTGATGCTCATACTTTCCCTGCTAACAGTTGAGGCACCGAGCTAAAAATCCCACTATATCTTTCTTCATTCTTCTACACCAATAATGCTGCCTCAAGTCTTGGTACATCTTCGCGGCACCTGGATGAATAGAATACCGTGAACTGTGGGCCTCCTCGAGAATCAACTCACGTAGCCTATCTACATTAGGCACACAAATTTGACCCTGCATCCTCAATACCCCATCATCCCCAATAGTAACATCTCTGGCATCACCATGCTGAACCGTGTATATAAGGACAAGCAAATGGGGATCATTATACTGGCGCTCTCTGATACGATAATATAAGGAAGATCGAGAAACCACACAAGCTAGAACCCGACTGGGCTCCGAGACATCTAATCTCACGAACTAGTTGGCCAAATCCTGAACATCAACTGCAAGAGGTTTCTCACCAACAGGAATGAATGCAAGGCTACCCATACTCACCGCCTTTCTACTCAAGGCATCGGCTACCACGTTAGCCTTCCCGGGATGATACAAAATAGTGATATCATAGTCCTTTAGCAGCTCCAACCATCTCCGCTGCCTCAAATTTAGATCCTTCTGCTTGAACAAATGCTGAAGACTCCAATGATGTGTAAACACCTCACAAGACACACCGTAGAGATCATACCTCCAAATCTTCAATGCATGAACGATGGCAGCAAACTCCAAATCATGAACAAGGTAGTTCTTCACATGGGGCTTCAACTAACACGAAGCATAAGCAATCACTCTACCCTCCTGCATCAAGACACATCCAATATCAATCCGAGAAGCATCACAATATACTATATAAGAATTAGAAGCTGAAGGTAGAACTAGAACTAGAGATGTGGTCAAGGCAGTCTTGAGCTTTTGAAAGATCTCCTTAGACTCATCCGTCTACCTGAAAATAACACCATTTTGGGTCAATTTGGTCAAGGGCGATGCAATAGACGAGAAACCCTCTACGAAGCGACGATAATAATCGGCCAAGCCGAGAAAGCTCTGAATCTTCGTGGCTAAGGACAGTCTGGGCCAACTCTAAACTGCCTCTATCATCTTCGGATCCACCTGAATCCCCTCACTGGACACCACGTGCCCCAAGAACTCCACTGAACTAAGCCAAAACTCATATTTGGAGAACTTAGCATAAAGCTTCTTCTCCCTCAACCACTGCAACATAATCCTTAAATGTTGAGCATTCTCCTCCTGGCTACGAGAGTATACCATGATTTCATCAATGAACACTATGAAAAACGAGTCAAGATAAGGCTGAAATACATTGTTCATCAGATACATAAATGTTGTTGGGGCGTTGGTCAGCCTAAAAGACATCACGAGGAACTCATAATGACCATAACGGGTCCTGAATACTGTCTTTAGAATATCCGAGTCCCGAGTCTTCAACTGGTGATACCCAGACCTCAAGTAAATCTTAGAGAACACCCTCGCTCCCTGAAGCTGGTCAAATAGATCATCAATGCGCGGCAAAAGATACTTGTTCTTGATTGTAACTTTGTTCAACTGCCTGTAATCAATGCACATCCGCATAGTGCCATTCTTCTTCTTCACAAATAGGACTGGTGCACCCCAAGGAGACATACTGGGTCTAATAAACCCCTTATCAAGAAGTTCCTGAAGCTGCTCCTTCAATTCATTCAACTCAGCTGGTGCCATACGATACGGAGGAATAGAAATGGGCTGAGTGCCCGGCACCAAGTCAATCCCAAAGTCAATATCCCTTCCAGGCGGCATGCCCGACAGGTCTGCTAGAAATACATCCGGAAAATCTCGCACCACCAGAACATAATCAATAGTAGGAGTATCAGCACCAACATCCCTTACGAAGGCCAAATAAGATAAACAACCCTTCCCAACCATCCGCTGTGCCTTCAAATAGATCAAACATAGTCTAGATAACCTCTCCACTCAATCATTATCAACCCCGGTATCACTAACATCACGGTCTGAGCGTGACAATCCAGAACAACATGATATGGAGACAACCAATCCATACCCAAGATCACGTCGAAGTCCGCCATACTAAGCAATAAGAGATCAACTCTGGTCTCTAATCCCCCAATAGTCACTACATACGACCGATATATACGGTCCACAACAATAGTATCGCCTACTGGTATAGATACATGAATAGATGAAACTAAGGACTGACGAGGCATATCCAGATAATGAGCAAAATACAATAATTCATACGAATAAGTGGAACCAGGGTCAAATAATACAGAGGCATCCCTGTGGCTTACTAAGACAATACATGTGATAACTATATCGGAAGCAACAATATTTGTCCTGGAAGGAATAGCATAGAATAAGGCCTGGCCTCCACCTGATCGGCCTCCCCCTCTTGGGCGACCTCTAGCTGACTGAGCCCCACCCCGAGCTGGTTGGGCGGGTGGTGAAGTAACTGGTGCTGAAGTCGCAGCTTGACTCCTCTACTTCACTGGACCTCCTGGGCGACGAGGACACTACCTCCACATATGCTCAAACTCCCCGCACTCAAAGAAACTCCCCGGTGCTGGTGGTGGGGACTGAAGGGAGCCCCGAACACCAGGATAACTGCTAGAAGGACCCGGTATAGATGAACCCTGAGTCGATGGAGCACGGGACAAACTCTAAGCTGGAAGGGCACTGAGAGATGATTGACCTTGATGAGAACTGTTTGAACCATGGCTGGATAATGCACCACGGTGAACTGGACGAGACGTTTGAGCGTGCCTATAAGTACGACCCCTGCCATGGTAGTACTGACCTCCAGAAGGAACACCGGTGAAACCAGCCGATCCATGAGGCTGCTTGGCCTCCCTTTCTCCATGCTCATGGCCATGGACCATCTCTATCTACTGAGCAATGTCAACCACTTCATCACAAGTAGCACCAGACACCCTCTCCCGAGTCATAAGAAATCGTAGCTGATATGTGGGGCCATCAATGAACCTCCTAATACTCTCCGTATCAGTGGGAACCAACCAAACTGTGTGATGAGCTAACTCAGAAAACCTCATCTTGTACTGTGTCATAGACATGCCCTTCTGACGGAACTGCTCAAACTGTCTATGCAGCTCCTCCCTGCAAGACTGTGGCACGAACTTCTCCAAGAAGAGAACAGAGAACTCCTGCCATGTAAGCGGTGCTGCACCGACCGACCTGCATCTCTCATAAGCCTCCCACCATCTGATGGCAGCCCCTGTGAACTGAAAAGTAGTAAACGAGACCCCACTGGTCTCCAGAATACCATCCATGTGAAGAATCCACTGGCACTTGTCCAAGAAGCTCTGAGCATCCTCTGACTCAGCACCACTAAATGATGGAGGCTGAAGCCTCCCAAATCTCTCAAGTCTCATTTGCTCATCATCATTCATAACGGGGACCACTTGGTCCTGAGCAGCTGCAACCATCTGGTTGTACTCACGCTACACCCTTCACTTTCTGTGCATATCCAGGTATTTTCGGACACGACGGGTGTTGATTCCATCGCACAGTTGATCTTTTGGAGATTCCAAGGTAGCTGCCCGACATTTCGCAGACCTTGTATCTCCTTCCCTATCTTTTTGTTTATTGTATTGAGTTTTAGACTATCATAGACAGTATTTTTTCGACTTGTGATGTATAGATGCTCATGCACTCTGTGACACCCCGATAGTTGGGAACTTTTGCTTTGAGTTTTGGGTTTCTATCCCTGTTTATGAGATCTTTTATTATTTAAACTACTTTAATTCATTTTCTATTAAAAGTGTTGGAATTATTTCATAATGTCGGCTTGCCTAGTACCACGTTAGGCGCCATCACAACAGGTTAGGATTTTGGGTCGTGACATGCGCCAACCAAATCATCTCTATCGTCATCCTCACTCTCCACATCCGTCTCAAAGCTCCCATCAACTTTTAAAATCATTGTCCTTATATTAGGACATTCAGAAGCAATATGCTCAACCTCATGACATTTAAAATATTTAGTATCTCTGTTTCTAGTATTAGTATGGAATAAATTAGTACCTTGAGCTTTTTTTTCCTTGATTTTTTCTTGTTTAGGCCTTTGGACAGCTCTATCATCTCCTGGCTTACTCCAATTTCCCCTCCAAGAAGTGTTGCCCATATCCTTTGATTTTTCCCAACTTGGACTAGGAGTAGGCTACTTGTTTTGACCCTTGAACTTGAGCTGCCTTTAGAATTTTACAGCCATGTGCACAAGTTCCTCCATCTCCACATAATATTTTAAGTCTACAACATTTGCAATTTCTCTATTCAGTCCACTAATGAGCCTTTACATAGTTACCTCACGATCCTCTTCAATGTTGGCTCTAATCAGGGACATCTCCATCTCTTGCTAATACTCCTCAACACCTTTTGTACCTTGGTATAAGGTTTGAAGCTTCCTATGAAGATCTCTATAGTAGTGTGAGGGAATAAATCATTTTCTCATAATAGATTTCATCTCTTCCCAAGAAGAAACCGGCCTTCCCAAATTTTTACTTCTATTCACCACTATCTTATCCCACCATGTTGAAGCGTAATCGGTGAATTCGATAATTGCTAATTTTACCTTTTTCTCCTCCGAGTAATTATGGCAATCAAACACCTTCTCAACCTTTCTTTCCCAGTCTAGATAGGCATCTGGATCACTCTTCCTTTGAAAGGAAGAGATGTTCATCTTAATACTACCCAAATTTCTATCAACCCCTTCTTCATTCCTAAGTCCCCTTTGTGGTCTTCCTATTCTTCTACCCCCTCTTTGACCATGTCCTCCCATATAAACATAGTCATTATCACTATCTTCTTCAATGACATCGAAGTGTTCTTCACCAACCCGTGGTTGTGCATGTGGTTGTTCTTGCCTCCTTTCGTTCCCTGGGACTCTTCTCCTATTTTCATTTTCTTCCAGCCTCTCTTCCATATTATCTAATCTCATACTCATCCTTGAAAATTCTCGTTGCATTGCTTGAATAGCAACCAATATATCTAGATTGGCATTTACACTTCCTGTGCTTTCACCACCATTGCATGCGTGCGACATGCTTATACAAAAAGAAAAAGTTAGGGCCTCATAACACTGCCTCACGTGTTTACACTCACTCAATGTCACACAACCCTCGTGTTTGTCCCTCAATAATTTTGGCTTTTTTTTTTAAATCTCTCCACTCATACCTTTTACTACTATAGAGTTTTCCTTTGTAGTTCTGCCAAGTAACTAAATCTGGACGACTCCAAAAGAACATTTCTATTGTAGAATTCTAATATAAAGAGCTCACATGTTGACAAGAGAAGAAACAATGATGCTAAAAAATAAAACTAAGGGAACAAAAAAATTCAACAAGAATAGCTGAATACACAGGATTGACTATATGGATTTAATCATAACTTAAGCTACATGACTAAAATGATTTAATTCAGAGAGACAAAAAAGATCACAATAGGTAGTATTTAAGTAAAATACTACTTGTTGAATAAGAAGAATAGATGACAAAAAAATCCAGAAACAAAAGACTGCTCTAGATTATAGTATTTTTGGACATATTTTTTGTTTTTTTGTTTTTCAAATAAAGAGATCAAAACTTGAACTAATATAAGATAATATAATCAACTAGGCTCTAATACCAAATGATGCGGAACCCAAGATCAAAAGATATATGATGTAAATATGGTAGGAAGTGACATAGGATAATAAGAATTAGTATGGAATTGAAAGAAAAAATTACGAAGCTTACAAGGAGATTAGATCCCAAGATTAGAAGCGCAAGCAACTATGGATATATTAAATACACAACCTCAAGAGCAGTAATCAAGTAACCTAATCTATCACCTAAGATAGAAGATTACTTACAAGGAGAAACTATCCTTGAAGCAATCAAAGACAAGTTCTTGGTAGAACTTAAGGAGAACTCTCCTAAACTCTCAAAGAGATAAATATATTTCATATAACACTCAAAGGTATGATGATCTTACAATGAAAGAGTGATGGTTATTTATAGAGTCATTTCAACTACTCTTTAGCAAGCTACAAGTGTACATGCAATCTTCAACAATGGAGGCCTTAAAGTCATCCAAGAAATCTTATGGAGGCCTACAAACATAGTCATACCATCTAACTACTTGTTGCACCTTTTAAATGAGTTCACAAGAATAATTCAATTTAATGTTTTTCACCATGTATGAATGGTTGAATCTCTTGTATTGGAAATCTCAGCATATTGGTGCAGTCTTGGTAGAAAATCTATAATTTTATCTAGGAGTGTTTAAATTGCATAATTATTGATTCTATAAAAATAAGACATATTAGGCTAAACTTTTGGTAAGTTTCACAGCTAAATTCATCTTATACTGAATTAATTTTTTGCCACCCAGGTTCTGTGTTATTTTTTCATAACTAATATAATTTTTCAAAAAGATTTGATGAAGTTCCCGACTGATATCGGTCGGTATTAGTTGTCAAACATATATAGATTATTATTATCTACGATCTACGATCTACATATATATATATATATATATATATATATATATATATATATATATATATATATATATATATATATATATATATATAGGATGGATCTATTAGATAATTAATTAAATATTAAATATTACTTATTTAAAAGCAATTTTGATAAATTGATTTTATAATTAAATTATTTTAAAAAAAAATTAAAATGAAAATACCGATTGATTTAGATCGGAAATGTTGTAGTCAAACGGTCAATTGGTCATTTAAATGTACCGACTACAATTTTTGGCCGAAGTCGGCCGAAAATCTTTAATTTAGGGCTGCAAGAGAGGGTTTCTTCTCCATTTCTCTCTTTTTCCTTTCTCTCATTCTCTCTTTCAAAGGTGCGATTTTACCCAAAATCCCACCCAAAATCAACTCATCACTCCCTTCTCATACATAATCAAAGCCCCCCTTCGTCTCTCCCCGCCCGCCGTCGCCGCCACCATTGCTCGCCGGCCACCACTGCCGCGCCACCACTGCTCGTCACCTCCGCTCACTGCCATTTTCACCCAAAATCATACCCCTCTCCTCTCTTTGAAGGTTAGTTATCTGTATTTGTTAATTTTAGTTATTTAAATTCTTTCAATTGTATAAACTAGGGTTTACTCTTATTGATTTTGGGATTTTGGGATTCTTTCAATTGATTTTTAATTCTTTAGATTTAGGGTTTACTCTTATTGATTTTATTTATGATAGCATGTAATGTACTTGGCTTAGCTAATTTAGAAGATATTATGTTAGAAGGTTATGATTATGCTTTGCTTAGCTAATTTTTATGTTTTCAATTTTATTGATTTAGGGCTTACTAAATTAGATTTAGGGTTTATTAATTATGGTTAATACTAAGTGATTTAGTCTAATTGAATGGCTTAACTAATTCATTGTTCTAGCTAGTAACAATATTGTATTCAAATTAATAAGTACTCAAGTTATTTAAATTTACTAAATTGTTACTAAAATTTATTATGTAACTTAAACTATAAATTAATTTGAATACTTAATTAATTTAACATTCAATTTATTTGTTCATTGTTTAGATGAAATATCGTAGTTGGATGTATAATAGGAATTATCTTAATCGTCAATTTTTGAGGGAGAAATTTATAGAAGGGGTTAATGAATTTATTAGGCATGCAATGTCACTTGAACCATTTCAGTTTGGAGGGATGATTAGGTGTCCTTGTGTGAAGTGCAAGTGTTTGCATTTTTTTTTGGCATCGAAGAATGTTAAGACTCATCTTTATAGAAAAGGGTTTATGGATAATTATTTTGTGTGGACTAATCATGGAAAGGTTGATGGTAGTGATGGTGTATTTCATAACTAGCCACAACCACAGAATCAACTTCAACAACACATAAGTTACACAAACTTGAGGATACAAATTGGAATTACCTTTGTTAGCATACATAGACATAAGAAGTAAGTTGAGTGCCTTATAAAAAGCCCTATCTGTCATAAGATTTTCTAACACAAATGAAATGCATATTAGGTAAAAGACAAAGAAATCAAACCCTTTGGAGTAACTCTCCGGGCTTCAATATCTATTTATTTATTTAGCAAAATAAAAATTGTTTTGAGTAACATCCACCATTAGTAAAAAGTTGGTAATTTGTAACAAATATACCACTATCTAATGCTTGGAGACGCGAACCGTGAAGCAAAGAGGAGTAAAGAATTATAAATTCTACAGTCTTTTTGTAACGACTCGAACGGTCATTTTGAGCTCTAGCGCGTAGTTCAGCGGGTTGAGGCCCTGAGCAGCTTCACTTCAGGTATTATGACTTGTACGCATGATCAAAATTTAATTTCGAGAAGTTCGGAGTTGATTTGGAAAGAAAATTCTCATTACGGAAGCTTTAAGTTGAAAAGATTGACTAAGGTGTGATTTTTGAGTAAACGACCTCGGAATCAGGATTTGAAGGTTTCAACAGGTTCGCATGATGATTTTGGAATTGGGCGTATGTCCAAATTCAGTTTTGGATGACCAGTGAGTGTTTCGACGCCTATTATGGAAGTTGGCATTTAGGAAGCATTTCATAAATTTGAGTTGAAGTGAATTTAAATGTTATCAATGTCCGTTTAGGATTTTGAGTCTGGGAATAGTTTCGTATGGTGATTCTGGTATTGGGAGCACGTCCAGATATGGATTTGGAGGTCCGTAGGTCATTTTGAGGTCATTTGGAGAAAGTTGGAATTTGAAGGTTTTTGAGAAGTTTGACCGGGAATGGACTTTTTGATATCGGGGTCGGATTCTAATTCCGGAAGTTGGAGTAGGTCTGTAATGTCAAATGTGATTTGTGTGCAAAATTTGAGGTCAATCGAACATGACTTGATAGGTTTCAGCATCAAATGTAGAAGTTTAATAGGTTGGATTGCTGGTTCTGGTATGATCGCAATTGCGATGTTTAGGTCGCAAATGCGGCCATCGCATTTGCGAGGAAGTGTTCACAATTGCGAACCTGGGCTGCTGATGGAATGGATCATATTTGCGACAATATGGTCATTTTTGCAAAGCCTGAAGAGTTCGCATTTGCGAACTCTGTATCGCATTTGCGATGAAGGCCAACTCTGTCAGGGGTCGCATTTGCGATGCTTTCTTCGCATTTGCGAAGGTCGAGCCAAGGGCTTTTTATTCCGAGACTTGCTCATTTCCCTTATTTCCCACTTGGACTTAGGTGATTTTTGAGAGCATTTTGAGAGGGGGTTCCATCATCATAAAGAGGTAAGTGAATTCTTCTAGTTGCGAGTTAAATACAAGGTTTATATATGAATTTAGACATGAAAATTTATAGAAATTTGGGATTTTGAAGAAAAACCTAGAAATAAGTATTTTTTGATTTTTACCGCGAGTTTGGGCATGGAATTGAGAATAAATAATATCTTTGAGTTTGTAATGTTATGGGTAATGTTTATCTTCAAATATTTTTAGAATCCGGGCATGTGGGCCCGAGGGCTGCTTTATCAATTTTTTGAGCGAAGTTGGAAATTATTATAAATTGATCAATTATGAGTATTAGAGTATGTCTTGATTGGGTTGCATCTTATTTGACTAGTTTTGGATCGACGGTCATCGGGTTGAGGTGTTAGGGCGGCGTTGGAGTCGGTTTTGGAACATTAGAGTGAGGTAAGTCTCCTGCCTAACTCTGTGAGGAGAAAATTACCCCTAGGTGTTGTATATTGATGTGTCCTACTTGTTGTGGGGGCCACGTACGCGCGAAGTGATGAGAGCCCGTACGTAGCTACATTCATGTTATTGTCCAGGTAGGATTAGGTTCACATCATGCTATAGCTGTATTATTTGAGCAGTCTCTCGCCTATTAAATTCCACTATTTTACATTACTACTTGAGACTAGACTTGCTATTGTTGAGACTTCACGAGTTCATGATTAGTCACCGAATAATTTTACTCCTCTTACGACATGTTTCTGTGGTATATATGTTTCATTGAAAGGTTTTTGTTAAAGAAATTACAACTCACACGTTTATTTGTGAGTGGGGTCAAGGACCCGTCAAAGCCTCTTATTCTTATGGGATCGGGCCGTTCGCCTCGGCAGGATTTGAATTCCACTTCTTATGGGATCGAGCCATTCGCCTCTGCAGGATTTATGTACCACACTCTCATGGGAGCGGGCCGTTCGCCTCGGCAGTTTAATAGATATATCTATGGTTCGGGTCGTTCGACCCTCGGCAGTGCACAGTTTAAATATTTATTTTGGATCGGGCCGTAAGCCTCGGCATTTCCTATATCACATTCCCATGAAATTGTGCGTAAAACTTGGCAAGAAGCCAGTGTATCTGTAAATTCCGGATTTGAATTATGGTAGCCACTTGATGAGTTTCACTATACCTATATATATGCTTCGGTTAAGGAGGGAATTTCTAATGAAGAGCTTGAGTTCCTCGTAAAGAGAGGGGATTTATACCATGTGATTTATATTTGTCTATTTCACTTACTTACTCTGCCTCATACTTGCTACCTTTTTACTGTACCTTATGTTGTTGGACCACTAGTGAGTGTTGATGTCGACCCCTCATCACTAATTCTCTGGGGTTAGGCTAGATAGTTACTGGGTACACATTACTTAAGTACTCATACTACACTTGCTGCATATTTTTGTGCAGGTACGTATATGTCTAAAGACCCTGTGAGAGCAGAGGCGTGTGTATATGCGGGGACCTAGGTGAGCTGCATTCCTTTTGTCGACCGCAGCCAGCATTCTTCTTAAGAGTATTTATATTTTTCTATCCAATTTGTATTCCGGCAGTTATTGTATTTTATTATTATTATTTTTTTTTTAGTTAATACTCATGCACTTGTGACACCGAATATTTGGATAATTATGGGTTGTTCAGTATTTAAATTGTTAAAAGTATTATTATTTACTTTGTAAATCCCCATGCTTTACTATTTAAATTGCAGAAAAAATATAATTTCAAAAATAATAGAATGAGAACCAAATTAAGTATATATTATTGGCTTGCCTGACAGTGGTGTCCGGCGCCATCATGACCTTAATGAATTTTGGGTCGTGACAACATGATATCAGAGCACTAGGTTCACGTAGGTCTCACGAGTCATGAGCAAGTCTAGTAGAGTCTTGCGGATTGGTACAGAGACATCTGTACTTATCCTCGAGAGACTACAGGGCTGTTAGGAGAACTTCCCTTCTTGATTCCTTATCATGTGATTTGATTCCTTTGAGGCTTATGCCTTTATTTTCTTCCTACTCATTCTTGTACGGTGTTGGGCACTCGTGTCAATTGGGCACCAAGGAGTTGCAGTGGTACTACAGACGTGGAGCAGGATGTTTCTCCCTGCATATCTGATTGGGCTATTGTTGTCGCCTTGCGGAAGGCCGTCCTATCATTTCAGCTCAGCATCAGTGTTTCCTATGGTTTTGATATTTGAGCATTGATTGTTATGACGATTCATGCGTTGTTATCACACCATGTTGGTGTAATGGTAGGGTTCTTGTTTATGTGACGAGGCAGTAAATGACTTGTAAGGAGGTTTACTCAGTGCATGATTCAGAAGTTCAGCATTTTATTTCCGGCGGAGGAAAGGCAATCAGGCTAGAAATGTTTAGATTTGGGTTGATGGAATAATGGTACTTGGTATTTTCGAGCGCGGTAGAGTTCTCAATTGTGATGCGGTGTCATCGTCCTTGTTGAACGCGTTAAGGTTCACCGATGTTATGGCCTTCTTCAAATCGCCTTTAGGGTAGGGTATTGTGAAATAGTGCCGGGGAAGCGGCTGTCAGAGATCGTAGTGTGCAGTGGTTCAGGATTGAATCGGTGTTCCGGGTGTTGAGGTATCAAGGAAGACGATCTTCGGGGAGGTTTAAAGTTGGTGGCTATCTATTGGTTCAAGTGCTACGGAGATAGATATTGATTTAAGGAAACAATTGGGCAGTGAAGGATGAGGAAGGACATGTGGGAGGTGTCTGGTAGTGGATAAATCTAGAAGGCCAAGTGTGAGAAACACAAGTCGAGTAGTCGTTCAAAGGAGAGGGTTCGACCAGAGCGGGAGAATGGAAGAGTGGCATATGGGTTCTGTGGTAGGATAGCTGCACGCCTTGAGGAAAGTTAGAGTGATTTGGGATTCATGGTGGACAGTGACTAGGTCTACGGGCGTAATTTTGGAATATTGGCTTCCATGCGGAAGAAGGTTGGATAGGACAGAAATGAGTTGCTTGATATGAAGAAGGATATAACATGAAATTGGAGTGGAATGTATTGTCGCACCTTTAGTTGATGTCCGCGAGGAGTGAGAAGACTTGTACAACTGGTGAATGAGCACGAGCTCAGAATAGTTTAAGGATTTCATAGTAAGAGTACTCAGTGCAGCTTCGTTGGAAGATAGTGGCATGTAATTTCCACAAGTGGTTTATCTCTTGTGACCAGGTTAGCGGTCTTGTGGTGTTGACATAGCTTCTATGAAGGATTCTACTGGCTATTCGGTAAGAGGTCGGATATGTAAATGTGGCTAGTGATTCAGAGCGTTCATGAAATGTTAACAGAAGGATTTCGAGGAATTTGGTGGGTTGATTGTGCAAGATCATGTTGATGGGGGAGAAGGAATCTTGGTGGGTTCCAGAGTTATGCAATGGTAGCTTCAAGCTAAATAAGAGAGCCCCACCGCCTACGATTAGATTGCATGGTTTTCTATTTGTGGGGGTTTATGGTTATCAGTATATTGGTGGGTTATTACGACTAGGGAAATAGGACATCAATGGTGATTTGAGCAGAGGATTTGAGGAATATGTGCTACAATGGGCCTTATCAATTTATGATCAGGCTTTGGGAGGACTCAAGATTTGTGCTTCGTGTAGAGGTGATTTACAAGAAAGGTGATTCGGCTAGGTGTCTCTTTGAGACGGTGTTCATATGCTAGCAGGGCCTTGGAGTTTATTATATTTGGGACCGAGTCAGAGTGGGTGACTCTCGACAATGGTCCTAGTGGATTCAAAAGTTAAAGTGCGGTATCTAAGGATTTTGATTCCGTAGTATGGCTGAGTATCGAGCTTTTGCAGCAGGTTATGAAAAAGGGCTTGGAGTGTTTTATGTTGTCTTCGGTATGCGATGTATCATTGGAGGAATAGGAGAAAATAACTTCGGATTCATAGGGGAATTATCAGAATGGGTGTACCCTATTAGTGGTTCATGAGTTATGATGAAATTCTTGTACTCTTGCGTATTGGCATGATTAAGTGCAGTGGGTAGCATGGGGATTGGAAGTTGAGGATCAAAGTTGCAGTTCGGTGTTGATAAGAATGTCAAGAGCTCGGATGAGCAGGGAAGAATTCAGATGTTTAGAGTGAGCTGGTATTGCCTTTAGCGTCACCCAAGGTCAGTGTCTCGTGTAAGGGGATTTGTGTTCTGATTTGCGGATTCTCGATTTGATTTACAGCCTTAGTATGACCGTTGATATGGATGTGCAGACTTGTTACTTGGTGCAGAAGGTCGTGGGAGTGTATCCCACGGGAAGATTGTATAAGTATGACATGTAATCACTGGATTGATTAAAGATTTAAAACCAAGTATGGAGATTTTTGTACTATCGCTAATGTGAGAGTTTTGGCCTGGAAGACGCTCTATTCATTTGGTTGCGGACTGTGGGTGTTTTTGCCGGATTGACGGTTTTTCTTGTGTGTCATGGGGAGAAAAAGGGGTTATTGTGGATCCTTGAAAGGTTATTAGCTTAGTGCGGTACGATCAGAATAGACTTGAGGTCCGTGGATGGATCTAAGTATGAATGTGGGCTCTATATCAGGCCGGATGTGTTAATTTAAGCATAACGTTGTTTTCGGAGGGGTCTCCTGGCCTTGGATGTTATTTCTGTCATCAGCTATTTCATGTAATACTCTATTGTGCCATGTGGGTTGTGAGACGGTTTAATTATTCGCACTCGTATTGAGATCCCATGTAGTTTGTGGTATTATGTGAGCAGGATGGCTCCCGTGATGTAGACCAGATATCGCACCTTAGTTGTACTTGAGTTTTATAGCGTATGACGCTACCCCTATCCGCAAGATTTGTATTATGCACTTGGCGTGCTTATGGTTGATATTCAGGCATTTTGTGAGTATAAGCATTACGGCTCGATGTGTGTTTTTGTTAGATTATTATGTGTGGATCAGGTGGCACACCGCCACGGGTATATGGTTGGATCAGGTGGCACGCCGCCACAGATATGTTGTTTGGATCGGGTGGCACGCCGCAACGGGTATCATGGTTGGATCAGGTTGCATGTCGCAACGGTATCATGTGTGGATCGGGTTGCACACCGCAACAGTGTGATGTTGAGTACAGTTTCCCATTTCTATTAGGCAGAATAGCCTGACAAACACTTTTACATATTTCCGTTTGTTATCCCGGTCCCTATATTCAATAAAGTTTCATCGAGACACTTATAATTGTTCAAAGTCAATATTTTAAACACCTTTGACATTGCGTGTCTCTCAATCACATGATGCTAGAATCCACATCATATAAAATATGCTACATCACCTTTTCTTTTTAGTTTTACATGAAAAAATAAATAATACCATCACCTTATCCATCACTGTCATGCCACCAGATCTGGTGAACACCATGAACACTCCCATTTTCAGTTCCTCTATAAAAAACCTTCTTCCAGCACTACCTAAATCCTGTCGGCGTTCAGCAAGGCAGTTATAAATATCACTCAAAACTTCTCTGCTGACCAAACCCTTTAGTCACTCTCTATGATTAGTGGATTTTGTCCCTCGTCCCTTTTTTTCCTTATAACTATACATTGATAGTGCTCACGGTCCCTCAAAGTTCCACCATGTGCGGCGGCAAACACTAGTGAGCCTGTTCAAACATCAAAGGAATCGCACTTCCGCGGCGTTCGGAAGCGGCCATGGGGGCGGTAAGCGGCGGAGATTCGCGATCCATGGAAAAAGCCTCCATTCCTTCACTCATCACTTCTCGTCCCTCTTCCATTAAATCACGCTTCTAGAAAAAGGATTCCTAATATTACACTCCATCAGATTTGGGTAAATTTAACTTCATACATATATAACAACAACCATAATAAAAAATAAAGATTTCTATCAATCAAATTGCACGATTTTATATTGAAAACAAACATTGACAAAGCAAAAAATAATGGCAAACAAAGAATTAACTAGATCATGCAAAAGGAAATCAGATCTATCAAAGCTATTTTGAAAAGAAAAAGAAAAAGAAATGGGGAAGGGGCTGGGGAAAGAACGAGAAGGGGAGAAAAAAGAAATGGAGCAAAGGGCAGGGGGAAGAACGAGTAGGGAAGAAAAAGAGAAAGAAATTAAATGGGGGATGGGCTGGGTTAAAGATGGGAAGAGGAGGAATAAAGAGAAAAATAACAGGGGAGGGAGGGGATAAACTGAGAAAGAAACTTACAGTATGTTTTTTTAATTTCTTTTATTTTTTTCGTTTTTATTTTAATCATTTTTATTCTAAAATTTTATATTCACGCTCCTTGAAACTTTGATAAACACAGGGACCGGGATGACAAACATGAATAAGTACAAGTATTTACTAGGCTATTCTACCTATCTATTATTGTGTGTTTTGCTTCTCGTTTTTCGAGGAAGGCTTATAATATCTTTTCGGTTGTTTAAATTAGTTATGTGGGTTGTGTAGTTCTTTCCAGAGTTTATTCCATTATGTATCATATTCGAGTTTGTAGCTTGTTGGCACATTATGGCATTATATGAGACTTTTGGCAGTGTCTGAGGTGGCTTATTGTCTGAGCAGTTTGTACTAGGTGAGATGAGATTATTGGACCTGGGATCAGTGCGATCAGATTTATATGAGGCACATTAAAGAGTAAATATCGATATTCAGTCCAGAATAAGGTAATGATTCTTGTCGGGAGGAGATACTCCATGAATTATGATTCGGCAGGTTGTTATGAGTTCCTACACATCTCTTCTGTCGTGGCAGTATTGTGAGAGTTGGAACGAGACTTATATGCTTCATGAGGTGTGTTGTGGGCATCAGATTCATGGAATTTTGGCTATTGTTGTCAGAGGATGTTATTATGGTCATGTGAATAATGCAATGCATGGTGTGAATTCGGTAAGAGTATACAATCATGTATTAGTACATCATTTTGTGATTGATAAGGTTTCGTATGTTGGGAACGGACTTGGTAGAGAATTTCCGATGTTGGAATTTGGCTCTAAAGCTAATTTGACTAAATAAAAGGGAGAATTTTCAGATTTGCTCAAGCTAATGTGCTTAACTGAGTTGTGGTAGCACGGGTGGGTGCACGAGGTGTTAAATAATGATTTCGGACAACTCCAGAGTAGTTCTTAGCACGTTCGAGGACGAACGCATATTTAAGTGGGAGAGAATGTAATGACTCGACCGGTCATTTTGAGCACTAGCACGTCATTCAGCGAGTTGAGGCCCTGAGCAGCTTCACTTAAGGTATTATCACTTGTACGCGTGGTCGGAATTTAATTTAGGAAAGTTCGGAGTTGATTTAGAAAGAAAATTCTCATTTCGGAAGCTTTAAGTTGGAAAAATTAACTAAGGTGTGATTTTTGAGTAAACGACCTCGGAATCAGGATTTGAAGGTTCCAACAGGTTCGTATGATGATTTTGGACTTGGGCGTATATCCGGATTGTGTTTTGGATGAACCGGGAGCGTTTCGACGCCTATTATGGAAATTGACATTTTGGAAGAATTTCATAAATTTGAGTTGAAGTGAATTTCAATGTTATCAATGTCCGTTTGGGATTCTAAGCCTGGGAATAGCTCTGTATGGTGATTCTGGTATTGGGAGCGCATCCGGATGTGGATTTGGAGGTCTGTAGGTCATTTTGAAGTCATTTGGCGAAACTTGGAATTTGAAGGTTTTTGAGAAGTTTGACAGGGAAGGGCCTTTTTGATATCGGGGTAGGATTCTGATTTCGGAAGTTGAAGTAGGTCTATAATGTCAAATGTGACTTGTGTGCAAAATTTGAGGTCAATCGGACGTGATTTGATAGGTTTCGGCATTGAATGTAGAAGTTTTAAGTTCTATGGTTCATTAAGCTTGGAATGCGGTGCGATTCATGAATTCGACGTTGTTTGATGTGATATGAGGCCTCAAACAAGTTCGTGTTATATTTTTAGACTTGTATGTGTGTTTGGTTTGCAGCCCTATGGGCTCGGGTGAGTTTCAGAGTGGCTTCAGAGTGTTTTGCTAAGAAGTTAGACTGCTGGTTCTGGTATGATCGCAATTGCGATGTTTTGGTCGCAAATGCGGCCATCGCATTTGCGAGAAAGTGTTCGCATTTGCGAACCTGGGCTGCTGAGGGAATGGATCGCATTTGCGAAAATATGGTTGCTTTTGCAAAGCCTGAAGAGTTCGCATTTGCGAACTCTGTATCGCATTTGCGATGAAGGCCAACATTGTCAGGGGTCGCATTTGCGATGCTTTCTTTGCATTTGCGAACCCCCTGTCGAAAATGCGAGATCTGCGATTGGAGCCAAGGGCTTTTTGTTCCGAGACTTAGCTCATTTCCCACTTAGACTTAGGCGATTTTTGAGAGCATTGTGAGAGGGGGTTCCATCATTATCTAGAGGTAAGTGATTTCTTCTAGTTGCGAGTTAAATACAAGGTTTATATATGGATTTAGACATGAACATTTATAGGAATTTGAGATTTTGAAGAAAAACCTAGAAATTGGTATTTTCGGATTTTGACCACGAGCTTGGGCATGAAATTGAGAATAAATCATATCTTTGAGTTCGTATTGTTATGGGTAATGTTTATCTTCGCAAATGTTCAGAATCTGGGTAGGTGGGCCTGAGGGTTATTTTATTGATTTTTCGAGCGGAGTTGGAAATTGTTATAAATTGATTAATTATGCGTATTAGAGTATGTCTTGATTAGGTTGCATCTTATTTGACTAGTTTTGGATCGACGGTCACCGGGTTAAGATGTTAGGGCGGCGTTGGAGTCAGTTTTGGAATGTCGGAGTGAGGTAAGTCTCCCGTCTAACTCTATGAGGGGAGAATTACCCCTAGGTGTTGTATATTGATGTGTGCTACTTGTTGTGGGGGCCACATATGTGCGAGGTGATGAGAGCTCGTACGTAGCTACATTCATGTTGTTGTCCGGGTAGGCTTAGGTTCACATCATGCTATAGATGTACTATTTGAGCAGTCTTTCGCCTATTAAATTCCACTGTTTTACATTACTACTTGAGACTAGACTTGCTATTGTTGAGACTTCACGAGTTCATGATTAGTCACCGAATAATTTTACTCCTCTTACGACATGTTTCCGTGGTATATATGTTTCATTGAAAGGTTTTGGTTAAAGAAATTACAACTCACACGTTTATTCGTGAGTGGGGTCAAGGACCCATCAAAGCCTCTTATTCTTATGGGATCGGGCCGTTCGCCTCGGCAGGATTTGAATTCCACTTCTTATGGGATCGGGCCATTTGCCTCGGCAGGATTTATGTGCCACACTCTCATGCGAGCGGGCCGTTTGCCTCGGCAGTTTAATAGATGTATCTATGGTTCGGGCTGTTCGACCCTCGGCCGTGCATAGTTTAAATATTTATGTTGGATCAGGCCGTACGCCTCGGCATTTCCTATATCACATTCCCATGAAATCGTGCGTAAAACTTGGCAAGAAGCCAGTGTATCTGTAAATTCCGGATTTGAATTAAGGTAGCCACTTGATGAGTTTCACTATACCTATATATATGCTCCGGTTAAGGAGGGAATTTCTAATGAAGAGCTTGAGTTCCTCGTAAAGAGAGGGGATTTGTACCACGTGATTTATATTTGTCTATTTCACTTACTTACTCTGCCTCATACTTGCTACCTTTTTACTGTACCTTATGTTGTTGGACCACTAGTGAGTGTCGATGTCGACCCCTCGTCACTACTTCTCTAGGGTTAGGCTAGATACTTACTTGGTACACGTTGCTTACATACTCATACTACACTTGCTGCATATTTTTGTGTAGGTACGTATATGTCTAAAGGCCCTGTGAGAGCAGAGGCATGTGTATATGTGGGGACCTAGGTGAGCTGCACTCCTTTTATCGACTGCAGCCAGCAGAGTCTCCTTCAGAGTTTTTACATTTTTTTTGTCCAATTTGTATTCCGACAGTTATTGTATTTTATTTTATTTTTCCTAGTTAATACTCATGTACTTGTGATATCGGATTTTGGGATAATTATGGGTTGTTCAGTATTGAAATTGTTAAAAGTATTATTATTTACTTTGTAAATCCCTATGCTTTATTATTTAAATTGAAGGAAAAATATGATTTCAAAAATAATAATATGAGAACCAAATTAAGTATATATTGTTGGCTTGCCTGACAGTGGTGTCCGGCGCCATCACGACCTTAATGAATTTTGGGACGTGACACTTTTAGCTAAGATAATATAGGCAATGAAAGACAACTTTTTGTCACTCTTCTTTATGCTACTATAGAAAGGTATATCTGTACACAAAGTGTAACGACCCGATCGGTCGTTTTGAGCCCTAGCGCACCTTTCAGCGGTTTGAGGCCTTGAGTAGCTTCACTTAAGGTATTATGACTTATACGTGTGGTCATAATTGAATTTCGAAAAGTTCAGAGTTGATTTGGAAAGAAAATTCTAATTTCGGAAGCTTTAAGTTGGAAGAATTGACTAAGGTGTGAATTTTGAGTAAACGACCTCAGAATTGGGATTTGAAGGTTCCAATAGGTTCGTATGATGATTTCGGACTTGGGCATATGTTCGGGTTGAGTATCGGATCACCCGAGAATGTTTCGGCCCTCAGTATGGAATATTTCAGCGTTTGAAGTGAGATTTTAATGTTCTCAATGTACGTTTGGGGTTCCAAGCCTTGGAGTAGCTTCGTTATGTCAATTATGACTTGTGTGAAAAATTTGAGGTCAATCAGACCTGATTTGATAGGCTTTGGCGTCGTATGTTGAAGTTTGAAGTTCTAAAGTTCATTAAGCTTAAATTGGGGTGCGATTCGTAGTTTTAGCATTGTTTGATGTGATTTAAAGGCTTGACTAAGTTCGTATGATATTTTAGGACTGGTTGGTATATTTGGCCGAGGTCCCGAAGGCCTCGGATGGATTCCAGATGGTTAACGGAGTGATTTTGGCCTTATGAAAAGGGCTAGTGGAAGCATATCTGGTGTAACCGCACCTGCGATGTTTTGGCCGCAGGTGCGGAGCCGTAAAAGTGGCACTGTGGCCGCAGAAGCGACCTTTGGACTAGTTGGGATGGCCACAGATGCAAGTGTATTTCCGCATCTGCGAGGGGTGCTCCGCAGAAGCAAAAAATGAGAGGGACAGTTGGGTCGCAGAAGCGTTGGGGTATCCGCACATGCGGGAGCACAAAAGCGCGTGGTTGGCCGCAGAAGCGGTCACGCAGAAGCGAAATGTTGTCTGCAGAAGTGGATTTCGCCTGGCTTGGAGGGAACCACACCTGTAATGGATTTTCCGCAGGTGCGACTGGTGTCTGCAGGTACGGAAAGTCGCTTGGCAGTAAGGTTTTATAAAAATGGGACTTGGCCCATTTTTCTTCGATTTTTCACTTGGTTGAGACGATTTTGGAGAGCTTTAAGGTGAGATTTTCATCAAGCAACACACAGTAAGTGATTCCCACCTATTACAAGGTAAATACATAGTTTGTATAAGGATTTAAACATGGAAATTAGTAGAAATTGTAGAGTTTTTGTAGATAACCTAGAATTTGGCATTTTTAGAATTTGACCACTAAATTGGACATGGAATTAGGTATCAATTATATATTTGAGTTCATGCTGTTATGGGTAAAGCTTATCTCCGAGGATTTTTGAAATTCTGGTGCGTAGGCCCAAAGGTATATTTTTATAGACTTTTCGAGCGGAGTTAGGAATTTGTTTCAATTGATTAATTTTGGGTATTAGAATATATTATGACTAGTTTGCACGTTGTTTGAATAGTTTTGGATTGACGGGCTTTGGTTTGAGGTTTTAGAGAGGCCTTGGAGCCGGTTTTGGAACTTCGGAGCGAGGTAAGTCTCCTGTCTAACTTTGTGAGGGGGAAACTACCCCTAGGTGATGTATTTGTTATGTGTTACTTATTGAGGGGGCTACATACGCACAAGGTGACGAGAGTCCGCGCGTAGCTAGATTCATGTTATGTCCGGGTAGACCTAGGCTCACACCATGCTATAACTGTACTACTTGAGTTGTTTCATGTCTATTAAATTCCTTTATTTTTATGATGCGGCTTGAGAATAGACTTGTGTAGAGTAATGGACTTGCCATCGTAGAGATTTGACGGGCTTCATGATTAGCCGCTATATAATTTTACTCTCCTGAAATTCTCCCGTGTTATGCGTTCTCATCGAAATGTTCCCTTAAAATCTATAACTCACACGACTATTCGTGAGTAGGGTCGAGGACCCGTCAAAGCTTCTTATTCTAATGGGATCGGTTCGCCTCGGCAGGATAGATACATCTATGGTTCGTGCCATTCGACCCTTGGTAGTGCGCACACTAATGGGATCGGGCCGTACGCCACAACACGATTTATGTACCACACTCTCATGGGAGCGGGCCGTTTGCCTCGGCAATAAAGTAGATGTATCTATGGTTTGGTAATGTTATGATGGATCTGGCCATACGCCTCGTCATTTCTGTGAAATACTATCATGAAATCATGCGTAATAATGAGAAAGAAGCCAGCTTATCTGTGAGCTTCCCCTAATTGAGCTATGACGACCTACCTGGTAAGGTCCACATTATATATACTATGATTGATGAGGTAACTACTTGCTGAGAGCTTGAGATATCTTTGAGAAAAGAGCTGTACCATGTATTTACACCTGTTATTTTTGTTTACTTATTCTGATTCACATATGTTTACTCCTAATACATCTGTCTTACTGGACCTCTAGTAAGTGTCAATGTCTACCCCTCGTCACTGCTTCTCTTTGGTTAGGCTAGATACTTACTGGGTACGCGTTGATTTACGTACTCATGCTGCACTTGCTGCACTTTTTGTGCAAGTACTTATATGTCTGATGGTCTTTTGGGCGCAATTGTGCGACTATTGCGGGAACTTACCGTGAGCTGCTTT
This sequence comes from Nicotiana tomentosiformis, assembly GCF_000390325.3. Classification (NCBI taxonomy): domain Eukaryota; kingdom Viridiplantae; phylum Streptophyta; class Magnoliopsida; order Solanales; family Solanaceae; genus Nicotiana; species Nicotiana tomentosiformis. The sequence continues at coordinate 40,642,522 of NC_090821.1, read as the reverse complement.
TCATGTTACGCTCAGCAGCCTACAGAGTCTCCATCAGAGTTATTTATATTTTTTCTGTCTAAATTTGTATTCTAGACAGATGTTGTATTTTATTATACCTCCTAGTTGATGCTCATGCACTTGTGACACTAGGTTTTGGGGGTTCCTAGTTTTGTTAGTCGTTGCAGATCGCATAGTTATTAACATTTTCCCCTATATATTCCATTTTATACTATTTAAGTAATGGAAACTACGATTTCAAAATAATAAAATGAGTAATTAAATAATTCAATCATTGTTGGCTTGCCTGACGACGATGTTAGGCGCCATCACGACCCATAGTGGATTTTGGGTCGTGACAGCTTTGTATCAGAGCATTAGGTTCACTTAGGTCTCACGAGTCATGAGCAAGTCTAGTATAGTCTTTCGGATCGGTACGGAGACGTCTGTACTTATCTTCGAGAGGCTACATAGCTGTTAGGAGCACTTCCATTCCTTATTCCTCATCGTGCGATTTGATTCCATTGAGGCTTGTGCCTTTAGTTCCTTCCTATTCAATCTTATGCGACGCGAAGCGCTATTATCAATTGGGCGTTGAGGAGTTGTAGTGGTACTACAGATGTGGTGTAGAGTATTTTCCCTGTGTGTTTGGGCAGGCTATTATCGTCGCCTTGCGGAAGGTTATTCTTTGTTCCAGCTCAATATCTATATTCTCTATGGTTTCGAGACTATGCACAGATTGCTATGATGTCTATGCGTTGTTATCGCACAATGTTGGTTCAATTGTAAGATGCTCGTTTATGTGTTGAGGCAGTGAATGGCATGAAGAGAGGATTTCTCGGTGCATGATTAAGGGGTTAAACATTTAATTCCCTATGGTTTGGTTGTTTCGCGTGGAAGGGATTTTGGTCAGAAGCATTTTTGTGCTTCGCGAACGTGAGGATGCTTCTGCGTTCGTGAAGAAGGCACGCCTGTGCAGAATATAAGTTTAAAAAATGAGGGTTTTGAGTTCATAACACAAAATCGATTTGGGAGCTCGGTAGAAGGCGATTTTTGAAGAGATTTTTCACGTGGGTGTTTGGGGTAAAGTGATTCCTATCAAGTTTTGGATAATTTCCATAATTTTGCCTTTGATTCCATCATTAAATTTGTGATTTGGGATGGAAAATTGGGGAAAATGAAGAAGAGTTCTTAGGCTAGATTTTTGAGATTTTGAATGGGACTTTGATATCGGATTTGAGTAAGTTTGGTATGGTTAGACTCGTGGTTGAATGGTCTTTCGGGTTTTTTTGATTTTTTTCAAATTTCGATACGTGGGCCCGGGGGACGACTTTTGAGCCGATTTTTGATTTTGATTAATAACTTAGCATTTTCTTATGGAGTTGATTCCTTAAGACCGTATTGATTATATCGAATTGTTTATGCCTAGATTCGAGGCATTCAGAGGCCGTTTTGCGAGGCAAGGGTAAATTGGAGTAGAGATTTGCTCGGATTAAGGTAAGTAACAGTTCTAAATTTGGTTCTGAGGGTACGAAACCCCGTATTACGTGTCATGTATTTGGTTTTGAGGTCAGGTAAATGCTAGGTGACGGGCGTGTGGGCGTGCACCGTAGAAATTGTGACTTGGTCAAATTCCATGGGACTGTGTTGTAAATAATCTGTTGTTATCTGTTATTTCTCCATGTATTAGAGAAATTGAACTACAAATCATGTTTGGACTACGCGTGTGCATTGTAGGGACCCACAGAGGTCGTGTACATGTTGAATTATTTGCTAAATTGTTGTCTTATACTCAGTCACAATTTATTTGTATATTACATCTCAACCTCTATTATTCATTGTTGATGCATCATATCATTGCTACCTGGGCTGCTTATTATGATTTCTATGAGCCCGAGAGACTGTAGAGGTTGGTGACTGAGTGAAGCCGAGGGCCTGGTTGTGAGATATTATACTATAGCACGTAAGTTGTTCATGCATCACGTGATTTGTCCGTGCGGATCCAGATATTATGATACATTACGTGATTTGTCCGTACAGCACGTGAGTTGTCCGTACAGATCCAGATATTATATTATAGTACGTGAGTTGTCCGTGTAGCATGTGAGTTGTCCATGCAGATTATAGAGCTTGGGCTGAAGGAGCCCCTCCGGAGTCTGCACATACCCCAGTGAGCGCAGGTACCTATTGAGTGCAAGTGCCGATTGCTGAGTGCTGAATGCTGAGTGATGAGTGAATGGGAAGGTTGAGCGACTGTGGCCCTGAGAGGATGCATTTGATTTCATATTTGTTGCACTTAGTTTCCATGTATTACTGTCTTGATAATTTCTGAAAGATATTACACTCTGTTCAGTTGAACTTGACATGAAATTACTGTTTTGGCCTTAATTGTCGAACTTGAGAGCATGCCTACTTTCTTATGTTGAAATCACTATAATTGAACTATAACTGTAAGGCTCGTCACTACTTTTAGTTCTTTATTTAGTATTGTTACTTGCTGAGTTGGTTGTACTCACACTACACCCTGTACTTCGTGTGCAGTTCTAGGTGTTCCTGGACACAGTGGGTATTGATTTCCGCGCCCAGTTGATCTTCTAGAGATTTCGAGGTAGCTGCCGGCGTTTCGCAGACTTTGTTTCTCCTTCCCTATCTTTTCACTTATTGTATTTGGTTTTAGATTTTCATAGACATTATTTTTTTTCCGGACTTGTGATGTATAGATGCTCATGTATTCAATGACACCCCGATGTTGGGAATTTTCGCGTTGTATTTTGGATTTTCTATCCTGTTTATGAGAAGTTGTTATCATTTAAACTATTTTAAATCCATTTTCTGTTAAGTTTTGGAGTTATTTCATAAATGTCGGCTTACCTAGTACCACGATAGCCGTCATCATGACAGGTTAGGAGTTTGGGTCGTGATATGAAGCATCTGCAAAGAATACTACTTGCTACCCGATAAGAGGTCGAGTGTGTGACTGTGACTGATGATTCAGAATGTTCACAAAAAGCTTAACATAAGACTTCGAGAAATTTGACGGGTTAATGGTGCGGGATCATGGGAAATAAGAAGAAGGAATCATTGTGGGCTCTACATTATGTGATGATAGCTTAAAGCTAAGTGGGGGAGCCCCACTGTCTACAATTGGATCACGTGGTTGTTGGCTTGTGCAGCTTCTGGTTATCGGTGCATTGATGGATTATTTGTGACTAAGAATGGGAAACATCTGGTGTAATTCGAGTAGAGAAATTGATAGATGTGTGCTATATTCCGCCCTATCGATTCATGTGCAGGTTTTGGGAAGACTGATAGTGTATGCTTTGTGGATGTGATGTACAAGGAAAAGAATTCAGCCAGTTGCTTCTTTGAGAGGGTGTTCATGTGCTCGCAGAGTGTTAGAGTTGGTTAGATTCGGGATCAGATCAGAGTGGGTGCCTCTCAACAACGATCCTAGTAAGTTCAAGAATTAAGGTGCAGTGCCTAAGGATTTAGGGTCTGTTGTGTGGTTAAGGATCGAGTTTTGGCAGTGGATTACGAACGGGTCTTGGAATTTTCTATGTTATTATCGGGTATGCGGTGCTGTATTGGAGTAAAGGAAGAAATAGCTTCAGATTTGCAGAAGGTCTTGCAAAAATGGGTGTACTAGTTGGAGATGCTATTGTGCGCTTGAAGTGTATGAGATGATTCATGGGTATTGAGACGATGAGATCTCGCGATTCGGGTCACTCGGAATGAGTGCTATTATTATTTAAGATAGCTCAATAGTATATTGAAAAAAGTTGGTCGGTTAGTAATGGTTGAATCGGGATGGTCGTGGAAACGATCAGTTCCTTCATTGTGTAAAGTTATATATGTGGTTTGTGGTTGTACGTGTGGGCTGGGCAGCCCCCATGATCTGATTGAATTAGGAGGTATTGAATTTAAATGGCTTTGTTGTTTAAATGAATTCCGGAAGAGTTATGACGGTTTAGATCACGATTTGAGGTTGTATTTCTTACGATTTGAGAATTCAGTTGCGTGTTGCATGGGTTCTTCGAAAATGAGTTAAGTGAAAGGCTTCTAGATAATGAAGTGTTAATTCTACTGGTAGTTCAGGAGTTATGATGAATTAATGTATTATCGCGTATCGGCATGATGGGTGCAGTGGGCGGTATGGGAATTGGGAGTTTAGGATCAAGGTTGCAGTCCGGTGTTGATAAGAATGTCATGAGCTCGGATGAGCAGGGAAGAATTCAAATGTTTAGAGTGAACTGGTGTTACCTTAGTGTCGCATGAGAATGGCGTTTTGTAGAAGAGGCATTTTGTATTGATTGCGGATTGTGATTTGCTTTACAGAATTAGTACAGTTGGTGGTATGGATATGTGGACTTGGCTACCTGGGCGGAAAGTCGTAGGAGCGTTCCCCACGGGGAATTGTATGAGTGTGACATGCTAGTCACTTGATGGTTAAAGATCGAAACCAAGTATAGAGATTTTTGGTACTATCATTAATGTGAGGGTTTATGCCTGGAAGTCACTCTATTCCTTTGGTTGTGAACTGTGGGGGTCATGCCGGATCAAGACGGCTTGATTATTCACACGTGTTGAGGTCCCGTGTAGCTGGTGGTGTCATATGAGAAGGATGGCTCTCAAGATGCATGTCATTTATCACACATTAGTCGTGCTTGGGTTTTGTGGCGTATTGCGCTATCCGTCTCCCCAGAGTTATATTTCTGCACTTGGCGTGATTGTAGCCGATATTTGGTATTCCGTAGGTAGAAGCATTTTATCTTGATGGATATGTCCTTATTTATTGTTATGAGTGGATCGGGTGGCACGCCGCCACGGGTACGTTATTTGGATCGGGTTGCATGAAGCAACGGTATCATATTCGGATCGGGTAGCATGCAGCAACAGTGTTATGTTGAGTATGGTTCCCTATATCTATTCCTGCATATTTTGTTTCTCATCCTCTGAGGAGGGTTCATAACCTTTGTTCGACCGTTCTATTCGTTGCGCGGGCTGGATAATTCTTTTCCAGAGTTCGTTCCTCCTTATGTGTCACATTCGGGATGCAGCTTGTTGGCACATTGATGGCGTCATATGAGATCCGAGTCGGTGTTCGAGGTGGCTTACTGCCTGAGCAGCTTGTACTGGGTGAGACGAGATTATTGGACCTGAAATTTGCGTAACCAGCTTTATATAAGGTACCTAAAAGGGGAAAATATCATTATTCAGTTCAGAATGAGGTGATGGTTCTTGTCAGGAGGAGAGACTTCATGAATTACTGATTCGGCAGGTGGTTATGAGTTTCTACACGTCTCTTTTGCCGTGAAAGTATTGTGAGAGTTGGAACGGGATTTATACACGTCATGTGATGTATTACGGGCACCGGATTGGTGAAATTTCAGCTATTGCAGTCGGAGGATGTTATTTTGTGCAACCGACTTACGTGGTGCATGGTGTGATTTCAGCATAGATGCATGATCATGTTTTGGTACAGTGTGTGGTGATTGGTACGGTGTTCGTGTGTTAGAATCATGCCTTGTAAAGAAATTCAGAATTTGGAACTTGGTTATAAAGCTTGTTAGCTAAGGTTATAGGGTGGATTTTCAGTCTGGCTCAAGCTAGTGTGTCCAATCAGAATGTGGTGGCACGGGTAGGTGCACAAGGTGTTGTACAATGATTTTGGACAACTCCAGAGCAGTCCTTAGCACGTTCTAGGACAAACGTAGGTTTAAGTGGGGGAGAATGTAATGACCCAACCGGTCGTTTTGAGCCCTAGCGCGCCGTTCAGTGGTTTGAAGCCTTGAGATAGCTTCACTTCAGGTATTACTACTTATACGTATGGTCGGATTTGAATTTCGGAAAATTCGGAGTTAATTTAGAAAGAAAATTCTAATTTTGGAAGCTTTAAGTTAGAAGAATTAACTAATGTGTGACTTTTGAGTAAACAACATCGGAATCGGGATTTGAAGGTTCCAATAGGTTCGTATGATGATTTCGGACTTGGGCTACGTTCGGGTTGAGTATCGGATCACCCGGGAGCGTTTCAGCGCTAAGTATGGAAGGTTGATATTTTGAAAGATTAAGAAATTCCTATGTTTGGTTTGAAGTGGGATTTTAATGTTATAAATGTCCATTTAGGGTTCCGAGCCTTGGAGTAGCTTCGTTATGTCAATTATGACTTGTGTGCAAAATTTGAGGTCAATCAGATCTGATTTGATAGGTTTCGGCGTCGTATGTTGAAGTTTGAACTTCTAAAGTTCATTAAGCTTGAATTGGGGTGTGATTCACGGTTTTAGCATTGTTTGATGTGATTTAAAGGCTCGACTAAGTTCGAATGATGTTTTAGGACTGGTTGGTATATTTGGTCGAGGTCCCAGGGGATTCTGATGGATTCTAGATGGTTAACGGAGTGATTTTGACCTTGTGAAAAGGGCTGGTGGCAGCATATCTGGTGTAACCGCACCTGTGAGGTTTTAGCCGCAGGGGTGGAGCTGGTGAAGCGGCACTATGGCCATAGAAGCGACCTTTGGACTAGATAGGATGGCCGCAAATGCGAGTGTATTTCTGCATCTGCGAGCTAGCAGATATGAGGGGAGCTCCGCAAAAGCGGAAAATGAGAGGGGCAGCTGGGTCGCAGAAGCGTAGGGATATCCACACATGCGAGAGCGCAGAAGCGCGTGGTTGGTCGCAGAAGCAAATTTTGCATGGCTTGGAGGGAACTGCACCTGCGATGGATTTTCCGCAGGTGCGGAGCCGCAGGTACGGCCAGAGTCCGCAGGTGCGGAAAGTCACTGGGCAGTAAGGTTTTATAAAAACGGGACTTGGCCCATTTTTCTTCCATTTTTCACTTGGTTGGGGCGATTTTGGAGAGCTTTAAGGGGAAATTTTCATCAAGTAACACAAGGTAAGTGATTCCCACCTATTACAAGTTAAATACATGGGTTGTATAAGGATTTAAACATGCAAATTAGTAGAAATTGTGGGATTTTGTTAGAAAATCTTGAATTTGGCATTTTTGGAATTTGACCACGAAATTGGACATGGAATTACATATAAATTATATATTTGAGTTTGTGGTGTTATGGGTAAAGCTTATCTCCGAAGATTTTTGAAATTCGAGCGCGTAGGCCCAAAGGTATATTTTTATAGACTTTTCGAGCGGAGTTAGGAATTTGTTTAAATTGATTAATTTTGGGTATTAGAATATATTTTGACTGGTTTGCACGTTGTTTGAATAGTTTTGGATCGACGGGCTTTGGTTTGAGGTGTTAGAGAGGCCTCGGAGCCTGTTTTGGAACTTCGGAGTGAGGTAAGTCTCCTGTCTAACTCTGTGAGGGGGAAATTACCCCTAGGTGATGTATTTGTTATGTATTACTTATTGCGGGGGCTACGTATGCACAAAGTGATGAGAGTCCGTACGTAGCTAAATTCATGTTATGTCCGGGTAGACTTAGGCTCACACCATGCTATAGCTGTACTACTTGAGTTATTTCATGTCTATTAAATTCCTTTATTTTTATGATGCGGCTTGATACTAGACTTGTATAGAGTAATGGACTTGCCATCGTAGAGATTCGACTGGATTCATGATTAGCCACTATATAATTTTACTCTCCTGACAAAATTCTCCCGTGTTATGCGTTCTCATCGAAAAGTTTCCTTAAAATCTATAACTCACACGACTATTCGTGAGAGGGGTCGAGGACCCGTCAAAGCTTCTTATTCTAATGGGATCGGGCCGTTCGCCTCGGCAGGATAGATACATCTATAGTTCGTGCCGTTCGACCCTCGGCAGTGCGCACACTAATGGGATCGGGCCGTATGCCATGGCAGGATTTATGTACCACACTCTCATAGGAGCAAGCCGTTCACCTCGTCAATAAAATAGATGTATCTTTGGTTTGGTAATGTTATGATGGATCGGGCCGTATGCCTCGACATTTCTGTGAAACACTATCATGAAATCATGCGTAATAACGGGAAAGAAGCCAGCATATCTGTGAGCTTCCCCTGATTGAGCTATGACCCTACGTGCTAAGGTCCACATTATATATACTCCTATTGAGGAGGTAACTACTAGCTGAGAGCTTGAGATATCTTTGAGAAGAGAGCCGTACCACGTATTTACACCTGTTATTTTCGTTTACTTACTCTGATTCACATATGCTTACTCCTACTGTATCTGTCTTATTGGACCTCTAGTAAGTGTCGATGTCGACCCCTCGTCACTACTTCTCTTGGGTTAGGCTATATACTTACTGGGTACGCGTTGATTTGCGTACTCATGCTACAATTGGTGCACTTTTTGTGCAGGTACTTATATGTCGGATGGTCTTTTGGGCGCAACGGCACGACTATTGCGGGGACTTACCATGAGCTGCTTTCCATGTTACGCTCCGCAGCCTACAGAGTCTCCATTAGAGTTATTTATATTTTTTCTGTCTAATTTTGTATTCTAGATAGATGTTGTATTTTATTATATCTCCTAGTTGATGCTCATGCACTTGTGACACCAGGTTTTGGGGGTTCCTACCTTTGTTAGTCGTTGCAGATCACGTAGTTATTAATATTTTTCCCCTGTATATTCCATTTTATACTATTTAAGTAATGGAAACGACGATTTCAGAATAATAAAATGAGTAATTAAATCAATCAATCACTGTTAGCTTGCTTGACGGTGTTGTTAGGTGCCATCACGATCTATAATGGATTTTGGACCGTGACACAAAGTAACCGAAACTTTTGACATTTAACCGAAACTGTCTGCTTGCACTTTGAAATTTATATTTACCAATACTACTCTCTGATATCATTGTATCAAGAATCAGTATCAAATAGCTTCTCAAAACAAGAAGCGAAAATCAAATATTATTGTTTACGACGGTTCAACTCTAGTGAATCAAATTGTTTAACCAACTATGCAAAATGATATACTGAAATGATGAGCTTATATGATGTCAAACAATTTAAGAATATCTACTAAAGAAATATTGGCCAAACAGAACTGCCTCAGAATTTTGTTTTTGTATTCTTTTATTAATAAAATTTGAATGAAAAATGTTGCTCGATATAGTTGATGTGGAGTTATTGAATGCAACATGGTGCTCGAAAGATAAAGCAAACAAAATTGAAGCCCTGCTCCTTTGATTTATAAGCAAAAGAACCTATAGGAAGTTAGCTTCATTATCATAACCATAAATTGGGAAAAGACCCATGGTAAATTAACCAATTTATAACCAGGTACTCTCAATAGTAAAAAAAAAGGAACATGCATATGCAGAATGATGTGAAAATACTGGAATGCATATATAGAAAGCCAAAATTATAAAAGTGAAGACTCAAAAGAAATACATACCCTTGAACTCCAATGATCGGTAACAACAAAAGTAAATAGCAGAGAGATAATTATTACCTTTGTAAGTGAAGAAAATGAAGAATAAGTCTAGATGGGGCCATGGGGGACTCTGAGCATAGAATATTCGAGATGAAGAACATAAAGAGAATTTGAGAGAAACGAAAATTCCAAATAGAGAATGAATGAGGTGGCTGTTGAAATCTGTAACGACCCGGCCAGTCATTTTGAGAGTACTAGCCCCGAAACCCTATTTGTTTCTCATGCTATTTCATTTTTGGATTTTATGACTTGCCGGGAGGATTTGTTTTTGGTTTTGGAGTGAAATGGGACACATAGTCCCTAAGTTGGGAGTTTAAGTTCTAGGAATGACCATAGTTTGATTTGTATGAAGACGACTCCGAAATAGAGTTTTGACGATTCCAATAGCTCCGTAGGGTGATTTTGGTCTTAGGATCGTGTTCGGATGTCAAATTGGAGGTCCGTAGGTTATTTTAGCGTCAATTGGCGAAAGTTGGAAAATGGGAGGATTTTTAGGAAGTTTGACCGGGAGTGGACTTTTTGACATCGGGGTCAGATTCTAATTTTGGAAGTTGGAATAGATCCATAATGTCAATTATGATTTGTGTACAAAATTTGAGGTCAATCGGACTTGATTTGATAGGTTTCGGCGTCGGATGTAGAAGTTAAAGTTTTAAAGTTTATTAGGCTTGAATCGATGTGCAATTCATATTTTTAGCATTGTTTGATGTGATCTAAAGGCTTGACTAAGTCCGTATGATGTTTTAGGACTTGTTGGTAATTTTTGGTTGAGGTCCTGGGGGCCTCGGGTGTGATTCGGGTCATCGTCGGATAATTTTTGGACTTAGAGGATTTCTGGTGCTGGGCTGGTTCTGGTGTCTTCGCACATGCAGTGGGGTTGGCCGCAGGTGCGGTCTCGCATAAGCGAGCTTTGAGTCACAGATGTAGGGGCGAAGAGGATGGCCAGTGGTCGCAGATGTGACGTGAAGGCCACATAAGCGGAATCGCTCCTGCGGATGAGTGATAGTAGAAGCGGATGAGTATGCGTAGATGCGCACCCGCAGAAGCGGAAATGGGCGAGGAAGCTGGGACCGCAGAATCGGCTGGGAGCCCGCAAAAGCAAGTCCACAGGAGCAGATGAGGAGACCATAGGTGCAAGGTTAACCGTAGAAGCAGATAAGTTGTCACTTCTGCGACGCCGCAGATGCAGCTAAGTTTCCGCAAAAGCGGAAGTGCTGGACAGAACACTTAAATACAAGGGTTTGCGATTTTGTCTCATTTCAACATTGTGAGCTCGTGTTTTGGTGATTCTTGAGAGGTGTTTCAAGGGATTTCTTGAGGTAAGTCTCTTGTACTTATTTTTGAACAATAGCCTTGTTTTCCCATTGGTTTTCCCACCTAGATTGTGTGTGTTTAAGGTGGAATTTGGGAGTTTGAGACTAGGGATTTGGAGTGTTAAATTTGGGGATTTGAGAGGCGACTTGGTGTCGGATTTTGGTAATTTTGGTATGGGTGAACTCGATATCGAATGGGTGTTCGTATTTTGTGACTTTTACCCGATTACGTGACGTGGGCCCGGTCAACGTTTTAGGGCAATTTTTTGATTCTTTGCCAAGTCGTAGATTTATGATTTAAATTAGTTTCGTGTAGTTGTATTCATGATATATAATTGCTTTTGGCTAGATGTAGGCCATTCAGAGTCGGAAAATCAAGGGAAAGGCATCCTTATCGATTGATTGAGCGAGATTTGAGGCAAGTGACTTGTCTAACCTTGTGTGGGGGAAATCCCCTTATGATTTGGTACTGTTGTAACAATTGCGATATTTGAGCGCCGTGTACGCGAGGTGACGAGTGCGTACATGGTCTAATTGTAGAAATTTCGGTTCTTGCTGAGTTGTCTTCTTTTAAATCCCTTAACTGAGTTGCCTTAACATATGTAGTGATCATGTTTAGCCTAGTATCGCATGTCTACGTGCCTTAACTCTTACTTGAAATTTTTGCAACACGCTTAGTTGAATTAACTATTTCCCTTGATTTGAATTAAATCTTTAGCTGTAAGATTTCTTCCTGTAAATTCGTTGTTCCTTCGGTTATCAGCTGCATATTTACTTTGGGACTATGAGGCGGTACCTCGGGAGATACCCCCGTCTTTCATATTTACTTTGGGACTACGAGGCGGTACCTTAGAAGATCCCCCTGTCGTGCATATTTACTTTTGGGACTACGAGGCAGTACCTCGGGAGATCCCCCTGTTGAGCATTTACTCTTGGGTTACGAGGCGATACCTCAGGAGTGCCCTTGTTATTTACCTCTATTTTTTGTACTGTTATTTTCCGAAACTTCTCGTTGTTTAAATTCTCAGTCATTTCAAAATATTATTATATCTTCTGCCTTGCTTATTTTTAAACCAGTAGGGCCCTGACGTGACCTCGCCACTACTCTACCAAGATTTGGCTTGGCACTTACTGGGTACCGTTGTGGTCTACTCATACTATACTTCTGCACATCGTTTTGTGCAGATCCAGGTTCTTCTCACCAGACCAGATACCAGTGAGTTGGATCGCACGTGGAGACTTCAAGGTGTATCTGCCAGTGTCCGCAGACCTCGGAGTCCCCCTATATCATTATTATGTTGTTTTCCCTTATTCTCTTTAGACTTGATGTATAGAGATACTTAGTATTTGCTCTTAGAAGCTTGTGACTTATTTCTACCGGATTTTGGGAGTTGTAATTATTTAAATCGCAGTTTCTAACTATATATCATGTGTAGAGATTTGAGTTCATATTGTTATTCAGTTATTCCGCAATTGTTAGGCTTACCTAGTGTTAGAGACTAGGTGCCATCACGATATCCTACGGAGGGAAAATGGGGTTGTGGAAAGTTAGTATTAGAGCATTAGGTTCATAGTTGTTATGAGTCACAAGCAGGTTTGGTAGAGTCTCGCGGATCGGTACGGATACGTCTGTGCTTATTTTCAGGAGGCTATGGAATTGTTAGGAAAAGTTTCACTTCTTTGATTCCTTATCGTGCGAGATTTTGACTTCGAATTCTAAATTTCTGTCTTTCTATTCTCTCACAGATGGTGAGAACTCGTACAACTGGATCGGATGACCAGACACCCCCGCCCCCTGCTAGAGCCGCGAGAGGCCGGGGCTTGGGTAGAGGCTGAGGACATCCACGTGGTGCAACCAGAGCACCCGCACGGGCTGCTACAGAAGAGCCACCAGTAGCTCCCGTTGGAGGGCAGACACCTGAGATGCCTGTTACTACACCAGACCTCGAGGAGACTCTAGCCCAGTTTCTGAGCATGTTCAACACCTTGGCTCAGGTAGGATTGATACCACTTGCTCCTGCCACATCTCAAGACGAGGGAGGAGCCCAGACTCCCATCGCCGGTACCCCAGAGCAGCGAGTTCAGGTCGACCAGGTTCCAGAGATTATACCGATGCAGCCGTTAGCTCCAATTCAGCCCGATATTAGGGCAGGAGCTTCTGAGGTAGAGCAGCTCAGGCTCGAGAGGTACAAGAAGTACCACCCTCCTACTTTCAGTGGCTTGGCGTCAGAGGATGCCCAGGGTTTTCTTGAGGAGTGCCACCGTATCCTCCGTACTATGGGTGTTGCGGAGACTATTGGGGTTTCTTTCACTACGTTCCAGCTTAGAGGAGCGACTTATCAATGGTGGCACACATACGAGTTGGATAGTCTGGCTGAGGCAGCTTCACTCACTTGGACTCAATTATCAGATATGTTCTTGAGGAAGTATGTTCCCCAGAGTCTCAGAGATGCTTGGCGTGCAAAGTTTGAGCTGTTGCACAAGGGTGCTATGATCGTGTCAGAATATGCGATCCGATTCAGTGATTTGGCCAGGCATGCACCAGCCTTGGTTGCTACTGTTTGAGAGCGGGTTAGTCGGTTTATTGAGGGGCTCAACCTCAGTATCAGATTGAGCATGGCCCGAGAGTTAGAGATAGATATTGCATACCAGCAGGTAGTAGGGATTGCTAGGAGGTTAGAGGGTATGCTGACTCGGGATAGAGATGAGAGGGAGGGCAAGAGGTCTCAAGAGTCTGGCACTTATAGTGGTACTCGTGCCCCAGATACAGCTCGTCAGAGCATAGGTTATATGGGTTTCCATGTTCATTCAGCGCTCCAGCCGCCAGCGGTGCTTCGGCCACTACTAGGCCCCAAGATCCTTATTATGCACCGCTAGTGTCTAGTTTGCCTCCTGTATGGAGTGCTTTCAGTAGGTAGTCCAGTCGATCAGGCCCGAGCCAGCCGCAATAGCCACGTCCTCCGAGAGCTTGTTTTGAGTGTGGTGACACTCGTCATGTGGTGAGGGATTACCCCAGATTTAGGAGGGGTACACCTCCACAGATTCCTCAGGCACTGCGTGCTCCACCAAGTCCTCAGGCTATGGTTACAGCACCAGCTACCACTCCACCTGCACAGCCAGCTAGAGGTGGAGGTTGGACACGTAGAGGTCACCCTAGAGGGGGAGGCCAGGCCAGATACTATGCCCTTCCTGCTAGGACAGAAGCAGTTGCATCAGATTCTGTTATCACGGGTATTGTTTAGGTCTGTCATAGAGATGCATTAATCTTATTTGAACCACACTCCACTTATTCCTATGTGTCATCTTATTTTGCCCCGTATTTGGGTGTATCTTGTGATTCTCTGAGTTCACTTGTTTATCTATCTACACCCGTGGGTGATTCCATTGTTGTTGACCATGTGTATCGGTCATGTTTGATTGTTCTTAGTGGTTTTGAGACCAGAGCCGATTTAATATTGCTTGGTATGGTGGATTTCGATGTTATTTTGGGCATGGACTAGTTGTTGCCCTATCACGCTATCCTTGATTGTCATTCCAAGATGGTGATGTTGGCTATGCCAGGTCTACCGTGACTAGAGTGGATTGGTACCTTAGATCGTGTTCCTAGCAGGGTTGTCTAATTTCTTAAGGCTCAACAAATGATTGAGAAGGGGTGTGATGCGTATCTGGCCTATGTGTGGAATGTTGGTGTTGATACTCCTATCGCCGAGTCTGTTCCGATAGTGAGGGACTATTTAGATGTATTCCCGGTGGATCTTTCGGGCATGCCGCCCGACAAGGATATTGACTTTGGCATTGATTTGTTACAGGGCACTCAGCCCATTTCTATTCCACCTTATCATATGGCCCCAACAGAGTTGAAAGAATTAAAGGAACAATTGCAAGAGTTACTCGATAAGGGCTTCATTCGGCTCAGTGTGTCGCCTTGGGGGTGCTCCTATCTTGTTTGTGAAGAAGAAGAATGGTTCTATGCGAATGTTTATCGATTATCGCCAGTTGAACAAGGTTACAGTTAAAGGTGTTAACCGGACGGGCTGGTCCGAACTGGACACGAAACAAATAGCCCGTCGGATTATTATTCCGGGCTGGTTAATGGGTTGGGGTTCCAGGCTGGTAGTGGGCTGGGATTTTTCGGGTTTTGGTGGGCCCGTCCGGGTTCGGGCTTAACGGGCCCGGACCGGGCTGGGTTACTTTTTTTTTTAAAGTACATTTTGTTTTTCTTATTCAATGTTATTGATACTTAATTGTTTGCAAACTTTTAAGGCTTAGAATTAAACTTTATAGTTTAAAGTTTAAAGTTTTAAATTTGAAATTTGAATTTTAATATTTTAAAATTGAAGTTTGAAAGTAAGTGGCTACTGAAAATTATTTAATAAGACCAATAGGCAATACGTAAGGATCAAACTTCGAAAGTTTTCAGTTTATATTTTCATTGAATAATAAATAACACTTCAAATTAATTTGCAAGTTCTATTTTGATTTTTGTTTTTGAACTTGCAAATTAAAAGTTTACAACAATTATAAAACATAAAGAGTAAATCACATGCTTTGCATCATTTTTGTAAGTTTATCCATGTCAACATGAGGTTCTTGATTTACGGCATTGCTTGAATCAGAACTATAAACCATTATATCTCCAATTTTTTGGTTCTCCGCTTCATCTACCTCTTCATGCCCTTGATTTTGTCATTCTGATCTTATTCAATCTATGAAGCACACTAGAATTTCCAAAGCGTTGCTGCCCAATGAATGATGAGTATATCCTAGTTACTGCCTTACTTGGCTAAATGCGCTCTCTGATGCGACTGTTGAAATCGACACATTTAGCACGTCTCGAGCCATGGCCGAAAGAACAGAAAATTGATTTGAGTTGCTCCTCCACCAACCCAGTGGAAGAAATTCCTTTGTGCGGGGCTCCGGTGACTTTTGCAAGTAGAATTGGAGTTCATCAATGTTCCTGCTACTGGTTTGTTGATGTTCTCCTAGTGCAAACCAAATCAAATAATCTTCAACACCATCATTATTCTCCAAAGCACCGGATGCAGATGTTGAAACTGAACTTGAAGGAATATTTGCATCTACAGCAGCAGAAGCATCAACAATGTTAGCATAATAATTATATTAAGTTTGTAAATGTTTGTATAGATCATAAATACAAGTTTCAATATCAGGGGTTTCAATTGGTCCAATATCCATATAAACCTATAAATTAGTGATTAATTGGCGACAAGTGGCCATTTTGGTAGAAGAGTTTAAAATAGCACCAATTAGGTAAATATGGGGAATTGGGTAGAAATATTTTTAAAATTTTTCTAGCATAGATTCAACAACAGAAGTATATCCTTCTTTCTTTTTCAAATTATGGAGTAAAAGAGAAATTTCAGCAATATGAACTAAACCATTTGCAATAGTAGGATAATAAGCTCTAGAAAACTCAAGTGTAGCCACATAAAACTTTTGTAAATCTTTTACAACATATTCAGTGACATCCCAAGTTCTTGATGTTAACAAACAGTTAGGATCGGTACAGTGAGAATTAGCAACTTC
The DNA here is from genome assembly GCF_000390325.3 of Nicotiana tomentosiformis. Taxonomy (NCBI): domain Eukaryota; kingdom Viridiplantae; phylum Streptophyta; class Magnoliopsida; order Solanales; family Solanaceae; genus Nicotiana; species Nicotiana tomentosiformis. Next base: position 40,626,301 of record NC_090821.1, on the reverse strand, counting down.
AGTTATAGGCATTCTATATTTATGAAACATCTTAAGAATAAATAAATATAATTCCACCTAGTAACTATTTCTTCAGGCATGAGTCTTGGTTTTAGTCCATTTTGTACACATTTTTTCTTAAATGCATTTAATCTAGCACTTCTATTATTTCCTTGAATTACACCAACAACTCTTCTAACTAAAGTGATCTCATCTCTAAATAATTCAAGGCCACTCTTCACAATTAAATTATAAATATGACATGCACATCTAACATGAAATATTTCAGGAAGTGGTGGGTGTAGATGCAATTTTAATATTGTAATAGCAGCATTATTGTTAGAAGCATTATCAAATGACATACCCAAAACTTTTTCTGCAAGATTGTAAAATATAGCAACTTCATGGATATTATTACTTATAAATGCACCAGTATGACTTTGATCTTCAACATATTTAAAAGCAATAATACGTTTTTGCATACAAAAATTAGCATCTATCCAATGGTATGTAATAGTCAAATAATCATTTCCATTAACAGCACGACCAATATCAGAAGTAAGAGAAACTCTACAAGAAAGACTGGCGAATAAATAACGGATATATGTCTGATATTGTCCAAAAGCCGAAAGATATCAGCTCTACAAGTACTTATAGGAATACCTTTAAACAAATTCTTTGAATATAAGTAACAAGATATGGTGAAGCAGCAAAACTAAAAGGTAAACAGCCTAAAACAATCATTTTAGCTAATTCTTCCCGATCTTTCGCTATATCGTATTTACCCATTAAACCACCAGTACCCGAGTTAAGTTTTTGTTGCCTGCCTTTCTCATCAATACCCGATGCAATAGGGTGGTTATCTACCATGTGCCTACGAAGTTGACCCATTCCCCCTGCCTTACTTCCGATCTCATATTTATAAACTTCCTTAAAAATTTGACATCTTACATAATTTTTATCTTCTTCTAGTCTTTCAAAAAAACTCCAACACTTACTTCTTAATCTTCGATTCCTCTTCATAGGGAGGGGAGGCCTACCTGTATTACCACGACCTCCACCCCTAGTATTTTGAGTTTGACTAGCATTACTAGGTGTAGCTGGTAGTGTTTCAAGATTATCAGGTGATTGAATATCATCTGAATTATCATCTATACCATAATTTTCTTGAAGTCGCTCATAATCTACATTTAAATTTTTAGGTGAACTTTCAGAAATATGTGTAAAGCTACTAGAAGAACCAGCACCACCTCTTGATTTTTTAGAAGTTTTACTCTTACTACTATCACCCCTACCAGTACACGCTTTTTTGGCAGCTCTAAATATATCCATTATGTAAAATTAAATTAAGAAATTAAATTAATAATTTTAAATAATAAAATAAAAATATACACCAAAGAAGAGAGAGATGGAATGAGTGTACCGGAATTCCGGATGCCGCACTAAATTTGATATAAAACTTTAGTTGATAGACTGATACTTGATATTTGATGATATTGAATATTGATACAACACTTCACTTGAATACTTGCTATTTGATAATTATAATTTTGTAGTGACTAACGTAAATATTTGATGAAACTTAAAATAATAAGTAATTGAGAATTTAAGAGCAATAAGCAATATTAACAAGAGAGAATTGAGAGAGAATTAGAGTAGTAAGAGAGCAAATTGTGAGAAAAAATGAAGAAGGGGGGCTATTTATAGTTTTTAAAAGGTTAAAATTATAATTTATCAATTATTAGGGGTGGGGGGCTATTTTCTTAAGGGGGTAGGCCGAAATGGGTATTTTTGCAAAAAATGGCCGTTGCCCAGCAGTCATTTTTGAATTTGCCCGTTGGCAACGGTCCAGAAATTAAAAAATATATTACGACGGTAACCGGGCTGGACCGGGCTGTAGCCCGGTAAACACCCGGTAACGGGTAACCGAGCTAACTGGGTTTCGAGGCACCGATTACCAAAATGTGTACGTTCCCGCCCGACTCCCTGCCCAACCCGTCCCCAACCCCTATCGTACTGGGCTGAACCGGGTCAAATCGAGATGTGATTAGGCTGGCCTGGCCCAATTAACATGCTTAGTTACAGTGAAGAACAGGTATTCATTGCCACGTATCGATGAACTATTTGATCAGCTTCAGGATGCCAGAGTGTTCTATAAGATTGACTTGCGTTCAGGCTATCATCAGTTGAAGATTCGGGAGCTAGATATCCTGAAGACTACTTTTAGGACTCGGTATGGTCATTTTAAGTTCCTTGTGATGTCTTTTGGGCTGACCAACACCCCAGCATCATTCATGCACTTGATGAACAGTGTATTTCAGCCCTATCTTGACTCCTTCGTCATTCTGTTTATTGACGATATTCTGGTGTACTCCCGGAGTCGGGAGGATCATGAGCAGAACCTGAGGACTGTGCTTCAGACCTTGAGAGAAAATTGCCAGCAGATAAAGTATGAGCATCAACGACCAGGTGGATTGCTTCAGAAGTTAGAGATCCCAAAGTGGAAATGGGAGCGTATCACTATGGATTTCGTTGTTGGGCTCCCACAGACTCAGAGGAAGTTTGATGCAGTTTGGGTGATTGTGGATAGATTGACCAATTCAGCTTAATTCATTCATGTGGTTACTACCTACTCTTCGGAGCAGCTGGCTCAGGTTTACATTCGCGAGATTGTCAAGCTTCATGGCGTACCGGTATCTATCATTTCTGACCGGGATACACAATTTACATCACGGTTCTGGAGAGCCATACAACGTGAGTTGGGTACTCGTGTGGAGTTGAGAACAACATTTCACCCTTAGACGAACGGACAATCTGAGCGTACTATTCAGATATTGGAGGATATGCTTCGTGCGTGTGATTGATTTTGGGGGTGCTTGGGATCCGCTCTTGCCACTTGCGGAGTTTGCCTACAACAACATTTTTTAGTCGAGCATTTAGATGGTGCCGTACAGGCTTTGTATGGTAGATGGTGCCGATCTCCCGTGGATTGGTTCGAGCCGGGTGAGGCTAGACTATTGGGTACAGATTTGGTTCAGGATGCCTTGGAAAAGGCTAAATTAATTCAGAATCGATTCGTATAGCCAAGTCCAGGTAGAAGAGTTATACAGATCGGAAGGTTCGCGACGTTGCATTCATGGCTGGGGAGCGGGTCTTGCTCCGGGTTTCGCCCATGAACGGTGTTATGAAGTTTGAAAAGAAGGGAAAGTTGAGCCCTAGGTATATCAAGCCTTTTGAGATTCTTGAGAGGGTTGGAGAGGTGACTTACAGACTTGCACTACTACCTAGTCTCTCTGTTGTTCATCCAGTATTCCATGTTTCCATGCTCTGGAAATATCACGGCGATCAGTCTCATGTTTTAGACTTCAGCTCAGTCCAGTTGGACAAGGATCTATCCTATATTGAGGAGCCGAGGGCCATTTTGGACAGGCAGGTTCGAAAGTTGAGGTCAAAGAACATCGCTTCTGTGAAGGTTCAGTGGAGGGGTCATCAGGTCGAGGAGGCGACTTGGAAGACCGAGCATGATATACGCAGACGTTATCCTCATTTTTCACCACTTCAGGTATGTCTCTATACTCGTTCGAGGACGAACGTTGTTTTAAGAGGGGGAGGATGTAACAACCCGGAAGGTCGTTTTGTGAGTACTAGCCCTGAAACCCTATTTGTCGCTCCCTCTATTTCATTTTTGGGTTTTTTGACTTGCCAGGAGGATTCATGTTTTTGGTTTTGGGGTGAAATAGGACACATAGTCCCTAAGTTGGGAGTTTAAGTTCTAGGAATCGACTGTAATTTGAATTGTGTGAAGACGACTCCACAAAGGAGTTTCGACTATTCCAATAGCTTCGTAGGGTGATTTTGGTGTTAGGAGCGTGTTGGGATGTCAAATTGGAGATCCGTAGGTCATTTTAGCATCAATTGGCGAAAGTTGGAAAATGAGAGGATTTTTGGGAAGATTGACCGGGAGAGGACTTTTTGATATTGGGGTCGGATTTCGATTTCAGAAGTTGGAATAGGTCCGTAATGTCAATTATGACTTGTGTGCAAAATTTGAGATCAATTGGACTTAATTTGATAGGTTTCGGCGTCAAATGTAGAAGTTAAAGTTTTAAGGTTCATTAGGTTTGAATCGATGTGCAATTCGTATTTTTAGCATTGTTTGATGTGATCTAAAGGATCGACTAAGTACGTATGATATTTTAGGACTTGTTGGTATTTTTGGTTGAGGTCCCGGGAGCCTCGGGTGTGATTCGGGTCATCGTTGGATCATTTTTGGACTTAGAGGATTTCTGGTGCTGGGCTGGTTCTGGTGTCTTTGCACTTGCGGTGGGGTTGACCGCAGGTGCGGTCTAGCATAAGCGAGCTTTGAGTCACAGATGTGGGGGTGTGGAGGATTGCCAGTGGTCGCAGATGCGATGTGAAGGCCGCAGAAGCAGAGTCGCTCCCGCGGAAGAGTGATCGCGAAAGCGGACAAGTGCTTAGGAGGCCTGTCCACAGAAGCGGACGAGTATGCACAGATACGCACCCGCAGAAGCGGAAATGGGCGAGGAAGCTGGGAACGCAGAAGCGGCTGGGAGCCCGCAGAAGCGAGTCCACAGGAGTGGATGAGGAGATTGCAAATGCGGGGGTAATCGCAGAAGCGGATAAGTTGTCGCTTCTGCGACGCCGCAGATGCGACTAAGTTTCCGCAAAAGCGGAAGTGCTGGACAAAACACTTAAATAAAAGGGTTTGTGATTTTACCTCATTTCAACATTTTGAGCTCGGGTTTTGGCGATTATTGAGAGCATTTTGGAGGGATTTCTTGAGGTAAGTCTCTTGTACTTATTTTTGATCTATAACCTTGTTTCCCCATTGATTTTACCACCTAGATTGTGTGTGTTTAAGGTGGAATTTGAGAGTTTGTGTCTAGGGATTTAGAGACTTAAATTTGGGGATTTGAGTGGCAACTTGATGTCAGATTTTGGTAAGTTTTGTATGGGTGAACTCAATATCGAATTAGTGTTCGTATTTTGTGACTTTTACCCAATTCCGTGACGTGGGCCCGGGTCGACTTTTTAGGGCAATTTTTTGATTTTTGCTACGTCGTAGATTTATGATTTAAATTAGTTTCTTGTAGTTGTATTCATGATATGTAATTGCTTTTGGCTAGATTTGGGCCATTCGGAGTTGGAAAATCGAGGGAAAGACATCCTTATCGATTGATTGAGCGAGATTAGAGGTAAGTGACTTGTCTAACCTTGTGTGGGAGAAATCTTCTTATGATTTGGTACTGTTGTAACAATTGCGATATGTGAGCGCCGTGTACGCGAGGTGACGAGTGCGTACACGGGACAATTGTGGAAATTTCGGTTCTTACTGAGTTCTCTTCTTTTAAATCCCTTAACTGAGTTGCCTTAACATATGTAGTGATCATGTTTAGCCTAGTATCGCATGTCTACGTGCCTTAACTCTTACTTGCAATTTGTGCAACATGCTTTGTTGAATTATGTGTTTCCCTCGATTTGAATTAAATTTTTAGCTGTAAGATTTCTTGCTGTAAATTCGTTGTTCCTTCGGTTATCTGCTGCATATTTACTTTGGAACTACGAGGCGGTACCTCGGGAGATCCCCCTGTCTTGCATATTTACTTTGGGACTACAAGGTGGTTCCTCGGGAGATCCCCCTGTCGTGCATATTTAATTTTGGGACTACGAGGCGGTACCTCGAGAGATCCCCCTATTGAGCATTTACTTTTGGGTTACGAGGCAATACCTCGGGAGTGCCCCTGTTGTTTACCTTTATTTGTTGTGATGTTTTTCTGAAACTTCTCTTTGTTGAAATTCTTAGTCATTTCAAAATATTATTATATCTTCTGGCTTGCTTAACTTTTAAACCAGTACGGCCCTGACCTGACCTCGTCACTACTCTACCGAGGTTAGGCTTGCCACTTACTAGGTAACGTTATGGTGTACTCATACTACACTTCTGCATATTTGTTTGTGCAAATCCAGGTTCTTCCCACCAGACCAGATACTAGTGAGTTGGACCGCACGTGGAGACTTCAAGGTATATCTGCCAGCGTCCGCAAATCTCAGAGTCCCCCCTCTATCCTTATTATGTTATTTTCCCTTATTCTCTTTAGACTTGATGTATAAAGACACTTAGTATTTGCTATTAGAAGCTTGAGACTTATTTCTATCGGGTTTTGGGAGTTGTAATTATTTAAATCGCAGTTTCTAACTATATATCATGTGTTGAGATTTGAGTTTATATTGTTATTCAGTTATTCCGCAACATTGTTAGGCTTACCTAGTCTTAGAGACTATATGCCATCATGACATCCTATGGAGGGAAAATGGGGTCGTGACAAAATCTACCTTATGTTTGAAGTGTCAAAAATACCCTTGGTCGACCACTTTGGCTTTTCTATATAACAGAAACATAGTTGTTGGTAAAAGTAGTAGGTCGGTGGGGAATAACGTTCAACATCCTAGATACCATGAAATGGTTGCGGATGCTTTTGGGATGCACTTCGAGTTTGAACCCCATGAAAGTGTTGAACCAGCTCCTAACGAAGTGGCAAAATATTTTTATGAACAGTCAGAGGCCGCTAGTCGTTCACTAGGTGAAAGGAGTATGCACTCTCAATTGTCTGTTGCGGTTAGATTATTAAGTATCAAATCAGATACCTATATTTTTTCAAGCGGGAATGGATTCTTTCATTGTCCTTATGAGTAAACTAGTTGACCCAACTTTCAACATACCTAATGATTTCTATAAGGCTAAAAGATTGGTTTCTAAGTTAGGACTCTCGTCTATGAGAATCGATTGTTGTGAAGATGGTTGCATGTTGTATTATAAAGGTGATGCAAATTTAGAAAGTTGTACATTTTGTGAAAAACCTCATTTTAAGCGGGTTTCAACATACCTAATGATTTCTATAAGGCTAAAAGTTTGGTTTCTAAGTTAGGACTCTCGTCTATGAGAATCGATTGTTGTGAAGATAGTTGCATGTTGTATTATAAAGGTGATGCAGATTTAGAAAGTTGTACATTTTGTGAAAAACCTCATTTTAAGCGGGTTTCTAGTGGGAAGAGGGTTGCTGTAAAATAGATGCATTATTTACCTCTTATTTCTAGATTAAAGAGGTTGTACGCGTTGATGAGTTCCACTCCTCATAGGAGATGGAACTATGAAAATAGAAGGCCGCCCGATGTTATGTGTCATCCTTCAGATGGGGAAGCTTGGAATCATTGATAGGACGTATTCAAATTTTTCTAGTGAACCGAGGAATGTTCGGTTGGGTTTGTGTGTTGATGGTTTCACGCAATTTTCTATTTCTGTAACACCGTATTAATGCTGGCGAGTCTTTATTACGCTGTATAATCTTCTGCCTAAAATGTATATGACTAGTCCATATATTTTTTTAAATTGTGTTATTTTCGATCCCCACAATCCAAAGAGTTTGATTGATTTATATTTGCAACATCTAATTGATGAGCTAAAACAGTTGGGGTATGATGGAGTTGAGACACATGATATATCAACTAAGCAAAATTTCAACTTGCGTGCTAATTTAATGTGGACCATTAGTGATTTTCCTTCGTATGGAATATTGTTTGGGTGGATGACTGCTAGAAAGTTAGCTTGTCCTTACTGCATGAAAAATGGTAAAGCGTTCACTTTAAGACATGGCTGAAAGAAGTCATGGTTTGATTGTCATCGTCAGTTCTTGCCAGTTGATCATGAGTTCTGAAGGATGAAGAATGCATTAAAAAAGAATACAGTTGAACATGATTTGTGTAACGACACGACTGGTTGTTTTGAGAATTAGCGTTCTGTTCGGTAGCTTAAGGTCTCGAGCAACTTCATATTATATATTATGACTTGCGTGTGTGGTCGAGTTCAGTTTTCGGATGATTCGGGATTTATTTGGAAAGATGAATCTTGTTTTAGAAGCTTAAGTGAAAAAGTTGAATAAAGTTTGACTTTTGTGAAGACGACTCTGGAATGGTGTTTTGATGATTCCAATAGCTTCGTATGGTGATTTTGGACTTAGGTGTATGTTGAAAACGTCTACAACACACCTCAATAAGAGATATGACACGGTCGTATGCAATGATAATTGCCCAACTAAGAGTCGGGGTCGAGTCTACTGGGAGTTATGATGGGAGTTAGGAGTATATACTTGAAGCAAGCAAATGGGTTATCCAAGATTGCACTTCCACAACAAAGTTTTCTTTTCTATTTCTACTTTTACTCTAATGAATATAAGATAAACAAAATAGATTATAAATAAATATTTTTGAGGTTTTTCCAATTGGATTAAAGGCCTAGGGATGTGACCATAACCTAGGTGTTTGCCTAATGGGATAATGACGCTAATGTTTGTTTTGTTGATTGGGGTGTCTTATAGCTCTCAACTCTACGTTACCCACTTAATACCTCTCGGTCAGAGAGTCATTTTGCCCAATTTGGCTTTCTCAAGCCCAAATGGGTATCAACCAAAACAGTTGATAAGAGCTCAAGTCGGGTTATTACTATCTCTAGGTTTAACCCTTTAATTAGGTTAATCAATCTCTCAATTAATCCAATTCCTTGTTAGCTAAGTTATCCTAGACTAGGTCTCTCTTTCTCAAGTAGAGACTAAGTCAAATAGGCATGAATCAATGTTTGCAACCATTAATTCTAAAATTGAAGCATGAACTAAGCTAAATAATCAACATCCAATCATAAACAAGCACTAAATTAGATACTCATAAGGTTTACACACTAGGGTTGGGTCACGATCCTAGTAAACGTCTAGATACTCATAATGGAAATTGCAGAAAATATAGAAGAAAAGCTACTTAAACTCATAATGAAAGAGTACAATGATGAAATCTAATGTTAAAATACCAAAATAATGTAAAACTTCCTAAAGTAGTAAAGAAAAATGGCTACAACACCTTTAGATGTTCAAAACATGACCTAATTTTGTGAAACTCGCCTATTTATATAGGGCCAAAAATCTTGGACAAAAATGCCCCTTAGGAGGTTCTGCGGCCACACAATTCCATGTGCGGTACGCAAATATATTCAGCTAGCAGGAAGTGGAGTTCTGTGGCCGCACATTTCTGAACTGCAGCCGCGAGGCAATCTTCTGCGGCCGCACAATTTTGGATTGTGGCCGCGAGGCAATCTTCTGCGGCCGCACATTTCTTGTGCGGTCCGAAATTCACAAAGGCTCCTGGACTTGGTCTTTTTGCATACTCTCTGATCTTCGACTCTTAGTCCAGTTCTGCTGCCGCACAATTAATGTGCGGTCCGCATATTGCTGAAAGTTCATCTAAATTTTTCTTCTTGGTTTGCGGCCGCACATGGAATTCTGCGGTGTGCAATTTCTTCTGCGGCCGCAAAATTCCTTCTATGGACCACACATTTGTGCTTCTGTGCCCTTTATGGTCTTGTGCTTTGGAACACTCCTTTTTGAGTTAGATTTCATCTCGGGAGACCAAACTTCCAGCATTCCTACAATTTTGCATAATTTCATTAGTTTCGGCAATACAATTCAATACTTTCGGATTAAAACAAAAGCTAAAAGGTGCTAATAAGCAGTCAAAATCTCCACTTATCAACTCCCCCAAACTTAAGTCTTTGCATGTCATCAAGCAAATAAATTAGTTCCCACCTCCAAAAGTTAAGGTTCATTTCAGCGATTCAAAGGTGAGCCATCCACACATCAGTTGGTACCAACAATTACCGACACTACTAATGTATTATCAACAAGGAGACAAGTTAAATATTCATGCACATATAGTTCTAATGTGACATTTGAGCTTCAAGAATTGACTTTACTCGTCAAGGACTCTTGCTCTATCATGTAGGTCATGGTGGACTCCAAACTATTCCTCCTCTGCTTTCCATTTGTCAGGCTCACTTAAGAAATTTAGCACTCAATCCAAAGATTTATGAAAGGTTCACTTATCTCTCTTAAGAGAATGCCACAAGTACATCTTCAATTACTATAGGCTTGCCCCTCATGTAGATCGCCACTAATGTAAGCTCACTCGCCTTGAAATCAAGTAGGACTTCTTTTGGGATGTAATGAAGGCTTTTGTATTAGGGTCGGATACAATATAGGTGAGTGGCTACACCTTTCCTTAAGCGCTCCATCTTTCATTTCTCGGCTCACACTTTGACACTTCTTAGAGGCACTTTCTTTTCACTGGGGACAAGAGAGACTTAACATCACTCTTTCTTGTTCATTTCATTCTTTTTAATTTTTGTTTTTTTCTTTTGATTTCTCCATGTTTGGGATCATTACCTCTTTTTGGATCCATTCAACCCTTCCACTTATTCACTTTTTTCATTTTTCTTTTTGTCCTTTTCTTTTCTTGCCTTCTCTTCTCAAAGAAATCATTTCTTTTCTCTTTTTGTGCCTTGATACCTTTTTCAAGTTCCTCGTCTCTCCCCCAAACTTACGTTTTAAGCCATTTATTTCATGAGAGTGTTACGGAAAGCTCGGGTGCCAAGAGAGTGTCATGACCAAATGGGTAATGGCTTGTAACATGGTTATCAAATGAGAATGGCTAGAGGCTCAAAGGGTTGTCTAGGGATAATGACATTGATTGACAATAAAAAAACTCAAATGTCCCAAGGAGAGCCTACAATCACTTCTCAATCCAAGCAAAACTTAGGATTTTTCCTTGAAACACATTTGGGGCAAGTTCTAGACCCTTCGCACAGATACTTAGACTAGTGACAATTCATCTCACCCCTCACGCAATCGGATTGTTAAAGAGGACAGAGTCAAGGGCCCACAACGACCACATTTAAGTTTAAAGATCACTATGATCCAATTAAACCACTCGATGATTGCCAAAGTCAACACAAGAGTCACAAAGTCACTAACTAGAGCTATTTCTTTCAAAAACCTTGTCCCTAACCATAAACACATTGTTAAGTGTGTTGGTACCAAAAGAAGCATGGTTGACTCTTCGAGTATGACTTAATTAGGTCTGTTTATTCATTACTACTACTATTATTACCTAAACACAAAAATGGACTCATTCTCTTAAGAAGGTTGTCACGCCATCCATCGTTGGGACGAGTCACCCGGTTCACACAACAACTACCTTTGGAAAGAACCGTGGCATTATAAAAACCAAAGGCTTATTATCCACTAAAACATAAAGCGAAGCTACTAAATCAAACAAAGAAGCTACTAAATCCAATAAAGAAGCTACTAAATCAAACAAAGAACTAGTAAAGAAACAAAAATAAAGAAGCTAATAAGCAAAAACTATTGAAGGTAGAATGAATATAACTAATGAGAGAAAGAGAGAGAGAGAGAATATATACATAATAATAAAAGAGAAAATAATATCAAGTTATTACAGGCCAAATGTCTCAGAATGTATCAAATATAATCTATAAACTCCACCCCCCGAATAAAGATAAACATTGTCCCCAATGCTTAACAAAATAAGAGTAAAAGAGGGGAAAGAGTGAAGAAAACTCCCTATGGCTCCTTGGACATCTCTGCGTCCCCAGCAATGTCACCGCCCGTAGGCTCTTCCAACTAAATCTCATCATCCTCAACTATGGGTGTGGCTAGGTTGGTGAACATCTGTCGTTGCCTCGGCAGTGTCGGCAGCAAAGTATGGCTCCTTAGACTGGCCAGCTGGTGCAACCGGTGCTGTCGGTGATGTAGGATCTGGGCCTGAATGGTTTGGGTCAATCAGCATGTCAAAGGGGAGATCTCCAGCTGTAGCAAGCCTGGTCACCTGTCTCCGGAGCTTGTCCACTGACTTCTTGCTGGCTTGGGACTTTCTCATCTTCTTTACTTCTATTCCCAACTCTTCGATCACTGATCCGTGTTGTACCAAGGTAGCCATAATAGTGTTCTGTTTCTTAAGGAGCTTCTTCAATGTCTCTTCAACTGTCGGGGGAAATTGAGGTACTTGAACAGAAGACTGCGATGCAACAATACTGGATAAGTCAGATAGCTTTGCAGTGGCTGTCTGCATCTAGTTGTTGAGACTCGCAACACAGAAAGTGGGGCAGTAGGCATAGGCACTGGCTTCAAAACCGAGGTGGGAGCTGTGGCAGGAAGTGCAGTAGGGGTTATGGATGATGGCGGAGGCATAACTGCAGCACTGGAGGAAGGCTCAGCTGAAGTGGATGGAACATCAACTGCCTCAACAGCTACAATAGCTGGCTCATCAGACTGGTCCGCGGTGGTTGGAAGCTGAACTTTCTTCTTTGGATTTTTCGCATCCATCAGTGAATACCAAGTAAAAGGCTTATTCGGCCTCACCTTTGTGCCATAATCCCTCAATTCTACCCTTGCATCCGCGAGATATTCTGTAATAGTGTTGGGATACGGGTAGGACGAGTCATCTTGCCGAGCAATCACTAAGATGTTAGCCAAAATCATGTCCCCCCACATTGATAGGGTACCCAGCCATAATAGAAGCAACCAGAACTGCCCGAGGAATGGAAGGTATGTCTCATTCTGGCTCGGGTCCAGTTTGCTGCGGAAAAAGGTTTTCCACCCCTTCACTTCGAAACTCAGAGTGCTCCGATAGATAGGAATCCTAGTGGCAATCCATAGAGGTGGTGACCCTGGTGCTGCTAGAATCTCCGCTAACCAAGGTCGGGCTACGTCTCCCAATGCATACTTCTCCAAATATTCTTTTGGCTCAACATCTTCGAAGCCCAAGTGTGTGTTGAGTGTATGTTGATCAAATCTCACTTTTAAGTTACGTACTTTAGTCACTTTTGTCCTCTATTTGATGTGAGCCACATTTGCATAGAATTCCCGGACCAGGTACTCTTTGGCATCCACTACACTTTGAGTGAACCATATCCACCCCTTGCATTCCCTGAACTGTCTTAACACTGCTGGGTTGTACCTCTCCAATTCTTTCAATCGAAACTGTCGCTTAAGAGTTAGCGACCTCACTGGACACCATGTACGAAAGCTGGTGAATGCAGACAAGCTGACAAATCAGTCCTCCTAAACCGCTTTCTTCTTTGACCTTTCAAGGCCGGCAGCTGTAGCATCTTCCCATCTTCCATCATCGGGGATATCTTGAACTGGTGTAACCTGTGCCTCATGGATAGGTGTAGCCGATGGCTCAGAAGCCTGACTAGCACTCTCCGAGTCCTCGAAAGTGCTATGAGATGAGGATGGCTCGTCCCTCAGTTGGTATATCCCTGGCAGCCTCGACTGTATGACCGGATGCTCCTAAACAGTTGCTGAGTTGCCCTCGGATGCTTCCCTATACGGGACATATGAGCTCGTCTCGGAGAGATTTGCACCTCTGTTGGTGGTATCTTTCTTTGTAATTGTATTTTGTTGGCCAAGGGGTAGGGCACTCTTGCCTAGACCCCGAGAAGGTTCACCCCCCCCCTCTTTAGATGTGTCGCCTCGTCCCCTAGATCGAACCATTATCTGTATGAAGCAAAGGCGATTGTTAGTTGCAATTCAATGTTCAAACATACCCAGGAGGCATACAATTAAGAAATAAACTAGAAGACACAGTGACGGTACACAGTCAAAGCATGCTTGCAGGAAACAAGATCTGAGGTCCGCACAATTTTCTTGCAATCGCAGATTTGGACTTGCGGACCGCACAAATTTGTCTCGCGGCCGCAAAAGTGAAGTGATATCTGCATAGTTTCACTTGCGGCCGCACCTCTGAATCCACAAAAGTGCCAACTCTTTGATGATAGAGACTTGGCTGATGTGCGACCGCAACCTATTTTTTGCAGCCCGCACAATTAGACATGTGGCTGCATAATTGAGTCAAAAAGTGTGGACTCTCTGATGACAGTAAACAGGCTATTTTGCGGCTGCGATGGAAAATATGCGGTTCACATGTTTTATATTATGGCTGCAGATCCCTTCTTTCACTATGTTGCCCTAAAATCACAATCTGCAGACTGCACAATTTCAGGTGCGGCCGCAGAATTCAAAACTACGAACAGTCCAATTTTTTTCTATCTAGGTTTTGCAATTTTTGTGCAAATTTTGACATGGCAACAACATAGAGGTATGAAAATATGTTGACCTAGTCCCCATAGAGCATGTATTAGTTAACCCACTACAGATTTACCCTCATATGAATGCACAATTGAATTCTATTGACAAATGGCCTAAAAATGACAAAAACTCTACAAATTAAAAGAAAACGATTAGCAAGAAATTGAACTATACTAGATGAATGGGTGTGATGAGTGACTAAACAAAGATGTTGTATGTGTGTACAGATAGATTTACCAAGAAATTTCAATAGAGTATTGTTTTTTTGCTCAGAGAGGGAAAGAAAAAATGTATAGTAGCCTGTATTCCTCTATTTATACTACTTGGTTTTGCTAAGGGAAGGAAGGGCGAGTGTGGCCGCACAATTCATGTGCGGTCCGCACTCTGTTACCTAGTGACCTTAACTCAACACCTCGTCTGCGGTTCGCTCAATTTTGTGTGTGGCCGCAGATTTCATGTTGCGACTGCAGATTTCTTTTTCCGGTCGCACATCGACCTTTTCTATGACATACTAAACTTCAGAGAGTTGACATTTTCCACCTTTCATTTGTGCGGTCCGCAAGATATAGCAACTCCTCTCTCGATTCAGTCTCAACCTCACAATGTGAATCAATTTAAGCTCGGTGAGGATATGCAAGAGCTCGTAGTGGATTGGTATTTAGGAGAACCTCTCTCGATTATCCTCCTAACTAGGTCTAAACATTAATTCAACTAGCCTCTTTTGATTGCTAAGAAGAATTAATGAATTCAACCAACAAGATAATGTAGAGATATCACAAGTATGTCTTTCTCGATTACATGAACATGTGAATATAGATGCAATAATTAAAACGCCCAAACCAATTCAATGCATAAAACTAGAGTTATAATCCACAAACAAATATCAAAACACCAAATCCACCAAACCCTAAAGAGAACTACTCCAAAGATATGGAATAATTCATCACAAATATAAAGAAAACATAAAACGAACCAAACTCGTCTTGAGTGAGGATTAAATGATGAATCCCTTGTGCTTTCGCTTCTTCACCTTCTTTCTAGCCTCATTAGGTCTTAGATGTGTCAAAAGTCCATAAAATTATGTTTTTACATGTATTTATACTAAGTAGGATCAGGCCCAGACGAAAACACCTTTTCCTGCGCGAACTGGGATAATAACTCTGTAAATATTGCACAGGTGCGCCGCATGGTGCGACGCACCACGCAGGGCAGTTGTGGGAAACTTCAGAGAGCTTGTTCTAACAGGCTTCGGGAAATTTCGGCAGCCGCGGTGTGCCACGCGCCGCCCCACGCGCCGCGGCTGTGGAAGTTTCTTAGAGTCAAGCTTTTTCCTTGATTTTTGATATCCAGATGTAGTCCTCGACCCTCGAACACGATCCCGGCTTAATCCCTTGGGATTTTACTCAGACTTCAAAGCTCCAAATCACTTGAATTAGCTCCATAGCATATACATCACTAGAAATCACTCCTACAAGGCATAAAACACACAATAAGTGCAAAATATTGGCGGTTAAAGCTCAAACTTAATTAAAGTGCAGTAAATTAAAGTGTAATAAGCGACTAAAACATGAGATTATAGCCTACCATCAACACCCCATACTTAAACCATTGCTCGTCCTGGATCAATCAAACCACACTTTATATAGACACGACCTTATTTAGCAACTCCCCTAACTCATTAAACCAAGAATATTTGAAAGCACATTAGTGTAACATCCTCGCCTCAAGATTTGACTCAAAATCACCACGCATTATTTATAGCTTGCTCACTTACTCTAACACAGAGGTCAACGACATTACCTTTCCTTCATGAATCAAGTGCCCTCACAACAATAGAGAGTAGTTCCACACACCATCAAATTTAACAATAATTAGGAACTCAATATAGAAAGAATTCACTCACTCTCAGAAATAACATTCATATGCCACAAAAGATGAACCATAGGCTTGCCCGTAGTGTACTACTCAACTAATCGAGCTCATTCAGTCAAGGATCAAATAGGACTATAATTGGTTGTAATGTAGGTTGCGGGACGGGTAGGATATATTTAGGTATAAGAGTGACTACACCTCCTTAAGCACTTTAATACATACAATTTAACATTCAAAACCCCACACTTATGTCAAACCATACTCCACCTTAACATCATTATACATTAACTCCCACTTCTTTAAGCACCATTACAGCAAGAGTTACCACTTATCATGGAATATTTTGCACAATCATACAATATTTTTTTTCCCTTTTCAATTCAAGTGGCTTTTACTTTTTCAAAACACTCCACCTTTCTCCTTATTTCATTAGTTCCACTCAAAAGCCAAACCAACTACCCCACACATCAACTTTACAAAGTTCATAAAAAATTTGAGTGCTCACGAGAGGTACAAGGTTTGAATAGATGGTCAATTCAAACAAATGGGTGGGGCTTGTAATGTGGTTGCCAAAGAAACAAGATTATAGGCTCAAAGGGGTTAACTATGATACATAACAATTAGGTGGGTAAGAGCATATAACTAGTTCAATAAAGAAATGCCTAAATCACTTCCAAGACCGAACAACACTAATATTTCGCTTTGCAGACACACGGGGCAAGTTCTAGACATCAAATACAATGCACAGAATACACAAAACCTCTCACACATGGCACATAACTCACTCCAGATTGGATTATCAAGACACTCTAGTCAAAGCAGTTAAGCAAAGTTAAGATCATACAATTTAAGGTACTTATGCAAGAGTTAAAAACTAAAGCACTCACTATTCTCAAGGAAAAATAAATTCAAGAGACATTGCTTCCAATTCAAATCCTAATACAAGGTTTCCTACTATTCTACAAAACCAAAAACTAACTACACCCAGTTCAAACAAAACCCTTGGAAAAGAACCGCGGAACAAATAAAAACCAAGGAGGAATTAATACACTACCTAACAAAATAAAATCTTTTTGTGTTTCCCTTTCAACTTTAGTCCCTCAAGAAACCCATCGAATGATATCCATCATCGGGAAATGTCAAAAATTTTAAATTTTTATGGCTTTTATCATTTTTCTATCTCTAACTACTAAAACAACAAAGCTAAATAACTAACACAAATACATACAACATACAATTTTCCCCACCCCACACTTTAAGTTGTGGCATGTCCCCATGACACACAATTAAAAAGCATAAGGTAAAGGAAACTTCCCTGAATTTTCAGTTGGGGTCTGAGTCGAAGTCGGGCTCCATTCCGCACGCCCAAGCCTATGCACACATCCATACAGATAGCTTCTTCTCAACCTTCTTGGGGTACACCCCACACTTTTCTTTCACTACAACCTTCTCTTTTGAACCCTTCACCTTCCACTCAACACTTGCAGCTGGCTTCTCCTTTATCACCCCCGTCTCTACATTCATCTCGAATGTCACAATCTCTTCACCCACTCTAAGCATGAGTCTTATATCATGTATATCTAAAATTGCTCAACCCGTTGCTAAGAATGGTCTTCCTAAGATTAGGGGTATCTCCTTGTTCTTCTCCATCTTCACCACTATAAAGTACACTGGAAATACGAACTTATCTACCCGAACTAAGACATCTTCCACTATCCCCTCAGGTATTATAGTTGTTTGGTGTCATGACCCAAAATCCACCTAGTCGTGATGGCACCTAAACCAACCCGCTAGGTAAGCTAGTTAACCACTAACCAATTCCAATAACAATTAATAAAGCATTTAAGTAAAGAGAATTGTCTGAATGTGAATATGATATATTCCCCAAGAACTGGTAGTACAAATCATGAGGTTCTAAGAATAGAGTTTACAAAGCGGAAATAAAATAAATACATAGTCTATTTGAATAGTACATAAACAGAGTTTTACAAATCTAAAGCTACCATGAACAAGAGGCAGCTAAAGCCGGGACACAGGTATATCTTCAATCCAGCACCCGTCTAATAGAGCAACATTAGCAACCAACATTAGCACGCAAGGTGCAGAAGTGTAGTATGAATACAATCGACTCCATGTACTCAAAAGTAACAAACCTAACCTTAGGTTGAAAGTAGTGGCGAGCTTGTACCAAGGTCGGGTCCCAACTTCAATAACCAACAATAGTTCATAACAACATAAAACAAGTAATACCAGAAGTAACTCAACAATCAAATGCTCAACAAAAACATGATTTCTGAAAATAGTTCTCCCTTTCAAGTACTTCAATGAAAACCCAAATCGTTTACCAGTGTTACCAAAAATATGAATAAGTTTGAAAATAATAATTTTCCCAAAATCCTTTCCATAATAAATAAGATGTTTTATTTTCTTTCTAGATAACCAGTGTAAAACAAATGCATCACTATGCCCATCTGTCAACATGTGTGAGAAATCATGAATGATGTGATACCGTACAATGTGAGGAAACAAATACATGTCTATGCTTGTATGACATGTGTGCATGTCAATGCAATGTAACTCAGAGATGAACTCATGTACTCACACTCTCAGAGTACTCAATCTCGCTGTCTCAGCATTCTCTCTCACTATGTTCAAGGCTCAGCACACTCAATCACTCAACGCTGTACAATACCTGCTGCAGCATGCAGCCCGATCCATATATGGTCATAAGGTTCGTTGCAGCATGCAACCCGATCCACATATATATAGTCGTCTGCGCTGACTGAGGGTGTGCAGACTTCGGAGTGGCTACTTCAGAGCATGCGCTATATTGCTGTGGCGTGCAGCCCGATCCAATAATTAATATATATATATATATAGCCTAAAGGCTCGTTGCGGTGTACAACCCGATTCATATAAAATATAATCAATATAATATGTTGCGGCATGCAGCCCGATCCCAATATGTCACTCTCACTCAGGCCCTCAGCCTCACTCAGTCATCAATCTCTCCAGTCTCACTCACGGGCTCACAATGTCATGAAACTAGCCCGACAACAATGGTATGATGTATCAATAAATAATATCTGAGACTGAGATATGGTATGAATGCATGAATATGACTGACTATGAAATATCAATGAAATCAGTGAGATGACAGTAAGAAATGACCACTATGGGTCCAAACAATATCGGCATAAAGCCTAAACATGATATCTAGCATGATTGACCGCTTAATTACTTTATCATATGGTAAAAACACGGATATCAACAAACTAGGGCCACTATTCAGTGCCATGAAAACAACAAAGTCCCAATTCACACGGTGCACGACCACACGCCCGTCACCTAGCATGTTCGTTACCTCAATACCAATCAGATAACACGTATTTCGGGGTTTCATACCCTCAGCACTAAGATTAGAAGAGTTACTTACCTCGAACAAGCCAATTTGAACAC
The DNA here is from genome assembly GCF_000390325.3 of Nicotiana tomentosiformis. Lineage (NCBI taxonomy): Eukaryota > Viridiplantae > Streptophyta > Magnoliopsida > Solanales > Solanaceae > Nicotiana > Nicotiana tomentosiformis. Next base: position 40,606,982 of record NC_090821.1, on the reverse strand, counting down.
CGAGCAAGCCAAGCGATGCTCCAAAATGCCATACGGATCAAACAACTCAAATATATCAAACAATGCTAAAGGAACCAAAAACTACCCCTTCCTTCCCTTACCTCCGAACAGCTCAAAAACTAACCAAAAACAACTCAAATATATCAAACAATGCTAAAGGAACCAATCCCAATCGAAAAGATCAAATCTTGAATCAAAAGCCCAAAATCGGCCAAAAGCCCAACCCGGGCCCGCACCTCGAAACTCGAAAAATTTGCAAAATTCAACAACCCATTCAATTACGAGTCCAACCATACTAGTTTCACTCAAATCCGACCCCAATTCGATGTTCAAAACTCAAAAATTCATATTATGACACTTTAGGCCAAACCCCCCAATTTCCTTTATAAATTTCACAATCCAATTACCAAAAACGAAGATAGATTCATGAATTATAACCAATACCGAGTAGAGAACACTTACCCCAATTCATATGGTGAAAATTGCTTCAAGAATCGCCTCAATCCGAGGCCCATAGCTCCCAAAATGTAAAAATGTCTAAAACCTTCGAAATAGAGTACTATATACACTGCCCAGACGTCCTCTTTCACGAACGCAGGAAAACCATCGTGTTCGAGATGAATAAAACTCACACTGCCATAAAAGTCTCTACGCGTTCGCGATGCACCCACGTGAACGCGATGAACACTGCTTCCAAAGCTTCGCGAATGCAACTAATTTTACGTGATCGCATAGAAGAACACTCAAATTCTCAGCTGCCAACCTCAACACTAAGGGAACATGATCCTCCATGCGCGAATGCGAAGAGGACTTGCCCCAACTCTACGCGAACGCAAGACATACTTCACGATAGCGAAGAAAAATTTTCTTCTGCCATCAAAATACACTACGCGTTCGCGACACTTGCCACGCAAACGCGATAAAGAACTGAGTCACCAGAAAACAGCAGAACACAGCAGTACCAAAATGAAGAAAAATGATCCGAAATCAATCTGAAACACGTCCGAGCCCCTCGGGACCCCTTCCAAACATACCAACAAGTCACATAACATAACACAGACCTACTCGAGGCCTCAAAACACACAAAACAACATCGAAATGATGAATCACACCTCAATTCGAATTCAATGGACTTTGAAACTTCAAACTTCCACAACCGATGCTGAAACCTATCAAATCACGTCTGATTGACTTCAAATTTTGCACACAAGTCACATTCGACATTACGGACCTGCTCCAACTTTCGGAATCGGAATCTGACCCCGATATCAAAAAGTCCACTCCCTGTCAAACTTTCCAAAATGTCAACTTTTGCCATTTTGAGCCAAATTCAACCACGGACCTCCAAATCACAATCCGTATGCGCTCCTAAGTTCGAAATCACCCAACGGAGCTAATGGAACAATTAAAACTCCGTTCCAGGTTCAAATTCACAAAAGTCAAACTTGGTCGACTCTTTCAAATTTAAAGCTTCTAGTTGAGAATCATTCTTTCAAATCAATTCCGAATAACTTGAAAACCAAAACCGACGATTCACATAAGTCATATTATATCATACGGAGCTACTCATGCCCTCAAACAACTGAGCGAAGTGTAAATGCTCAAAATGATCATTCGGGTCGTTACATCCTCCCCCACTTAAACATACGTTCGTCCTTGAACGTGTCCAGAGTTGTTCTCAAAGCCATCAAACCGCCGTATAACCTTACCATGCACATACCCGGGGCTGATCCCACGTCACCCTATCCCATACAGGTCTGATAACACAACATAACTGAAATTTCTCAATTCAACCTAGCCCACAAGCCTTCAAATCCAATTTCCAACATCCGAAATTTCTTATAAGATCTGAATCCCTCAACCTGCACACTGTATAAGTCTAAACAAGCTGCACCAAATGCCATAATCATAACTCAAAACTCAAATACCACATAGCTCAAATGCTCGAAGCAAAGATTTCTAATCACAGTAGCTGCTCAAATTAACCCAATACCAGTAATAACTACATATCAAACAGAGCCTCGTTCTAAACCTTTGTACACTACCAATGATGAAAGAATCATGCAAAACTCATAATCCTTCATCAGATCAACAAGTCATGGTACTCCATCTCTTTTGGCAAGAACCATAGTAAATTTCTAAGCCGACTTCCGATATTATCCTTCTAACCTTGCTGACATCAATTTCGATAGTATCCATTCTAGGTACCATGACCTCATCTCATCAAATACCAGCTACTCTACTGACATGCCATACCAACACTATCTAAATCCATAACGCGTGCAATCCGTGCACCAATAAGCAACATTCGAGATGTATTCAATCACAAAAATGACTCAAATAAGAGAACCGTCTCGCAAGCTCGATGGGTACCACCCCGACGCAATGCTAAGAACCCATCACACACCGTAGAACCATAACACACAAATCTAACACCAAGGATCATATCTCAACATAACTCTGCCGCAATGCGCGACCTCATCCAAACACTGATCCATATGAAATACCTCAGCCACAATGCTTAAAGTCAATAACCACGCGCAATCCGACATCAAGTACTCAAAGTGCATTACCATAACCATAGAGAACCAGATGACACAATGCCACATAAAACCCGAAAGAACATAACCCATACGCCATCAACCATGCAATACCCAATTACTCATCTCGCTCAAATTTCGCTATAAAGCCCAAATAGAACCACACCAGGTGTGCTTATAACCAACGGATCACAACTCCTCGTAGCATAGAAGAGTAACTCATAGATCATCTCAAAATACAAATAAGCTCAACAACAACCGAATGGCACATCCCTCAACAATAGCAGTATGGAGCTAACCAATCCGGCTCGATATAAAATACACATCCTAATTGGCTCTACCAATGGACCCCCAAATCGTCTCTGGTCACCCAAAAATAGATAAATAACCCTCCGAAAATCCACAATGACTGAATCATAACATATACTATCATCTGGCTAGCTTCGGCCAAAACCTCACAGTCTTCAACCATGAAACAATCTGCTCCTGAGAAATCCCTACCTCCAAATCAATAAAACACATGAATCACCATATCCGATTCCATCTCCACTGCCAGAATGTCTAACACATCTCTCATACATGATTATCCCACGAGGAATACTTCTAAAAATTTTCCGTGCCACATAGCAAAATTTGAATATCAGCAATCGATCAACCAGGAGAGTGCCGCAGTACCAGTGAAATATCCATAAATCAAAATACATTGCCCCTTCTGAAATGTATACTCTCATCAGGACATACCGATTAGTAATATCATTTGCCTAGTCATCTGAAACCGTTCATGCTGCATATGAATTTATGTCCTTCCCTTCAAAACTGAATTGTGACCTTGCACATGCAAATCTCAATCCCACACAATACACCGCGTCTACCATGCCATCCTGCGAAGAGTACAAGAATCTCATAATCAACTCTTAGTCACAAGCAGAATACATACCCGATCAGTCAGAAACCTTCCATTTGATCACATCCCGGAGAAAATTTCAATACGCAACATATTCCTCACGCCGGTAGGAAATATACCCCTTGAACTATGGTAAAAGCCATTGAGAACTCTTCGAAACCCATTTGCACACAACCAAGCTATCTGAACCGAATCTCTCTAACTCAACCCAGCCACGCAAGTTGCCAAAACCTAAGAGCATTACCACGAAACACCTGTAGAGTCTAGCCACATCATAAGTACCCAAAGAGCCGATCATACCCATTACTCTGCTAACCCAACCTACTACCACGATGTCCTATTTCTCCAAGTACCTTCCAAATTGGTTTCAAATATATACTTCTCCTTGCTAGAACACCACGATCCCTAACCAAAATTCACCACACAAGAGGCCCTAGTATAAAACCAGCACGCCCTAAGGCCCATACGCCGTTGAATTCCCTCGTAAGCACCCCAAAGCACCACAACCGAGATACCCACTCTAAAGAGACCTTATGTGAGCCTAAAATTATTTCCTTCACCTTCTTGATACTGAAATGCATAATCTACAATGATATAAAAATGCCACAAGTCTCGACACCATCCCATGCAAATATCAGATCCTAGCCATATACCAATCCGAAATTCTCAATTTCTATATATAATTCTTGAATCCATTAGAACCATTCTCTAGAGTCATCTACTCTACTCAAATCTCAATTGAACCGACCAAACTATAATAACCCGGCCGGTCATTTTTAGAGTTATAGCCCTGATCCCCTATTAACTGCTTCTCCCATATCTATTTCTGCTATTGTGACTTGCCGGGAGGTTTTATTTTGGGTTTTGGAGTGATTTGGGACACTTAGTCCCTAAACAAAAGCTTAAGTCTTAGGATTTTGATCGTAGTCGGAACTGTGTGATGATGACTCTGGCATGGAGTTTCGTTGGTTCCGTTAGCTCCGTTGGGTAATTTTGGACTTAGTAGCATGTCCGGATTGTGTTTTGGAGGTCTGTAGCTTATTTAGGCTTGAAATAGTGAAAGTCGAAGATTTGGACCAGTAGTGGAAATTTTGATATCGGGGTCGGATTTCGATTCTGGAAGTTGGAGTAGGTCTGTAGTGTTGAATATTACTTGTGTGCAAAATTTGAGGTCATTCGGATGAGATTTGATATGTTTTGACGTCATTTGTAGAATTTAGAAATTTCAAAGTTCATTAAGCTTGAATCCGTGCATAATCCATATTTTTGATATTTTTTGACGTGATTTCAAGGCTCGACTAAGTTTGTATGGTGTTTTAGGATTGGTTGGTATATTCGGTTGGGATCCTGGAGGCCTAGGGTGTGTTTTGGATGCTCAACGGGTCATTTTTGGACTTAGGGAGTTGGCAGATTTTTTGGTGTTATTGCAGACATTTTTCTTCATCGTGTTCGCGAGGGAGATCTAGCTATTGCGTAGGTCATCTGAGAGGTCAGTTAAAATTGCTCTTCGTGTTCGCGAAGATGAAGACGCGATCGCGTAAGTTTATAAGGCAGTGCACCGCGAACGTGTGGGCTAGGCCGCGTTCGCGAAGAAGAAGTGAGGCAGCAGTGGAGTTTGAGTGTTACTCTTTGCGGTCGCTTGAGGACAATCGCGATCGTGTAGGTGTGAGCAGCTAGTGCATCGCATTCACATGAGGTGTTACGCGTTCGTGTAGAGTAAATTTCTGAGGGAGCGAAGTTGTTCTTCGCGATCACGAGGCCTTTTCCGCGATCGCGATTAAGCAACCACTGGGCAGAATTTAAAGTACAAAAATGAGGGTTTAAGTTCATATCACAAAATTTTACTGAGAGCTCGGTAGAAGGTGAAATTTGTAGAGATTTTCGGAGGAAGTTATTGGGTAATGATTCCTAACTCCTTTATGATTAAATCCCACTAATATATGCTTGATTTCATCATTTAATTTCGGATTTGGGGTGAAAATTTGGGAACAATTGAGAAAAGTTCTTAGGCCGAATTTTGGGGTTGTGATCGAGCTTTTGGTATCGGATTTGAGTAATTTTGGTACGAGTGAACTCGTAAATGAATGAGTGATTGTATTTTGTGACTTTTACCCGATTCCGAGACGTGGGCCCGGGGTGGCTTTTTGGGCATTTTTCTATTTTCTTGCCTTAGCTTTGATTTCATTAGCTAGATTAGTTACTTGTAGCTATATTAACGTTATGTAATTGATTTGATTAGATTTGGGCCACTCGGAGTTGGATACCCGTGGCAGGAGCGTGATTTCAGATTTGATTTAAGCTTGGTTCGAGGTAAGTGGCTTGCCTAACCTTGTGTGGGGAAACTCCCCTTAGGATTTGGTACTGTTTGATATGTGAGCGCTGTGTACGTGAGGTACGAGTAAGTACACAGGCTATTTGTTGTAAAACTACGTTTTCACTAAGTCATAACTTATTTTTTCCTTAATTGAAACACACTAGCATATGTAACTATTCTGTTTCGACTAGAATAGCATGCCTACTTGTTTAACTGCCTATTTGAATTATGTGCAGCATGTTTAGTGAAATTACCTGCTTTCCTTGACTTGAACATAGCCTAAATTGTAGGATTTCTTACTGTAATTGATATTTTGGTTGGTTGCGCTGCATATTTACTTTGGGACTATGGAACGGTATTCCGGGAGATCCCCATATTTTGCATATTTATTTTGGGACTACGAAACGGTATTCTGGGAGATCCCCCTGCACATTTACATTTGGGAATACGAGACGGTATCTCAGGAGATCCCCTATTGTTATCCCTGTCTTCGGAGCTGTTGCCTTTTATTGATTCTATTCCTGTTAGATTTTCGTATTTATTTTACTGTAATATTTCATTCTGTCTTATCTCATTATATTTATACCAGTAGAGCCCTGATCTGATCTCGTCATTACTCGGCCGAGGTTAGGCTTGGCACTTACTGGATACCGTTGTGGTGTACTCACGCCCTTTCCTGCACATATATTTCGTGTGCAGATCCAGGTTCATCTTACCAGCCTCATCACTAGTTGCAGTCGCTACTGCTTATTGGAGACTTCAAGGTACATCTGCTCGCGCCCGCAGATCCTCAGAATCCCCCTCTATCCCCCTATGTTCATTTTTCCTTCTTTATATAGAAATGATGTATAGAACGGTTAAGACTTCTTAGTAGCTTGTGACTTACGGTATTCCGGGTTTTGGGAATTGTTTTGTACGTTTTCATAGGTGATAATTTTATATGCCGAGTGTTATTCAATTTCTTATTTGATATTTGTTACTGTTAGTAGTTAATGTTCATGCTTTAGTTTCACTCCCGCAAAAGTGTTAGGCTTACCTAGTGGTAGAGACTAGATACCATCACGATGGTTCACGGACGGAGAAATTGGGTCGTGACAAGTTGGTATCAGAGCTTTAGGTTTATAGGAATCGTGAGTCATAAGTCGGTTTATTAGTATCTCGCGGATCGGTATGGAGACGTCTGTACTTATCTTCGGGAGGCTATGGAGCTATTAAGAACAAACATACTTCTTTGGTTTCCTTGTCATGCGAGTTATTAGCATCAAATTCTAAAATAATTCTCTATTCTATTCTTTCTCATAGATGGTGAGGACCCGTACCAGAGAATCTGACGACCAGGAACCCGCGCCCCCTGCTAGAGCCACTAGAGGCTGGGGCCGGGGTAGAGTACGGCCACGCGGTGAAGCTAGAGCACCCGCACGAGCTGGGAGAAAGGATCCCCCAACAGTTTCAGCTGGAGGGCAGGCACCAGAGGTTCCTATTGCTGCACCAGCCCTCCAGGAGACTCTAGCCCAGTTCATGAGCATGTTCAGCACCTTAGCTCAGGATGGATTGATTCCGTTAGCTCCCGCCACATCTCAGGCAGGGGGAGGGGTACAGACTCCCGCAGCCCACACTCCTGAGCAGAGGGTCCAGGTTGATCAGGCCCCAAAGTTAATTCCTATGTCGCCGGTAGCCCAGGTTTAGCATGAGACTAGGACAACTGCTTCTGAGGTGGAGCAGCTCAGACTTGAGAGGTACCAGAAGTACCACCTACCTACATTTAGCGGATTGGCTACAGATGATGCTCAGGGTTTTCTGGAGTAGTGTCATCGTATTCTCTGTACAATGGGCGTAGCTGAGACGAGTGGAGTTTCTTTTACCACTTTCCAGCTTAGAGGAGCAGCCTATCAGTGGTGGCGTGCTTATGAGTTTAGTAGTCCGGATGAGGCAGCTTCACTTACATGGACTCAATTCTCAGACATGTTTTTGAGAGAGTATGTCCCTCAGAGCCTTAGGGACTCATGGGGCGCGGAGTTTAAGCAGCTATGCCAGGGTGCTATGACTGTGTCAGAGTATGCAGTCTGTTTCAGTGATTTGGCCGACATGCACCGGCCTTGGTTGCCACAGTTTGAGAGAGGGTTCGACGATTTATTGAGGGACTCCACCCCAGTATCAGGATTAGTATGGTTAGGGAGCTAGAGATTGATATTCCTTACCAGCAGGTTGTGAGTATTACTGGGAGATTGGAGGGCATGCTTGCCCGAGACCGAGAGGAGAGAGAGGCCAAGAGGTCTCGAGAGACTGGTTCTTATTCTGGAGCCCGTGCCCTAGCAGCCCGCCATGGTAGGGGTTATATGGGTCACCCCATTCATTCAGCTCTTCCAGCTACCAGTGGTGTTCTGGCCCCTTCTAGGACCCAAGAGCCATATTATGCACCGCCAGTATCTAGTGTGCCTCCTACTCGGAGTACTTTTAGCGGCCAGTCCAACAGACCTAGCCCGAGTCAGTCACAGCAGCCACGCCCTCCGAGGAGTTGTTTTGAGTGTGGCGACACCCGCCATATGGTGAGGGATTGCCCCAGACTTAGGAGGGTTGCACCTTCACAGACTTCTCAGCCACCACGTGCTCTACCGGGTCCTCAGGCTATTATTCCAGCACCAGCTACCGCCCCGCCTTCTCAGCCAGCTTGAGGTGGAGGTTGGGGAGGTCAAGGTCACCATAGAGGGGAAGGCCAGGCCAGGTATTATGCCCTTCCGGCTCGTACATAGGCAGTTGCTTCCGACTCTGCCATTACATGTATTTTTCCAATCTGTCATAGAGATGCGTCGGTATTATTTGACCCAGGCTCTACGTATTCATATGTGTCCTCTTAGTTTACCCCACATTGAGCCTTATCTTGGGTTTCTTTGAGTTCCCCTATTTATGTGTCTACTCCTGTGGGAGATTCTCTTGTTGTGGACCACGTGTATCAGTCGTGTTTGGTTGCTCTTAGTGGTTTTAAGACCAGAGCCGACTTATTATTACTCATCATGGTAGATTTTGATGTCATCTTGGGCATGGACTTGTTGTCGCCCCATTATGTTATTCTTGATTGTCATGCTAAGACCGTGACGCTAGCTATGCCAGGCTTACCGCGATTAGAGTGGAGAGGTACCTTAGAGTATACTCCCCGCAGAGTTATTTTATTTCTTAAGGCTCAATGATTGGTTGAGAAGGGGTGCAACGCGTATTTAGCTTATGTGAGAGATGTCAGTATTGATACCCCTACAGTTGAGTTAGTTCCAGTAGTGAGGGATTTCCCAGATGTGTTTCCAGTTGATCTTCCGGGCATGCCGCCCGACAGAGATATTAATTTCGGCATTGATTTGTTGCCGGGCACTCAACCCATCTCTATTCCTCCATACCGTATGGCTCCTCCTGAGTTGAAGGAGTTGAAGGAGTTGAAGGAGCAGTTGCAGGAGTTGCTTGATAAGGGCTTCATTCGGCCCAGTGTGTCACCTTGGGGTGCTCCTGTTTTGTTTGTGAAGAAAAAGGATGGTTCTATGCGTATGTGTATTGATTATCGCCAGTTGAACAAAGTCACAGTGAAGAACATATATCCCTTGCCTCGTATTGATGACCTATTTGATCATCTACAGGGTGGGAAAGTATTTTCCAAGATTGACTTGCGATCAGGCTATGCCTCACCCCTTTCTCTCGCGAAATCGGGTTTCGACATTGACAACTCTATTAGAAGGAAGAAAGGGTTATTAAAAGAGAGAGTCGCCACCTAACAGATTGAGGTGCGTTAGGGCACCTATTGCAAATGACTCGGGTTTACTAGTTTACATCACCAAAGATCGGGTAAGGGCTCAAATTACCCTGAGCAGAAGGTGTTAGGCACTCCTCGAGGTCCACAACTGTGGCTCCTGACCAAACTCAAATCATGTGAATTAGTCAGTTAAGGTGAAACAGGAAAAAATAAATCCAACAGTGTAGCAATTATCACCAACAGAAGCAGAACTTGAGGATTTCTGGCCTTGGCTTCCAGCCGGCCAAGAATTAAAAGCACAGAATAATATTGCTAGAGATAACAGGAGTGAAAGATTTTGTTTATAGTAGTGAGAAATTTCGAACTCTAAAATCTCTTTTTTTTATTCAGAGGGGAAGTGGGAGGGGTTCGAATAGTACTCCCTCTCTTAGCCTTAAAAGAATTGCTCACTTAAATACCGAGGTCAATGTTTAAATCAGTAGGGTTGAACCCTAAATTTTAGGTGGAAATACACAAAATCAATAGGAAATAAGGAAAAGAATCACATAAGGCACACAAGAGATTATTATAAAAAAGGAATACTGAATCGAACCAGATTTGGTTTAAGTAAAAATGATCGGAAACCCTAATTTAGGTAAACCCCAAAATCAACAGAGAATAATGGCAAAGAATCACGTATTAACACATAAAGACGAACGTAGACAGGGATTATTCAAAAAAAAAATGAAATTGAACCAGATTAGTTCAAGTAAAAAGGGGCTGAAAGCCATTTTGGGTAAAACACAAAATCAGCAAAAATAAAGTTAAGGAACACATATTAGCACAAAAGTAAACACATATAGGAAATTATTCAAAAGGAAACCTAATATCAAACCAGATTTGGTTCAAGTAAAAAGGGTTTGAAACCATAAATTAGGTAAGTCACAAAATTGGCAAAAAATAAGGAGATCCATAAGTAATAGAATGAATATAGACGAAAATAAAATGTTAAAAATCAGAGTTTGAACCAGATTGGGTTCAAATCAAAGAAAAATCTAGAACCCTAACTTTAGGGCTTAGTGAGAACCAAGTGAGATATGAGAGAATCATTACAAATAACGTACTTGGACTCGAGGTTGTCCAGATTCAAGAGGTAAATATAAATTGGACGGAATCACAGCGGGGTACTTGCCATGTTTAGGCAAGTACCTAAGTTATTCCGAAAAGTATCACCAAATAAAGGTAAAACACTAAAATGGTAAAGGAATAGGGAAAGAATCCCATTAGGACCGGGATTCGGGGGAATTTGGGTGAGGCGGCGGCGTTAGGGTTCATCAGCGGAGGGGAAATGAGGGCGGCTTCTTTAGAGAAGTGAGGATTAGGGTAGAGAGGAGGGGATATAAGGGAAGGGGGTCGTTATTTGTGGGTCGTTGATCAAATATGATCAACGGCCAGGATTTAGGCAGATTGGGGTTGGGTTTTAATGAATGGGTATGGTATTGGGCTTAGGGTATTGGGCTTAGGCAAATTGGGTTGGTTTGGGTAGTTTTAGGTCCGAATTTAATTAAAAAATTGGGCCAGATTTTTAAATACCCAAATTTAATCAATAAATAATTTGTAAAAAATAATAAATAAATAATAAAAATATTATTTGTACATAAAAATAAATAAAAACAGTTATGTAACATTATAAAAGTATAAAAAGGTTATTTTGGCATAAATAAAGTAATTATAAGTACATATAGGCTATTATTGCAAATTATGCAATTTAGCATAACAAAATGCAAATGTAATTATAATAAACACACTAAAAATATTTAAAGCCTAATATGGGTGTAAAGGATGAGTTTAGATCATGAAAATAAATTGTGAGGTAATTAATGGGTATTTATGTAATAAAAATGCGAAAATAAATTGATTTAAAGCCTTTATAATTATAGAAAATTATGAAAAATACTTGTACATGCTTGTAGATCAAGTGATGGGGTGCACTACTTTGAAATTATATATATATTTTGGAAAAATATGAGGAAAAAATTGGGTATCAACAGGCTATCATCAGTTGAAGATTCGGGAGCTAGATATCCCGAAGACTGTTTTCAGGACCAGATATGGTCACTATGAGTGTCTTGTTATGTCTTTTGGGCTGACCAATGCCCCAACAGCTTTTATGCACTTGGTGCACAGTGTGTTCCGACCCTATATTGATTCTTTCGTCATCGTATTCATTGATGACATTCTAGTGTATTTCCGAACTCCAGAGGATCATGAGCAACACCTAAGGACAGTGCTTTAGACTTTGAGAGAAAATAAGTTGTATGCAAAGTTCTCAAAATATGAGTTCTGTTTAGACTCCGTGGCATTTTTGGGTCATATTGTGTCGAGTGAGGGGATCAAGGTGGATCCGAAGAAGGTGGAAGCAGTGCAGAGTTGGCCCAGACCGTCCTCAGCTACAGAGATCCAGAGTTTTCTTGGGTGAGCGGGGTATTGCCGTCGGTTTGTTGAGGGATTTTCTTCTATTGCAACACTTATGATCAGGCTGACCCAGAAGGGTGCTCCATTCGGGTGGATAGAGGAGTGTGAGGAGATCATTCAGAAGCTCAAGACAACTTTGACCACAACCCTAGTATTGGTATTGCCTTCAGGTTCGGAATCTTATACAGTTTATTGTGATGCGTCGCGAGTTGGCCTCGGCGCGGTGTTGATGCAGGACCGTAGGGTGATTGCCTATGCATCCAGACAACCGAAGGTGCATGAAAAGAACTATCATGTCCACGACTTTGAGCTAGCAACTATTGCCTTGAAGATTCGGAGGCACTATTTGTACGGCGTTCCTTGTGAGATCTACACTGATCACCGGAGTTTGCAGCATATGTTCAAGTAGAAAGATCTTAATTTGCATCAGAGGAGGTGGTTAGAGCTGCTTAAGGATTATGACATCACCATTTTGTACCACCCAAGGAAGGCCAATGTGGTGGCCGATGCTTTGAGTCGTCGGGCAGAGAGTTTGGGGAGTTTAACATATCTACCAGCAGTAGAGAGGCCCATGGCATTGGATGTTCAGGCCTTAGCCAGCCAGTTTGTGAGGTTGGATATTTCTGAGCCGTGTCTAGTATCGGCTTGTGTGGTCTCTCGGTATTCTCTTTATGATCGTATCAGGGAGTGTCAGTATGATGACTCCCATCTGCTTGTCCTTAAGGACATGGTCCAGCGCGGTGATGCTAAGGAGGTCACTATTGGGGAGGATGGTGCATTAAGGATGCAAGGCAGGTTATGTATGCACAATATGGACGGTTTGTGTGAGTTGATTCTCCAGGAGGCTCACAGCTTGCGGTACTCCATTCATCCGGGTGCCCCGAAGATGTATCAGAACCTGAAGCAGCATTATTGGTGGAGAAGGATGAAGAAGGACATAGTAGAGTATATGGCTAGATGTCTAAATTGCTAGCAGGTGAAGTATGAGCATCAGCGACCGGGTGGGTTGCTTCAGAAGATAGAGATTCCGGAGTGAAAATGGGAGCGGATCACTATGGACTTCGTTGCTGGACTCCCACGGACTCAGCAGAAGTTTGATGCAGTTTGGGTGTGGACAGGCTGACCAAAGCAGCTCATTTCATTCCTATGATGACTACCTATTCTTCCGAGCAGCTGGCTCAAATTTACATTCGTGAGATTGTCAGACTTCATGGCATACCAGTATCTATCATCTCTGACTGGGGCATGCAGTTTACATCGCGGTTCTGGAGAGCCGTACAACAGGAGTTGGGTACTCGGGTGGAGTTGAGCATAACTTTTCACCCTCAGACGGAGGGGTAATCCGAGCTCACTATTCAAATTCATGAGAATATGCTCCGTGCGTGTGTGATGGAGTTTAGAGGTTCTTGGGTTCAGTTCTTACCACTTGTGGAGTTTTCCTACAACAACAGTTATTAGTCCAGCATTCAGATGGCACCGTATGAGGCTCTATATGGTAGGCGGTGTCGGTCCATAGGGGGCTGGTTCGAGCCGGGCGAGGCCAGATTATTGGGTACGGACTTGGTTCAGGATGCTTTGGAGATGGTGAAGGTAATTCAGGACAGACTTCACACAGCCTAGTCTAGACCGAAAAGTTATGCAGACCGAAAGGTTCGCGATGTTGCATTTATGGTTGGAGAGCAGGTCCTGCTTCGGGTTTCGCCTATGAAGGGCGTTATGAGGTTCAGAAAGAGGGGCAAGCTAAGCCCAAGGTTTATTGGCCCCTTTGAGGTATTGCGGCGAGTTGGGGAGGTTGCTTATGAGTTTGCCTTACCTCCCAGCCTAGCAGGAGTTCATCCTGTATTTCATGGTTCAATGCTCTGGAGGTATCACGGCGATCCGTCTCATGTGTTGGATTTCAGCTCAATCCAGTTGGACAAGGATCTATCCTATGTTGAGGAGCCAGTGGCTATTTTGGATAGGCAGGTTCGGAAGCTGAGGTCAAAGAATATTGTATCGGTAAAGGTTCAGTGGCAGGGTCAGTCGGTCAAAGAGGCGACTTGGGAGACCGAGCAGGATATGCACAGCAGTTATCCTTATCTTTTCACCACTTCAGGTATGCCTCTATACTCATTCGAGGATGAACGATTGTTTTAAGAAGGGGAGGATGTAACGACCCGACCGATCGTTTTTAGAGTTATATCCCTAATCCCCTATTAAATGCTTCTCCCATATCTGTTTCTGCTATTGTGACTTGCTGAGAGGTTTCATTTTGGTTTTTAGAGTGATTTGGGATACTTAGTCCCTAAACGAAAGCTTAAGTCTTAGAATTTTAACCGTAGTTAGAACTGTGTGAAGACAACTCTAAAATGGAGTTTCGTCAGTTCTGTTAGCTCCGTTGGGTGATTTTGGACTTGGAAGCGTGTCCGGATTGTGTTTTGGAGGTCCGTAGCTTATTTAGGCTTGAAACGGTGAAAGTCGAATTTTTGGAGATTTGGATCGATAGTGGAAATTTTGATATCGGGTTCGGATTCTGATTCCAGATGTTGGAGTAGGTCCGTAGTGTTTAATATGACTTGTGTTCAAAATTTTAGGTCATTCGGATGAGATTTGATATGTTTCGACGTCGTTTGTAGAATTTAGAAATTTCAAAGTTCATTAGGCTTGAATCCATGCATAATCCGTGTTTTTGATGTTGTTCGACGTGATTTTAAGGCTCGACTAAGTTCGTATGGTGTTTTAGGATTGGTTGGTATGTTTGGTTGAGGTCGCGGGGGCCTCGGGCGTGTTTCGGATGCTCAATGGGTCATTTTTGGACTTAGGGAGTTGGCAGATTTTCTGGTGTTATTGCAGGCATTTTTCTTCATCGCGTTCACGAGGGAGATCTCGCGATCGCGTAGGTCATCTGAGAGGTCAGCTAAAATTGCTCTTCACGTTCGCGAAGATGAAGACGCGATCGCGTAAGGTTATCAGGTAGTGCACCACGAATGCATGGGCTAGGCCGCGTTCGCGAAGAAGAAGTGAGGCAGCAGTAGAGTTTGAGTGTTACCCTTCGCGGTCGCGTGAGGACAATTGTGATCGCATAGGTGTGAGCAGCTAATGCAATGCGTTCGCGTGAGGTGTTACACGTTCGCATAGAGAAAATTTCTAAGGCAGCGAAGTTGTTCTTTGAGATCGCGAGGCCTATTCCGTGATCACGATTAAGGAACCACTGGGCAGAATTTAAAGTTCAAAAATGAGGGTTTCAGTTCATATCACAAAATTTGATTGAGAGCTCAGTAGAAGGCGAAATTTGGAGAGATTTTCGGAGAAAGTTATTGGGTAATGATATCTAACTCCTTTACGATTAAATCCCACTAATCTATGCTTGATTTCATCATTTAATTTCGAATTTGGGGTAAAAATATAGGAAATAATAAGAAAAGTTCTTAGGCAGAATTTTGGGGTTGTGATCGAGATTTTGGTATCGGATTTGAGTAATTTTGGTACGAGTGAACTCGTGAGTGAATGGGTGATTGTATTTTGTGACTTTTACCCGATTCCGAGACGTGGGCCCGGGGAGGCTTTTGGGGCATTTTTCTATTTTCTTGCCTTAGCTTTGATTTCATTAGCTAGATTAGTTATTTGAAGCAATATTTACGTTATGTAGTTGATTTGATTAGATTTGGGCCACTCGGAGTTGGATACTCGTGGAAAGAGCGTGATTTCAGATTTGATTTGAGCTTGGTTCGAGGTAAGTGGCTTGCCTAACCTTGTGTGGGGGAAACTCCCCTTAGGATTTGGTACTGTTTGATATGTGAGCGCCGTGTATGTGAGGTGACGAGTACGTACACAGGCTATTTGTTGTAAAACTCTGTTTTTCACTAAGTCATAATTTGTTTTCTCCTTAATTGAAACACACTAGCATATGTAACTATCCTGTTTAGACTAGAATAGCATGCCTACTTGTTTAACTGCCTATTTGAACTCTGTGCAGCATGTTTAGTGAAATTACATGCTTTTCTTGACTTGAACTTAGCCTAAACTGTAGGATTTCTTGTTGTAATTGTTATTTCGGTTGGTTGCGCTGCATATTTACTTTGGGACTACGGAACAGTATTCTGGGAGATCCCCTTGTACTGCATATTTACTTTGGGACTACAGAACGGTATTCCGGGAGATCCCCCTATTTTGCATATTTATTTTGGGACTACCGAACGGTATTCTGGGAGATCCCCTTGCACATTTACGTTTGGGAATATGAGACGGTATCTCGGGAAATCCCCTGTTGTTATCCCTATGTTCGGAGTTGTTGCCTTTCATTAATTCTATTCCTGTTAGATTTCCGTATTTATTTTACTGCGATATTTCATTTTGTCTTATGTCATTATATTTATAGCAGTAAGGCCCTGATTTGATCTCGTCACTACTCGACCGAGGTTAGGCTTGGTACTTACTGGGTACCGTGTTGGTGTACTCACGCCCTTTCCTGCACATGTTTTTCGTGTGCAGATCCAGGTTCATCTTACCAGCCCCATCACTACTTGCAGTCGTTGCTGCTTATTGGAGACTTCAAGGTACATCTGCTCGCGCTCGCAGATCCTCAGAGTCCCCCTCTATCCCCCTATGTTCATTTTTCCTTCTTTCTATAGAAATTATGTATAGAACGGTTAAGACTTCTTAGTAGCTTGTGACTTACGGTATTCCGAGTTTTGGGAATTGTTTTGTACGTTTTCAGAGGTGATAATTGTATATGCCGAGTAGTATTCAGTTGCATATTTGATATTTCTTACTGTTAGTAGTTAATGTTCATGCTTTAGTTTCATTTCCGCAAAAGTGTTAGGCTTACCTAGTCGTAGACACTAGGTGCCGTCACGACGGTTCACGAAGGGAGAAATTGGGTCGTGACACAAACGGACCAAACGACTTATGCCCCATTAGCACACCAACACCCAAGGGAGTAGTCCACACTCCTAAGCAATCGAGCAAATTCCTACTCCATGTACTTTACATCCTTCGCGAATAACCACTCAATTATTTTATCATTCCCATATACCTATAGAGCATAATGCAGCCTGTATCTAGAAATTCCTTTACCCGAGTCATCCTCGATCTCGACCTCTGCAAGTCATAACTAATTTACCAGTATACCCTGAACCGAAACCAATACGACACATAATCGTGCAAACAACTCGTCGATAGCATACTCCCCCACTTTGCTCAAAGCCATAAAACAAAATAGTCGATAACATCACGATACCCACACTCTATTACTGCCAGAATCTCGCACGAAAATTCAACTAAATCCTTCGCAAGCCCATGTAACACAAACCATATAATACCTCAAATCGTCTGCAAATCTCGCATTCACCCTTGTAATAGTCAAGCCAACTTCCACAAGCGATCCAAACTCAAATTGAAACATATATCATTCACTGGTAAAAGAGAACTCTCTGCAAAATATCATAAGGACCACACAACCTCAGGACACCTCGCAGGAGATAACCCGCCTGCTCTGCCTCAAACCGACATCTCTCTATACCCTTCCATAGTCACGACTACTATGCAATCACTTGATCTTCTTGATTCTGAATTCATCAACAAGACATGAGAATCTACTTCACTCCACAACCAAACAACATGAGAGATCCCTCAACACACCCATAACTCGAGACCATACGCCAAATCAAGACAGAAATCAAATACCCCTGGTCACCTTCGAACAATCTGAACACATCTCGCAGTCACATCATACTCACCACATAGTCATTCTACCGCTCATCAAGCCACAAATTACACTCATAGGAATACTACCAGATGTATAAGTCCAAAAGCATGTGCTCACACAATCAAAATCTCTGTGCTCGAGCTACAGTCAAAACCTGGCCTCCAGTCCTCCAGACTGGCCCATCATCAGCACACAGAAATCACATCTCGCACCCCATTCATAGAATCATAAGACGGCGAAGCACAGCTTATACCGAGCGCTCGCAAGCGCATACGAATGCGTGGAAAGAATTCAAAGAGTTACGCTTCAGGCTGAATCAATATCGCACGATAAGGAAATAAAGATGGGAAGTATATCCTAAATGTCCTGTAGCCTCTCGAAGATAGGTATGGACGTCATCATACCGATCCGCAAGACTCTACTAGACACTTGCTCATGACTTGTAGAACCTATGAACCTAGAGCTCTGATACCACCTTATCACGACATAAAATCCAACTAGTCGTGATGGCACATAACCCAACCTGCTAGGTAAGCCAGTTAACCACTAACCAATTCCAATAACAATTAATAAAGCAATTAAGTAAAGAGAATTGTCTGAATCTGAATCTGATACATTCCCCAAGAACTGGTAGTGCAAATCATGAGCTTCTAAGAATAGAGTTTACAAAGCGAAAATAAAATAAATACATAGTCTGTTTGAATAGTAAATAAACAGACTTTGACAGATCTAAAGCTACCACGAACAAGAGGCAACTACAGCCGGGATGCAGGTACATCTTCAATCCAGCACCCGTCGAACAGAGCAACACCAGCAGCTAACATTTGCACTCAAGGTGCAGAAGTGTAGCATGAGTACAATCGACCCCATGTACTCAATAAGTAACAAACCTAACCTTAGTTTGAAAGTAGTGACGAGCTTGTACTAAGGTCGGGTCCCAACTTCAATAACCAACAATAGTTCATAACAACATAAAACAAGTAATACCAGAAGTAACTCAACAATTAAATGCTCAACAAAAACATGATTTCTGAAAATAGTTCTGCCTTTCAGGTACTTCAATGAAAACCCAAATCGTTTACCAGAGTTACCAAAAATATGAATAAGTTTGAAAACAATAATTTTTCCAAAATCCTTTTCATAATAAATAAGATGTTTCATTTTCTTTCCAGATAACCAGTGTAAAACAAACGCATCACTATGCCCATCTCTCAACATGTGTGAGAAATCATGAATGATGTGATACCGTACAACATGAGGAAAAACAATACATCTCTATGCCTGTATGTCATGTGTGCATGTCAATGCAATGTAACTCAGAGATGAACTCATGTACTCACACTCTCGGAGTACTCAATCTCACTGTCTCGCATTCTCTCTCACTATGCTCAAGGCTCAGCATACTCAATCACTCAGTGTTGTAAAATACCTGCTGCGGCATGCAGCCCGATCCATATATGACTATAAGGCCCATTACGGCATGCAACCCGATCCATATATATATAGTCGACTGCGCTCACTAGGGGTGTGCAGACTCCGGGGTGCTCCTTCAGCCCAAGCGCTATATTGTTGCAGCGTGCATCCCTATCCAATAATATATATATATATATATATCGAAGGCTCGTTCTGGCATGCAACCCGATCCATATAAAATATAATCAATATAATATGCTGCGGCGTGCAGCCCGATCCCAATATGTCACTCTCAGTCAGGACCTCGGCCTCACTCAGGCATCAATCTCTCCAGTCTCACTCATGGGCTCACAATGTCATGAAACTAGCCCGACAACAATGATATGATGTATCAATAAATAATATGTGAGATTGAGATATGGTATGAATGCATGAATATGACTGAATACGAAATATAAATGAAATCAGTGAGATGTCAGCAAGAAATGACCACTATGGGTCCAAACAATATCGGCATAAAGCCTAAACATGATATCTAGCATGATTGACAGCTCAATTACTTTATCACATGGTGAAAACACGGATATCAACAAAATAGGGCCACTATTCAGTGCCATGGAAACAACAGAGTCCCAAATCACACGGTGCATACCTACACGCCTGTCACCTAGCATGTGCGTCACCTCAATACCAATCACATAACACGTATTTCGCGGTTTCATACCCTCAATACTAAGATTAGAAGAGTTACTTACCTCGAATAAGCCAATTCCAACACCGAGCAAGCCAGGCGATGCTCCAAAATGCCATCTCGTGCGTTTCGACCTCGGAACGGCTCAAAAACTAACCAAAAACAACTCAAATACATCAAACAATGCTAAAGGAACCAATCCCGATCCAAGATATCAAATCTTGAATCAAAAGCCCAAAATAGGCCAAAATCCCAACCCGGGCTCGCACCTCAGAACCCGACAAAATTTACAAAGTTCAACAACCCATTCAATTACGAGTCTAACCATACTAGTTTCACTCAAATCCGACCTCAATACGATGTTCAAAACTCAAAAATTCATATTATGAAACTTTAGGCCAAAACCCCCAATTTTCTCTATAAAATTCACAATCAAATTACCAAAAACAAAGATAGATTCATGAAATATAACCAAAACCTAGTAGAGAACACTTACCCCAATTCATATGGTGAAAATTGCTTCAAGAATCGCCTCAATCCGAGCTCCATAGCTCCCAAAATGTAAAAATGTCTGAAACCTTCGAAATAGAGTACTATATGCACTGCCCAGTCGTCCTCTTTCGCGAACGCGGGAAAACCATCGTGTTTGCGATGAATAAAACTCACACTGCCACAAAAGTCTCTACGCATTCATGATGCACCACACGTGAACGCGATGAACACTGCTACCAAAGCTTCGCGAACAAGACTAACCTTACGCGATCGCATAGAAGAATGCTCAAATTCCCAGTTGCCAACTTCAACACTATGCGAACGCGATCCTCCATACATTAACGCGACGAGGACTTGACCCAACTATAAGCGAACGCGAGACATACTTCGCGATAGTGAAGAACAATTTTCTGCTGCCATCAAAATACACTATGCGTTTGCGACACTTGCCATGCAAACGCGATGAAGAACTGAGTCACCAGAATACAACAGAACACAGCAGTACCAAAATGAAGAAAAATGATCTGAAATCAATCCGAAACACGTTCGAGCCCCTCGGGACCCCGTCCAAACATACCAACAAATCCCATAACATAACACGGACCTACTCGAGTCCTCAAAACACACAAAACAACATCGGAACGACGAATCACACCTCAATTCAAATTCAATGAATTTTGAAACTTCAAACTTCCACAATCGATGCCGAAACCTATCAAATCACGTCCGATTGACCTCAAATTTTGCACACAAGTCACATTCGACATTACGAACCTGCTCCAACTTCTGGAATCAGAATCCGACCCCGATATCAAAAAGTCCACTCCCTATCAAACTTTTCAAAATTTCAACTTTTGCCATTTCGAGCCAAATTCAACCACGGACCTCCAAATCACAATCCGGACGCGCTCCTAAGTCCGAAATCACCCAACGGAGCTAATGGAACAATCAAAACTCTGTTACGGGTTCAAATTTACAAAAAGTCAAACTTGGTCGACTCTTTCAAATTTAAAGCTTCTAGCTGAGAATCATTCTTTCAAATCAATTCCGAAAAACCTGAAAACCAAAACCGACGATTCACATAAGTTATATTACATCATACGGAGCTACTCATGCCCTCAAACAACCGAGCGAAGTATAAATGCTCAAAACGATCGGTTGGGTCGTTAGATTTGGTTTGCCAACTGCAAAGATATTGGTGCAGACCTTATCTCTCCAAGCTTATTCTCCTGTTTTCTTTAAATAGACAAAGGCATTAAATTATTTGAGGCACCAGAATCACACAAAGACTTATCAAAATTAAGAGTACCTAAAGAGCAAGGTATAGTAAAACTCTCTGGATCTCCACACTTTTGTGGGAGTTTGTTTTGCAAGATTGCGTTGCAATGCTCTGTGAGCTTGGCTACTGATATCTCTTCTATCTTTGTTATCTTTGTCAGGATTTCCTTCAAGAATTTTGCATAAGCTGGCATTTGGGAAAGCACCTCTGTGAATGGCAAATTTACATTAACTTGTTTCAGCATATCCAGAAATCTCTCAAATTGCTTGTCTAGCTTCTCTCTATAAAGCTTTTGGGGAAAAGGTAAAGCAGGCATATGCTCGCTCTCATTAGATTCCTCCCTTCTTGAAGTTTCCTCTTTCTTCCTTTTCTCAGCTCCCGTCTTGCCTTTCTTCTTCTTATCAACTTTGATTTTCAGCTGCTCCCCACTTTCTTTTTCAGGCACCACCTCTTTTTGGATAGGGTGAGCTCTTTCACTACTTGTCCACTTCTCAGAGTTACAACATTTATCGTCTTCTTGGGGTTTCTTTCAGTATCAGCTGGCAAAGTACCTGGGATCCTTTCAGACAATATGGTGGCAATTTGTCCCGCTTGTTTCTCCAAGTTTCGCAGCCTTGTGACAAGTTCCTTTATAGCTACACCATGAGCATCTAACCTCTCATCTGTTTTGACTATAAAGGACTTCATCAGATCTTCTAGCCCAGGCTGATTGGATTATTGAGGTTGAAACTGCTGCCTTTGCTAATTTTGGAAGCCTGGAGCTCCTTATCCCTGGAATCTGCAGTTGTTTTGTTTCCATGCATTTGCAGTACCCCCAGGTGAACTCCATGAAAAATCGGGGTGCTTCTGACCCATTGCATTGAAGTTATAATTTCTCACAACATTTACTTCCTCAGTTGAGGTTTGACACTCATGAGTAGGTGTCATCTTCCACATATATCACAAGCTGCGTGAGGCTCATTATGTATCGAAGCTAAGGTCAGCTTCCTTATTTCTTTTGCCATGGCATCAAGTTGTACCTGCACATATGTGTTAGCATCAACCTGGTGAACACCAGTTGATCTTCTTTTTTCAGCAATTTTAGAGGGCCACTGGTTTGCATCCTCAGATAACTCATCTAGAATTGTGACTATCTCCTCTAGAGTCTTCTTCATCAACGGACCTCCAGCTGCATTGCTCAATGTTCTGCGTGAGGCCGATGTCAATCCATCCTAAAAATCCTGGAGCTTCATATAGAATGTTGACACTTTCGCACTATCTCCTTAAACCTCTCCCAAGCTTCAAACACAGTTTCAGTCTTGTTCAGACAAAAGTTATGAATTTCCCTTCTAAACTTGCCCGTCTTAGCTGATGAGAAATATTTGTCAGGAAATTTTCTGGTCATCTCATCCCATGTTCTAATCGATCCATTAGGCAATCTTCGAAGCCAGTGTTTTGCATCATCTTTGAGTATGAAGGGGAATGCCCTTAAGTAGACTGCATCTTGTGACACACCATTGTATTGAAAGGTGTTCGTAATCTCCTCGAAATCCATCAGATGGTTGTTTGGATCTTCGTTCATCTTCACTCTAAAAACGTAGTTGCTTTGAAGAGTTTGGCGCAATCCTTGCTTTAGCTCAAAATTGTTAGTTGCAACTAGAGGTGGTCGCACACTTGATAAGCTATGGTTGTAGACTGGTCTAGCATAATTGCCAAGTGGTCTCCCAGCACCGGGAGCTATATTTCTGAATTGGTTTGCACCCAAAGGTAGATTCTGAGCAATTCTCCGAACTCTCTCTTCTTCATAGACAATTTGAGCATTTGGAAGAGTTGTCTCTTTAGCATCTCGTACAGCTTTTTCTCTTTGCTGGTCTGCCTCTCGTGCATCCAAATACGCATTATCATCATCTCCCACCATAACGTCCTTGGTTGAGGATTGCCCAACCTTCTCTGTATTCTCGGGGAAATTTCTTTCCTTCCTTAACTGTCACAGTTGTTTCTCAATTTCTGGTTTGTAAGGTAGCACTTCCTTCCCAGAGGATCGAGTCGTGCACCAATTTAACCTACAGCCTGCGCACAGTCAAAGAACACCAAACGTAAAAAGGGAAAAATAAAATAAAATAAAAAAAATTCCTGAATTAGCTCTACAAACTATTTCAAACACTATTGATTTCCAATCCCCGGCAACGATGCCAAAATTTGACGAGTACAAAACACACACTTAAATATGCTCGCTAGTCGAATATAGTATAGTATAATATCATACCCACAAGGATTGGAGTTAAGCAGTATTATCGTAGTTTGTATCTAGATTTCTATCCAAGATAATCAACAGTTTAGAATTATGTTATTTAAAACTAAAATTAACTAAGAATCTAAAGCTAATTGACGAATGACAATCGAAACAAAAGTAAGCAAGGAAGATATCAATGGGAAAAAATAGGGATTGATTGGATAGGTGCAAGATAATTGTCTGGGATTTAACTCTAGTTAATTCACTTCTAATGTTCAAGTGAGTCTCTCAAATTCACTCAATTATTAGTTCAAACATTTAGTAGAAACTCCTCTCTCGATTAAGTCTCAACCTCACAATGTGAACCAATTTAAGCTCGGTGAAGATATGAAAGAGTTCGTAGTGGATTGGTCTTTAGGAGAATCTCTCTCGATTATCCTCCTAACTAGGTCTAAACATTAATTCAACTAGCCTATTTTGACTACTAAGAAGAATTAATGAATTCAACCAACAAGATAATGCAGAGATATCACAAGTATGTCTCTCTCAATTACATGAACATGTGAATATAGATGCAATAATTAAAACACCCAAAATGATTCAATGCATAAAACTAGATTTATAATACACAAACAAATATCAAAACACCAAATCCATTAAACCCTAAAGAGAACTACTCCAGAGATGAATCCCTTGTGCTTTCGCTTCTCAACCTTCTCTCTAGCCTTCTTAAGTCTTAGATGTGTCAAAAATCTATAAAATAATGTTTTTACATGTATTTGTACTAAGTAGGGTCAGGCCCAGATGAAAACACCTTTTCCGGCGCAAACTGGGATAACAACTTTGTAAAAATTGCACAGGCGCACCGCATGGGGCGACGTACCGTACGGGGCGGTTGTGGGAAACATCAGAGAGCTTGTTCTGACAGGCTTCAGGACAATTGGGCAGCCGCGGCGCGCCACGCGCTGCCCCACACGTCGCGGATGTGTAAGTTTCACAGAGTCCAGCTTTTTCCTTGATATTTGATATTCAGATGTAGTCCTCGACCCCCGAACGCGATCCCGGCTAAATCCTTTTGGCTTTTGCTCAGACTTCAAGGTTCCAAATCACTCAAATTTGCTCCATCACATCTACATCACTCAGAATCACTGCTACAAGGCATAAAACACATAGTAAGTGCAAAACACTAGCCATTAAAGCTCAAACTCAATTAAAGTGCAGTAAATTGAAGTATAATAAGCGACTAAAACATGAGATTATAGCCTACCATCATGCTCAAGTTCCACCGGAAGGTGACAAGCTTTCCCGAACACCAACCAGTATGGTGACATTCTGATAGGTGTTTTGTAAGCCGTCCGATAAGCTCATAGTGCATCATCAAGATTCTTGGCCCAATCCGTTCGATTAGCATTCACCATTTTGGATAAAATACTCTTTATCTCCCGGTTGGAAAATTCCACTTGACCGCTAGCTTTTGGATGATAGAGAGTCGTGACTTTATGAGTAACACCATACTTGCTAAGTAAAGTGTCAAAAAGCCTTGTTGCAAAAATGTGACCCCCATCGCTTATAATTGCCCGCGGAGTACCAAACCTTGTGAAAATATTCTTCTTCAAGAATGCCACCACACTTCTCGCCTCATTGTTGGGTAGAGAAACGGCTTCAACCCATTTGGACACATAATCCACCATGACCAAGATGTAGGTATTTCCCCAAGAACTCACACAAGGACCCATGAAGTCAATACCCCACACATCAAAGATATCAATCTCCAAAATGGTAGTGAGAGGCATTTCAGTTTTCTTTGCGATTCCACCAGCTCGTTGACATTCATCACATCTTTTCACTAGCTCACTAGCATCCTTGTAAAGAGTGGGCCAATAAAAACTGCAACTCAGCACTTTGGCCGCCGTTCTTGCTCCACCATGATGACCACCATAAGGCGAAGAATGGCAAGTCCCAAGAATTTCACCTTGCTCTTCTTCCAGTACACATCTTCGAATCACCCCATTCGTACAAATCTGGAAGAGGTATGGTTCATCCTAATAATAATCTTGACAATCCCGTTTGAGCTTCTTTCTTTGGTTTGATGAGAACTCATCCAGGATGATTCCACACACAAGGAAATTTGCTAGATCCGCGAACCATGGCACCTCTTTCATTGAAATAGCCAAGAGTTGCTCATCGGGGAAGGAGTCATTGATTTCAAGGCCATCATGCTACCTCCCCTCCTCCTCCAAACGGGACAAGTGATCCGCCACTTGGTTTTCACTCCCTTTTTTTATCTTGGATGTCAGTATCAAACTCTTGCAACAAAAGAACCCATCTCATCAATAGAGCTTTGGAGTTCTTCTTGCTCATAAGATAATGAAGCGCTGCATGATCTGTGTGGATAATGACCATTGCACCCATCAAGTACGGGCAGAACTTCTCAATTGCAAACACAATGGCAAGAAGCTATTTCTCCGTAACGGTGTAGTTGACTCGGGCACTATTCATGGCCTTACTAGCATAGTAGACTGGATGAAAAATCTTGTTGATACGTTGCCCCAAAATAGCCCCAACCGCTATGTCACTTGCATCACACATGAGTTCAAAAGGGACACTCTAATTTGGAGCGGTGATGATGGGAGTAGTTGTCAACTTGAACTTCAACAATTCAAAAGCTCTCACGCAATCATCATTGAAGTTGAACTTAGCATACTTCTCAAGAAGCTTGCACAACGGATTCACCACCTTTGAGAAATATTTGATGAAGCACCGGTAGAAACTCGAGTGGCCTAAGAAACTCCGCACACCCTTTACCGAAGATGGAGGTGGAAGTTTAGAAATCACCTCAATCTTTTCCTTGTCAACTTCAATTCCATTCTTTGAGATTTTGTGGCCAAGGACAATGCCTTCCTTAACCATGAAATGATACTTCTCTCAATTGAGCACCAAATTTGTTTCTTTACATCTTGCCAACACTTTATCCAAATTTGCAAGACAATCATCAAAACAACCCCCGGTGTATTGCACAAACCAAATGGCATCCGCTTGAAGGCGAAAGTACCATAGGGACATGTAAAGGTTGTTTTCTCTTGATCCTCCGGAGCAATATAAATTTGTTTGTATCCCTAATACCCATCAAGAAAGCAATAGAAAGCACGACCGGCAATCTATCAAGCATTTGATCTAAGAAAGGAAGTGGAAAATGATCCTTCCTTGTGAATTTGTTGAGCTTGTGATAGTCCATACACACCCTCCATCCGGCTTTCGTTCTTGTAGGAATTTTGTCATTGGTGACCATCCTCATGCCCCCCGTCTTTTGGACACATTGAACCGGAGAAGTCCACGAACTATCAGAGATGGGGTAGATAACCCCGGCATTCAAGCACTTCATAATCTCCTTCTTGACAACTTCTTGCATAGCCTCATTGAGGCTCCGTTGATGTTCAATAGATGGTTTGGTGCTTTCCTTCAAGTTGATCTTATGCATGCAAAATGCGGGGCTTATTCCCCGAATATCCACCAAAGTCCACCCAATAGCCTTCTTCCTCTTTTGTAGCACCGCCAAAGTGGAGTCTACCTGCACGTTAGTCAAACAAGAGGAAAGAATAACCGGTAAAACAGAACAAGGACCAAGAAATTCATACCGAAGATGTGGAGGCAATGGCTTCAACTCCAAGGTAGGAGGCTCTTCAATAGAAGTCTTTGTAGGAGGAGTTGTCATATATTCAAGATCTAAGGACAATTTTCGGGGTGCATAGTTGTACAACCCCATTCCTTGCAAAGAGTTGACACATTCCATGAAGCCATACATCTCGTCATCATCAAAGTTGAGCAAGAAGACCTCCAACATATCACCAACATTGATCATAGCACTTGATTCATCAACAATAACATCGGTCACCAAGTCCATAAAAGAGCACACCTCATTGCTATTTGGGTGCCGCATGGACTTACACACGTGGAAGACTACTTTTTCATCACCAACCGGGAATGTAATTTCTCCGGCTTCAACATCACAAAGAGCCTTCCCCGTAGCAAGGAAAGGTCTTCCAAGAATAATCGGCACCTCATAATCAACTTCACAATCTAGAATGATAAAATCCGTCGGAAGAATGAATTTTTCAACACGAACTAAGACATCTTCAATCACTCCCAAAGGTCTCTTCATAGTATGATCGGCCATTTGCAATCTCATAGAGGTGGGTCTTGGTTTCCCAATTCCTAAGGTCTTGAAAACTGAATAGGGCATCAAATTGATACTTGCCCCAAGATCACAAAGAGCTTTTGCAAACTCGGCACTTCCAATTGTACAAGGAATCGTGAAAGCACCGGGATCCTCCAAATTAGGAGCTATTGAGTGCACAATTGCACTCACTTGATGAGTGACTTTAATGGTTTCAAAATTCATTGACCGCTTCTTTGTCACGAGATCCTTCATAAACTTTGCATAGCCTGGCATTTGTTCCAAAGCTTCAACTAATGGCATACTGATTGAGAGACTCTTCATCATTTGAATGAACTTTTTAAATTGATTCTCGCCATTTTGCTTGGCAAGTCTTTGAGGGTATGGTGGTAGAGGCTTAGGAAATGGTGCCTTAGCCTTTTTCACTACCGGCTCCGGTATGTCAATAATGTGATCCCTAGACGGGTTCACCTCCTCTTGAGTTTCTTCCACACTATCATCAATATCAATCCGAACTTCATCATTTGATTGCACCACATTGTCCGGGACCTCTTCTTATTATACCACTTTCTCATCATCCACAAGTTGCCTTTGACTTGAGGTGGTAGCATTCCTACCTCTTCCACTTCTTGTAGTAATGTCCATTGCATGCCCCGTGTTGTTTCAACCCTTTGGGTTTACTACCATGTCACTTGGTAGTGCCCCCTTAGGACGAGAATTTAGAGCTTGAGAGATTTGCCCCATTTGCACTTCTAAGTTGCGGATCGATGTGTTGTGTGAGGCAAGTTGGGCATCCGAATCGACATTCTTTTCCATCATTTGCTTGAACATATTCTCAATACACCACATCTCATTGTTTGAAGAACTTGGACCGTGGGAAGGATAAAGAGGCGGGTTGCTCGGTTGTTGATACAACGGGGGCCTTTGAAAACCCGACCCCCGGTTGCCTTGATTAATGTTCCATTCGCCTTGATTGTTACCCCCCCCCAATTTCCTTGATTATTTCCACTCTAATTTCCTTGATAGTTGTTGTTATGCCAATTCCCTTGATTGTTGCCACCATTCCAATTTCCTTGGTGTTTAGAATTCCAATTTCCTTGATTGTTTTGAGGTCGCCATTGTTGTTGGTTTGAGCCTTGAAAGTTGTTTCTTTGCCCTTGAAAGTTGTTCACATATTGCACCTCATCTTCTTGTTAATTATAAGGATCATCTTGATCAAAACCACTATCTTCTTGCATATAATTCTCCACTCGATTAAGCACTTGTGGACCATTGGTCCTTCTTTTTGTTTACCATCATGTTCACCCCCTCCATGGCATTGACTTGCTTAGGATTTTGCACTTGTTGAATTTGAGCCTTTGATAGTTGATTCACGGTGGTAGTCAATTCGGCAATGGCTTGCCCATGGTCATGCAACTCTTTATGAAGGTGGATCACGTTCGGATCACCTTGTGGAACGGTAGCTCGGGATTGCCACGCGATGATGTTTTTGCCATTTCATCCAATATCTCACACACCTCCGTATACGACGTAGTCATAAAGTTACCACCGGCAATTTGATTCACTACACATTGGTTGGTTGTGTTAATCCCATGATAGAAGGTTTGTTGAATCATGTTTTCTGTCATATCATTGTTGGGACATTCCTTGACCATTGTTCTATACCAGTCCCAAATCTCGTGTAGTGGTTCATTCAGCTCTTGCTTGAATGCCAAAATCTCATCTCGAAGTGTAGCCATGTTCCCCGGAGAGAAGAACTTAGAAATAAACTTTTCCGCTAACTCATCCCAAGTGTGAATGGAATGGTTTGGCAATCGTTTCAACCAATCTAAGGCTTTCCCCCATAGAGAGAAGGGAAAAATGCCTAGCCTCAATGCATCCTCAGATATATTTGTTTGTTTGATCCCCCAACAAGTGTCCACAAACCCCTTCAAATGTTTGTACGCATTTTGACTTGGAGCACCGGTGAAGAAACCTCGTTGCTCTAGCAAAGTGAGCATCACATTGGTGATTTGAAAGTTGCCTGTCCTAATACGAGGAGGGACTATTGAACTAGCATATCCTTCATTGGGTAACACCCGGTGTGGAGCCGTGCGTGGTAGAGGTGGGGGTGTAGCGGAGACATTGTCATGAGGCACTCGGCCTCTTCTATTGGCATGAGGTTCAAGAGGAACCTCATCAACTTGCCCATCCTCGACGTCCACATCCCCCAAAGGCGAATTTCTGAACTCATTGTTCGTTATGGTTGTACCTACGATTTCTCAAACAAGTTAGTAACACGGAAGGAAAAGAAGATATTCCAAAAACACACCCAAATATATAGCTAACACCATTTTGACTCCCCGTCAATGGCGCCAAAAATTGATCACGTCCACACCACACCTTAATAAGAGATATGACACGGTCGTATGCAATAATAATTACCCAACTAGGAGTCGGGATGAAATCCACTGGGCGTTATGATAGGAGTTAGGAGTATATATTTGAAGCAAGCAAATGGGTTATCTAAGATTGTACTTCTACAACAAAGGTTTATTTTTTATTTTTACTTTTACTCTAATGAATGCAAGATAAAGAAAATAGATTATAAATAAATGTTTTTGAGGTTTTTCAAATTGGATTAAAGGACTAGGGTTGTGACCATAACCTAGGTGTTTGCCTAATGGGATAAAGACGTTAATGCTTGTTTTGTTGATTGGGGTGTCTTATAGCTCTCAACTCTACGTTACCCACTCAATACCTCTCGGTCAGAGAGTGATTTGTCCAATTTGGCTTTCTCAAATCCAAATGGGTATCAACCAAAATAGTTGATAAGAGCTCAAGTCGGGTTATTACTATCTCTAGGTTGAACCCTTTAATTAGGTTAATCAATCTCTCAATTAACCCATTCCTTGTTAGCTAAGTTATCCTAGACTAGGTCTCTCTTTCTCAAGTATAGACAAAGTCAAATAGGCATGAATCAATGTTTTCAACCATTAATTCTAAAATTGAAACATGAACTAAGCTAAATAATCAACACTCATTCATAAACAAGCACTAAATTATATACCCATAAGGTTTACACACTAGGGTTGGGTCATCACCCTAGTAAAAGTTTAGCTACTCATAATGGAAATTGCAGAAAATAGAGAAGAAAAGCTACTTAAACTCATAATGGAAGATTAAAATGATGAAATATAATGTTAAAACACCAAAATAATGTAAAACGTCCTAAAGTAGTAAAGAAAAATGGCTACAGCACCTTCAGATGTTCAAAACATGACCAAATTTTGTGAAACTCATCTATTTATACAGGGCCTAAAATCTTAGATGAAAATGCCCCTCGGGAGGTTCTGCGGCCGCACAATTCCATGTGCGGTACACAGATTTCTTCAGCTAGCAAGAAGTGGAGTTATGTGTCCGCACATTTATGAACTGCGGTTGCGAGGCAATCTTCTGCGGTCGTGAGGCAATCTTCTGGACTGCTGCCGCGAGGCAATCTTCTATGGCCGCACATTTTTTGTATCGTCCGCATTTCACAAAGGCTCCTGGACTTACTCTTTTTGCATACTCTCTGATCTTCGACTCTTAGCCCAGTTCTGCGGCCGCATAATTCATGTGCGGTCCGCACATTGCTGAAAGTTCTGCTAAATTTTTCTTCTTGGTTTGCGGTCGCAGATGGAATTTTGCAGTCTGCAATTTCTTCTGCGGGCCGCACATTTGTGCTTCTTCGCCCTTTATTGCCTTGTGCTTCGGAACACTCCGTTTTTAGTCGTATTTCGTCTCGGGAGACAAAATTTCCAGTATTCATGTAATTTTGCATAATTTCATTAGTTTTGAGAACATAATTTAATAGTTTCGGACTAAAACAAAAAAAGCTAAAAGGTGCTAATAAGCAGTTAAAATCCCCACTTATCATGTGTCTGAATTTGGATTTGGAGGTCCTTAAGTTGATTTGATGCAGTTAGACAAAAAATAAAAAGTTGACGGTTTGGAAGATTGAGACGTTTAATCGGGAGTTGACTTTGTTGATATCAGGTTCAGATTTTAATTTTGGGAGTTGGTATAGCTCTGTTGTGTCATTTGGAACTTACATGCAAAATTTGACGTCATTCCGGATTGATTTGATATGATTCGGCGCGAGTTGTAAAAGTTGAAAGTTCATAAGTTTATTAAGTTCGAATTTGAGGTGTGATTCATAGTTTTGATATAGTTTGATATGATTTGAGGCCTCGAGCAGGTCCGTATTATATTATGGAACTGGTTGGTATGATTGGACAGGGTCCCGTGGGCCTCGGGTGTGCTTCGGATGGGCTACGGGCCATTTCTTCATGCTTTAGAGTTGATGGTTTCTGGTGTGGCTGTCAGGGGCGGCTTTTGGGTAAAGCTAATAAATCCCAAGATTTAGCCCCTAACTTTAGGGGGGTCCACTTTTACCTATAAGGTCATTAGCTTATTTAAAAAATATATATTTTAAGGTACCTTCAAGACTCAAACAGAGAAGTACAAGTGTACAACGTACAAATTTTGTGTAAAAGGAAAGGGTACATTTAATAACCGTTTGACCTAAAAGTGGGCCCAAAAATCAATTAGGATGATGTGTGTAGGATGACGTACGAAGGCAAAGTTTTCGTCTCTTATACATGGTTGTATAGACCTTTTTAATTCCTTCTTGGTTTTTGTAATATTATCTCCTTCTAATACCTTTCTCACAAATATTACAGTACACTGTTATCATATTTTTCTTTGCTCCTTCAAGACAATCATCTCGCAATATTCTGGATATTGGAAAAGTTGAAAGCTTATTGTTTGTGCTTTTGGGATACCAAACATTGCATCAAAATATTGAAGCAACAACTATTTATTTTAGGATCAAGTTATTGAATCAGGTTTTGCTATTCTAATTTTTCGTATTATTTTTTCTAAATTAATTTTCTTAATATTTTTATTATATAGGTATATATTATCCTTTTAATATTTATTAAAACTCAAATATGTTAAATAGAAAGTATGAGTTCGGTTATTCAAAATTTAAAAAAAAGAGTTGAATCTTTAATACAATCCCAAAGAGGAGTTATTGATAAATTTCTAACAAACAACAAAAATACTAAATCAGATATTATAGGAGAATGCTTTCAAGATTAACAAATCACTAACCTAGTAGAGTTAGATGATAACACTATCCAAGAAGAAGAGGAGGAGACTGGTGAGAAATTTGACACTAATCCTCAAGAAAATCAAGAATTTATAAATGAACCAAATAATTGCATTCCTAAAAATATTTATGATCCTAATCAATAGACTAAAATTAATACAAAGTTGAGGGATTTATTAGTTAAAAATGAAAAAATTAGAATTACTGACATATATTTTCCAAATGATAATTTGTTAAGACATTTTTCAAATACCCATTATTTTAAAAAATTGACAAATGGTGAAAGACATGAAATAAGATGGTTAGTTTATTCTAAAGACTTGGATAAAGTATTTTATTTTTGTTGCAAATTGTTCAATACAACTTCTAGTATTAGTAACAGTAAACTAGCGAATGAAGGTAGTAGAGATTGGAGAAATCATAGTGCTAAGCTTAAAGCTCATGAAACATCAAACGAGCATATTATTAATATGGGTGATTGGCTTGATTTAGAATTGAGGTTGCAAAAAAATAAAACAATTGATAAAAATGTTCAAGATCAAATCAATAGAAATAGAGAGCATTGGAAAATGTATTGTCAAGAATTATTGACGTGATAAAAATTCTTGGGAAAAATAATTTGGCATTTAAAGGGAAAATGAGAAGATCTATCAAGAAAGAAACGGAAATTTTTTAAGTCTAATTGAAATGATTGCAGAATTTGATCCAATCATGCAAGAGCATATTCAACGAATTAAACATGATGAAATTCATAATCAATATCTTGGATATAATATACAAAATAAATTGATAAATTTTTTGGCAACTAAAATTAAGAATAAAATTATTACAAATATTATAGAAACAAAGTGTTTCTCAATCATACTTGATTGCACTCCAAATACTAGTCATCAAAAACAAATGTCTTTTATATTGTGAAGTATGGACATTTCAGCAACTCCAATAAAAATTACTAAATATTTTTTAGAATTTTTAAAAGTGGATGATACAAGTGGAAAAGGTCTTTTTGAAGTTATTATAGATGAGATAAAAAATATTGGACTTGATATTTGTAACGACCCGACCAGTCATTTTGAGCTCTAGCACGTCGTTCGGCGGTTTAAGTCCATGAGCAGTTTCACTTCAGGTATTATGACTTATACGCGTGGTCGGAATTGAATTTCGGAAAATTTGGAATTGATTTGGAAAGGAAATTCTAAATTCGGAAGCCTTAAGTTAGAGGAATTGACTAAAGTGTGAATTTTGAGTAAACGATCTCGGAATCGAGATTTGAAGGTTCCAGCAGGTTCGTATGATGAATTCGGACTTGGGCGTATATCCGGATCGGGTTTTGGATGAACCGGGAGCGTTTCGGCGCCTATCGTGGAAGTTGGCATTTTAGAAGAATTTCATAAATTTGGGTTGAAATGCATTTCAATTTTATCAATGTCCGTTTGGGACTCCGAGTTTGGGAATAGCTCCGTATAGTAATTCTGGTATTGGGAGCACGTCCGGAAGTGAATTCGAAGGTCCGTAGGTCCTTTTGGGGCCATTCGGAAGTGGACTTTTTGATATCGGGGTTGGAATCACATTTCGGAAGTTGGGGTAGGTCCGTAATGTCAAATGTGACTTGTGTGCAAAATTTGAGGTCAATCGGACGTGATTTGATAGGTTTCGACATCGATTGTAGAAGTTGAAGTTTCAAAGTTCATTAAGTTTGAATTGAGGTGCGATTCATTATTTTGATTTGATTTGAAGGCTCGACTAAGTTCGTAACATGTTTTGGAATGTGTTGGCATAATAAGTTGAGGTCCCGAGGGCCTCGGGTATGTTACGGGTTGGTTTTGGATCAATTTTCCCATGTTTTTCTGCTGCTGATGCTGGTTCTGGTATCCTTCATCGCGAACGCGGGGAGGAGATCGCGTTAACCAATAAGGATTTGTGGGCCAGAGGAAATTACTCATCGCGAACACGAGGTGTAGGTCGTGAACGCGGTGGGGTTGACTTAGGAAACTACGCAAACGCGAAGGGGCAATCGCGAACGTGTAGAAAAAATGATGAGCTGGGCCTAAAGCCATTTAGCCTACGCGAACGCGTAGAGTGTAATGCGAATGTGAGGAGTCTGGGCAGCTGGCCTTCGCGAACGCGACCAGTATGACGCTAACGCGAAGAAGGGCGGACCTGGGCTGGGCAGAATATTTTTAAGCGGGGTTTGAATTCATTTCACCCATTTTGCACACGGTTTGGGGAAATCTTTGGAGCTTTTGAAGAAGGGATTTCATCATCAAGAATGAGGTAAGTTATTTTTACTAGTTGTGAGTTACATACAAGGACTATACACGGATTTAGACACAAAAATTTGTAAAAATTTCGGATTTTGAAGAAAAACCTATAAATTGATATTCTTTGATTTTGATCACGAATATGGGCATGAAATGGAGAATAAATTATATATTTGAGTTTGTGGGGTTATGGGTAAAGTTTATCTTAGAAAATATTCAGAATCCGGGCACGTGGGCCCGAGGGTGATTTTATCAACTTTTCGAACGGAGTTGGAAATTATTATAAAATGATTAATTATGAGTATTAGAGTATATTTTGATTCAGTTGCGTTATATTTGACTAGTTTTGGAGCGACGGGCATCAGTTTGAATTGTCGGAGCGGCCTTGGAGCCAGTTATGGAATTTCGGAGCAAGGTAAATCTCCTTTCTAACCTTGTAAGAGAGAATTAACCCCATAGGTGAACTAAATTATTATGTGATTCTATTTTTGGGGGTTACGTTCGCACGAGGAGACGAGAGTCTGTACGTAGCTACTAACTATTCCTATGTGCGGGTAGTTTTAGGTTTACATCATGCCTTGTTGCTATTGTTGTTGAATTTATGTTTATTGCTTGCCTTGAAAGGAAGCGAAATTGAGTTAGCTTATTAAATGTTTCGAAAGGAGTTGAAATTGAGGAAAAATTGGGAACTTAAGGGTTTTCATTTGAACTTTTTATTTTTGAAAAGAATTGAGGAACACCATAATAACTTAAGAAATCTATGTGTAACCGCGTCGCATGTATGTTTCGCGAGCGGGGTAATTTCTTTAAAACGCTACAAGCTAAATTTCCTTTAATTTGAAAAGAATCAAGAAAGAGATATGATTTTAATATTAAATTTATATTTGGCCGCATTACGAATATGATTCGCAAGCAGAGAAATTCCTTAATTTTATATTTGACCGCGTCGTACGTATGATTTGCGAGTGGGGTATTTCCTTCTACCACACTTATGGGATCGGACCGTTCGCCTCGGCAGGATTTATGTACCACACTCTCATGGGAGCGGGTCGTTTGCCTCGGCAGGTTAATAGATACATCTATGGTTCACGTCGTTCGACTCTCGGCAATGCACAGTATACCTTTATGTTGGATTGGGTCGTACGCCTCGGCATTTCCTATATATATATATATATATATATATATATATTATCCTCGTGGAATCGTGTGTAACATTTGGCATCAAGCCAGTGTATCTGAGGATTTTTCCCTGATTTGAATTATGACAACCACCTATTTGGTGAGATCCACTACATCTATATATATATATATATATATATATATATATATATATATATATATATATATGTGCTCCGGTTACAGAGGGAACTTGCTAGTTGAGAGCTTGAGTAAAAGGTAAAGAGGGAAATTGTACCACATATTTTATACTTGTTTGTTTCATATATTTACTCTGTCTCATATTCATTCACTTCTTTACTGTACCTTATATTATTTATAGCCCATAGTAAGTGTCAAAGTCGACCCCTCGTCACTACTTCTTTGGGGTTAGGCGGGATACTTACTGGGTACGCATTGATTTACGTACTCATACTACACTTGATGCACGTTTTTGTGCGGGTACACATATGTTTAGAGGTCTTGTGGGTGCAAGGGCGTGATTATAGCGGGGACTTAGGTGAGCTGCATTCTATATGATGTACCGCAGCCAGCAGAGTCTACTTCAGAGTATTGTATTTTCTTTCCTGTCCAAATTTATATTCCGGACAGTTGTTGTATTTTAATTGAAATTTCTAGAAAAGGCTCATGTACTTGTGACATCGGGTTCTGGGATAATTATGGGATGTTCAGTATTGAAATTGGAAAACATTGTATTTATTCTGTAAATTTATTCTGTAAATTCATCTGTAAACATTGGGATAATTAACTATTTATTGTTGGCTTGCCTGACAGTGGAGTCCGGCGCCATCATAACCTTTATGGATTTTGAGTCGTGACAACATAGTATCAGAACACTAGGTTCACTTAGGTCTCACGAGTCATAAGCGAGTCTAGTAGAGTCTTGCGGATCGGTACGAAGACGTTTGTACTTATATTTGAGAGGCTACGGGGCTGTTAGGAGCACTTCCCCTCTTGATTCCTCATCATGCGATTTGATTCCTTTGAGGCTTATGCCTTCATTGCTTTCCTATTCACTCTTATGCGACGTGAAGCGTTGGTTATAAATCAGGAATTGAGGAATTTCAATGGTACTACAGATGTGGTGCGGGATATTTCTCCTTGCGTAGTTGATTGGACTATTGTTGTCTCCTTATGGAAGGATATTCTGTCATTTCAGCTTAGTAACTGTACTTCTAAGAGCTTTGAGGCTATGCACAGGTTGCTATGATGCTCAGAAGTTATTGTCACACAGTATTGATATGATGGTAGGATGCTTGCCTATGTGTCGGGGCAGTGAATGACTTGGAAGGAGGTTTACTTAGTGCATGGTTCCGAGATTCAGTAACTTATTTCGGCGGAGGAAAAGCAGTTGGCCTATGAATGTCCAGATTTGGGTTGATGGAGTAACGAGGCTTGGTATTTTCTAGTGTGATGGAATCTTTATCCGAGGTGTGGTGTCGTCGTCCTGGATTGAATGTGTTAAGTTCGCCGGTGTTATGATTTTCATCAATTTTCCTTTGGGGCAGGGTAGCATATGGGTTTTATGGTAGGATGTCTACACGCCTTGAGAAATTTTAAAGTGATTTGGGATTCATGGTAGACCGTGACTAGGTCTACGGACTTAATTTAGAGTATTGGCTACTATATTGAGGAAGATTGGGTGTGACAGGAGGGAGCTGCTTGATATGAAGAAGGATACAACATGACTTTGGATTGGAATGTATTGTCGCCCCTTTAGTTGATGTCCATGAGGAGTGAACAGACCTGTTCAGTTGGTGAATGAGCACAGGCTCAGGATGGGTTACTGATTTCGTAGTTATTGTACCTAGTGCAGCGGCATTGGATGATGTCGGCATGGAATTTCCACATATGAGTTATCTCATGTAAGCAGGTTAGCAGTTGCATGGTGTTGATGGGGCTGTCACGAAAGAATTCTACTGGTTATCCGGCAAGAGGTCGAATATGTGAATGTAGTTAGTGATTCAGAGTGTTCATGAAAGGTCAAATGGAAGGATTTCGAGGAATTTGGCGAATTGGTTGTGCAAGATCAGTTCAACGATGAAGAAAGAATCTTGGCGGGTTCTAGAATTATGCAATGGTAGCTTCAAGCTAAGTAGGAGAGTTCTACTACCTACGGCTGGATTGCATGGTCGGTTAATTATGAGATTTCTGGTTATCGGCATATTGGTGGGATATTATGACTAAGGAAGAGAGAACATCAGCGATAATTTGAGCAAAGGATTGAGGAATGTGTGCTATAGTAGGCCTTATTGACTCATGTTCAGGTTTTGGGAAGATTCAGGATTTATGCTTCATGTAAAGGTGATTTACAAGGAAAGTGATTCAGTCGGGTGCTTCATGAGAAGGCGTCCATATGCTAGTGGAGCCTAGGAGTTTGATTATATTCGGGACCAAGTCTGAGGGGGTGACTCTCAACAACGGTCCTAGATTCAAAAGTTAAAGTGTGGTGCCTAAGGATTTCGAGTCTGTAGTATGGTTAAGTATTGAGTTGTTGCAGCGGATTATAAAAGTGGCTTAGAGTGTTCTATGTTATCTTCGGTATGCGGTGTAGCAATGAAAGAATGGGAGAAAATAACTTCGGAATCGGAACGAAAATATCAGAATGGGTGTACCAGTTGAAGATGCGGATGTGCGCACAAGGAGGGTGTGAGATGGTTCGTGAGTTTTGGAGACAGTGTGGTCTCGTAAGATGGGGTCACTTAGGATGAGTGTGGATTGAGTTCGTTATATTGATAAAGGAGTTATTGTTATTTCTAAGGAAGATCCAGAGAAAATTAGGAGAAGTAGGGTTCAGTTAGCAATAGTTGAATCGGCATAGTGATGGCAATGATCAGCTCCTTCTGTGTGTTGGGTTATTCATGTGATTTGTGATGGTACGTGCGAGGTATGACGGTCGCCATAACTGATATTATCTGGAGGCTTTCGAGTATTATGGCTTGTTATGTGCAGATGGATCCCGGAAGGGTTATGGTGGTTTAGACCACTACTTGAGATTGGTATTTTCTGCGGATATGAGCATTCAGTCGCGTGTTGCAATGGTTCTCTTGGAATGAGTTAAGTAAAAGGTTTCTATGTGATAAAGTGTTTACCCTACTAGTAGTTCGGAAGTTAAGACGAAATTTTTATGCTCTTGCGTATTGGCATGATTAAGTGCAGTGATTAGCATAGGATTTGGAAGTTGAGGATCAAGGTTGTGGTTTGGTGTTGGCAAGAATGTCACGAGCTCGGATGAGCGAGAAAGGACTCAGATGGTTAGAGCCAGCTGGCATTGTTTTTAGCATCACCTGAGGTCGGTGTCCTGTGTAAGAGACTTTGAGTAGTGATTTCGGATTTTTTATTTGCTTTACAGCATTTGTGCGGCCGATGGTATGGATGTGCAGACTTGTTATCTGGTGCGGAAGGTCGTGGGAGCACGTCCCACGGGGAGATTGTATAAGTGTGACATGTAGTCACTGGATTGATCGAAGATTGGAACCAAGTATGGAGATTGCAGTACTATTGTTCATGTGAGAATTTATGCCTGGAGGGCGCTTGGTTCACTTGGTTGTGGACTGTGGAGGTTGGTTTCGGTTATGATGGTCGTTCTTGTGTGTTATGGGAAAAAAGGTTTATTATGGATCCTTGAAGGGTTATTAGCCTAGTATGGTGCAATGAGAATTGGCTTGAGGTATGTGGATAGATTTAAATATGAATATGGGCTCTATATCAGGCCGGATGTGTTCATTTCAGCATAGCGCTCCTTGTGGAGGACTATTCGTACGTTGGATGTCGTTTTGTCGTCGGCTATTTCATGTAATACTATATTGTTTCGTGTGAGCTGTGAAACAGTTTGGTAAATTTCTTATGTGTTGGGGTTCCGCATAACTATGGTGTTATGTGAGCAGGATGGCTCTCGAGATTCAAATCATACATCGCACCTTAGTGATGCTTAAGTTTTGTAGCATATGGCGCTATCTGTCTCCCCAGGGATGGTATTATGCATTTAACATGCTTATGGTCGATATTCGGGTATTTTGTAGTAATGAGCATTCTAGCTTAGTAAGTATCTCTTTATGTGGATTTTATGTGTGGATCGGGTGGCACACCGCCACGGGTATGTTGTTTGGATCGGGTTGCACGCCGCAACAGTGGTATGTTGATTACAGTCCCCTATATCTATTTTCGTGTGTTTTATTTTCCATTTTCTGGAGAAGGTTCATAACACCTTTTCGGTTGTCTAATTAGTTGTGTGGGTTGAGTAGTCCCTTCCAGAGATTTGTTTTCCTTATGTATCACGTTCGAGTGCATAGCTTATTGGCACATTGCGGCATCATATGAGACTTTTGGTAATGTCTGGGGTGGCTTGTTGCCTGAGCAACTTATATTGGGTGAGACGAGATTTTTGGGATCTGGGATCAGTGCGATCAGATTATATGAAGTATATTAAAGAGAAAATACCATTATTTGGTCCATAATATGGTGATGATTCTAGTCAAAGGGAGAGATTCAGTGATTTGTTGACTTTACAGTTGGTTATGAATTTCTACACATCTCTTCCATCGTGGCAGTATTGCAAGAGTTAGAACAAGACTTATATATGTCATGAGGTGCATTGTGAGCATCAGATTCATGGAATTTTGGCTATTGCTATCAGAGGATGTTATTATGTTCATGTGAGTTATGCAGTGCATAGTGTGAATTCAGCAATGGTATGCAATCATGTATCGGTGCATCGTGTAGTGATTAATACGGTGTTCGTATGATGGGAACATGCCTGGCAGAGAATTACGGATGTTGGAATTGGACTCTAAGGCTTATTTGCCTAAATAAAAGAGAATATCTTCATATTTGATCGAGCTAATGTGCTCAATTGAGTTGTGGTAGCACGGGTAGGTCCACGAGGTGATTAAACAGTGATTCCGGACAACTCCAGCACAGTTCTTAGCACGTTCGAGGACGAACGTATGTTTAAGTGGGAGAGAATATAATGACCCGACCGGTCATTTTGAGCTCTACCGTATCGTTTGGCAGTTTGAAGCCATGAGCATCTTCACTTTAGGTATTATGACTTGTACGCGTGGTCGGAACTGAATTTCGGGAAGTTTGGAGTTGATTTGGAAAGAAAATTCTAAATTCGGAAGCCTTAAGTTAGAGGAATTGACCAAAGTGTAATTTTTGAGTAAACGATCTCGGAATCAGGATTTGAAGGTTCCAGCAAGTTCGTATGATGAATTCGGACTTGGGCGTATGTCCGGATCGGGTTTTGGATGATCCGGGAGCATTTCGGTGCCTATCGTGGAAGTTGGCATTTCTGAAGAATTTCATAAATTTGGGTTGAAGTGTATTTCAATATTAGCAGTGTCCGTTTGAGATTTCGAGTCTAGGAATAGCTCCGTATAGTGATTCTGGTATTGGGAGCACGTCCGGAAGTGAATTCGGAGGCCCATAGGTCATTTTGGGGCCATTTGGCGAAAGTTAGAAATTTGAAGGTTTTTGAGAAGTTTGACCGGAAGTGGACGTTTTGATACCGGGGTCGGAATCCGATTCCGGAAATTGGAGTAGGTCCGTAATGTCAAATGTGACTTGTGTGCAAAATTTGAGGTCAATCGGACGTGATTTGATAGGTTTCAGCATCGATTGTAGAAGTTGAAGTTTCAAAGTTCATTATGTTTGAATTGGGGTGCGATTCATTATTTTGATATTATTTGATGTGATTTGAAGGCTCGACTAAGTTTGTAATGTGTTTTGGAACGTGTTGACATAATTAGTTGAGGTCCCGAGGGCCTCGGGGGTCTTTCGGTTTGGTTTTGGGTCAATTTTCCCATGTTTTTCAGCTACTGATGCTGGTGCTGGTATCCTTCATCGCGAACGCGAGGAGGAGATCGCGTTCGTGAATAAGGATATGTGGGCTGGAGGAAATTACTCATCGCGAACGCGAGGTGTAGGTCGCGAACGTGGTGGGGTTGACTGAGGAAACTACGTGAACACGAAGGGGCAATCGCGAACGGGTAGAAAAAATGATGAGCTGGGCCTAAGGCCATTTGGCCTACGCGAACGCATAGAGTGTAACGCGAACGCAAGGGGCCTGGGCAGCTGGCCTTCGCGAACACGACCGGTATGACGCGAACACGAAGAGGGGCGGATCCGGGCTGAGCAGAATATTTTTAAGCGGGGTTTGAGTTCATTTCACCCATTTTGCACACGGCTTGGGGCGATATTTGGAGCTTTTGAAGAAGGGATTTCATCATCAAGCATGAAGTAAGTGATTTCTACTAATTGTGAGTTACATACAAGGATTATACACGAATTTAGACACAAATTTGTAGAAATTTAGGATTTTGAAGAAAAACCTAGAAATTGATATTCTTGGATTTTGATCATGAATTTGGGCATGAAATGGAGAATAACTTATATATTTGAGTTCGTAGGGTTATGGGTAAAGTTTATCTTCGAAAATATTCGGAATTCGGGCACGTGGGCCCTAGGGTTATTTTATCAACTTTTCGAATGGAGTTGGAAATTGTTATAAAATGATTAATTATGAGTATTAGAGTATATTTTGATTCGGTTGCGTCATATTTGACTAGTTTT
Source organism: Nicotiana tomentosiformis (assembly GCF_000390325.3). Lineage (NCBI taxonomy): Eukaryota > Viridiplantae > Streptophyta > Magnoliopsida > Solanales > Solanaceae > Nicotiana > Nicotiana tomentosiformis. The sequence continues at coordinate 40,563,946 of NC_090821.1, read as the reverse complement.
GGAGCAACGGGCATCAGTTTGAATTGTCGGAGCAGTCTTGGTGCCGGTTATGGAATTTCAGAGCAAGGAAAGTCTCCTTTCTAACCTTATAAGAGGGAATTAACCCTATAGGTGAACTAAATTATTATGTGATTCTATTTGTGGGGGCTACGTTCGCACGAGGTGACGAGAGTCCGTACGTAGCTACTAACTATGCCTATGTCCGGGTAGTTTTAGGCTTACATCATGACTCGTTGCTATTGTTGTTGAATTTATGTTTATTGCTTGCCTTGAAAGGAAGCGAAATTGAGTTAGCTTATTAATATTTCGAAAGGAGTTGAAATTGAGGAAAAGTTGGGAACTTAAGGGTTTTCATTTGAACTTTGTATTTTTGAAAAGAATTGAGGAACACCATAATAACTTAAGAATTATATGTATAACTGCATCGCATGTATGTTTCGCGAGCGAGGTAATTTCCTTAAAAAGATACAAGCTGAATTTTTCTTATTTTGAAAAGAATCAAGAAAGAGATATGATTTTAATGTTAAATTTATATTTGGCCGTGTCGCGAGTGTGATTTGCGAGCAGGAAAATTCCTTAAATTTATATTTGACCGCGTCGCACATATAATTTGCGAGTGGGGTATTTCCTTCTTCCACTCTTATGGGATCGGGCCGTTCGCCTCGGCAGGATTTATGTATCACACTCCCATGGGAGCGGGTCGTTCGCCTCGGCAGGTTAATAGATGCATCTATGGTTCGCGTCGTTCGACCCTCGGCAGTGCACAGTTTACCTTTATGTTGGATCGGGTCGTACGCCTCGGCATTTCCTATATTTATATATATATATATATATATATATATATATATATATATATATATATATATATATATATTATCCTCGTGGAATCGTGTGTAACATTTGGCATCAAGCCAGTGTATCTGAGGATTTTTCCCTGATTTGAATTATGACAACCACCTATTTGGTGAGATCCACTACATCTATATATATATATATATATATATATATATATATATATATATATATATATATATATATATATATATATGCTCCGGTTGTACTCGCTAGTTGAGAGCTTGAGTAAAAGGTAAAGTGGAAAATTGTACCACGTATTTTATACTTGTTTGTTTCATATATTTACTCTATCTCATATCCATTCACTTCTTTACTGTACCTTATATTATTTATAGCCCATAGTAAATGTCGAAGTCGACCCCTCGTCACTACTTCTTCGGGGTTAGGCGGGATACTTACTGGGTACGCGTTGATTTACGTACTCATACTACACTTGCTACACGTTTTTGTGCAGGTACACATATGTTTAGTGGTCTTGTGGGCGCAGGGGCGCAATTATAGCGGGGACTTAGGTGAGCTGCATTCTATACGACGCACCGTAGCCAGCAGAGTCTCCTTCAGAGTATTGTATTTTCTTTCCTATCCAAATTTGTATTCCGGACAGTTATTGTATTTTAATTGAAATTTCTAGAAAAGGCTCATGCACTTGTGACACCGGGTTCTGTGATAATTATGGAATGTTCAGTTTTGAAATTAAAAAACATTGTATTTATTCTGTAAATTCATCTTTTACTTGATAATTTGAAGAAAATTTACGATTTTAAAATATTAAAATGAGAATTTAATTAACTATTTAGTGTTGGCTTGCCTGACAGTGGAATCCGGCGCAATCACCACCTTTATGGATTTTGGGTCGTAACAATATTGATAATCTAAGAGGACAAGGATATGATAATGGATCCAATATGATAGGAAAACACCAAGGATTGCAAAAAAGACTATAAGATATAAATCCTAGATCATTTTATACATCATGTGGTTGCCATAATATCAATTTAGTACTTTGTGACATGGCTAATTCTTGCACAAAAGTTATATCATTCTTTGGAGTGATTCAACGAATATATTCACTATTTTCTTCTTCTACTAAACAATGGAAAATTGTAAAAGATAGTGTGCCTGGCCTAACTCTTAAATCATTGTCATAAACACGATGGAAAAGTCGTATTGAAAGTATTAAAGCAATAAGATTTCAAACTCCACAAATAAGAGATGCATTATTGAAATTAGTAGAAGTTAGTGAAGATCAGAAAACCAAAAGTGAAGCTAGTTGTTTAACAATATATGAGCTTGAAAATTTGAGTTTTTATTGGGTATGACTATTTGGTATGATATATTATTTGCGGTTAATTCAGTTAGCAAAACTTTACAATCAAAAGATATGCATATTGATGTTGCCATAGATCAACTAAGAGGTTTGATTTCCTTTTTTCAAAAATATAGAGAAGAAGGATTTATATACTGCTAAGAAAATTGCATCAAAGATGAATATAGAACCTGAGTTTTGTAGTAAATGGTAAATATATATAAAGAAACAATTTGATGAGAATATTAACAACGAAATCACAAGGTCTCTTGAAGAATCTTTTATAGTTGATTACATTTTATACATAATAGACCGAGCTATTTTTCCTCTCCAAAATAGATTGGAACAATTCGAAGCCTATGGAAATATTTTTGGTTTCCTATTTAGTGGTAAAAAGTACGATCACTAGATGATGAGAATTTTAAAAAAATAATGCCTTAACCTTGAATGTTCTTTAAAATATAATAATCGATCTGATATTGATGGTTTAGACTTATTTTCTGAGTTGAAAGTGTTACGAGAAATTGTACGAGTAGATAATAATACTCTAGTCGATATCCTGAATTAGATAAAAAGACTTGATTCTTTTTCAAATGCATATATTGCTTACAGAATAATGTTAACAATTTCTGCAACAGTTGCCTCAACGGAGAGAAGTTTTTCAAAATTAAAATTGATAAAGTCTTATTTAAGATCAACAATGTCTCAAGAGAGATTGAATGGATTAGCTATATTATCAGTTGAAAAGGAACTGTTAGAAGAAATTAATTATAAAAAAGTTATTCATAACTTTGCATCTCAAAAGGCAAGGAAAATAGACTTCAAATAAAACATATATATAAAACCTTCTTTTCTTTTTCTTTTTTTTTTTGGAGAAAAAAATTAAGGCCTCCAATCTAAGTTTGGTTTTAGGCCCCCAATACTATTGAACCGCCCTTGGTGGCTATTGCACTTCGCGATCGCGAAGTGATTCTGGGAGCTCAGCATTTTTGTTCATCGCGGTCGCGACTGTGTGCACGCGATTGCGAAGGTCCAGTTGGATGTGGTCCGCATTCGCGATGTGTCTTCCGCGTTCGTGTAGACATAGAGCTGGAAGGGCATTAGGATTTGTTGTCCGTGTTCGCATGGGTTGAACCGCGTTCGCGAAGTATACTACAGATGTGTGAGTCGCGTTCGTGAATGTGGTTACGTGTTCGCGAAGGGATTTTTGGCATCTTTTGTTTTTGTGCATCGCGATCACGAAACAAATTCTGCGATCACGTAAAAGAAATACCTGGGCAGAATATAAAGTACTCTATTTCAAGGGATTTTGATATTTTTATCAATTTTTGAGTTATAGAGCTCGAATTTGGGCGATTTTGGAGGATATTTTCACGTGTTGGATTGCGGTAAGTGTTCTTTATCCGGATTTGATTATATTTCGTGATTCCATTTTTTTTAACATTAAATTATTGATTTGAATTAGAGAAAGTGAGATTTTTTGTATAAATTTTTAAAAAATGTAAAATGAGGATTTGAACGCCGATTTGATGTCGGAATTGGATAATTTTAGTATGGTTGGACTAGTATCGGAATGAGTGTTCGAATTTTATAAATTTTATCAAGTTTAGATGTGCGGGCCTGGGGTTGACTTTTTGGGTTAACTTTTTAGTTTTCATGAAAGATCGAAGCTTTATTATCCGAAATTATTTCCTATGGGTTTTATTTATGCAATTTAAGTTATTTTAGCTAGATTTGAGCCATCCAGAGGTTGTTTCACACGATAAGGTCATTTTAGGGTATCAGTTTAGCTTCTATGAGATAAGTATCTTGCCTAACTTTGTATGGGGGGAACTACCCTTTAGGATTTGAGTCGTTTGTGCTATTTGTGTCATGTGAAAGCCTTGTACGCAAGGTGACGACTACGTACTCGGGCTTATATATGTAAATTTACAGGTTTAGACTCTTAAACTTCTTTCATGTACTTATTTGGAATTGTTAGCACATATTATATCTTTTATTCGTCATGTCTACTATCACATGTAATGACAACTTCAAATTGCTTTTATATGCTTTATTTGGAAGTTGTCAATCGAGTTTGCTTATATGTGGAAATTTACAGGTTTAGACTCTTAAACTTCTTTCATGTACTTATTTGGAATTGTTAGCACATGTTATACCTTTTATTCGCCATGTCTACTATCACATGTAATGACAACTTCAAATTGCTTTTATATGCTTTATTTGGAAGTTGTCAATCGAGTTTGCTTTTATATGCTTTATTTGGAGTTGTTATTACTTTTATCATTATGTGTGATTTCTTTTATTATGGAGTTACTCTTAGTTGAAATTGTTGTTACATGATATCCTTTTGTTGCGGGGTTATTCTCATGCAATTAGATGTAGTACTAGTTCGTGTCATCTCTTTCATTGTTAGCCTAATTCATACACTAGAATCCGAAGTTTGCCATTTCATGGAAATACTTTCAATATTGATTTTATCCTTAAATAATTAATTGAAATTGTGGTTATCAAAAGTCATTAATCTATTGTAACTGAAGTTGTGTTTCAAAGGGGGTGTTTTTCATTGTTTAGTAACTTTCCCGTTCATTTTGTTGTTATTGAGATTCTATATATATTGCGTTGAGCTGTGGGCTATTGTTGTGGAAATATTAATATTGTTGGATCTTTGAAAAAGTTGTTGCCTATAGGCACTTGTGATATGAGCTGATATATCATGTTGTTGTGATGTTAGTACATGTGAATTATTGTGTGGCTTGGTTGTTGTTATGCGGAGTATAAGGGTAGCATTTCACCGCTGTTGTTATGAGGGTATAAGGATGGCATCCCACTGTTCTTGAATGTACGGAGTGATACGGGTGGCTATTGTGTTAGTGTCCGGGCAGAGAGATAAGGGTGGCTATTATACGGAGTGATACGGGTGGCTAATGATATTGTTAGGGCAGAGTGATACTGGTGGCTATCAGATAGATAAGGGTGACAATGTCAGGGATGATGTGTGATGGCTTGGGGACATTATGTTGGTGATTTTCATATGATAGTGTGGTTTTCCTTGTGTATGTCATACACCTTACGTGACTTGTTTTGTTGCTTTGATGAGCTACTCGATGTCTTAATATTACTCATTGACTTGGGCTAGAGTAGTACACTCGCACAAGCATACATCTTAGCATACCACTTATACTTGCTCAGGAGTATGAAACTTGACATTTATTAATCATGCCCATGTGTTCTTGTACTTTCTATTTTCATGTTGCTATTGAACCTGTGACCATGCCGGACGGATTGTGATTGTGAGCCTGTGATGATGCTGGGCGGATTGTGATTGTGAGTCTATGATCATGCCGGGCGGATTATGATTGTGAGCATATGATCATGTCGGGCGGATTGTTCTTGTGAGCCTGTGACCATGCCGGGTAGATTGTGATTGTGAGCATATGACCACGCCGGTCGGATTGTGAATGCGAACGTGTGATCATATCGGATGGATTGAGATATTGACACGTGAGTTGTCCCTGCAGTTTTGATTGAGATATTGGAACACGGTGCCGAGAGCATATATTGGTGGGTTTAGACTCATGACTTGTGACTATGAGATGAGGTATCTCGGGTAATATTCATTGTGAAACTTGTGTTAGAACGGCTTGATTAATTTTGTTGTCATTTCTGTTCCTTATTTGGTTTCAATGGTATTTTCACGGTGTTCTTATTGCTTTACTATTTATGTCACATGTTAATTCTTGTTGTCATTGACTGATTCTTGCTTTCATTATTAGCTTTATACTTCTATACTGCACATGTTATTTGGTCTACTGGGTGTCTTGACTTGTACCTCATCACTACTCCACCGAGGTTAGTCTTGATACTTACTGGGTACCGACCATGATGTACTCATATTATACTTTCGCATATTTTTATGCAGAGCCAGGTATTGGAGATATCGGACTCGGACAGAGTTAGCATATTGGTCGCGAGGATTCAAGGTAGAGTTGCTTGGTTGTCACAGTCCCTTGGATTTATTGTAAGATAATTGATATAAGTTCAATGACAAGATTATTTTTGGGGTTATAAGTATTTATGTTATTTATAAGAAGTGATAAGTAAAGTCGTGAAGGTCATAGGGTAAATGAATCGAATAAAATGAGTTTCGTCAGAGTTTGACATTTTGGAATGAAAAAACGATCCAAGTTATAATACCCCGTATTTATAGACTAGTGCTATACCACATGACCATGATAGTAAGGTATATGAAGTATATTAGTATTTAAGTAAAATGAGACCTAAAAATTATTGTGTGAATAATTGGTTAAATGTTGGTATAAAGTTTGAGAATATGGAATCAGTTATAAGTGGATAAGTGTCATTTGTATGAATCCACGTGGAATCATGAGGATAAGGGGGATTAACTATAATATTACTAAGTCCAGAGAGATAGCATGTGGGATATACATATATAGCATTCTAAATACATCATATAGATAAGAATGGAACTTAGTAATCTCTAAGTGGATTCTACCTAACTTTATCTTATGTATCCATATACTTTTGGGATAAGCGCTGAATTAAATAAGTGGGCCACCCCTCCTATTTAACTTAGTCTAGAAGCAACCTAAATTACTACTATATATGGATATATATAAGATTTCAATTAGAACAATTTGGGGAAATTAGATAAAACCTAGTTGTTGCTACGTTTTTGCTTCAACGTTTCTGCCATCTTTTTAGCTCCATAGTTGATGCCATGTTCTTAGTCATAGGTACTACTATGTTCTTCCTCCTTGAGGTAAGATTTAACTACCACTACATATATCCAATTTCATCTATGTCTTGTTTAGTTGAATTGAGAAAAGGTGACTACGAAGGCTAAGGTTTATCTCATTGATGAAGTGTTGTAGTTGTTGAACGGTTTTGAGTGGTTTCTTAAGATATCCTATGGCTGAAAATTGTGAGGCATAGTTGTATTGTGAGTAGAGGAGAAGATCTAGTAGTGTTGAATTGCCATTGTAGGATAATAAGAAGCTTATGCACTCTAAGTGTTCGATAAAATGTCGTAGTGAATCCAATTCTTGGTTTATTGATTTGATTGTGATCCAAACCATTTATACAATGTAGATTATCATTCGTAGAGCGTACTGAAACTCGTGAGCTATTGTTAAGCAAGCAATAAATATATGTTAAGGCTAACCCTTTCTTCTTTTGGCATGATCCAAGCAATGAAACGTAAACGTAATATTATTCCATAATGGTTCTACTCTTAGTAGTTAAGGATTTCTACGTTTTTCATTCATATTAAATGTAATACAAAGCATGTCTAAGTATGTTCCTAAGTCTCTATTGAGGCATACGATAAAGATATTAATATTTATAATGTAGTGTTACATTCATCATCAATTACCACTGAGCTATGGTCGGTCGGGCAGTAATGCATTTACCACAGTGCTATGGCCGGTCGGGCAGTCATGCATTTACCACCGTATGACGGCCTGTCAGGCAGTTACCACTGATCAGTTGTGTAGTCATGTTACGATACGGTTAATAGTCACAAAGAGAGGCATTATATATATTATAAGTATAATTAGTATGCATATACGGTGGCACCTCAGAGATTCAGGTTGATTCTTATATCTCTTTAATTAATGTTGACTTATTGTTATGTTTCCGTTCCGCTTTACATACTCGGTAAATTATTCGTACTGACGTCATTTTTGTTGTGGAAGTTGCATTCATGCCTGCAGGTATAGGTAATCAGTTTGATGAGCCCTCGTAGTAGACAAGATTAGCATTCAGCGAAGGATCAGTAAGACTCCACTTTATTCGGAGTGCAGCCGAGTCTGTGAGTCATCGTGTCAGCGTTTTGCTACAGACTTATGGGTAGGTTGGGACCCAGCCCCATTTTGATGTCAAACACTCTAAGAGGCTTTGTAGATACAGGTTCAATATGTACAATATGTCAAAGGCCTTGACGGCCCGTGTATATTCATCTTTTAAGTATGATAGATAGCTAATACAGCGTTAGCTCACTTATAGTTATGCATTACGAGTTATGGCCATGTTGGCCCATGATGGTCATAGAAAGAATGAGTTTAGCTAACTCGACCTATTTATGTTCTAGTTTTGGTCGAACGATCATGAGTTATAGAGTGGTTCATCGGGCCAGCACGGCACCGGGTGCCAGCCACGCCTCCCTAGGTTTGTGTCACGACCCAATTCCATTATAGGCCGTGATGGCGCCCAACAACATTATTGGGCAAGCTCACCGGGAAGTCTCGAACTAGAAAATCAGTCTACGCACCGGAATGGTGGCCAAATGCACCTGCCTCAAATCCTGTACAATCAAGTATAGAAGTGTAGCGTGAGTACATAAAAATATGTATCCAGTAAGTATCTAGTCTAACCTCGAAGAAGTAGTGACGAGGGTCGACTTCGACACTCACTAGGGCCAATAATATAATAACATGTGATTCTAAATAAGCATGATACACAGAAATAACAATAAACTCCAAACAAGAAATAGCTGTACAGTTCTTCCATCATATCTAAGAAACCAAAATACTTCCTTCATTTTAAACAAATAGTCTCTAAAACAGTAAATTTATACCAATTATAAAAAGGGCTTCCACTTCTATTATCACACACAAATTCCACCAAGGACGTTCGGCCCGATCCAACATGAAAATGTAAATTGTGCACTGCCGAGGGTCGAACAGCACGAACCATAGATGCATCTATTAACCTACCGAGGCGAACGGCCTGCTCCCATGAGAGTAGTGGAAATAGTCACCCCGCTCGTGGAATATACTTGCGATGCGCTTAAATATAAATATAACGTAATGTTTCTCAATTCTTTTCAAAATATTAATTTACTTGAAACCTTTGAAATCTTGAAATCCTCAACTTAGTTCCATTCAATGCAAATAAACAATTATGTTCAGATAACGGTACTCACAAAGCATGGTGTAAACCTAGAACTACCCGGACATAACAAGAATAGTAGCTACGTACGGACTCTCATCACTTCGTGCGTACGTAGCCCCCACAAATAATCATATATTAATTAAATTCACCTATGGAGAAATTTTCCTCTTATATGGTTAGAAAAGAGACTTACCTCACTTTAAGGCCTACTTTACGGTCCAAGCTTATGCCCAAACCCTCAATTTGGTGCCGAACAATCCAAAACTATCCAAATAGTGTAGAAACTAATCAATATAGGCTTAAACGTTCATATCCCTACTATTTAAGTAATTTCCCAACTCTAAATGCAAGATTCCTAAAATTTATCCAACGGGCCCACGTGCCCGGATTCCGAAAATTTTCGAAGAAAGTTCTTACCCATAACCTTAGGAACATAAATATATGATTTTCATTAAGTTCCATAACCATTTTCGTGGTAAAATTCCATTTTTATCAAAAACCTAGGTTTTCCTCTAAACCCATGATTTTTACTAAGTTACATGTCATAATCTACCCATAAACTATGTATTAAAGTCACATGAGATAGAAATTAATTACCTCATAAAGCTAGGTCAAAATCCCTTGCTTAAGAGCTCCCAAATCACCCAAGAGTGTAATAAATGACCCCAAAAATGCCTAAGTCCCGATTTTAAACTCATTGCCCAGGTCTGCCTTCTTCGCGATCGCGGAAGAGGCCTCGTGATCGCGAAGGCACACGGCCCAAGCCCAGGAAAATTTGCACATCGTGAATGCGACAGGAGCAACGCGAACGCAGAGGCTCGCTTGTCCTACCCTATGCGAACGCGTGGGCTTCTTCGTGAACGCGAAGAACGAACAGCGGCCACCCAGCTCAGCCTCTTCTATGTGAACGCAGGCCAGGTCACGCGAATGCAAAGGCTAGAGGGCCCAGACCTCCACGAATGCGGTCCTGCGCACGCGAACGCGAAGGGAAGAAGCTCCCCAGCCCACAGTACTCCAAATCCTTCATCGCGAACACGAGGGTCTGACCGCGTTCGCGAAGAAGGAAACCAGAAGCAGAAATCTGGTGTGTTTCAACTCATCTCCGGGTGCTCCGAAATGCACCCGAGCCCCTCGGGACCTCGTCCAACTACTCCAACAAATAAACATAATACGGACTTGCTCGAACTCTCGAAATGCGTAAAACAACAACAAAACCAAGAATCACACCCCAAAACCAAATTGAATCAAACTTTGAACTTCAAGTTTCTAAATCGCTCTGAACGCGTCGAATCATACTTATACTACTCAGAATGACTCCAAATTTTACGTGCAAGTCTTAAATGACATTACAGAAGTATTCCCAGTCTCAGAATTCCATTCGGACCTCGATATCACCAAAACCTACTGCAAACCAAATTTAAAGAATTTCAAAAACCTTCAAGAACCAACTTTCACTATTAGGCGCTGAAACGCTCCCGGGTCACCCATAACCCAATACGAACATACGCCCAAGTCCGAAATCATCATGAACCTATTGGAACCGTCAAAACTCGATTCCGATATCGTTTACTAAAAATGTTGATCAAAGTCAAACTTGGCCTTTCAAGCCAACCTTAAGGAAGAAAGTGTTCCAATTTCAACCCGAACTCTTCCAAACACGAACCAACCATCCCCGCAAGTCATAAATCTGTAAAAGCAAGTACGGGAAGTCTTATTTAGGGGAATGGGGTTCTAGCAAGTAAAAAGACCAGTCGGGTAGTTACATTCTCCACCTCTTAAATAAACGTTCATCTTCGAACGGGTTTAGATTCATAACTGAAGTGCTTAATAAGTGTGGATATCTGCTCCACATGTCCTCCTCGGACTCCCAGGTCGCCTCCTCGACTGGTTGTCCCCTCCATTGAACCTTTACCGCGGAAATCCTCTTGGACCTAAACTGGCGATCCTGTCTAGCAACAATAGCAACTGGCTCCTCCTCATTACCCAACCTCTTATCTAGCTGAATAGTATTGAAGTCTAAACACATGAGACAAGTCGGAGGTAACAACCTCCGGAGCATAGACACGTGAAAAACTAGATGAACCCCTTATAGGCTAGGAGGTAAAGCAAGTTCATAAGCAACCTCCCCAACTCGCCTCAACACCTCAAATGGGCCTATAAGCCTTGGGCTGAACTTTTCCTTCTTCCCGAATCTCATAATACCCTTCATCGACGAGACTTTCAAGAGAACTTTCTCGCCGACCATAAATGATACATCGCGCGCCTTCCGATCTGTGTAGCTCTTCTGTCTGGACTGTGCTGTGCGAAGTCGCTCCTGAATCAACTTTACCTTTTCCAAGGCATCCTTTACCAAATCGATACCATATAACCTAGCCTCGCCGGTCTCAAACCACCCGATGGGAGAACGATATCGCCGACCATATAAAGCCTCACATGGAGCCATCTCGATGCTGGACAGATAACTGTTGTTGTAAGCAAACATGGCCAAAGGCAAGAACTGGTCCCACTGTCCCCCAAAGTCAATCACACATGCTCTTAGTATGTCCTCCAGTATCTGAACTGTCCGCTCTGACTGGCAGTCGGTCTGTGGATGGAATATTGTGCTGAGCTCTACACAGGTCCCCAACTCACTTTGTATGGCCCTCCAGAAATATGAGGTGAACTGAGGGCCTCTATCTGATATGATGGAAACAGGCACACCATGCAACCGAACTATCTCCCGAATATAAATCTGGGCCAACTTCTCTGAAGTATAAGTAGTCGCAACCTGAATGAAGTGTGCCGACTTGGTCAACCTGTCGGCAATGACCCAAACTGCATCAAACTTCCACAAGGTCCGCAGCAATCCAACTACAAAGTCCATAGTAATGCGCTCCCATTTCCACTCAGGTATAGTCATTTGCTGAAGTAGACCACCTGGCCTCTGGTGCTCATACTTAACCTACTAGTAATTTAAGCACCTAGCCACATACTCAACTATGTCTTTCTTCATCCGCCGCCACCAATAATGCTATCTCAGGTCACGATACATATTCGTAGCACCTGGATGAATAGAATACCGAGAACTATGTGCCTCCTCTAGAATCCTCTCCCTCAAGCCATCGATATTAGGAACACATAGGCGACCCTGGAGTCGCAGAACACCATCCTCGCCAATAGAAACCTCCTTGTCACCACCCTGTAGTACCGTCTCTCTGAGAACTGCCAAATGCGGATCATCGAACTACCGAGCCTTTAGCTGCCCCAATAATGAAGACTGGGCAACAACACATGCAAGAACTCGGCTGGGCTCTGAAATGTCCAACCTCACAAGTCTGTTAGCCAAAGAATAAATGTCCAAAGCTAGTGGCCTCTCCTCTGTTGAAATGAATGTCAAGCTACCCATACTCTCTTCCTTCCTGCTTAAGGCATCCGCGACCATATTTGCCTTGCCTGGATGATAAAGAATGGTGATGTCATAATCCTTCAGTAACTCAAGCCATCTACGTTGTCTCAAATTGAGATCCCTTTGCTTGAACAAATGCTGTAAGCTGCGATGATCAGTATAAACCTCACATGATACCCCACACAGATAATGCCTCCATATCTTAAGAGCATGGACAATCGCGGCCAACTCCAAGTCATGCACAGGGTAATTCTTCTCATGGATCTTCAGCTGACGTGAACCATATGCAATAACTCGCCCCTCCTGCATCAAGACACAACCCAAGCCAATGCGTGAAGCATCGCAATAAACTGTATACATCCCCGAACAGTAAGGCAACACTAGAACTGGTGTTGTGGTCAAAGCTGTCTTGAGCTTCTGAAAGCTCGCCTTATAATCATCGGACCAATGGAATGGAGCACCCTTCTGGGTCAATCTAGTCAAAGATGTCGCAATGAATGAAAAGCCCTGCACAAATCGGTGATAATAACCTGCTAACCCCAGGAAACTCCTGATCTCAGTCACCGAAGTGGGACGAGGCCAACTCTGAACTGCCTCAATCTTCTTGGGATCCACCTTAATACCTTCTCCTGATACAATATTCCCCAAGAATGCCACAGACTCTAGCCAAAACTCATACTTGGAGAACTTAGCATATAGCTTCTATTCTCGCAAGGTCTGAAGTACCACTCTCAAATGTTGCTCGTGCTCCCCCAGGCTACGTGAGTAAATCAAGATGTCATCAATGAAGACAATAACGAAGGAATCAATATAAGGTCTGAACACTCGGTTCATCAAATCCATAAACGTCGTTGCCAATAATTCCTCAAGCTGCTCCTTCAGCTCTTTCGGAGCCATACGGTACAGTGGGATAGATATAGGCTGGGTACCTGGAGCCAAATCAATACAAAAATCAATATCAAGATCTGGCGGCATGCCTGGAAGGTCAGAAGGAAACACATTGGCAAATTCACAGACTACTGGCGCTGAATCAATCGTCGGAGACTCTGCGGTGGTATCCCAAACATATGCTAGATATGCCAAACAACCCTTCTCGACCAGATGTCGAGCCTTAAGAAAAGAGATAACCTGACTAGATGTACTAAAGGAGAAACCCTTCCACTACAATCTCGGCAACTCTGGCATCGCTAAAGTAACAGTCTTGGCATGACAATCAAGGATGGCGTGATATGGGGATAACTAGTCCATGCCCAGGATGACCTCAAAGTCGATCATATCAAGTAACAGAAGGTCCGCTCTAGTCTTGTAACCATAGAATATAACCACACAGGACCGGTAGATCCGCTCCAAAACCACAGAATCGCCTACAGGAGTGGACACATAAACAGGAGTACCGAAGGACTCACGAGGATTATCCAGGAAATGAGCAAACAGAGATGACACATATGAATAGGTAGACCCTGGATCAAATAATACTAAAGCATCCCTACTGCATACAAAAATAATATCTGTGTTCACGGCATTTGAGGGCACTGTATCTGGTCTGGCCGGAAAAGCATAGAATCTAGTTGGAGCACCAGTTGGCTAGCCTCCGCCTGGCTGAACAATAGCTGGCTGACCTTCCCCTGCCTGGCCTCCACCTCTAGGATGGCCCCTACCTGCCTGGCCTCCACCTCTAGGACAAAATCTCTTCATGTGACCCGGTTCCCCACACTCGTAACAACCCCGTGGTACCATAGACTGTTGTCCCGAAGTCTGACCCCGATGGCCTGAATACCCACTAGAAGAACCCTGGATGGCTGGAGGACGGTATGAACTCTCTGGCATAGCACTGAAGTAGGCACTGGAGGAACCCTGATGAATTGGTGGGCGATAAGAACTCTCTGGCATAGCACTGAAATAGGGTCGTGTTGGAGCACCCCGAGGATGTGGTAGTGGTGCTGGATATGTGGGCCTGCTAGGCTGACCCCTCCCAAACTGACCTCTGCCCCTAGCCGGGGCACCTTTAAGCTCTCCCGAGAATCGGGCCCTCTTGTCCTGCTGCATCTGCTCTCTACCCCTCAGGTGGTAGCCGTCAATCCTCCGAGCAATCTTTACCACTAGCTGATAATCAGTACCCATCTTAACCTCCCTGGCCATGCTAGCCCGAATACTGGGGTGTAACCCCGCAACAAATCTACGCACTCTCTCTACGTCCGTAGGAAATATCATAAGTGCATGGCGAGACAACTCAGAAAATCTCGCCTCATAGTCGGTCATAGACATCAAACCCTACTCGAGCTGCTCAAACTGACACCGCAACTCTTCCCTCTGGGAGGGTGGAATATACATGTCCAATAAAAGCCGTGTAAACTGATCCCCAGTCATGGGAGGAGAACCCGCTGGTCTGTTAAGAAGGTAAGAGTGCCACCATCTATGGGCCCTACCCTCCAGCTGGAAAGCGGTGAAATCTACTCCATGGGACTCCAATATCCATGTTGTGCAGTCTGTCCTTGCACCGATCAATGAAGTCCTGGGGGGTCCTCATGCCGCTCACCCCCGAAGATAGGAGGGTGTAGCCTAGTCCATCTGTCCAGTAGCTTCTGCGGATCGCTGCCCGCAGATGGTCTAGGCTCAGGTGTTGCTGCGGCAACTGGATGATCCCCACCCACGGATAGTGTACCCGGAGTCTAATATATTCCAGCTGCGTGCCTAGGAGCCTGAGAAGTAGGGGTTTGTGCTCCCTCTCATGCCTGAGATGTGGCTGGGTCTGCTGGAAATAAACCAGCCTAAGTCATAGTGTCCATGAACCGTAGCATACAGCCTATGACTTTCTGAAAGCCCGGTGTTGTCATGAAATCTACAGGGGCTGGCTCTGGAACAGGCACCTCGCCCTGCTCCTCCATGATGGGATCCTCCACTGGATCCACTGGTGGTGTTACTTAGGCAGCTCTAGGACGCCCTCGTCCCCTCCCTCGGGCCAGTGCCCTCCCCCGGCCTCTGCCTCGGCCTCTAGCAATGGGGGGAGCAGCTCCTCCCGGGTTTGGAACATCCAATGTACGCGTCCTCACCATCTGTGAGAGAATAGAAGAATGAAACTTAGTATACCAGCAACTGCATGATAGGAGATGAATAAGGAGTAGTTTCCTAACACCTTATAGCCTCTCGAAGATAAGTACGGACGTCTCTGCATCGATCCGCAAGACTCTACTAGGTCTGCCCATAACTTGTGAGAACAACGTGAACCTAGTGCTCTGATACCATTTTTGTCACGACCCAATTCCATTATAGGCCTTCATGGCGCCCAACAATGTTGTTAGGAAAGCCAACACTAATCAACTAGTGATTTCCCGCTTAGATAAATTTGTAAACGATAGCATTTTCCTTATTTAAAAAAAAGATTTAGGAGTTTGCAATTTTAACATAAATAAATGGAAGTAATTAGTACTAATCATAATCATATGAGCAAAGCAAAACCATAAGTCTACTAGTGTGTGTGCCAAGACCTGGTGTCACAAGTATGTGGGCAATCTAGTAGAATACACAAAACAATGCTAGCCTATTATCTGAAAGGAAATAGACAGAAAATAAAAGAACATAAGAGAGACTCCAGCTGCTGCAGAACGGCTCAAAAGGACAGCTCACCGGGAAGTCTCGAACTGGGAAATCAGTCTACGGGCCGGACTGGTGGCCAGATGCACCTGCCTCAAATCCTATACAATCAAGTACAGAAGTGTAGCGTGAGTACATAAAAATATATATCCAGTAAGTATCTAATCTAACCTCGAAAAAGTAGTGACGAGGGTCGACTTCGACACTCACTAGGGCCAACAATATAATAACATGTGATTCTAAATAAGCATGATACACAGAACTAACAATAAACTCAGAACAAGAAATAACTGTACAGTTTTTCCATCATATCTAAGAAACCAAAATACTTCCTTCATTTTAAATAAATAATCTCTAAAATAGTAAATTTATACCAATTATAAAAACGGCTTCCACTTCTATTATCACACACAAATTCCACCGAGGACGTTCGGCCCGATCCAACATGAAAATATAAATTGTGCACTGCCGAGAGTCGAACGGCGCGAATCATAGATGCATCTATTAACCTGCAGAGGCGAACGGCTCGCTCCCATGAGAGTAGTGGAAATAGTCACCCCGCTCGTTGAATATACTTGCGACGCAGTTAAATATAAATATAACGTATTTTTCTCAAATCTTTTCAAAATATTAATTTAGTTGAAACCTTTGAAATCTTGAAATCCTTAACTTAGTTCCATTAAATGCAAATAAACAATTATTTTCAGATAACGGTACTCACAAAGCATGGTGTAAACCTAGAACTACCCGGACATAACAAGAATAGTAGCTAAGTACAGGCTCTCGTCACTTCGTGCATACGTAGTCCCCCCCAAATAATCATATATTAATTAAGTTCACCTATGGGGAAATTTTTCTCTTACAAGGTTAGAAAATAAACTTACCTCACTTTAAGGCCTACTTTCCGGCCCAAGCTTATGCCCAAACCCTCAATTTGGTGCCGAAAAATCCAAAACTATCCAAATAGTGTAGAAACTAATCAATATAGGATTAAAAGTTCATATCCCTACTATTTAAGTAATTTCCCACCTCTAAATGTAAGATTCCTAAAATTCACCCCCCGAGCCCACGTGCCCGGATTCATAAAAGGGGGAAGGATGTTACATTTCGTACTTTTGAACGTTGGATTTGTCGTAAGATAATTGACATAAGTTCAAGGACAAGATTATTTTTGGGGTTATAAGTATTTATACTATTTATAACAAGTGATAAGTAAAGTCGTAAAGGTCATAGGGTAAATGAATCGAATAAAATGAGTTTCGTCGAAGTTTGACATTTTGGAATGTAAAAGAGGTCCAAGTTATAATACCCCATATTTTTAGACTAGTGTGATACCACATGACCATTATAGTAAGGTATATGAAGTATATTAGTATTTAAGTAAAATGAGACCTAGAAATTATTGTGTGAATAATTGGTTAAATGTTGGTATAAAGTTGGAGAATATGAAATTAGGTATAAGTGGATAAGTATCATTTATATGAATCCATGTAGAATCATGGGGATAAGGGGGATTAACTATAATATTACTAATTCCATCAAGATAGCATGTGGAATATACACATATAGCATTCTAAATACATCATATAAATATGAATGAAATTTAGTAATCTTTAAGTGGATTCTACCTAACTTTGTCTTAGGTATCCATATACTTTTGGGATAAGCGTTGAATTAAATAAGTGGGTCACCCCTCCTATTTAACTTAGTCCAGCAGAAACCTAAATTACTACTACATATAGATATATATAAGATTGCAAGTAGAACAATTTGGGAAAATTAGAAAAAACCTAGTTGTTGCTACGTTTTGGCTTCAAAGTTGCTGCTACGTTTTGGCTTCAAAGTTGCTGCCATCTTTTTAGCTCCATAGTTGATGCCATATTCTTAGCTTCATAGGTACTGCTATGTTCTTCCTCCTTGAGGTAAGATTAACTACCACTATATGTATTCAATGTCATCTATTTCTTGTTAAGTTGAATTGAGAAAGGTGACTACAAAGGCTAAGGTTTATCTCATTGATGAAGTGTTGTAGTTGTCGAACGGTTTTGAGTGATTTATTAAGGTATCCTATGGCTGAAAATTGTGATGTATAGTTGTGTTGTGAGTAGAGGAGAAGAGCTAGTAGTGTTGAATTGCCATTGTAGGATGATATGAAGCTTATGCACTCTAAGTGTTCGATAAAATATCGTAGTGAATCCAATTCTTGGTCTATTGATTCGATTGTGATCCAAACCATTTATACAATGTAGATTATCATTCGTAGAGCGTACTGAAACTCGTGAGCTATTGTTAAGCAAGCAACAAAGGTATGTTAAGGATAACCCTTTCTTCTTTTGGCATGATCCAACAACAAAACGTAAACGTAATATTATTCCATAATGGTTCTACTCTTAGTAGTTAAGGATATCTACGTTATTCATTCCTATTAAATATAATACAAAGCATGTCTAAGTATGTTCTTAAATCTCTATTGAGGCATACGATAAAGATGTTAATGTTCATAATGTAGTGTTACATTCATCCTCATTTACCAGCGAGCTACGGTTGGTTGTGCAGTCATGCATCTTCATTTACCACCGAACTACGGCCGGATGGGCAGTCATGCATCTTCATTTACCACCATGCTACGGCCGGTAGAATAGTCATGCATTTACCACCGTGCTATGGCTGGTAGGGCAGTTATGCATTTCCCAAAGAGATGCATTATATATAATTATAAGTATAATTAGTATGCATATACGGTGGCACCTCAGAGATTCAGATTGATTCTTATATCTCTTTAATTAATGTTGACTTATTGTTAAGTTTCAATTTCGCCTTACATACTCGGTACATTATTCGTACTGACGTCATTTTTGTTATGGACGCTGCATTCATGCCTGCAGGTATATGTAATTAGTTTGATGAGCCCTCATAGTAGACGAGGTTAGCATTCAGCGAAGGATCGTTAAGACTCCACTTCATTCAAAGTGCAGCCGAGTCTGTGAGTCATCATGTTAGAGTTTTGCTACAGACTTATGGTTAGGTTTGGACCCAATCCCTTTTTGATGTCAAACACTTTTAGAGGCTTTGTAGACACAAGTGTATTATGTACAGTATGTCAGAGGCCTTGACGGCCCGTGTATATTCATATTTTAAGTACGATGGATTGCTAATACAGCGTTTGCTCACTTACAGTTATGCATTATGAATTGTGGCCAAGTTGACCCATGTTGGTCATAGAAAGAATGAGTTTAGCCAACTCGACCTATGTATGTTCTAGGTTTGGTCGAACGATCATGAGTTACAGAGTGGCTCGCTCGGGCTAGCACGACACCGAGTGCCAGCCACGCCTCCCAAGGTTTGGGGCGTGACAGTATTACTTGTCTTGGGAGGTTGTTATGATTATTACCACGTAGGCTCATTTTTCTCTTATTTCGGTATTCATATTAAACTTTGTTTCAAATTATCATTGTTAAGAAGTGGCCTAATTGTTATAGTAATCATCGGCTTATCTAGTCTTAGAGACTAGGTGCCATCACGACATCCTATAGAGGGAGTTTGGGGTCGTGACAAGTTGCTATCAGAGCTCTAGGTTCATAGGTTCTACGAGTCACGAGCGAGTTTAGTAGAGTCTTACAGGTCGGTACCGAGACATCTTTACTTATCTTCGAGAGGCTACAAAACTATTAGGAAAATTCCACTTCTTTTATTCATGTCATGCAGATTTGTTGATATCAAAGTTTAAGCCTTGGTATCTCTATTCTCTCACAGATAGTGAGGACACACACCACCAGATCAGCTGAGCAGACACTCGCGCCCCTATTAGAGCTGCGGGAGGTCGAGGAGGGGCACACTCCAAAGCTAGAGCACCTGTCAGAGAAGCAGTTGAGGAGCCGCCAGTAGCTCTGATTAGGGGACAGGCATCGGAAGCGCCTGTTGTTACCCCCAGATATCAGGAGACTTTAGTGCAGTTCTAGAGCATGTTTGGTAAATTGGCTCAGGTGAGATTGATCTTCAATAGCTACTTCGTAGATTTGGGGATGAGCTCAGACTCCCACCGACCGTACTCTAGAGCAACGGGCTCATATTAGTCAGGTTTCGGGTTTAGTGCCAGTACAGCCTGCTATTCCGGATCAGACTGAGGTCAGGCCAGGGGCATCAGAGGAGAAGCATAAGAGGCTTGAGAGTTTCAAGAGGTATAGTCCACCTACTTTCAGTGGCACAACTACCGAGGATGCACAAGGATTTCTAGAGAAGTGTCAATGTATTCTCCGCACAATGGGTATTGTAGAGGTGAGCTGAGTTGCTTTTACTATATTTCAGCTATCGGGAGCTGTGTATCAGTGGTGATAGGTTTATGAGGAGGTTAGGCCAGCTGATGCAGCACCATCCACTTGGTCTTAGTTTTGAGAGATGTTCTTGAGGGAGTTTGTTCCCCGGACCCTCTGGGATGTGTGGCGTACCGAGTTTGAGCAGATGCCTCAAGGCACCATGATGGTGTCAGAGTATGCCATCACGTTCAATAAGATATCCCGTCATGAACCTACTTTGGTTCCTACTGTCAGAGAGCAAGTCTGCATATTCATTGAGGGGCTTAGTTATGATCTTAGATTCGGCATGGCTCGGGAGTTGTAGACTGATACTCCATTTCAACAAGTGGTGGAGATTGCCACCATGTTAGAGCGTATTCAGGGTAAGGAGAGGGAGGATAAGGAGACCAAGAGGTCTCGAGGTTCTGGAGGGTTCAGTGGATTCTACTCTTCAGCTATGACCTATCATGGCGGAGTCTCAGGCAGTCGGTCAGTCCAGTCCGCACTTCATACTACTCGTGTTGCTCTAGTGAGTCAGGGTGCTCAAGTGGGGCAGTCTTTTAGTACACCACTGGTATGGGGTACCTGCATTGGTTATTCTAGTTATCTGGCACGGATCCAGTACGAGCAGTCACGCTCGTAGAGGGGTTGTTATGAGTATGTTGATACTAGGCATAGCATGAGATATTTTCTCAGACTCGAGACGGGCGAATTTTATTAGAGCATTCAGGCTACGGGCTCCATTCCAATTGCTACTTCACCTGCACATCCAATTAGGGGTGGAGGACAGGCGGGTAGAGGGTGCCCTAGAGGGGGAGACCAGGCACGTTGATATGCTTTCTATGGTAGGGTTGAGGCCACTGCACCGGATGGTGTCATTACAAGTATGGTTTTGATTTGTTATAGAGGAGCATTATTCTTCTTTTGATTCGGTTCTGCCTATCGGGGTGAGACCTCCTATCTTGCTTCACATATGGGTGAGTTTTGTAATGTTGTACTCTACTTATGTGTTTACCCCTGTTGGGAAATTCTATAGTGGTAGCCCGTGTCTATCGTTTTGTTTTGTTCACCATTGAGAGTTATACAACTAGATTGAACTTTCTACTACTCATTACGATAACTTTTGATGTGATTTCTGGATGGTTTGACTATGATTTGTGATTTAGGTGCTCTACGATATGGGAATTCCGTTACGTGTGGTGATTTTGTTTCGCAAAATTAGGTTAGTGGAATGCTTCGGTTGGTATGATGTGTACTCTACTTGTGATTCAGAGCTGAGAATGGGATCCTCGCATTTTCATATGGTTTGATATGTTTGAACCGGGCTATGTGCCGTGGTGGGTTATATTAGGATGAGATCCTTGTGATTAGTTCATATGATTTAGTTCTCCCTTGTAGAATTGATTCGTAGTATGGTACTGATAGGGAGTTGTGCCTGTCGGGCTTGTTTGATAATTCTCTCATGTGTTTCTCTTTGCATATTCAGTCATATTCGCATTGTGCTTATTGGGTTTTAGCTTGCGAGGTGTGTGACCAGGTAGCATTATATGTGACTTGTTGATTTGAGTGAATGGTTATGTGGTCTTCATGTTTCTTGTATATTTATCAATGTTGTGAAGGTTTGGAGGTTAATTGTCGGTGCTGGATTTGATTATGGACAGCTATGGTGGTCAGAGATATTGTTATAGGCATATGTGTGATGTGTTGTGTCGTGTGGTTATACATTGTGGGTGTAGGCATGAGTTGTTGCCGCCAGTTGAGGCTGATATCGTGTGTTGATATGGGAATTGAGTCTTTAGGAAATGATCCGATGGTGAAAAATTTGGCTCTAATGTTTATTAGTGTGGGTGGAAGGAATAATTTTCAGTTGAGATGGTGTTGTTGGGCCTATGTGGATTGGGGTGACGTGGGATCACCTGTGAGTATATGTATGGTGAGTACATTCAGTGATTTGATGACTTCAGAATGGTTCATGGCACATTCGAGGATGACCGTTTGTTTAAGAGGGGAAGAATGTAACAACCCGACCGATCGTTTTGAGAATTAGCATCCCGTTTAGTGGCTTAAGGTCTCGAGCAACTTCGTATTATGTATTATGACTTGCGTGTATGGTCGAGTTCGATTTTCGGATGATTCGGGATTTATTTGGAAGGATGACTCTTGTTTTAGAAGCTTAAGTGAAAAGAGTTGACCAGAATTTGACTTTTGTGAAGACGACTCCGGAATGGTATTTTGATGATTCCAATAGCATCGTATGGTGATTTTGGACTTCAGCGTGTGTCCGGATTTGGATTTGGAGTCAAATATTGATCTCGTCCAAGTTCACACCTCAATTCGAGGTTATGAAAACGGTCGATGCAATAATAATACCCAACAAGAGTCGGGGTCGAATTCTGTAGGGAGCTATATGTATGGGAGTTAGTAGTATATATCGTAGCGCATGAGTTTGTATATCTACAATTGCACTTCCGCAAAATTGGGTTGTTTTAAAGTCTAAATTAAACTACAATTGCAATCTAAGAAATAAAACTAGAAAATTGTTTTTGTTGTTTTTCAAATGTTATAAAAATTCTAGGGCTATGACCTTCACCTAGGTGTTTGCCTAATGGGATATAAACATTAATGCTTATTTTATTGATCGGGGTATATTATAGCTATCAACACTCAATTACCCACTCAATACCTCTCGGTCAGAGAGTGATTTTGCCCAATTTGGCTTTCTCAAGTCCAAATGGGTATTGAGCAAAACGGTTGACAAAAAGCTCAAGTCGGGTTGCTACTATCTCTAGGTTCAACCCTTTAATTGGGATTGTCAATCTATCGATTGACCCAATTTCTTGTTAGTCAAGTTTTTCTAGACTAAGCCTCTCTTTCTCAAGTAGAGACCAAGTCAAATAGGCATGAACTAATGGTTGCAACCATTAATGCCACAAATAAAAGCAAGAACAAGGCTAAATAATAAACACCCTACCATAAACAAGCATTAAATTAAACACCCATTAAGTTTACATACTAGGGTTGGGTCATAACCCTAGTGAAAATCTAGCTACTCATGCTTGAAATGGAAGAAAAAGAAGAAGAAATGATAATTAAACTCATATTGCTAATTAAAATAATAAAATATATGTTCAAATAGCTCAAAATATGAAAAAATACTAAAAAGAGTACAAGGAAACGGCTACTGTAGCAGCTGATGTCAAAAGTTGACCTAAAACTGTGAAACTTGTCTATATATACAAGGCTGGAAATTTCAGACAAAAAGGCCTTTTCGGAGGTTCTGCGGCCGCACAATTCCATGTGCGATTCGCACTTTTCTTCAGCTTGATAGGATTGGAAGTCTGCAGCCGCATAATTCTGAACCGCAGCTGCATAATTCTGAATTACGACCGCATAATTCCGAACTGAGGCCGCACTGCACTATTTCTGCGGTCCGCAGATTTATATCTGCGGCCGCATTTTGCTCTTCTGCGGTCCGCACAATTGTAACTGCGATCGCATAGCTCGTCTTCTGTGGCCGCACAATAATTGTACGGTCCGCACTTTTGATGGACTTGAAATGCAGATTCTCTGAACTTTGCTCCTGACCCAGCTTCTGCGGCCTCATAATTCATGTGCGGACTGCACTTTGCGCCAGTCTCTGATGGATTTTCTTTCATAACCTGCGGCCGCAAATGATATTCTGCGGTCCACACAATTGAGATTTTGTGCCTTTTTTGTCCTTGAGTTCAGATTACTCCTTCTTGAGCTGGATTTCATCTCGGGAGTTCATCTTCCAATTCCTTCAATTAAGCACATTTCATCAGATTTTGGGAAGACAACTAAACACTTCTGGACTAAAACGAAAGCTAAAAGGCGTTAAAAAATAGTCAAAATCCCCACTTATCGAGTCCGTAGGTTGATTTGATGCATTTTGATAAAAATTGGAAAGTTGAAGGTTTGGAAGGTCGAGAGGTTTGACCAGGAGTTGACTTTATTGATATCGGGTTCGTATTTCAATTCCGGGAGTTGGTATAGCTACGTTGTGTCTTTTGGAACTTGCATGCAAAATTTGACGTCATTCCGAGTTAATTTGATATGATTCGGCGCGAGTTGTAAAAGTTGAAAGTTCATAAGTTCATTAAGTTCGATTTGAGATACGATTCATAGTTTTGATATTGTTTGATATAATTTGAGGCCGCGAGAAGGTCCGCGTTATGTTATGGTATTGATTGGTATAATTTGTACGGGGTCCCGGGGGCTCGGTGTGTTTCGGATGGGCTATAGGCCATTTCTTCATGCTTTAGAGTTGCTGGTTTCTGGTGTGGCTGTTGCTCTTCGCGATCGCGAAGATGAAACTGCGATCGCGAAGTGATTCTGGGAGCTCAGCACTTTTGTTCATCGCGATCGCGACTGTGTGCACGCGATCGCGAAGGTCCAGTTGGTTGTGGTCCGCGTTCGCAATGTGTCTTCCACGTTCGCATAGAGATAGAGCTGGAAGGGGCATCATGATTTGTTATCCGCGTTCGGGTGGGTTGAACCGCGTTTCCAAAGTGCATTGCAGATGTGTGAGTTGCATTCGCGACTGTGGTTACGCGTTCGAAAAGGGATTTTTGACATCTTATATTTCTTTGTGCATCGCGATCGCGAAGCAAATTCCGCGATCGCGTAAGAGAAACACCTGGGAAGAATATAAAGTACTCTATTTCGAGGGCTTTTGATATTTTTATCACTTTTTGAGTTAGAGAGCTCAGATTTGGGCTATTTTGGAGAGGCTTTTCACGTGTTGGATTGGGGTAAATGTTCTTTATCCGTATTTGATTATATTTTATAATTTCACCTTTGTTTTTAACATTAAATTAGTGATTTGAATGGGAGAAAGTGAGAATTTTTGTACAAATTTTCAAAAATATAAAATGAGGATTTGAAGCCCGATTTGATGTCGGAATTGGATAATTTTGGTATGGTTCGACTCGTATCGGAATGGGTATTCGGATTTTATGCATTTTGTCGGGTTCCGAGGTGCAAGCCCAGAGTTGACTTTTTGGGTTGACTTTTTGGTTATAAAGATCGAAGCTTTATTATCCGAAATTATTTTTTATGGGTTTTATTTATGCTATTTAAGTTATTTTGGCTAGATTTGAGCCATCCGAAGGTTGTTTCACACGAGAAGGTCATTTTAGGTATCAGTTTAGCATCTATGAGGTAAGTATCTTGCATAACTTTGTGTGGGGGAACTACCCCTTAGGATTTGAGTCGTTTGTGCTATTTGTGTCATGTGAAAGCCTTGTACGCGAGGTGACGACTACGTACTCGGGCTTATATATAAAAATTTACCGGTTTAGACTCTTAAACTTCTTTCATATACTTATTTGGAATTGTTAGCACATGGTATTCCTTTTATTTGTTATGTCTACTAGCACATGCTTTATTTGAAGTTGTTGTTACATGTCACATTCTTTATTTATTGAGTTTGCTCTTATATGCTTTACTTGGAGTTGTTATCACTTTTATTATTATGTGTGATTTCTTTTATTGTGGAGTTACTCTTAGTTGAAATTATTGTTACATGATATCCTTTTGTTGCCGGGTTATTCTCATGCAATTAGACGGAGTACTAGTTCGTGTCATCTCTTTCATTGTTAGAATAATACATACACTAGAATCCGAAGTTTGCCATTTCAGGGAAATACTTTCAATATTGAGTTTATCCTTAAACAATTAATTGGAATTGAGGTTATCGAAAGTTAATCTATTGTATTTGAAGTTGTGTTTAAAAGGGGGTGTTGTTCCTTGTTGAGTTACTTTCCCGTTCATTTTGTTGTTATTGAGATTTTGTACACATTGCGTTGAGTTGTGGGCTATTTGTTGTGGAAATATTGATATTATTGGATCTTTGGAAATGTTGTGGCCTATGGGCACTGGATACGAGTTGATATGTCATGTTGTTGTGATGTTAGTACATGTGTATTGTTGTGTGGTTTGGTTGTTGTTATATGGAGTATAAGGGTGTCATTTCACCGTTGTTGTTATGCGGGGCATAAGGGTAGCATCCCACTGTTATTGAATGTACAGAGTGATACGGGTGGCTATTGTGTTAGTGTCCGGGAGAAGCGATAAGAGTGGCTATTATAGGGAGTGATATGGGTGGTTATCAGAGTGATACGGGTGGCTAATGATATTGTCAGGGTGGAGTAATACGAGTGGCTATTGGAGAGATAAGGGTGGCAATGTCAGGGATGATGTGTGATGGCTTGGGGATATTGTGTTCGTGATTTTCGTGTGATGGTGTGTTTTTCCTTGTGCATTCCATACACCTTAGGTGACTTGTTTTGTTGCGTCGATCAGCTACTCGATGACTTGATATTACTCGTCGACTTGGGCTACAGTAGTACACTCGTACAAGCATACACCGTAGCATGCCACTTATACTAGCTCAGGAGTATGAAACTTGACATTTATTAATCATGTCCATGTGTTCTTGTATTATCTGTTTTCATGTTGCTATTGAGCCTGTGACTATGCCGGGCGGATTGTGATTGTGAGCCTGAGATCATGCCAGGCGGATTGTGATTGTGAGGTTGTGATCATGCCGGGCGGATTGTGCATGTGAGCCTCTGACCATGCCGGGGGGATTGTGATTGTGAGCCTGTGGCCACGCTGGGCAAATTGTGAATGTGATCCCATGATCATGCCGGGCGAATTGAGATATTGGCACGTGAGTTATCTGTGTGGTTGTGATTGAGATATGGGCATAAGGTGCCAAGAGCATATGATGGTGGGTTGAGACCCGTGACTTGTGACTATGAGATGAGGTATCTCGGGTAATTTTTATTGCAAAATATGTGTTGGAACGACTTGATTAATTGGTTGTCATTTGTGTTCCTTATTTGGTTTCAATGATTTTTTTACGGTGTTCTTATTGCTTTACTGTTTATGTTACATGTTAATTCTCGTTGCCATTGACTGATTCCTGCTTTCATTATTAGTTTTATACTTCTATACTGCACATGTTATTTTATCTAGTGGGTATCTTAACTTGTACCTCGTCACTACTCCACAGAGGTTAGTCTTGATACTTACCGGGTGCCGACCGTGGTGTACTCATAGTCTCATACTACACTTCTGTACATTTTTGTGCAGAGCCAGGTATTGGAGATATCGTACTAGGACAGAGTTAGCATATTGGTCGCGAGGATTCAAGGTCAGAGCTGCTTGGTCATCGCAGTCCCTTGGAGTCCTTTCCTTTGATTCTATTGGCAGCTTGTTATTTGAACACTATCGCATTTCGATCTCTGGGATCTTTCCATGTAATTAGCTAGCGTTTGTGACTCTGTATTATCGGTCTTGGGAGGTTGTTGTGATTATTGCCCCCAGGCTCATTTTGCTCTTGTTTCAGTATTCATATTAAACTCTGTCAAATTATCATTGTTAAGAACTGGCTTAACTGTTAAAGTAATCGACTTACCTAGTCTTAGAGGCTAGATGCCACCACAACATCCTACGAAGGGAGTTTGGAGTCGTGACAATTTGCCACCTCCAATTTTGTCTGGTGAGGAAATTTAAGAGAGGGTTCGGAACTTCACTAAAGTTACCGAGGCTCCACCTTCTAGATTCCTTGGATATGGTGTTACCCATAACAGGACAAAACATAGCATGTTTTGGGAGTTGCCATATTGGAAGGATAATCTTCTCCGACACAATCTTGATGTCATGCAGATTGAGAAGAAATATTTTGACAATTTGTTCAACACAGTGATGGATGATAAGAATAAGACAAAAGATAACTCAAAGGCTAGACTGGACTTACAAGAATATTGCAGTCGACCTGAATTACATTTGCAGTCTGCGAACAATGGTAAGGTGTTCAAGATCAAGTCCAGCTACACATTCACTTTGGAATAAAGAGGACAGATTTGTGAGTGGGTTACAAACCTAAAGATGCCTGAGGGCTATGCTTCAAACTTGGGAAAATGTGCCGATATGGTTGAAGGAAAGCTGACTCATATGAAAAGTCATGACTGTCATTTCTTCATGGAAACTTTAATCCCTATTGCATTTTGTGGTTTGCCTGAAAATATCTGGAAACCCATCATATAGATAAATTTGTTCTTCAAAGATTTATGTTCTATCATATTAAGGGAAGAAAACCTATTTCAAATGAATCGGAACATTCTTATAATCAGTAATAAGCTGGAAAGAATTTTTTCATGTGGTTTCTTTGATGTGATGGAATACCTTCCAATTCACCCTGTACACGAGGCGCGACTTGGAGGGCCGATTCTAATGCAGGTGGATGTATCCATTCGAGAGGTAATGATTAAACCTTGATTCATTCTTGTAATTTTCTTTAACGTTATCGTCTAATATGACAATGTACAGGACTATCGGCAAGTGCAAAAGATTTGCTAAACAGAGGAATATGATTGAAGGATCTATATGTGAAGCCTATCTTGCAAAGAAAACTGTCCATTTTTGTTCTTACTACGTCGAGAGTCATGTGCCATGTGTTCGAAATAGGCCCAATCGGCACAATGTCGTGATTGAGAATGATCCATTATATCCACCAATGTCCACATTCAATCAACCAGGCCGAGGTTCTTAAGATCGATCAAAAAAGGGCCTAAGTAGTATGGAGTACAAATCAGCTTCAAATCATGTATTGCTAAATTGTCCGGAAGTTCAACCCTTTCTTAAGTAAGTGTTGACGTAATATTAATTTACATGGACTATTATTTAATTAGGTTGATGCAACTAACAAATTTTTCAAGGTGTCGCTCAGTGACTTCATGAGTCAATTTGGCCATGATGCTATATATTCTACATTTAAGGTATGGTTTAAAGAGTGTGTAAGTGCAGCTTACATACTTGCTCACATGTCAATATATATACTTGGTCACTTGTGAATATACTTGCTCACTTATGATTTTTTAACACTACATGTAGGTCAATAATCCATACAACAATGTGAATCAATTTTTGAAAGATATATCTTGGGGACCTGCACCTACGATTACAACTATATCTAAGTATTTTGTGAATGGTTATAAATTTCACACTGAGGAATGCTCCATGTATAAAAAAAAAAAGCAATAACAATGGTGTATGTGAT
Organism: Nicotiana tomentosiformis; assembly: GCF_000390325.3. Classification (NCBI taxonomy): domain Eukaryota; kingdom Viridiplantae; phylum Streptophyta; class Magnoliopsida; order Solanales; family Solanaceae; genus Nicotiana; species Nicotiana tomentosiformis. The sequence continues at coordinate 40,534,514 of NC_090821.1, read as the reverse complement.
AAAGGTGGTGAAGGCAACCAGGATGGAAAAAACAATTATTATGGTGTGATCAAAGAGATTCTAGAATTATCATATTCGGGTTGGCCAAATTAGAAGATCAAACTTTTCTGAGGCAAGTGGTTTGACCCAACACCTAGAAGAGGTACAAATGTACACTCGTATTACAACATAATTGAGGTTAATAAAAAGAGGGAGTATGATCGCTATGATCCTTTTATAATTGCAGAAAATATTAGGCAAGTGTATTAAGCTCCATATCCATTGCGGAGGGATAAGTCCGATTGGTTGGTTATAATCAAAACTAAGCCTATTGGTAGGGTGAAAGTTGATAATGTGCTAGATGTTGCTTACCAAAATGATACCTCAAGTGTTAACCAAATAGTGGACGATCAGTTAGAAAATGACTTGGAGCAGCCTCAACGCATATTAGAAGAAGTTGATAAGGAGGAAATAACAACCATAGAAAACGAGGACGAAGAATCACCTGATAAAAATGAAATAAGTGAAGAGGAAGAATTTTCGGACGAGGAAGGATATTTCGAAGATGACTAGCATGTTAGTTTTTTCAAGTGCTCTCAGCTTATATACATTTATATTCTCAATTCTAACATTTTCTTTAATTTATGCAGATGACCGGAAGGGGTCGAGGTAGGTATAAGAAGGATAAGAGGTGTATTGTTCATGAGGATAGTGTTATACCCTCGCTTTCTTCCACTCCACACTTGCATCCCTCCTCTACTGATAGCCGGCAACAATCTTTTAGGCATACATCTTTTCAACCACATCCATATACTCATCAGACTACCTACCATTCGTCCTCCTGGCAGTATTCTTACCATTGTCCACCACAGGGCTATACCCCGCTTCCTCCACATAATCCTGCATATAGTTACATGGCTACACCGGGTCAATAGTCACAGGGCCATGTGGTGATACGTCCGCCATCTTCTCCATTTTCTTCACCACCAGCTGGATCGCATCCATCTATCTGGATCGCAGCAGGGGTCTAGATCGCAACCATCTTCATCAGCGACCCCGTCTCCCTCTCCACGGAGTGCTTCTCCTAGCATTTCTAGACTTCACCTTAGGGATAGTAGCACTGAGCTAGATGTCTCCCCTTCTACACACGCTTCAGATACACATGAGGATGATGATCCATATGCAGTGCGGTATGATCGTTATCTTAGGATGATCATCAGGCCTGAGGGCATTGGGTAAGATTTATTTATTACTTCTTTTTTTTTCCTGAATTATAATAGCTAGTCTTGTTTATTTAATATAATTGCTATATTGCAGGTTCATACCTAGTCAAGAGAATACAAAGATAATCACTGAAGCTCTTGGCCGGTTGTATGATGCACCCTATGCGACTTGAAGTGATTTTTCACCGGAGCTCGTGGAGCAAACTTTCAACCAATTTAAGGTTTTAATACAATTCTTATCTATTTGAGCATAATATTAACAATATTTTCATCTAACTTTACATACTTTATTTGCAGACTAAGTGTGCATGGGAGGACCGGTATAACAGTGCCATTCTTACAAATTTTGAGTTCAAATGCCTTAAGAGACTATCTGATTCCTTATGTTCTGCTCGGAGGAAAAACAAGAAGCCTTTATGAGTTCTGCTGCATTTATGGGAGGATCTGCTAAGGCAGTGGGCCACTGAGGATTTCGAGAAGAGGAGTAAACAGGGAAAGAAGGTCCGAGCATCTGAGAAGGGTGGCTCCTTGCACTGTGTGGGTGCAAGGAGCATGGAGACTGCGAGGAGACTACTGGTAATTCCTTAAAGCATTTAAATTTATTTTATCGAACTATATTTATTTTACTTTAGTTAACATGTTTTATTATATTTGTAGGAAACAAATATGGGAGGAAACTGACTCGCGATGAGTTCTTCATGAAGACTCACATCTGAAAGAAGAAGGCACCGACAGATCTAAGTAGATGGGTCGAGGGCCGGGCGAAAACTACATATGTATGTTTCATAACTACTATAACTTAAAATTAATGTTTATAGTATTATATAGTTAATAATTTTCTATCTTCTAAATAAAGGGACATTATAAGACTATTGTGGAGGAGTACAGTCAGAGATTGCCACCGAATGAGCAAGGTGACCCACCTTCCATTTCAGACGAAGAAGCGTAGAAGATTTGGTTGGATGTTGTCACTGGTCCTAAAAAGGGGATAGCATACGTCCTTCTAGAGAGATCATTTCGGCGCTACAGGGCTGGATTGCAAGATATAGGGACTTCTGCCCAGGGCGGGGCACTTGATAGGTCGACTCTCTCGGCTATGGAGAAGAAGATCGCAACGTTGTCAGCAGATCTTGAAGAGGAAAAGGCTAGAGAAAAAAAGAGAGATGAACAATTTGATAGCCTTCAAGGTGAGCTAGAAAAGAGGGACCAACAATTTAATGTCCTTCAAGGTCAGCTGGCCAATCTTCTTGCTAATGGTGCTTTCCCGATTCTCCGGTCTCGTGAGTCTTCCCCAGATGCTAATCCTTCTCGTCGTGATCCTTCGAACCATGATGGAGATAAAGCTTCTAGTAGTGGAGATAAAAATGATACAGTACAAAATACTCTTTGAATGATGTTTGTATTCTAGTTGAAGTTTTAACTTGTGAAAATTTTAGTTAAATGATAGTAATATAGTTTTAATTTGTGAAGATGATATTGCTTTTAATATGGTTTATAATTTAGTTGAATGATGTTAATATAGTTTGAACTTCTAATATGTTTGTATAGTTTAGTTGAATGATGTTATTGTTATTGTTGTTATTATTTTAGAAATTGACATTGGTTGAATGGCAGCAATGTAATACTGTCATTATAGGTTGTTATTGGTTGTTGGCAGGTGGTGCAGCTGTAAAAAGTAATATTCTGCCAAATGTTTACCGAGAAAACCAACCCTACACCAACCGAAGTCGGTCGAAAATGTTGAAATTAAATTCCTAGAAATTTAACAGTACCAACCGATTTCGGTCGGTATTCGCAATAAATAATTTTTAGGATTTAAAATTACCAACCAAAGTCGGTCGAAATTTTGGTTTTTAAATTTAATATATTTTAATAATACCGACCGATTTCGGTCTGAAATATATAATTATTATAAAAATAAAAACTTACAATATCGACTGGTATTGGTCGCTACTGTAAAAATTAATTATAAATTATTTTCGAAAATACCGACCGAATTCGGTCGGTATATTTAGTTTTTCAATAATTTTTGTCAGATTATTTCGCCAAAGTTGCGTTGAATTTACCGACCGCCTTCTGTTGGAAAGTGTGATCGTCTTGGTCGCCACGTGTTAGCGATCATTGTTTTACCGACGAATTAAAGTCGGTCAGAAATTGGTCTATTTTTTTTGAATTCCGACCGACTTCGGTCGATATTTCTGGATGCTTTTTGACAGTTTTCTAGTAGTGACGGCGGAGGGTGGTGATGTGTGGGGAAGAGAGAAAGAGACGGCTATTTAGTTGGGATCCGTAGAACTCCGTCGGAGAAAACTGCCGACGGTGACTTCTCTACTGTCGAGGAAAATGAGAGAGGGAAAAGGAGAGAGAGTCGAAGGAGAAGAAAGAAATAGGGTTGAGAGAAAAGATTAAACAGTGGAATAACTCTATGTATTTGGTATTAGCTATGATGGGTAAATTAAAATTTTATTGTAGCTATAAAAAATAATTAAATTAAAAGTTAGCTATGATCCATTAATAACTCTTAGATTTAGCTATGACGAGTAAATTTTCCTTTAATAAATTATAATAACTCTTAACTTTGTATGTAACATCCAATGGGCCATTACAATAGGGACATATAGGCCCAACTGCCAAGGTTGTGGTTGGACAAATTATGCTGGATGGATTTTTTAGGACCACTATTGATATGTTAACCCAAAAAAGTGTAGAAAAATAGCTTCCGGCTAGAATTTTAGGAAGTGCTTTTAGAAATCACCCTAATTTTCTGATATGAGAAATTCTAGCAATCCTGACGATCACCATATGAAAAATTCTGGCATGATCACCAGCTGAAATCTTTTATGATTGTTATATTTTGTGGTAAATCCTGATGATCGCCATATGAAAAATTTTTGGTGATTATCATGTTTTGTGGTAAATCCTGAGGATCACCATATGAAAATTCTAGGGATTGCCAGAAGCACTTCCCAAAATTCTGGTCGAAGGCAATTTTTCCAAAACTTTTTTACCAAGATCAAAATATCAACCACGATACTAAATGATCCTATTTAAGCAAATCACCCGGTGTGGTCAGTATGCAGCTTGTATTGTTATGTTACCTAAAGATGATGTCGAAGGCCGAACTATCATCTCAATCACCGCATCATGATTTAAATAGGATTTAAAGAAGAGTTGAGACAAATCTTTTGATCAATTCAAACATATACTAATTGGTCATGAAAAGAAATGAAGAGGCATAAATTGGAATTAAAATGTTGACCAATGCCTATATATATATATATAAAAATTGAGGGAAGGTAGAAGGTGATGCGGCATATCTATCAAGCAAGGAATGCTATTTTTCTCTTTTCTCAAATTTTTGCCTTTTCTTTCATTTTATAATTTATTGTGTTCTACACCTTATTAATCATCTTAGTCACACCTATTCCAAAAGACACATTTTTAATCCTCTAAATTGCACCTTTTCCTCTTTTGCCCGTTAAGCCTTTCGCACTTGCTGCGCTAACATTAATTGGTTAATGGTATCATTAAGTCACTCATTCTCACACCTATTTGTATTTGCATGTTTTACAAGATTTCAGCGTGAGAGAATTTGGAAGAATGGAACCATGGGACAAGGTGTGCTCGATGTTTATGTCCTAGCATCAAAAATAATAGCATAATGGTATGGACAATGATTTCTTTATAAACAAAATTTTAGTTCAGATTATGATATTTCCAATTCCTATAGTACTCTTTTGTGTGGTGGGTAATTAAGATGTTAAATGAGATTATTCATACTGATAGTATATTGTTCAATAGTGAAAATAAGTGTTTATAAAAGCATATTAAACTTTTAAATTATAAGTTTATTTTGCACGAGAGTTGTTTGAAGATAACTTTAGTTAAAATATAAAACTTGAGAAAATAAATATGATGATAAGCTGAAGATGTCACTACTTACAAATTATATCGTAAAATTGTGTGTTTGAAGTTTTTTGTTAGAAATATTTTTCTTTCTTTTTTTTTCAGACTCTTTGCTTCTAGGCTCGCTACTTGAAATTTTTTATCTTTCTATTCTTTTAAATGATTACTTTTTTTCAGTACATGGTAAGTTGTGAAGTTGAAAGTGGTTGTAATATTTTCGAGCAACTATTTTTCTTGAAGTAGCATAATTATAATAAATTATGTCTTAGATTACATGATTACAACTTAAGAGATGGTTGAAGCGAGTATCTTTTTTTGTTCCAATGTCTGACGTGATATTATTGATTGTTTCCCTTTGATAAAGAGATTGACTCACTTGTATGTTGTTACTACCCAAATTCTCCCTTCGAGAATCGCCGTGACGGCACCTAGTCTGTACGACTAGGTAAGCCTAACACTTGTGAAAATGAAATAAAAAATATAAAAATTAACAACTAACAGTAACAGATATTTTAATAAGCAATTGAGATGCCGCTCGGCATATACAATAATCAACTCTCGAAATATACATGACACTCCCAAGACCCGGAACACCGTAAGTCACAAGCTTCTACGAAGTTCTAACTGTTCTATACATTAGTGTCTATAGAAATAAGAGAAGAATCAATATAGGGGGATAGGTGGGGACTCCGAGGATCTGCGGGTGCGGGGAGATGTACTTTAAGGTTTTTCGAAAACAACAGCGACTGCAAGTAAGGACGAGGCTGGTAAAAGGAACCTAGATCTGCACACGAAATATATGTGCAGGAAAGGGCGTGAGTACACCATAGCGGTATGCAGTAAGTGCCAAGCCTAACCTCGGTCGAGTAGTGACGAGGTCATGTCAAGGCCCTACTGGTATATAATAAATAAGCAGTAGAGTATAACAATATAATAAGAGACTGAAATTTAAACAAGGAGAACATAGCAAAGTAGCAACGCAGAACACAGGGATAAACAATAGGAGATCTCCCAAGATACCGTCTCGTAGTCCCAAAATAAAAGTGCAAGGAGATCTCCTGAGGTACCGCCTCGTAGTCTCAAAAGTAAATATGCAGGGAGAACTCCTTAGGAACCGCCTCGTAGTCTCAAAAGTAAATGTGCAGGGAGATCTCCCGAAGAACCGCCTCGTAATCTCAAAAGTAAATATGCAGGGGGATCTCCCGGGATACCGTCCCGTAGTCCCAAAGTAAATACGCAGCTCAAACAAATGAATATAATAGTTACAACAAGAAACCTATAATTTAGACTAAGTACAAGTCAAGAAAGAGGCGGGATTTACTAAACATGCTGCAAAGAGTTTAAATAGGCAATTAGGACATGTAGACATGCTTTTCTAGGATAACAGGATAACTACACATACTAGTATACTCAGATAAGATAAAAACAGGCTATTACTCGGTAAAAATAAAATCAGGTTTTTTCACAAATAGCCCGTGTACGCATTCGTCACCTCACGTATACGACGCTCACATATCATAACAACACCAAATCCTAAGGGAATTTTCCCCCACACAAGGTTAGGCAAGCCACTTACCTTGAACCAAGCTCAATCAATTGGTAACAATGTCTTTTCCATGAATATCCGGCTCTGAATGGCCCAAATCTAGACAAAATCAATTACATACCAAAAATACAACTTTAAGAAATCAATCTAATTAATGAAATCAAAGCTAAAGTAAGAAATTAGAAAATCGTCCCAAAAAGTCTCTCGGGGCCCACGTCTCGGAATCGGGTAAAGTCACAAGATATGAACACCCATTCACTCATGAGTTCACTCATACCAAAATTATTCAAATCCGATACCAAAATCTCGATCAAAATCCCAAAATTCGGTCTAAGAACTTTTCTCAACTTTTTCCAAAAATTTCAACCCCAAATCCGAAACTAAATGGAGAAGACAACTATAGATTAATGGAATACAACCAAAAACGAGTTAGGAATCATTACCCCCAAGCTTCCTCTGAAAATCCCTCGAAAAATCGCCAAATCCCGAGCTCTCAAGTCCAAAAATAAAGGATAAAATTAAACCCTCGCACTTAGCCCTTTTTCTGCCAGAGATCTCGCTTCTGCGAGCCTTCAACCGCATCTGCGGTACTGCACCTGCGAAAATACCATCGCAGGTACAAAAATCACTTAAGGGGAACTAGGTCCGTATTTGCGAACAAGGGCTGCATCTGCGGGCCCACACCTGCGCTCCTCTTCCGCTTCTGTGTGTCCACATCTGCGGATCTATTGCCACACATGCAGCCCCAGCTTGACAGGGCCAAAATCGCTTCTCTGGCTCCATGGCCGCTTCTGCGATGCCGCACCTGCGACCCAAAGTGCGCATGTGCGATTACACTAGGTGCAAGCAGCTTCAGCAATTGCATAAGTCCCAAACTCAATCCGTTAAGCATTAGAAACACACCCGAGGCCCCCGGGACCTCAACCAAGCATACCGACCAGTCCTAAAATACCATACGGACTTAGTCGATCCCTCAAACCACATCAAACAACGCTAAAATCACTTATCATCCTCCGATTCAAATTTAAAGAACTTGAAACTTCCAAATTCGACAACCGATGTCGAAATCAACCAAACCACATCCGATTGACCCCTAATTTTGCACACATGTCATATTCAAACCTACGGACCTACTCCAATTCTACTACCAGTCAAAATCTCCAAAACTTCGACTCTCGCTATTTCAAGCCTAATTAGCTACAGACCTCCAAAACACAATCCGGACATATCCCTAAGTCCAAAATTAGCTAATGGAGCTAACGGAATTAACGAAACTTCATTCCGGAGTCGTCTTCACATAGTTATGACTGCGGTCCATATCCTAAGGCTTAAGCTTCCGTTTAGGGTTTAAGTGTCCCAAAACACTCCAAAAAATAAAACGAAACCTCCTGGCAAGTCACAATGGCTGAAATAGATACGGGAAAAATAATTAATAGGGGATCGGGGCTATAACTCTCAAGACGACCGGTCGGGTTGTCACATCCTCCCCCTCTTAAAACAATCGTTCGTCCTCGACCGAGTATAGAGACATACCTGAAGCTATGAAAAGATGAGGATAACAGCTGCGCATATCCTGCTCGGTCTCCCAAGTCACCTCTTTGACCGGCTGACCCCTCCACTGAACCATTACTGAAGCAATGTTCTTTGACCTTAGCTTTCTGACCTGCCTGTCCAAAATAGCTACTGGCTCCTCAACATAAGATAGATCCTTGTCCAACTGGACTGAGCTGAAATCCGATACATGAGCCGGATCACCGTGATACTTCGGAGCATAGAAACATGGAATACCGGATGGACTCCTGCTAGGCTGGGAGGTAAGGCAATCTCATAAGCAACCTCCCCAACATGCCTCAACACCTCAAAAGGACCAATGTACCTTGGGCTCAGCTTTCCCTTCTTTCCGAACCTCATAACGCCCTTCTTAGGTGATACCCGAAGCAAGACCCACTCTCCAACCATGAATGCTACATCATGAACCCTCCGGTCCACATAACTCTTCTGTCTGGACTGGGCTATGCGAAGTCAATCCTGAATTACCTTCACCTTATCCAGGGCTTCCTGGACCAAGTCTGTACCCAATAATCTGGCCTCGCCCGACTAGAACCAACCCACTGGGGACCGACACCGCCTACCATACAGAGTCTCATACGGTGCCATCTGGATGCTCGACTGATAACTATTGTTATAGGCAAACTCTGCAAGTGGTAAGAACTAATCCCACACCCTCCAAAATCCATTACACAAGCATGGAGCACATCCTCTAATATCTGAATAGTGCGCTCGGACTGTCCGTCTGTCTGAGGATGAAATGTTGTGCTCAGTTCCACTCGAGTACCCCCAACTCATGTTATACGGCCCTCCAGAACCGTGAAGTAAACTACGTACCCCGATCAAAGATGATAGATACCGGTACGCCATGAAGCCTGACGATCTCACAGATGTAGATTCGAGCCAGCTGCTCGGAAGAATATGTAGTCATCACAGGAATGAAATAAGATGACTTGGTCAGCCTATCCACAATCACGCAAACCGCATCAAACCTCCGCTGAGTCAGTGGGAGTCCAACAACGAAATCCATAGTGATCCGCTCCAATTTTCACTCTTGAATCTCTAGCTTCTAAAGCAACCCACCCGGTCGCTGATGCTCATACTTCACCTCCTGGCAATTTAGGCACTGAGCCACAAACTCCACTAAGTCCTTCTTCATCCTCCTCTACCAGTGGTGCTTCCTTAAGTATTGATACATCTTCTCGGCACCCGAATGAATAGAGTACTGCGAGCTATGAGCCTCTTGAAGAATCAACTCACGCAAACCATCTACATTAGGCACACATAGCCTGCCCTGCATCCTCAATACGCCATCATCCCCAATAGTGACCTCCTTAGCATCGAAGTGCTGAACAGTGTCCTTAAGGACAAGCAGGTGGGGGTCATCATACTAACGCTCCCTGATACGATCATAAAGAGAAGACCGAGAGACCACACAAGCCAACACTCGACTCGGATTAGAAATATCCAATCTCACAAACTGGCTGGCTAAGTCTGAACATCTAATGCAAAGGGTCTCTCTGTTGCTGGAAGATATGCTAAACTCCCCAAACTCTCCGCCCAGCGACTCAAAGCATCAGCCACCACATTGGCCTTCCCCGGGTGGTACAAAATGGTGATATCATAATCCTTAAGTAGCTCCAACCACCTCCGCTGACGCAAATTAAGATCCTTTTGCTTGAACAGATACTACAAACTCCGATGATCAGTGTACATCTCACAAGGAATACCATACAAATAGTGGCGCCAAATCTTCAAGGCATGAACAATAGCTGCTAACTCAAGGTCGTGGACAGGATAGTTCTTCTCATGCACCTTCAGCTATCTGGACACGTAGGCAATCACCATACCTTCCTGCATCAACACCGCGCCAAGACCAATCCGCGACGCATCACAATATACAGTGTAGGACCCCGAACCTGTAGGCAATACCAAAACTGGGGCTATAGTCAAAGTTGTCTTGAGCTTCTGAAAGCTCTTCTCAAACTCCTCTGTCCACATGAACGGAGCACCCTTCTGGGTCAGCCTGGTCATAGGTGCTGTAATAGATGAGAATCCCTCTACAAAATGACGGTAATACCCTGCCAACCCAAGAAACTGTGGATCTTCATAGCTGATGACGGTCTAGGCCAGCTCTACACTGCCTCCACCTTCTTCGGATCTACCTTGATCCCATCACTCGATACTACATGACCCAAGAATGCCACTAAGTCTAGCTAAAACTCACACTTCAAAAATTTTGCATACAACCTCTTCTCTCTCAGAATCTGAAGCACAGTCCTCAGGTGATGCCCATGATCCTCCCGAGTGCGGTAGTACACCAGAATGTCGTCAATAAATACAATGATGAAGGAGTCAAGATAAGGCCGGAACACACTGTGCATCAAATGCATAAAGGCTGTTGGGGCATTGGTCAGCCCAAAAGACAACAAGAAACTCATAGTGACCTTATGGGATCCTGAAGGCAGTCTTCGGGATATCTGGCTCCCGAATCTTCAACTGAAAAATACCCTAAACGTAAGTCAATCTTGGAAACCACCCTGGCATCCTGTAACTTATCAAATAAGTCATCAATACGAGGCAATGGATATGTTCTTCACTGTAACTTTATTCAGCTGGCGATAATCAATACACATACGCATAGAACCATCCTTCTTCTTTACAAACAAGACCGGAGCACCCCAAGGTGACACACTAGCCAAATGAATCCCTTATCAAGCAACTCCTGCAACTGCTCCTTCAACTCCTTCAACTCAGGAGGAGCCATACGGTATGGAGGAATAGAGATGGGTTGAGTGCCCGGCAACAAATCAATGCCGAAATCAATATCTTTGTCGGGCGGCATGCCCGGAAGATCAGCTGGAAACACATCTGGGAAATCCCTCATTACTGGAACTGACTCAATTGTAGGGGTATCAACACTGACATCTCTCACATAAGCTAAATACGCGTCACATCCGTTCTCAACCATTCGTTAAGCCTTAAGAAATGAAATAACTCTGCAAGGAGTGTACTCTAAGGTACCTCTCCATTCTAATCGTGGTAAGCCTGGCATAGCCAGCATCACGGTCTTAGCGTGACAATCAAGAATAGCATAATGGGGTGACAACCAGTCCATTCCCAAGATAACATCAAAATCTACCATGCTGAGTAATAATAAATCGGCTCTGGTCTCAAAACCACTAAGAGCAATCAAACACGACCGATACACGCGGTCTACAACAAGAGAATCTCCCACAGGAGTAGACACATAAACAGGGAAACTGAAAGAATCCCGAGATACGCCCAAGTGTGGGGAAACATAAGAGGACACATATGAATACGTAGAGCCTGGGTCAAATAATACCGACGCATCTCTATGATAGACTAGAAAAATACCTGTAATGACAGAGTCAGAAGCAAATTCCTCTGCACGAGCCGGAAGAGCATAATACCTAGCCTGGCCTCCCCCTCTAGGGTGACCTCCCCGACCTCTACCTCGAGCTGGCTGAGCAGGTGGAGCGGTAGCTGGTGCTGTAATCATAGCCTGAGGACCCGGTGGAACACGTGGTGGCTGAGAAGTCTGTGGAAGTACACCCCTCCTAAGTTTGGGGAAATCCCTCACCATATGGCGGGTGTCTCCACACTCAAAACAACCCCTCGAAGGACGTGGCTGCTGCGACTGACTCGGGCCAGGTCTATTGGACTGGCCACTAAAAGAACCCCGAGCAGGAGGCACACTAGATACTGGCGGTGCATAATAAGGCTCTTGGGGTTTAGAAGGGGCTGGAACACCACTAGCGGCTGGAAGAGCTGAATAAATAGGTCGACTCACATAACCCCTACCATGGCGAGCTGCTGGGGCACGAGCTCCAGAATAATAACCAGTCTTTCGAGACCTCTTGGCCTCCCTCTCATCTCTGTCCCGAGCAAGCATGCCCTCCAATCTCCTGGCAATGCTCACAACCTGCTGGTAAGAAATATCCGTCTCCAGCTCCCTGACCATACTAATCCTAATACTGGGGTGGTGTCCCTCAATAAACCGACGAACCCTCTCTCGAACTGTGGCAACTAAGGTCGGTGCATATCGGGCCAAATCACTGAAACGGACTGCATACTATGACATAGTCATAGAACCCTGGCGCAACTGCTCAAACTCCGTCCGCCATGCATCCCTAAAGCTCTGAGGGACATACTCTCTCAAAAACATATCCGAGAACTGAGTCTATGTGAGTGAGGCTGCCTCGTCCGGACTACTCAACTCATAAGCACGCCACCACTGATAGGCTGCTCCTCTAAGATGGAAAGTGGTAAAATAAACCCCACTCGTCTTCACTATGCCTATAGTACGGAGAATACGATGACACTCCTCCAGAAAACCTTGAGCATTATCTGTAGCCAATCCACTGAAAGTAGGTAGGTGGTACTTCTTTTACCTGTCAAGTCTGAGTTGCTCCGCCTCAGAAGTGGTTGTCCTAGTCTCGTGTTGAACTGGAGCTACCGACAGCATAGGAATGAACTTTGGGGACTGATCAACCTGGACCCTCTGCTCAGGAGTACGGGTTGCGGGAGTATGTGCCCTCCCCTAGCCTGAGATGTGGCGGGAGCTAATGGAATTAATCCAGCCTGAGCTAAGATGCTAAACATGCTCATGAACTAGGTTAGAGTCTCCTGGAGGGCTCGTGCAGCAATAGGAACCTCCGGTGCCTGCCCTCTAACTGGGGCTGCTGGGGGCACCTCTGTCGCAGCTCGCGCGGGTGCTCTAGTTGCACTGCGTGGTCGTCCTCTACCCCCGGCCCCGGCCCTAGCCTCTGGCAACTCTAGCAGGGGGCGCAGGTGCCTGGCCATCAGATCCTCCGATACAGGTCCTCACCATCTGTGAGAAAGAATAGATTACAGAAGTTTAGAATATTTTATCCCAAAATATTTCACACGACAAGGAATCGAAGAAGCATAATTTTTCCTAACAGTTCCATAGCCTCCCAAAGATAAGTATAGACGTCTCCGTACCGATCCGCAAGACTCTAATAAACCGGCTTGTGACTCACGACACCTACGAACCTAGAGCTCTAATACCAACTTGTCACGACCCAAATTCTCCCTCCGTGATTTGTCATGACGGCACCTAATCTCTACGACTATGTAAGCCTAACACTTGCAGAAATGAAATGTAAAACATGAAAATTAACAACTAACAGTAACAGATATTTTAATAAGCAATTGAGATGCCGCTCGGCATATACAATAATCAACTCTCGAAATATACATGACACTCCCAAGACCCGGAACAGCGTAAGTCACAAGCCTCTACGAAGTTCTAACTGTTCTATACATCAGTGTCTATAGAAATAAGAGAAGAATCAACATAGGGGGATAGAGGGGGACTCCGTGGATCTGCGGGAGCGGGCAGATGTACCTTGAAGTTCTCCAAAAAGAGCAGCGAGTTCAAGTAAGGACGAAGCTGGTAAAAGGAACCAGGATCTGCACACGAAAAATATGTGCAGGAAAGGGCGTGAGTACACCACAGCAGTACCCAGTAAGTGCCAAGCCTAATCTCAGTCGAGTAGTGACGAGGTTAGGTCAAGGCCCTACTGGTATATATTAAATAAGCAGGAGAGTATAACAATATAATAAGAGACTGGAATTTAAACAAGGAGAACATAGCAAAGTTGCAACGCAGAACACAGGGATAAACAGCAGGGGATCTCCCAAGATATGGTCTCGTAGTCCCAAAATAAAAGTGCAAGAAGATCTCCCGAGGTACCTCCTCGTAGTCTCAAAAGTAAATATGCAGGGAGAACTCTCAAGGAACCGCCTCGTAGTCTCAAAAGTAAATGTGCAGGGAGATCTCCCGAGAAACTGCCTCATAGTCTCAAAAGTAAATATGCAGGGAGGTCTCCCGGGATACCGTCCCGTAGTCCCAAAGTAAATACTCAGCTCAAACAAATAAATATAATAGTTACAATAAGAAACCTATAATTTAGACTAAGTATAAGTCAAGAAAGAGGCGGGATTAACTAAACATACTACAAAGAGTTTAAATAGGCAATTAGGATACGTAGACATGCTATTCTAGGCTAACAGGATAACTACACATCCTAGTATACTCAGATAAGATGAAAACAAGCTATTACTCGGTAAAAACAATCATGTTTTTCCACAAATAGCCTGTGTACGCACTCGTCACCTCGCGTACACGGCGCTCACATATCATAACACCAAATCCTAAGGGAATTTTTTCCCACACAAGGTTAGGCAAGCCACTTACCTCGAACCAAACTCAATCAATCGGTAACAATGCCTTTTTCATGAATATCCGGCTCTGAATTGCCCAAATCTAGCCAAAATCAATTACATACTATAAATAAAACTTTAAGAAATCAATGTAATTAATAAAATCAAAGCTAAAGCAAGAAATTAAAAAATCGCCTCAAAAAGTCTCCCCGGACCCACATCTCGGAATTGGGTAAAAGTCATAAAATATGAATACCCACTCACTCATGAATTCACTCATACTAAAATTACTCAAATCCGATACCAAAATCTCGATCAAATATTCCGAAATTCGGCCTAAGAACGTTTCTTAACTTTTCCCCAAATTTTCAACCCCAAATCTGAAATTAAATGGAGAAGACAACAATAGATTAATTGAATACATCCAAATACGAGTTAGGAATCATTGCCCCAAAGCTTCCTCTGAAAATTCCTCGAAAAATTGCCAAATCCCGAGCTCTCAAGTCTAAAAATGAAGAATGAAATCAAACCCTCGCACTTAGCCTTTTTCTGCCAGAGATCTCACTTCTGCGAGCCTTCAACCGCATATGCAGTACCGCACCTGCGGAAATACCATCGCAGGTGTGAAAATCACTTAAGGGGAACTGGGTCCGCATCTACGAACAAGGGCTGCATCTGCGGGCCCGCACCTGCGCTCCTCTTCTGCTTCTGCGTGTCCGCTTCTGCGGATCTATCGCCGCACCTGCGGCCCCAGCTTGACATGGCCAAAACTACTTCTGCGGCGGCTCCATGACCGCTTCTGTGGCCCAAAGTACACATGTGCGATTACACCAGGTGCAGCAGCTTCAGCAATTGCATAAATCCCAAACTCAATTCGTTAAGCATTTGAAACACACCCGAGGCCCCCGGGACCTCAATCAAGCATACCAACCGGTCCTAAAATACCATAAAGACTTAGTCGAACCCTCAAACCACATCAAACAATGCTAAAATTACTTATCATCCTTTGATTCAAACTTAAAGAACTTGAAACTTCCAAACTTGACAACCGATGCCGAAACTAACCAAACCACGTGCGATTGACCCCAAATTTTGCACACAGGCCATATTCAACCCTACGGACCTACTCCAACTTCCGGAATTGGGATCCGACCAAGATATCAAAAATTTCACTACCGGTCAAAATCTCCAAAACTTAGACTTTCGCCATTTCAAGTCTAAATGAGCTATAGGCCTCCAAAACACAACCTGGACACATCCCTTAAGTCCAAAATCACCTAACGGAGCTAACGGAACCGACGAAACTCCATTCCGGAGTCGTCTTCACACAGTTTCGATTGCGGTCCAAATCCTAAGGCTTAAGCTTTCGTTTAGGGACTAAGTGTCCCAAAACACTCCAAAAACCAAAACGAAACCTCCCGGCAAGTCACAATGGCAGAAATAGATACAGGAAAAATAGTTAACAGGGGATCGGGGTTATAACTCTCAAGACGACCGGCCGGATCGTCACATATGTGCACACAGCACATTATAAAATGATACTAGTATTTATTAATTGGCACATAGGCATGTAGACTAAAAGTCTAAAACCAACCAAATAATTGCTTCCATCTAATGCAATGTTTATATCATATGGTTGAGCACATTATTTAAGATGTCAAATTAACTTTTCTATGATATTTGTAGCGGAGAGTATTAAAACAAATGGTGTTATTTTTATTTAAGTAAATTAGCTCAATAATGGATTCTCTTTGATTGCCACTTTTATTATACTCTTTAAATATTCCGATAAAAAACTCCAAAATCACCTTATTGTACGTTTCAAACTTCTTCCCTTCACGTGTAATTGCTTATTAGTAATTAGATATATTAACATCTCATTTTTTGAGCCTATTTGGCTAATAAAATTTTACTTTTCATTCGTTACTTTGTGCATACGAGGCTGTTAATTTTTTGTAATTTTGACTTTCTATATTTTTGTTTTACGGCTACTCTAACAACCATGTCGTATATTTTTCTTTTTCTTTTTCCTTTTCAGTCATGCACTCATGGGAAATTTCTTTTTGATGTTTTATTCAATACCCTTACGTGTTTAAAATCGTAAGAATTTTGAAGAAACATTACGGGCTTTAATATCATTGCTTTAGTCATTATTAAGAGTGTGACTATGTTTATGGTATGTCTTTATTTTTTTCCTTTTTGTTTTGTTAATTAGCAGGCAATTTTTATTATTTCTTAATTTCAGTACTTTGTGCTTTAGGATTGAAATATTTGGGATTTTAATTTTCTTTACATTTGTATTAAGTTGATGTTGCCAGAGGGACGCTCGAGGCTTACAAAACCCGTGTTATGTTTTTATTCCCCTTTTTTTCCTTCTTTTTCTCCATATTTCTTTCTTACTTTTTAATAAATATACAATTTTATTGTTATTAGCATTTTGGTTCTACTTTTTGTGCATTAATATTGTAAATTTTTATTTGGTTGATAGGAAAAAATATTATAATGTAAGGCTTAATGTCGATATCTTTATTTTACTTATCTACGTCAATTTTTTTTTCTTTCATTGAATCAATGATTTTTATATTTTTAAGAAAAGATTTTATGACCGCACGAAGCGCAGAAAAGTATGCTAGTTATACTATAAAAGATGCAATGATCTTGTCTCAGTTAATGTTGAAAAGGAAAGTGTTGGTTCACCTAATTTCAAATATTTTTTGGAGGCTGTTTAGAGAATAATATTGGACGGACATTTGGTAGGCCGATTAATCTCTATATTAGGTTTGTACGAATAATTGCATTTATACATCTTTGGTTCTTTATGAATAAACATATTAACAATCTAACATAATGATATTATGAAATGCGCTTTATTATTCGATAATATGAAACTTAAATGTTAAAGTACACACTCATTAGTAAAAAATCAAAGGTAAGGAGCTAAACCCAATTCTTTTAAAGAAGCAACCTCTTCCCCCATGTGGGTTCACCCTCGAGTCTAATGCCCTTTTTAAGCGCCTCTCCAAACGGACTGAACACGAATGGGGCAAAAATGGTTATCTTCTAGCTTACGAATTGTTGTAATTTGTGATAAGAAAAAGGAAAGAAAAGAATTTATGACATTAACATCACCACCGGAGTAATGTACTCCTCTTGTTAAAAAAATTGCCTTTCTTGGCATTACTAAAGATTCATTAAAAGGTTCTCCTCTCTCTCTCCATTTCCAGTCCACCCAATACTTTGAGAGGGAACTGAGCTTAAAAGTGTGTTTGTGGTCTTATATGATAGAAGGAGAGTATTGGCGTAACTGGTAAAATTGCTGCTATGTGATCAAGAAGTCACGGGTTCGAGCCATTGAAACAACCTCTTGCAAAAATGCAGGATAAGGCTGCATACAATAAACCCTTGTGGTCCGACCCTTCCCTGAATCCCACACATTACGGGAGTTTAGTGTATCGGACTCCTTTTGTGTGGTCTTATATGATAATAGCAAGGCCAATTTGGCCTTGATAGAGGATAGTTTACGTACTTTTTGATTTGACATGCATTTACATATATAATACTACTAGTAAAATATGGCTCGTGCAGCGCCCAGGCCCAATCGTTGGGTTGCATATTGTGGACCCAAGCACGGGCCGATGAATGTTTTTGTCAACCAACCGATGATATGTTAATATTAAATTTCGTCTTACTATTTGTCAACCTTAATATTTGGTTAAGATCTCTCAAAAAGATGGGTGTTATTTGACCAACGTTAATTAGTAAATTATTAAATTATCAATTTAATAGTTGTCATTTAAAGTTTTAATCACCCTATTATATGTTGTCGGTAACTTATCCAATCTTAATAGTTGAAAATTTAAATTGTTGAATGTGACAAATTTACTCTAATGTCAAAAAAAATATTCTTATTTTGTAACGACCCAACCGGTCATTTTGAGTGTTGTACCTCCGTTCCCCCATTTACTACTTATTTTAGGCTCAATTATCGTTATGTGACTTGCCGGTGTTGGTGGTTTGGTTCCCGGGGATGTTTCGGAATGGGTTGAGACACTTAGTCTTAAGGTTGGAAGCTTAAGTTGAAAAGTTTGACTGGATATTGACTTATGTGCAAATGGCTCTAGAATGGAGTTTTGATTGTTCCAATAGCTCCGTTGGGTAATTTTGGACTTAGGAGTGTGTCCGGATAGCGATTTGGAGGTCCGAAGTTGTTTTAGGCTTGAAATGACAAAAGTTGGAAAATTAAAAATTTTGGAAATTGAGAAGTTTGGCCGAGAGTTGACTTTGTGGTTACCGGGTTCAGATTTTGGTTCCTAAAGTTGGAATAGGTCTGTTGTATCATTTATGACTTGTGTGTAAAATTTGAGGTCAATCGGACTTGATTTGATAGGTTTCGGCATCGAATGTAGAAGTTAGAAGTTCATAAGTTCATCTGGCTTGAATCGATGCGCGATTCTTGGGTATTAGCATTGTTTGAGGTGATTTGACGCTTCAAGCGAGTTTGTATGATGTTTTAGGATTTGTTGATATATTTGGTTGAGGTCCCAGGGACCTCGGGTGGATTTCGGATGGTTATCGGAGTGGAATTTGACTTGGGGAAATGGCTGAAGTTGTGGGTGTTCAGGTCTGGTTTCCTTCTATGCGATCGTGTGGATAGGTCCGCGATCGCGAAGTCTTGTTTAGGCAGCTGGCATTTTTACTCTACGTATTCGCGAGTTGAGGGCTACGATCGTGTAGGTTAGTGAAGCAGTGAATCGCGAACGCGTGGGCTAGGTCGCGTTCGCGAAGAGGAAATGAGGCGGAGCTAAGTTCACGCGCTTTGTTCTTCGCGATCGCGTGAAGATGGTCGCGATCGCGTAGGTCTGAGGAGGCAGTGCTTCATGTTCGCGTGGAGATTGTCGCGTTCGCGTAGGGTTAATTATTGGGCAGATTAGTTTGTGCTTCACGATCGTGAGGCATTTTTTGCGATCGTGATTAAGGACTTCTGGGCAGAATATTAAAATCTCAAAAATAAGGGTTTGAGTTTATTTCAGAATCTGATTTTGGGAGCTCGGTTTGAGGTGATTCTTGGAGAGATTTTCAAGGGAGTGATTAGGGTAAGTAATTCTTACTTGGTTTTGGTTAAATTACATGAATATATCTTTGATTGCATCATTTAATTAGTGATTTGGTTTGAAAAATTAGGGGAAAACGTAGGAAACTTCTTAGGCCGAATTTTGGGGATTTGAGTAGGATTTTGGTATCGGATTTGAGTAATTTTGGTGTGGTTGGACTCATGGTTGAATGGGTGTTCGAATTTTATAACTTTTATCGGATTCCGAGACGTGGGCCCGGGAGTTGACTTTTTGACTTTTGATTAAGAACTTAGCATTTCTATATGGGATTGATTCCTATAGATTGAGTTGATTGTATTGAATTGTTTGTGGCTAGATTCGAGGCATTTGGAGGCCGATTCACGAGGCAAGGGCTTGTCGGAGTAGAGATTTGCATGGTTTGAGGTAAGTAACACTTCTAAACTTGGTTCTGAGGGTATGAATGTCACGACCCAAAATCCAACTAATCGTGATGGTACCTAACTCAACCCGCTAGGTAAGCTAGTTAACAACTAACCAATTCAATGAGATTTATTAAGAGAAGAAGTGATAATACAATTGCTTTTATACAAAGAATTTTCCAAGGACTGGTAGTACAAATCATGAGCTTCTAAGATATAGAGTTTACAAAGCTGGTTTAAAATGAAATACATCATTTGTTTGAAATATACACGAACATATCTGAAAAACTAAAGGTACCACGATCAAGAGCCAGTTGTGAATGGAACGCAAGTACATCTTAAGATCCAGCTCCTGCCTTACGCAGCTACATCAGCATCCAACATCTGCACGCAAGGTGCAGAAGTATAGTATGAGTACAACCGATCACATGTACTCAATAAGTAACAAACCTAACCTTAGGTTGAAAGTAGTGACGAGCTGGGACAAGGGTCAGGGTACAACTCCAATAACCAGCAATAGTTCATAATAATATGATAAAGATGGTACAAAAAAATAATTCAGCTGGTTCACAGTTACGGAAAATAGGCATGCTTTACAAGTATAATAGTAGATCCCAGATCTTTCACCGAAAACCTCAGAAATATATGAATAATTTTGAAAACTGTGATTTTTCCCAAAAACCTTTCAACAATAAACAAGATGTTTCATTTTCAGATAGCATGAGGAAAATACATCTATATGCCTACATGTTAATATACAGGTGAAATCATGAAGGTCAGCAAAATCGGGTAGCATGAGGAAATGCATCTCTATGCATATATCTCAAGTACGTATGTCAAATGCAATGCATCTCAATGATGAACTAATGTACTCACACTCTCAGAATACTCAATCTCACTGTCTCGTATTCTCACTCATCATGCTCAATACTCAGCACACTCAGTAACTCAGTACTGTATAGGCCAGATCCAGCCCAAACATAATAACTGCTAGCAACTGCACTCACTAGGGGTGTGCAGACTCCGGAGAGGCTCCTTCAGCCCAAACGCTATAATCCGCACGGATAACTCACGTGCTATAGTATCAATATCTGGATCTGCACGGATAACTCACATGTTGTACGGACAACTCACGTGCTATAGTATCAATATCTGGATCTGCACGGACAACTTACGTGCTGCATGGACAACTCACGTGCTATAGTATCAATATCTTCACAATCAGGCCCTTGGCCTCACTCAGTCATCAATCTCTTCAGTCTCTCGGGCTCACAACACTCATGCTAAGTAGCCCAGGTCAATGATATGAGATGCGACAATATACAATAACGGAGACTGATATATGATATGTAATGATGAATACGACTGAGTACATAACTGCAATTAAAGAAAAATAACTCAATAGCAAGGAACGACAATTGTGGGTCCCAATAGAGCCACCATATAGCCTAAACATGATTTCTAGCATAAATTACAGCTCAAGTGCTCTAACACATAGAGTATAGTAAAAAAGTTCAGATAAGGTAGCTACACAATTCCATGGTATCGACTAAATCACAGTTACTACGGTGTATGCCCACACGCTCGTTACCTATCATGCGTGTCACCTCAACATCAATCACATAGCATGTAATTCAGGGTTTCACACCCTCAGCACCAAGTTTAGAAGTGTTACTTACCTCGAACAAGCGAAATCTAATACCGAGTAAGCCAAGCAATGCTCCAAAAATACCATCCCGCATGTATCGATCTTCAAACGGCTCAAACCTAGCCAAAAGCAACTAAAATACATCAAATAATGCCTAAGGTAACAATTCCAAATGATAAAGGTCGAATCCTTAATCAAAAGTCTAAAATCAACTCAAAAGTCAAACCCAAGCCCGCATCTCGGAACCCGGTGAAACTCATAAAATCCGACAACCCATTCAATTACGAGTCCAACCATACTAGTTTCACTCAAATCCGACTCCAAATCGACGTTCAAAACTCGAAAAGTCACTCTATGAAACATTAGGCAAAACCTCCCAAAGTTCTCTCTTGAAACCCTAAATCAAATGCCAAAAACGAGAATAGATTCATGAAATATAATAATAAATGAGTAGAGAACACTTACCCCAATCCACATGGTGAAATTCCTCTCCAAGTTCGCCCAAACCGAGATCCGAAATCTCAAAAATGTGAAAAGAAAACAACCAAATCTCGAAATATAATCTGCCCACCTTCATTGCATTTGCGATCAAATCATTGCATCTGCGACCCCCGCTTCTGCGGTAAATATTTCACTTATGCGAAGAATCCCTGAACCAGCAGCCATCGCTTCTGTGATCTCCTACCCCCTTCTGAGATCGCGCTTCTGCGTACATTGAACCGCATCTGCGGTCACGCAGATGCACCCATGCACTCGCACCTGCGGCTCTCATGCCCAGCTGTCCCTGTTCGCTTCTGCGAAGAAGACCCCGTATCTATGAAGTCGCTTCTGCGACCAATTATCCGCAGATGAGGCCACACCATAACCAGAAGCCTTAGTCAAATGCAACATGCGACGAAATGGTCCGAACCTCGTCCGAAACTTACCCGAGCCCCTCGGGACCCCATCCAAATATACCAACAAGTCCCATAACATAACACGAACCTAGCCGAGGCCTCAAATCACGAATAGAAATATCAAAACGACGAATCGCAAATCACTTCAAACTTAAAGAACTTTCAACTTTGAAAACTCGCACCGAAACATATTGAATCAACCCATAATGAACCCGAATTTTGCACTCAAGTCCCAAATGGCATAACGAAGTAATTCAAATTCTCGGAACCACAATCCGAATTTGATTTTCTCAAAGTCAACTCTCGGTCAAATTTATGAACTTTTAAACCTTCAAATTTCTAACTTTCGCCAATTAGTGCCGAATCCTTATAGGAACATCCAAATGCAAATCCGGGCATACGCCCGAGTCCAAAATCACCATCCGAACCTAGTGGAACCATTAAAACTCCGTTTCGGGGTCAAATACACAAAAGTCAAACTTGATCAACTCTTCTTGCTTAAAGCTTCAAACATGAATTCATTCTTCCAGATCACTTCCGACAATTCACACAAGTTATAATACATCATACAATGCTGCTCAAGACTTCAAATAGCTGAACAAAATGCAAATGCTCAAAATGACCGGCTGGGTCGTTACATTCTCCCCCACTTAAACATACGTTCGTCCTCGAACGTGCCAAGAGTTGTTCCTAAGCCGTCAAATCACTGTGTAACCTTACCATGCACATACCCGAGCGTGATCCCATGTCACCATATTTAATTTAGGCCTGACAACGTAACATAACTACAGATCATTACTTCAACCTTAGCCCGTAAACCACAGAATCCAATTTTCCACATTCGGAATTTTCTATAAGACCCGAATCTCACATCTTCACACTATATAAGTCTGAACAAACTGTATCAAATCATAACCATAACCCAAGTTGTAATCACATGATATACCGCAAAACTCACGTACTCGTAGAAATAATTTCCGACCACAATAACTGTTCAAAACAAACTCGGTACCGTTAATAAACCTTATATCAAATAAAACCTCGTTCTAAAACCTTCGTTCACTGCCGATGATGAAAGAAACACGCAAAAACTCATAATCACTCATCAGATCAATGAGTCATGGAGCTCCCTCTCCTTTGACAAGAGCTATAGCTAATTTCTAAGCCGGTTAACGACTTTATCCCTTCAAATATATCGTAAACAAATCCGATAGCACCTATTATAGGTCCAATGACCTCACTTTATCAAGCCTATCTATCCTATTGACATTCCACACCAATGCTACCTAGAATCACAACCCGTGCAATTTGTGCACCAATAAGCAACAACTCAAATATACCCAAAACGAAAAATGACTCAAATGAGAGAATCGCCCCGCAAACTCAACAAGTACCACCACAACCGCAATGCTATAAACTCATCATACATGGTAGAACCAAGACTCACGAATCTAACACAAGGGATCATATCCCAACATAACTTTGCTGCAATGCGTGACGCCATCCAAACATGGGTCCATATGAAATATCTCAAGCCACCATGCTAAAAATCAACAACTACACGCACTTCGACATCAAGTACCCAAGGTGCATGACCATAACCACGGAGGAACCAATAACATAATACCATGGTCCGGAAGGAACATAACCAAATGCGCAATCAATCATTCAACACCCTAATATCCATCTCGCTCAAATTTCGCTATAAGGCCCAAATAGGACCGCACCATGTGTGCCTATAACCAACGGATCCCAACCCCTCGTAGCATAGAAATGTAACTCATAGAACAACTCTGAACCCGAATAAGCTTAACTCTACCCGAATGACACATCCCTCAACAACAACAGTACGGAGTCAACTAATCCGACCCGGTGTAGAATACACATCCTAATTGGGCCTGCCAATGGATCACAAATCCACTCTAGTCACCCACAAATAGATACATAACCCTCCGAAAGTCCACAATGACTAAACCATAACACATACTAGCATTTATGTTACACCCTATATTTTCATACGTAAAAATGCGTCGTAAGCAAACTAATGTAGGACCAAAAATAAGATAATATTTAAAAGTATATAAAGTAAGTTAATCATGTTACTTCTGAGGTTACAAATATTAAATATCATGAACAATAAGTACAAAAAGGGTTGGACAGTTCAGAAGCTAAAGCAATTGAATAAAACAATGTTTCGTCGAAAGTCGACAAGTTTAGAATGTTATAACATGTACCTTTGGGGTGAGACTAGGGTGCTTAACATGATAAGGAGATTATGTTATGATTTATATTAGTCGTATGACATCCGTGTGTTATGTTTTGAAGTCAAGCGAGTTGTGGAACAAAAGTCGATGAAAGTCATCACAAGTTACATTCATAAGTTTTACTGAAACTTTGGGTCAAATGTAACTGCAATTTTCTCCCAATATACTTAGAGTTATGGGGTGTTCCACCCATAAAATTAAAGATCTATGAGTATATTTTCCAACGCATTAAATCATTTTTCTATACGGCATTACAGTAGAGAGATATGGTCATTTTTGTGATACTGCGCAAGCTGCTAGGTGACAAGTAGGTGTGTCACCTACTTGCTTAAATGAAAGCCCAAAAATGGGCCATTTCGGGTCGTCCAAAGAGGCATTTTAAAGGCCTATTTTCTTCATATATTAGACTTAAAATAGAACATAATAACCATACATAAGCTCTGCAAAAAATCCTCCCAAAAATTTCCCACAAACCCTAATTGATTTTCTCTCCCTTTTAAGTTCTAATTGGAGGTAAAACCTAGAGTTTGAAGAACCAAGATAGGAGCTGAGTTATCCAACAAATAAGGTGATTTTACTGCTCTCTTTCATCCATTTTTTCTTCTGTAAATTCATGGTAAGTCGTTCTATACTTGTAAGAACTCACGGGACGGTGATCGAAAGCCGTGAGTTCGAGTTATTCACTTGTAGCGGACTGTTTTGTGGATTGTTTTGTGTTGCTGTTGGGCTGCGTGTTTTAATACTATTTTGTGGAGTTTTGGAGGAGGAAGGGGTTGTAGAAACATCATATAAATGTAGGGTGGTTGGCTGGTCATTCGTCATAACATTTTCGGGTCGTTTAACACTACTACGGTGGTCATTTTGTGTATGAAGAGATTGGGGTGTGTTGGGCTATTTTGTAGTATTTGATGGCGAATATAGGGCTGGAAAATGATGTATATATGTTGTTATTGTTCTGTTCTTGCATTGTTGGTGTTATCTTGAATTTGGAGGAAGTAAGGATTATAGGGGGGATGCTGCCCGTTTTAATACAAAATAAGTTTGTTGTTCGTTGTGCGATAGTTGTACCTTTCGTAACTTAACGATAGTATTATTACCATTCTTGTAGATTAAGGTATGAAAAGGTGAGTTCAACTTGGTGATTGGAAAGATTGTGATAAGGTATGTTAAGGCTAAGCCCTTCCTTCATTTTGGCATGATCTCGTAATTACATGTGTTGATAACGAGGCATAAAGAGAAGCTCATACTCCCGAATTTATATACACTATCCTAGTCTCATAAGTTACAGTATTCTCCCTTATTGGGACTTTATATTCAGTTTAGTTTTGTCTTTATTCAGTCAAGAGAGCAGAGGGTCTATATATATATACAGTATTACACTATTTTCACCACCATCAAGCTATAATCGGTGGGCAGGCCCCTATTGGGCAACCTCTGATCAGATGGTAAGTTATATATACCGAGCCTACTGTAGCCGAGCGCCTGTGAGCGAGCCCGGGATGGCCGAGATACAGAGCTCAGTATGGTCGAGCGCCTATGAGCGAGCCTACTACGGTCGAGCAGTTACACGTACCGAGCCTTATAGGGCCGGACATTTATTTTTCTTACTATATTAAAGGAGTGTAGTCACTATCAGCAGGTAAGTATATCTCCAGATCATCTTTGACTCCCAGTTACTTCCAGTTATTATATTATCAGTTCAGTTTCAGTTTTCAGTTATGTTATTGCCTTACATACTCGGTACATTATTTCGTACTGACGTCCCTTTTCTGGGGACGCTGCATTTCATGCATGCAGGTTCAGATAGACAGACGGGTAGACCTCCTTAGTAGGTGTTTCCAGAGTTTAGCCTGATCGGTAAGCTCCACATCCTTCGGAGTTATCGAGTCTAGGTTTTCGTGTACATCTTATGTATGTATTTATATATATATATTATGGGTAGGTCAGGGCCCTGTTCCGATCACAATATATCTATCAGTAGAGGCTTGTAGACATATCCTGTTGGTTAGTGCAGTATGTTGGGTTTGTAGGCCTGGTATATATAATTTGGTGGTTTGTCAGCTGTAGTAGTTATGACGGCCTTGTCGGCCTAGCTTTATATTGATGTTTAGTTAGCGCTAGTTTCCATTCAGTTTTATATTTTGCTTCGCAAATTGTCTTGCAAGGTGGCCCCATGGCCAATGTATGACATTATATGTTCAGAGTACCTTAGTCGCAATTTGGTACGCCAGGTTAGGTGAGGCACCGGGTGCTGGTCTCGCTCCTAGGTTCGGGGCGTGATAATTTAGCTAGATTTGGCCACATCTTCACACTCCACAACCACGAAACAATCTGCTTCTGAGAACTCCTAGTCTCTAAGTCCATAAAACACATGAATCACCATATCGGATCCCAACTCCATCGCTCGAATGGCTAAACCATCTATCATACTTAATCATCCCTACGAGAAATACTTCTATAATCCTTCCATGCCACATAGAAAAAATTTGAATATCAGCAGTCGGTCAACCAGGTGAGTGCCACAATACTAATGGAACATCCATAAGTCAAAACACAGTGCACCTTCTGAAATGCACACCCTTCTCAAGAATTACCAAGTGGTTATAACATTCATCTAAATATCTGAAACTGTCCCTGCTGTCCAAAATTCATGACCTTCCCTTCCAAAACTGACTCGTGATCTTGCACATGCAAATCTCAATCCCAGACAACACACCACATCTATCATGCCATCATAGGACAAGTACGAGAATCTCATAATCAACCTTGAGTCGCAAGAAAACTACATACTCAATTGGCCAGGAACCTTCCATTTGATCTCATCCAGGAGAAAATCACAATACGCAACATGTTCCTCACGCTGGTAGGAAATATACACTTCTAACCGTGGTAGAAATCCTCGAGAGCACTTTGAAACCCATTTGCACACAATCAAGCTGTCAGAATTGAATCTCTCTATCTCAACCAAGCCATGCAGGTTGCCAAATACAAGAGTATTGCCGCCGAGCACCTATAGAGACTCGCCACATCCTAAGTACCCAAAGAACTCATCATATCTATTACCTTGTTGATCCAACATACTACCAAGCTGTACTAATTCTCTGAGTTCCTTCCGAATTATCCTCAAGTTGACACTCCTCCTCACCATAATACCATAATTCTCAAACAAAACTCACCCCATGAGATCCTAGAATAAAACCACACCGCTCTAAGGCCCATAAACCATTGTATTCCCTCTCAAGCACGCCCAAAATTACCACAATCGAGACACTCACTCCGAAGAGTCATGTGAACCTGAAACTATTTCCATTACCCTCCTGATACTGAAATGTAGAATTCATAGTGATACAGAAATACCGCGAGTCCCGACACCATTCGACACAAATCTCGAAGTCTAGCCATGTACAAATCCGAATAAATTCTCAATTGCTATATATTATTCTTGAATCCATTAGATCCTTCTCGAGAGTCATCCACTCTGCTCAAATCTCAATTACACCGCCTAAACGAGCCGAACTTCCTATGCTCAATTAGCACAACAACACCCTAAAGAAGAACACCCCAAAGAAGTAATCCCGCCTTAACACAACCGAGCAAATTCATACACCGTGCCACTACATCCGTCATGAATAACAACTCAACTCATTCCATGATTCCTATATACCCATAAAGTGTAACATAGCCCGTATCCAGAAATTCCTTTACTCGAGTCATCCTCGATCTCCTACTCTGCAAGTCATATCTGATTCACAAGTATGCCTCAAATCGAAACCAGTACAACACATAACCACGCAATCAAATCGTCGATAGCAGACTCTGCCACTTGGCTCAAAGCCATGAAACAAAATACGCAACAACTCACAATGCCCATACTTTAATACTGCCATAATACCGCAATGAGATTTGACTAAACTCTTCACTAGCTCATGCAACACAAACCATAAAATACCTCAAACTATCTGCTAAGCTCGCATTCACCCTCGTGACAGTCAGGTCAACCTTCACCACCGATCCGAATTCCAATCCAACACCTATACCCACTAGTAGAAAAGAAAAACTCCACACAACATCATAAGGATCACATATCCGTAGATTACCGCGCAGGTGATAACCTACCTCCTTAGCCTCAAACTGACATCTCTCTATCCCTTTCACCGCCACAGCTACTACGCAATCGTTTCAATTAAACAATATGAAATATTCGTCAACACACTCATAACTCGAGACTATACATCATATCAAGACACGAATCAATCGCCCAATAGTCCTTTTTACATCTCAAGCAAACTTTTTTTGTCATATTCAAACCATCTGAAAACATCCCGGGGCCACATCTTACTCATCACATAGCCATCCAACCACTTATCGAGCCACAAATTCAACTAATAGGGACACTACCGTACTTATAAGTCCAAAAGCACGTGCTCACACAACCGAAATCCCTGTGCTCAAGCTACAGTCAAAACTCGGCCTCAAGTCCTCCAGACTGGCCCATCATCAATACACAGAAATCACATCTCGAACCTCATCCATGGAAACACAAGTCGTTGATGTACAACAGATATCAAACGCTCACATGTGCATACGAATGCGTGGAAAGAATTCAAAGAGTTACGCTTCAAGCTGAATCAATG
The DNA here is from genome assembly GCF_000390325.3 of Nicotiana tomentosiformis. Lineage (NCBI taxonomy): Eukaryota > Viridiplantae > Streptophyta > Magnoliopsida > Solanales > Solanaceae > Nicotiana > Nicotiana tomentosiformis. Next base: position 40,505,166 of record NC_090821.1, on the reverse strand, counting down.
CTGCACGATAAGAAAAGAAGGATAGGAAATTTATTCTAAATGCCCTGTAGCCTCTCGAAGATAGGTATGGATGTCATCATACCGATCCGAAAGACTTTACTAGACACTTGCTTATAACTTGTAGAACCTATGAACCTAGAGCTCTGATACCAACTTGTCATGACCCAAAATCCAACTAGTCGTGATGGCACCTAACCCAACCCGCTAGGTAAGCCAGTTAACAACTAACCAATTCAATGAGATTTATTAAGAGAAGGAGTGATAATACAACTGCTTTTATACAAAGAATTTTCCAAGGACTGGTAGTACAAATCATGAGCTTCTAAGATATAGAGTTTACAAAGCTAGTTTAAAATGAAATACACCATCTGTTTGAAATATACATGAACAGATCTGAAATACTAAAGCTACCACGATCAAGAGGCAGCTATGACTGGAACGCAGGTATATCTTCAGATCCATCTCTTGCCGTACACAGCTACACCAGCATCCAGCATCTACACGCAAAGTGCAGAAGTGTAGTATGAGTACAACCGACCCCATGTCAATAAGTAACAAACCTAACCTTAGGTTAAAAGTAGTGACGAGTTGGGACAAGGGTCAGGGTACAACTCCAATAACTAGCAACAATTCATAACAATATGATAAAGATAGTACAAAAAAATAATTCATTTGGTTCATAGTTACAGAAAATAGGCATGCTTTTCAAGTATAACAGTAGATCCCAGATCTTTCACCGAAAACCTCATAAATATATGAATAAGTTTGAAAACTGTGATTTTTCCCAAAACCTTTCAACAATAAACAAGATGTTTCAATTTCAGATAGTATGAGGAAAATACATATATATGCCTACAAGTCAATATACATGTGAAATCATGAATGTCACAAAAATCGGGTAGCATGAGGAAATGTATCTATATGCATGTATCTCAAGTACGCATGTAAAATGAAATGCATCTCAATGATGAACTCATGTACTCACACTCTCAGAGTACTCAATCTTAGTGTCTCGTATTCTCACTCTGTCACTCAGTACTGTACATGGTAGATCTAGCCCAAACATAATAACTGCTAGCAATTGTGCTCACTAGGGGTGTGCAGACTCCGTAGGGGCTCCTTCAGCCCAAGCGCTATAATCCGCAAGGATAACACATGTGCTATAGTATCAATATCTAGATCCGCATGGACAACTCACATGCTATAGTATCAATATCTGGATCCGCACGGACAACTCACGTGCTATAGTATCAATATCTTCACAATCAGGCCCTCGGCCTCACTCAGTCATCAATCTCTCCAATCACTCGGGCTCACAATACTCATGCTAAGAAGCCCCAAGTCAATGATATGAGATGCGACAATATACGATAACAGAGACTGAGATATGATATGTAATGATGAATATGACTGAGTACATAACTGCAATTAAACAAATAACTCAACAGCAAGGAACGACCACTGTGGGTCCCAGTAGAGCCAGCATATAGCCTAAATATGATTTCTAGCGTAAATTACAACTCAAGTTCTCTAACACATAGAGTATAGTAAAAACGCTCAGATAAGGTAGCTACATAATTCCATGGTATCGACTAAATCACAGTTACTATGGTACACACCCACGTGCCCGTCACCTAGAATGCACGTCACCTCAACATCAATCACATTGTACGTAATTCGGGGTTTCATACCCTCAGCACCAAGTTTAAAAGTGTTACTTACCTCTAACAAGCCAAATCCAATACCGAGTAAGCCAAGTGAAGCTCAAAAAATGCCATCCCGCACATACCGACCTCCGAACGGCTCGAAACTAGCCAAAATCAAGTCAAATACATCAAATAATGCCTAAGGTAACAATTCCAAATGATAAAGGTCGAATCCTTAATCAAAAGTCCAAAATCAACTCAAAAGTCAAACCCTGACCCGCACCTCGGAACCCAGTGAAACTCACAAAATCTGACAACCCATTCAATTACGAGTCCAACCATACTAGTTTCACTCAAATCCGACTCCGAATCGACGTTCAAAACTAGAAAAATCACTATATGAAACTTTAGGCAAAACCTCCCAAATTTCTCTCTTGAAACCCTCAATCAAATGCCAAAAATGAGAATAGATTCATAAAATATAATAAAAAATGAGTAGAGAATATTTACCCCAATTCACATGGTGAAATTCCTCTCCAAGGTCGCCCAAACCGAGCTCCAAAATCCCAAAAACGTGTAAAGAAAACGACCTAAGTCTCGAAATATAATCTGCCCAGCTTCATCGCATTTGCGATCAAATCGTCGCATCTGCGACCCCTGCTTCTGCGGTAAATATTTTGCTTCTGTGAAGAATCCCTGAACCAGCAACCATAGCTTCTGCGATCTCCTACCCGCTTTGCGATCGTGTTTCTGCACACATTGAACCGCATCTGCGATTGCGCAGATGCGCCCATGCACTCGCACCTGTGACTCTCACACTCAACTGTCCATGTTCGCTTCTGCGAAGAAGACCCCGCATCTGTGAAGTCACTTCTGCGACCAATTGTCTGCAGATGTGGCCACGCTAGAACTAGCAGCCTTAGCCAAATGCAACATGCGACGAAATGGTCTGAACCTCGTCCGAAACTCACCCGAGCCCCTCGGAACCCCGTCCAAATATACCAACAAGTCCCATAACATAACACGGACCTAGCCGAGGTCTCAAATCATGCATAAAAACATATCGAATCAACCCTGAATGAACCCTAATTTTGTACACAAGTCTCAAATGACAAAACGAAGCTATTCAAATTCCCGGAACCACAATCCAAATATAATATCCTCAAAGTCAACTCTCGGTCAAACTTATGAACTTTCCAAACCTTCAACTTTTTAACTTTTGCCAATTAGTGCCGAAACCTTCTAAGAACATTCAAATACAAATTCGGGCATACGTCTGAGTCCAAAATCACCATCCGGACCTAATGAAACTATCAAAACTCCGTTCCGGGGTCAAATACACAAAAGCCAAACTTGATCAACTCTTCCAACTTAAAGCCTCAAACATGAAGTTCATTCTTCCAAATCACTTCCACTGAAAATTAAAATCGATGATTCACACAAGTCATAATACATCATATAATATTGCTCAAGACTTAAAATAGCTGTACGGAATACAAATGCTCAAAACGACTGGCTGGGTCATTACAAAAAATCCCTGAAATTACGTGTTATATGATTGGTGTTGAAGTGACGTACATGCTAGGTGACGGGCGTGTATGTGTGCAACATAGTAATTGTGATTCAGTCAATTCCATGAAACTATATAGCTACCTTATCTGAATATTATTAGTGTATCCTAAGTGTTAGAGTACTTGAGCTGTGATTTATATTAGAAATCATGTTTAGGCTATGTACTGGTGCTATTAGGACCCACAGTGGTCGTTCTTTGCTGTGGAGTTATTTGCTTAATTACAGTTATGTACTCAGTCGCATTCATCATTGCATATCATATCTCAATCTCTGTTATCATATATTATCACATCACGTATCATTGATTTGGGCTGCTTAGCATGAGTGTTGTGAGCCCGAGAGACTGGAGAGATTGATAGCTGAGTGAGGTCGAGGGCCTGTTTGTGAGTGATATTTATGGGGTCGGGCTGCACGCCGCAACAGGCTTTATTGATTCATGCCATGATTGGCTTATTATAGCGCTTGGGCTGGATCTGTCCCTTAGGAGTCTGCACACCAACAGTGAGCGCAGTTGCTATTGATTCACAATATTTGATTCGGGCTAGATTTGCCCGGTTTAGTGTTGAGTGATTGAGTGTGATGAATGAGAATCAAAACAATTAGGTTGAGTATTCTGAGAGTGTGAGTACGCGAGGCTTTCATTGTATTGCATCACATACGATATGCATATTGGCGTGTAGATCTAGAGTTGTCATATTCCTCATATTATTCAGACTTAACATATTTTATCTGTTCTGAGTTTAATTGTTAAACCTGGAAGCATGTTTATGTTCTTGTACCGGTACCTGTAAATTATGAGTTTCTCTGAGATATTACTGTCATATGTTATGTAAATTTCCGTACTGTTTAATTATGTATCTGGACTGTATTGTTCGGCCTCGTCACTGCTCTCAGTCAAAAGGTTAGACTTGTTACATATTGAGTTGGTTGTACTCACGCTACACCATGCACTTCGTGTGCAGATTCAGGTTGTTTTCGGGCACGATGGTTGTTGATCTCAGAGTTTTCAGTCGTTCGAAGATTATCGAGGTAGCTGCCTTGGCGTCCGCAGACCTTGACTTCCCCCCCCTATCCCTCAGTTTTACTTATTTAGTTCTATTTAGACAGTGTATCGGACTATGTATTTATATAGATGCTCATGTACTCAGTGACACCCGGGTTTTGGAGAATTCTGTATTAAGCTGTGACATTTTCATTCAGTTTTATGAGACTTTTACTTACTTAATCTTATTTTCGTATATTTTAAATTTCAAGATGTTGGTACGTGTGAGTTGTCGGCTTGCCTAGTATCATGATAGGCGCCATCAAGGCACTTGAAATTTTGGGTCGTGACATATTTTTTTACTCTACATAAAGTTGCTATTTGATTTTTGCATTCTTGTTCGGGTAAGGTTGTTGGATTTACGGTATTTTTACATTAGTTTTTCCTTTTGTTACGCTAAGAATATATTTTTTTTATTTTTTACAATTAAACTTTCATGGATCCTCCTATTCTTGAAATAAAATAGGTTTATGTTATTTTGCTATATTCTTTGTTAACCATGTATATTTTTTAGATCTCTTAGTAAAATCGATGCTATTTGTTATCATCTTGATTTAAGGAAATCTTAGATTTAATTGAAGTTTTATTGAAGTAAATACTTTCTCATATATCCAGCTGAAGTTAAAAGTTTATGATTAATTTAACCAAGTTATCTTTTACAAAATATAATGTTTAATAACCTATTCAAATTAATCACAAACATATAGCGAATTAAATTTTTAAATTCAAAATTTTACTCATTAACAACACTCATATTTTCATGTCTAAGATCTGAAAATTATTTAATGAAAATCTTATAGTGAATCTCTCATAAAACTTGAAAAACTATATTCTCTTTGATACTCAGTATCATTAGTGGAGACCATTCTCACTTCTCGTGCGAGCTCTATCATTATAACATTTCAATAGAAAAGTAAATTTTACATGAAAATAGTTTATGTCATATTAACAAACTTTTTGTTTAATGAATACTTATATACATTTGCTATTGAAGTATTGTAATACAGTATGATTTTTCTGTAACAAATATCCTCTATAACAATACTTTATTATAATGGTCAAGTTTTCTTAGGAACCAATTTTTTATTTTATTATAATAAATATTTTATATACACACTTTACTTAGCTACCAAAATATATCGGAACAACCAAGATTGTTATAAAAAAGTTTTACTATAGTATAAACATAATTCTTTGCTCAAATGAAAATAGAAGTTTGTGTAAAATAGAAGTTTTACTATGTTGTTATAAAAACATAATTAGGATTTGATTCAGTTTAAATAATCCATTAGATATTAGTAATGTAAACTGTTTTATTTTGTTTTACTTAAATAAAAATTGTAACAGAAATAAGAATAACTAATGAAATATGAAATTTATAAAATTTTATTAGTTAATATATTCTCTATCAAATAAATATATAAGAGTATTTTATACATGAAATGTGTTATATTAGCCACGTTTCCACAAGCTCCAATGCCAATGTTTAACAGTTTAAGAGTAAAGGCTGCATAAGAAGCAGTTGTATTCAATGGGCCCACACGTTTTCAAAATAGAAGTACATCACTTGGGACAATTTAGTCAAAGGCAATTAAAAGCTTATACAACAGCTATGCTGTAATTTGTTTTAGCCAATCATATTACCTCATTTATCCTCACTTATATATTTAGTAGTAGAAAATAATAATTACACAAGTTGCATTCATTTTAGATCCATTAACTCTAAATTTTGAGATTTATTTACCCCTACGTAAATTTCTCTTTCTCTCTCCCTAGAACGTAATAAAAAAGCAAAAAAATAGTCAGCCTCTGCATCTCGTCTCATTTATGCTTCCTTCACTTGACAAATCACAACTTCCACACGCAAAGAAAACCGAAAAGAAAGAAAGAAGGGGGAGAAAATAGAGAAAGAAAAAGATATGCAGTTAGTAATATGCAGTTAGTTGCTCATCATATGAGCACGACAATTTCGTGAGAACATCAGATATTACACCTGAACAACGCGTTTCCTACGACCATCACAAAACCCCTAACCTCCAACCTCTTATTCCAAGGAGTTGTTTGGGTCACATAATTGCTGCAAGACATTATTATAATATACAAATTACTAACACTTGTATAATGATGATGTTGAGTTTGTTATACATAAAATAATGTAAAATTACTTGTTGTAAATGTTCTTTTGTCTTTACTTGTTATATGCATGTTATTACTAAGTTTTAGTCTTTAATATTCCATTCGCGAAAAATAATACATCAAGTTTCGCATAATAGCTTTTGTATGTTTCATCAATATAAACAGTAATAATAATCCAATATAATTTTATTAGTGGGGTTCAAAAAAAGTAATGTGTACGCAGACCTTACCTATACACTAGATTAAAGAGACTGTTTACGATAAACCCTCAGCTCCCTCACTCCAAAAATTTATCACCTTAGTCTTTGGATGACTCGAACTCACAACCGAAGGAGGAAACTCTAACTCTATTCACACTCTTGTCAATACCAAGTTAATTATTAATTAAGCCAATCAAAAAGTTATGTACTCTTTTATTTATTCAACCAAGCTAAACATGTAGTGCCCCAAAACTCCAACGTTTGTCTTTTCCTTTTCTCCTCTTTCCTTCCCATTTCAAGAATCCGATACCCCTCAACCTCTCTCCTGCCACCATTTCTCCTGCCACCATTTCTTTAATTCTTTGACAGCTCCCTTTCATTCCGATTTCAACAGAATTCGGGTTCACAAACTCGAATTCTCATTAAGGGCTTATTCATTTCAATGGCAGCTGCAGGGCCCACAGAATACCAGATGATAAATCAAAGAACATGGCCATACAAATCGGACAGTGGTCCTCGTTTCACCGCCTTTTCATTCATGTCTAAAACACCACCCGAAAATCATAATCCAAGAAAAACCAACCCCACAAACCATAATCTCCAATTCAATCCAATTTCATCATCAAATCAAGAATATTCCTCAAATAATTTCTCACATCTTCCTAACGACGTGTTATTGAAAATAGCTGCCACTTTCACTTTGCCAAATTTACGTGCTGCTTCACAGGTATGCAAGTCTTGGCGTGATGCACTTAGACCCTTAAGAGAAGCCATGTTGTTTCTCAAATATGGTAAGAATTTCAAGCATGGGCGTGGTGGGGTTGAGGTTAACTTGAATAAGGCACTCGACTCGTTCCTTAAAGGTGCGGCTCGTGGGTCCACTTTGGCTATGGTTGATGCTGGCTTGCTTTATTGGGAAATGGGGAGAAAGGAACAAGGGGTTGCTTTTTATAGAAAGGCTGCTGTACTTGGTGACCCTGCTGGTCAGTGTAACTTGGGCATTTCCCTCTTGCAAGGTAACTAACTTACATTTCATGCTTAATATGGAATATTAACTATCTTGCTATGTTTGAAAAAAAAAAGAGAGTGAAAAAAAAGGAACTATCTTGCTATGTGAAGGAGAGATCCAAGGGTATGGTCCTGTCGTCAGTGGTGGAGACAGAAATTCGAGCAAGGGGATTCAATGAAATGTTAAATTGTCACCTAAGAATTTACCCTTTTTGCACAGTGTAATTTTCCGTTGAAGGGATTCAATGGAACACCCTTTACCAAATGTAGCTATGCCCCTGCCTGTCATAATCACAAGAAATGTTTATAGTCGTGATAGATGTCATAGTTTATGATCGTAGTCGCCAAGGTTTGAGCTTTCTGTTAAAAGACAACTTCAAATTGGGAGGACGATCCTCTTGGTGAACTGACAGTACTTCAAACCGCCACAAGTATGAGCACATAGATTTTAGTAGGGTGCTTGGGAGAATAAGCCTGATGGACAAAAAAACATATAAATTAATAGTATTACATAGTTTACAAATTTGGCACCTTCTTGGTGCAATCAATGAAATGAATAGCTTACTTGTCCCGAAAAAAAAGAAAGAAAGAGAAAGATTGTAGATTTTTGTATCAAAATGAGCACAAGTTTTTTTGGCGTGTATGAAATTCAGCAGCCTTAATTGTATGAATAAATCACTAATAGCGGGCTTGGTTCACCAATCACAATGTTTAGTAACCAAAGATCCATGCTTTTGCTTCCTATGCTTTGTCTGTTTGTGATTCTCATTCAGCATTAAGAGTTAGTAATTTGTGCTTCAGATTTTACTTGATTTATATTTGCTTATTGATAGTTATTGGTATTGCTCTCTCTTGTTTTCGCTAGTGTACTTTCGTTCATTGATATGGACTTAGTATTTCTGTAAAATCTTGTTGTGATGCCCTCTCTAATCATTATCACCAATTGAGCGTGCTGTCCAAAATTGAGAAAGTTAGGTGTAGGAGGGTGAGGTAATTCCAGTTCATTTTTCTTCTTGCTCACTCGGTCTTTATTGAACTAGTGGTGCTTTAGTTGATTTAGGAAATGTGATATACATCCTTAAACATACCTGAGGTTGGCACTTTTCTCCCTTTAACTTTCTTTACAGCATCTTCTTCCTGCGGTCTCCCTGATATCCTTTCTGAAAAAGAAAAGCATTAAAATAAAATCAGAACTGTTTTGGGATCTCTTTTGGAGAAAGGTATCTCTTCCTATTACCCTTAAGCCAGTTCTTTCATACCAATTATGGAGTAAACGCCATCGCAGGCACTGCCGGTTTATAACCACAAGCCACCAGCTAACAAAAAACTTCTACTTTTGCCAAGCCCTCCAGCCATAATCCCATTGTTTTCACACCAATTTGTTGACAGCAAGATTGTGCAAAAGTGGCATGACTTGATGGTTTTGGCCTGAGAGTCATTGATAGCAGAGTTGTGCAAGAAAGTGTTACAATGCCAAGTTATTGGAGAAATCACAATAAGAGGGGTTGAGAGAGCTATATTACAGAAGATTTAGCTGCAAAATGCGTTGTAATGAAAGAAAGAATAATGTTTAAGGGGGAAGTAAGAAGTAGTACTAGAAGTTGGGAGAGGTTATGTGGAGCCCCTCCTACTATTTAATTGGTTGAAGTATCCCTTCCAACACCTGAAAACTGTGAAGTTTACCCTTTTGCTAGAGAACCATTAAATGCCAGGGCGGGGAAGTAGATTGTTGGAAGGCCTCTGCAGCACTTATTCCAGAGAAGTTGAAGGCAGCAAGTCAGCCACACATTTTACGATAATTTTTGTCCTTTTCTTTTATTATTCCTCTGGTGATTGTATCAGTGAACCACTCACTACCAGCAGTATTTGGTGGTTTACTGTTATGCATCAACTTATGGTGAATGCTACTTAATAGAATTAGAAGTCCACATACGCATGTGAAGTCATTTCATCGCTGAGAGCTCCCACCAGAACTTTGCGTTTGATTTGCAGTAGCATAGTTCTCTGTCAAGCTTACTGACCACAAATGGAAGCATTTGTTTTACAACTTTCAGATTTGACTTTCATTACTCTGGTTATTGTATCTCTATGTAGTAATGATCTCTTTATACTCTATGCAGCTAATCCACCAGACATTGAGGAGGCTATCAAATGGCTGTACAAAGCTTCTATTGCAGGATATGTTCGAGCTCAGTACAAGCTTGCCCTTTGTTTACATAAAGGTCGTGGCCCGAGTAGGGATCTTAAGGAAGCGGTATGAAAATTATACTTGTTTAACCATTAACTTCACAGAGCAGACTCAACTAGTTTGGATTGAGACCGGTTGTTTTTGTGACCATTTAATTTCACAGACAAAAATAAATAAGGGAGATCTTCCCTGTTTATGGGTTCGTCTATCTTGCCGTGCTTACTGAAAACACCATGTAGATGACTGAATTTTATCTTGCCATGCATGTAGGAAGAACATATACATAGGTCCAATATCACTTTGGGTCAATATTATTCAAGTTCAAGATCAAATCATACTCTGAGCTTCTGAAATTTCACAATTTGGAATTATGACAACATTGCCTGCCAAAAACAAAAAGAAGAGTTGTGAAAAGTTGTCCTGAATTTGTACTTAAAAATTCAAATTCACCATTATGGTCGAACAAAATGTTATTCGTCTTTTGGCTTTCTATAGGGATGACTGGGTTGTTCCTATGATAACTTTGCTTCTGAAAGTGTTTTCTCTTTTTGAAGTGCAGGCAAGGTGGTATCTGAAGGCAGCGGAAGGTGGATATGTCTGTGCCATGTATAACACTGCAATATGCTACTCAGTAGGAGAAGGTCTATCCCGGTCTCATAAATTAGCAAGGAAATGGATGAAGAGAGCAGCTGATCGAGGTCATAGCAAAGCCCAGTTTGAGCATGGACTTAGTCTATTTTCTGTAAGTAGAGCCTACATAAATCCTCCCACTGCACTACTCCAACCCTTCCCAACTTCTTTATGACTAGATTGTGAAAACCAATACTCCCTCTGTGCCATTTTATGTTACACTCTTTTATGTTCCAAAAATGATAACTTTCTGCATTTAGAAACAATTTAACTTTAGATCTCTCATTTTACCCTTACTGACATGATTTTATAGGCACAAAACTGCCATGGTATTTTTAAGGCCATAAGTTTCAAAAATCTTTTCTTCTTTCTTAAACTATATGCTCGGTCAAATACCTTTACTAAACAGAGGATGAATAGGTCCATGAAAAAAAAGTTGTCTGTATCGCCGAATAATTCATATAGGAAAAGTACCTGCAAACCTCTACCTTCCTCTTCTTTTTCCTTTTTTTTTTCTTTCCCTTTTATTTCTTTCGCTTGTCTATGAACTTATCATCACTCTGGTTGTTCCTTGAGCAGGAAGGTAACATGATGAAAGCTGTGGTGTATTTGGAACTTGCCACTCGTGCTGGTGAGACAGCAGCTGATCACGTCAAGTATGTTATACTTCAACAGATATCCACTTCTTCTCGTGACAGAGCCATGTTTTTTGCTGATAATTGGCATCCTTTGCCTTCTTCATCCTGTTGATTGATTTTCCCTGTTGTTTTCAGCTTAATGCTGCCTACGCATCGTTCTCTAGCATGCTACTTTTGAACCTTCTTCAATTACAAAGTGTAAATATACATAGTTTCTCTTACTGATGTGCATTCCCTAGTTCTGTAATGTTATAATAAGAGCTTGCGTCGAAATAGTTTTGCGCTTAAATGTTACCATTTCTTCTATGATAGCTTTAAGACTTTTCTCATTGATTTGTAACATTAACAGGTTTTGAAGTATATTACGTACTATTGATTATTTATGAACAAGGGCATGGAAATATATTGTTCCAAAAAATTATATAAATTTGAAAACGAACTCATTGATTCTTAGAAGCCTTGCTTCGCTCTGTTGTAGGAAAAACAACTGAATATTAATAGTAAAATATGTTCAGTGACAGATACACATCAAACGCATATAAGCAAAAGAATCAACCAAGGTGAAAAAAAAACTAGGGAATGCACTTGTACATTGACAAATAGTACCAAACAATGAGATAAGATTTGGTGGCACCAGAAGAACAAAGCAATTAGGTGCTCAAGGGCGTATCCCATGCAATTTGTATAAGGGCAAAGGTCCAAATATGCCCTTGTACTATACGAAATTGAGCACATTTGCTCTTCGTTAATACTTTAGTTCAAATATGCCCTTACCGTCACATAGTTGGTCCATATATGCCCTTAGAGTTACACAAATGGCCCATATATGCCCTTTTCGAAATGGAATTCACCCAAACTAATTAGATATTTCTTTAATTGTATTAAAGTGTATTACAAACACTATTTTCTTTTTATTAGTACTTTTTTTTCTTTACCTTTCTCTTTTCTTTCTTCTTTTTTCTTTTCTTCTCTTTTGTTTTTCCTTTTTCTTTCTTACTTATCCGATTTTCTCCATTAATGATGTCTTCTCCATTTTCATCACCAATTTCACTTGACAAAACTCATGAATTTCAATTACTAAGAAAATTCTCTCATAAGGTAATCAAGTTCCAATTTCACTGGCCCTCTAAATAAACGAAATTAAATTGTTCCAAAAATTATGGTTTAAACTTTAAAATAATAAAAACATCTCAACCTTTAACAATACTCAAAAGACCAAAATATTTAAATTGTTTTCAGAAAGATAATTTATTGATTAAAAGCCTAGAGTTCAAGTTGTAGTGTTATAAATTTGAGTTGTTAGTCTATTTTCAGCTGGACATTTTTTATTTTTTTTATTAACTATGTAGATTAGGGGCGTACATAGAACAGGTTGGTTCAATTTTTATCAAAATCAAACCAAACCAATTATATCGGTTTGGATTGTTCGGTTTTGTTGGATTTTCGGATTTTTTGTTACATAAATATTATTTCAATCTTACTTTGTTAAACTTTTTAAAAAATTGACAAACATATGATCTATAAAAATATTCTTATGGGAGAATTTTCTTAGTAATTGGAATGCATGAGTTTTGTTAAGTGAAATTGGTGATGAAAATGGAGAAGACATCATTAATGGAGAAAATCGGATAAGAGAGAAAGAAAAAGAAAAAAAAAAGAGAAGAAAAGAAAAAAAAAGAAAAAAAAAAAGAGAAAGGTAAAGAAAACAAATACTAATAAAAAGGAAATAGTGTTTGCAATACACTTTAATACAATTAACGAAAGAGTTAATTAGTTTGGGTGGATTCTGTTTCGAAAAGGGCATATATGGGTCAACTGTGTAACTCTAAGGGCATATATGGACCAATTATGTGACGGTAAGGGCATATTTGAGCTAAAGCATTAATGAAGGACAAATGTGCTCAATTTCGTATAGTATAAGGGCATATTTGTTCATTTTCCGTTTGTATAATGACAGAAATTTCTTGTGCTCAGCCATATAAAGTACTTATAAACTATAATAAGCTTTTCCCTCCCATCAAATGTTATATACAAACCTCTATAAACTAACATCCACAATGATTACTCTCCAAAAGTGGCGGGCCAAGATTTCATACAAAAACAATTGCTTTAACTAAAAGTGTTAACAATTTATATATCTAATTTTACATTTTTATTTAAACTTTAAAAATATTCTATTTAAACAATTTAGACTTTTATTAGACTCTTATAAATTTAACAAATAACAAAGTTGTTAATTTACAAAAATGATAGGACAACAAAAAAGTAAAGAGTTATAGCTTAAAATAAATTGGTACAAACTATAAGAGAAGATAACTTTAAAGTGAACTAAAAATTTATGTAACATAAAGAAACAATTTAGGATAAATAGTTTAATATGAACTAACAAATTATAAATAAAGATTTGCACGTGTATATTTTATCAAAAATAATGTAAGATTTTACTTTATAAAGTTTTTTGATCTTCTGAAGTTAAATAGATTGTAGATTAATTCTTATTGGATTTGAGTAAGATAAAATACAAAATAGAGATAAAAAATTGTAGAATCCACTAAGGGAATAAACTAGCTCTTCATTTAAAAAGAGAATTAACTACAATGCACGTGCACAAAGTTACAAAATTTGCCTACAACGGTTTCAAACTCTCAACCCTTCATTTAATTTTGAACCAGCTAAACCATCTCCCAACAAGTTCAGCTTGTGTCATGTTGGTTCAAAGAATAACTATATACTCATTTTACAGAATTTAACCTATATAAAATATCAAAATATTTTGATCAAGCGAATTCATTTGAACCTTTTGACCCTGCGTGGGTCCGCCCCTGCTCTCCAACATTCTCATATTGGTTGATCGCTTGGACAGCGTAGGATTGATCCTTGTGTTCCTCTCAACAGAGCAGGGACACCTTTAAACTCAAGGATCGTCCCTAAGTTCTTGATACACAAGAAATTCCTAAGTTTCTGAAATTTTATTAAACAAAATTATACAGTATATCACAGATCTTGGATACTCTTTACTCGGATTAAGGGAAGAAAGAAAGAACAACAGAAATAGAGTTAATTATTTCAGAACCAGATGGATGATTTTCCCAGGACGCAAAAGACTTTCCTTTCCCGTCCAAAACTAGAAAATTTACTGCTATTGATGCCACAAGTAAAAATATTAAGTTTTCATAAGAGAGACCAATATAAAGCTGACAACTGCTACATATAACAAGCCTAATCTAACATATCCTCAGCAAGTATACCAACAGTTAGGGCAAAAATTTCCTTACAACAAAGTAAAATTCTATGTCGCTAACAGAGATTCAAATTAAAATTGGCTAAATCTTGTCAAACAAAAAGGTATTGCCGTGGCGAATCCAGGATTTTGTGCAAGCGGGTTCAATTTTAGAAGTACATAACTTTAGTCGTAAAATAGTAATTGTCAAGTGGGTTCAAATAAAATATTTATACAAAAGTTATGCAGCTTTAATCGTAATTTATACATATACACAATATTATTTTTTAACGAAGCGGGTTCAGTTGAACCCGCTTTCCACCATGTCCGTCCGCCACTGATTGCCGTTCTATCTTAAATAGCTATGTAGTAAGATCCAGATTGTCCACAGACGCACGATCAGATTGAGACGAAACATGCTGTTCTGGAGTGGCATTAGGTGATGATGAGGCAAAATTGTGTGCACTAATGTTAGCAAACTGATAATATGTCATGGGAAAATAGGCATAGTTTCCATTAAACCGAATATTAGGAACCCAAGAAGCCGTGTACACATGAGGTCCCCGATCATTACTTGAATTCTTACTGTAAGCCATAGGGATAGGAGGAAATCCTGGAACTCTGTAACTGATTGGCATTGGTGAAATTGGAGTTTGTTGATTCAAATATTCTTTGCCTTTGCTGTTGTCTTTCGTTACTGGAATAACTACCGAACTGGCTTCTTCTGAGACAGGTTGGTTAGTAGGTGAAGATGAAGGACAAGACTCTTCAGCCAAATTAATGTCGAAGACACTGGACTTTTGGCGTTTGATCACTGCTCTTTTGTTATCTTTTTCAGCCACCAGTCTTTCAAAATATTTCTGGGCATGGCTAGCAACTTGTGTGTGTGTTCTACTTGGCACAAATTCTTTAGCAATTCCAGCCCAATTTCCTCTCCCAAGTTTCTCCAATCCAATCAAGAATGCCCTGTGTTCATCTTCACCCCATCTTGTTCCCTTATTACTATTATTATTGTTTCTTCTTCCCATATTGGCACTTCTTGATCTTGAACTAGAACTCTCAGAAGTAGTACTGATCACAACTCCAAATAGTTTAATGCTATTACTGCTGCTGCCAACTTTCTTGGTTCTTGAAATTTCCCCTCTTCTTTCGCTATGGATTTCTTTTGCCATTCTCATTACCTACTCTCTTTTTGCAAATTGCGCACAAGAGCATGTACTTAGAGATCCATTATCCAATTATTTATAAAAGGTAATGTGTTAACCGTGTCCTAACATATGACACGGTTAGGATTAGTGTACCACATTAGGAAACTAAGGATAGTTAAATTAATAGGCAACATATATATATATAAGGAAATAAAATTATTGAAATTAAAGTTGTAGTTCAAGAAACAAAGAGTAAAAATATAGTACTACGAGGAGAAGGTAATTAATAAAACTAATTAAAGAAGGGAGGGATACCGTTACCGGCTTTGGAAAGAATTGACCCACTTATTTTCCATATTTACTAAGTTGATCTCAAAATCCACAACGGTAAACGAAAATTTTTAAAAAGCCACCGACTTGAATTTAGGATCTGTTTGGGTTTTGTTTATAAAACTGATTTTAGTAATTGGGTTCCTTCAAACCATCTCAACAGTGAAGGAATACCACCTTCTTAAACTATAATTTTTTTTGTTCCTATCATTATCTCTAGCTAGTGAATTAGTTGCCATTACTGAGTAAATTTTGATCGAGGAGGATTTGGTTGGTTTGAGTTTCGAGTGCTAAAGAAACGGTGACTCGGGATGGATCAAGGAGTTTCTCTAGCGAATGCCTTTTACTGCTATAACAATCATTACAGATCCCCTCCTCCACTAAATGGCTTTTTGCTGCTATATATGCTAGTAATTGTGTCAATAATAGAAATAAGCTCTGGAATACGTCAGAAGATTTGGCTTTTGTGTATGGGGTTAGTTGGCTCGTTGGAGGGTACTTTAATAAACTTCTAAAAGCCAGGGATAAATTTGGGGGTAATAGCTTGAACACCAATAGAAGCAATAAATTCTCGAAATGCTTGAATAGTTGAAAATTAATGGACCTAGGTTTTAAAGACTCTAAGTATACTTGGTCTAATAAAAGATACTCCAATAAGCAAGACCTAATCCTAGAAAGACTTGATAGGTGCTTTGCAACAAATGATAGGATTGAGGAGTTCCCTGAATCAACTTACTCATCTTCCTAGGACCCACTCAGACTACTGTCCTCTTCTTTTAAGCCTAATCCATCAGAGTCACAACAGGGCCAACAAGCCTTTTAAGTTTGAGTTTATGTGGTGCAGCCACCCGACTTCCTCTCTCTTGTGGAGGGCAGTTTTGATGCCAATACTGATATCCTGAAAGCTATCTCTGTTTTTACCAATAGAGTGGCTGACTGGAATAAACATGTCTTTGGCAACATCTTTCATAGGAAAAAGGCATATCCTTGCTAGACTTTCTGGCATTCAGAAGTCCAATGCCTAACCCTTTATCACCTTCCTTCAGGAGCTTGAAGCCAAACTCCAGCATGATTTCTCTATCATTCTAAAGAGTGAAGAAGATTTCTGGAAACTTAAATCCAGAATAAATTGGTTAAGTGAGAGAGATGCTAACACTAAATTCTTTCATATATCCACACTTAACAGAAGAAGAAGGAACAGGATCATGTCCTTAAAGGATGAAGTGGGGAACAATATTCAGAATCCCAAGAACATTAAAGACACAATCCTTAACTACTTCACCAAGATCTATAACACTGAACACCATAGCTCAATGTTGAACAAGATCCACATTACTGATAGTGCTAATGTACTGAATACCAGGGAACATGATACCATTGACTCCTCCCTTAGGCTCTCTGAGATCAAGTGTGCATTGTTCTCCTTCAAGGCCATGAAGGCACCTGGGTCTGATGGCCTTCACCCCTTCTTCTATCAGAAGTAATGGCATATAGTTTCTGGCAGTGTAATCCAATTCTGCAATATTATCTTTTTCACTGGTATGGTCCCTCTTGAAGTAAACCAAACCAACCTCTGCCTCATTCCTAAATGCCCTAATACCACTACGCTGAAAAACTTCAAGCCAGTCGGTTTGTGCAACACACTGTATAAACTGATCATTAAGATCATTGTCAATATAATCAAACCTTTGCTTCAAAATATCATTGTCCCTACTCAAGCAAGCTTTCTAGCCAATAGAAGAGCTTCTGATAATGCCATTGTGGTCCAAGAGTAGATTACCCACTTCCAAAACATGAAAGGTAAGAATGCTAATATGATCCTAAAAGTGGACTTAGAGAAGACTTTTCATAGGATAAAATGGTATTTTATTAGGGAATCCCTTCTCTTCTTCAAGTTCCCCATTAAACTTACTACCCTAATCATGTCCTGTCTCACTACGAGCTCCATCTCCATCCTTGTTAATGGTACCAAGACTGATTGCTTCAAGCCGAGGCATCAGGCAGGTGCCCCCTATGTCTCCCTATATGTTTATCATATGCATGGAAAGGCTTTCCAGAGATATTGACAATGTTGTAACTGATAAGGATTGGTTCTCTATCAGTATCACTGGGGGATGGTGTCACGACCAAAACTGATGGGCCGCGACGGGCACCCGATACCTTACTCAACCGAATACCAGCGTAACGTATCTTTCTTATTACATCATCATATACACGTGACATACGGGCCTAATAAGCCAACATGATCATTTATGAACTCAAAACATAGGCCGACAAGGCCGTACAATCTTTCACGTACACAACATATGTCTACAAGCCTCTAAGAGTACATAAATATTATAAAGGTTGGGACAGAGCCCCGCCATACCAAACCATACACATCTAAATCATACTAACCAAACAAGCAACTCCAGAGAAAATGGAGTGCACCAATATCTTTTGCTGAGCTGATCGCCTACTTGGAGGACTCTCGACCTGTCTATCGAGACCTGCGGGCATGAAATGCAGCGTCCCCAGGCAAAAGGGACGTCAGTACAAATAATGTACCGAGTATGTAAGGAATGAAAATCAGTAAATAATAGACATAAGAGAAACATGGAGTAAAAAATTTGACATGTACGTCTGCATAGCTCTGTGAATCATTTCATCTTTATAATGTCATGCATATGCGTATAAATATCATACCATGCATAGGTATATATGTTCATAACATCATCAAGCCTCTGAGGGCATCCCATCATATCATTTCGGCCACTGTGGGCAATTCATCAACGTATACCAGCTGATCAGGTGGTGTTGCGTATATAATGCCATAACCTTTCCCCATATCCCATATACATATAATATACATATATACACGTATATAACGCCATCTGGTCATGGGTCAATGTATATATATAAATACATGAAATTCATAAGAAATACGTTAATAATATTTTTTCGGGATGTCATAAATATAATATGCCTTAAGAAATACGTTAATAAGATTTTCTCAGAATGTCATAAAAATAATATGCCTGTCGGATAAATTTTATCAAATACGTATTTTTCTGAGACCCATGAACGGAAGATATAATAATAATAATTCACATGGGGAATCAAGAATATAAACACCCTTAATATTTTTATGAATAGAGTCGTTTATGGAAACTGTATGTTTGCTCATTTCTTTCGGTATCATTTGGGTCATGCCAAAAAGAAAGAAGGGATAGCCTTAACATACCTGGAGTAGGCAAAAATTCATATGATATTCTTGAGAAAGATTGTACCGTGCTCTCTTAGAATTGTAAATCCCGTTGTTATTACGCAGTGTAACTTTGTATGCGAATTTTGCCCAAAATCCGTTACCTTGCCTAATTCTAATTCGCGTTGCTTTGTGAATTAGAAGTCTTAGAGATTTTCTTGGAATTTTAGAGCTTCCTCCTTAAGCTCTCTTAGCAAACTTATGTAATTCCTTCTTTGTTGAAAGTCTTTCTCAAGGGATTTAGAATTTACGTTAAGGAATGGAAAGCTTACTGAAAACTCTTCTTAAGAGATTGGAATTGACGTTACAAGAAATGAAAAGCTTGGCTGAAATTGTGCTTAAGAGACTAGAAAAATATTGTTTAATTATGAATATTATCTTTAATATTTGGGTGGGCCCCATATTCCAAGCTTGGTGTCACTTTTCTTGTTCAAAGTGTGACACCTTTCCACCTTATTTAATTAGTCATTAGGTAGATAAAGAATGCTAGCAATGTTGGGGAAGGGTAAGTCTTATCCCAAACTTATTAATTAATTACCTACTAATTTTAATTAACTAAATAATCTTTTATTACCAAATAATTAATTAATTACTTCAAATTACTTAAAATACTACTCACTTTTAATACACTCTATGTACCCTACTATCATGGTCATGTGGTACCTTGTATGGCACTAGTCCATAAATATCGAGTATTTTTAGCTCGGACCGTATTTTATCCCAAAATGTCAAACTTTGACGAAATTCATTTCCTTTGATTTGCTTACCCTCTCACCTTCACGAATTTACTTATCCCTTGTTTGAAATAGCATAATGCTTATAACCTCAAAATAATCTCATTCCCGAGTTTACGTTGGTTAACTTATGATAAAACTTCAACGTACGAAAATGCGGGACGTAACATCTCATTTCCGATCTTATATCGATTTACTTATGGCGTACTTCCACGTATGAAAACATGGGGTGTAACAGATGGCCTAAAATCTCCCACCTATTCTTTGCTGATAACCTCACTATGTTTGCCAGGGCCAATAGAAGAAACTGTGCGACAATCTTAGCCATCCTGGGTAATTTCAATACTGCATCTGGGCAAAAGGTCAACCTCCAGAAATCCAAAGTAATCTTTTCTTTTAATTGCCAGGCAGAGTGTGCTACATCTTGCAGTGCAATTTTAGGCATCAAAGGTGCTAAAGACTTTGGCAAATACCTTGGTTTTCCCATCTTCACGAGAAGGCCTACGAATAGTGACTTCCAATTCATCATAGATAACCTTAACAGTAGAATGACAGGGTGGAAAACCATGTTCCTTAACATGGCTGGTAGGACCACTCTGGCCAAGTCATGCCTTAGTAGCATCTCAAACCATCTAATGCAATACATCCAGTTACCCTCCTAAATTACCGACCAAGTTGACAAAATTTAAAGGAATTTTTTTTTGGGGTACAACTCCTATGAAAAGGAAGCTACGCATGGTCAAGTAGGTCACTGTCACCAAACCAAAGAACAGGGGAGGGCTGGGTCTCCAACAGTCTCACCTAAAGAACAAAATATACCACACCAGTCTTGCTTGGAGACTATACAATAATACTACCTCCATCTGGGTTAGGGTGCTCATGGGAAAGCACAGCAGTGGAGGATGGAACATGGTTAAGGCTAAGACTAGAACTTGGAAAAATGTTCAAGAAAGCTGAAAAATATGTACAAGTTGCGCTAGTTTGGTGGTTCACAAAAGGGATAGGGTTAGATTTCTTACTGACTCATGGCTTCCCAAGATGCAACCTCTGGATAAAATCCTTAACGGCTCATGGCACCACAGTGACATGAACACCAGGATTAATGAAGTGTTCTCTAATGGGGTTTGGGATTTCAGCTACATTCCCTACCCAATCCCCCATGACATCAACTTGATAATACAAAACACGTTCATTCTCACCTACACCATTGTTGAGGATAAACTAATCTGAAATCTTAATCCAAATGGCATGTTTAGTACCAAATCAGTCTACTCCTTCCTTGATGCACTAATGAACAATGACAGTTCTAATGGAGACCACTTCAGCTGGATTTGGAAGCTAAAGACCCCAAATAAGATCAAGTTCTTCATATGACTCATGCAGCAAAACAAGCTACCTACAAGGAACCACTTACACAACATTTGCCTGAGAATTAACACTGACTGCTACTTCTGTGATTACGTAATAGAAGACATAAGCCACATCTTCTGTGAATTCCCCAATGTCAAAGAATTCTGGCAGCAATTGCTGCACAACTGCACCCAAAAGCCTAACCTTAGTGTAAATCCCTTCTCTATGCCAAATTGGGAAGACACATAACATAGGCTAAGAAATATGGATTACAATGCTTGCATAAAATGAAAACAAGTACTGCCCTTCTGCTCCTAGGCCATCTGGCTCACTAGGAACTCTAATGTATTTGAAAAGAGGAAAAATCACATTAATGGGCGCCAAACAATAGCAAATGATGTTGAATACCATCATGTAGCAGTCACTTCAAGGCATGTTAGAGCAACAACCACCTTATACTTAAAGTAGCAGCCACCTGATAAAGGCTATTATAAGATGAACACTGATAGGGTTGCATGCCTTAACACTGGGAAATTGGGTATACAGGGGGTTTTCAGAAACAACAGGGGAGACGGGGTCTTAGGATTCATGAGGGGGCTACCAAACACTGATAGTGTTAGGGCAGAACTCCAAGCCTTATGGTTGGGGCTAAAAATAGCCATAGATCAAGGCTTGTCACCTATTGTGATTGACACTAATTCTGAAACGGTGTTGGAAATGTTAAAGAATGGCAACTTAACTCACAACCCTATAATTTCTGGATGCAGGTATATGATAGAGCAGTTGGGGAACCCAGCCATAGGCCATAGCTACAGGGAGCAGAATCAAGTGGCAGACCTCCTCGCAAAGGAAGGAGCTAGGAAGGAAGCTTTTGACAAGACCCAAATTTTGGCAGTTCCTCCGGTGTTTGCAAATAAAGTAGTGTGAGCAGACATCCTAGGAACTGTATTTGAAAGGAAAATCAATGTTTGTAATAGGGTCACATTGGTAGACATTATTGACAATCAACAGGGGACGTCATCCTCCCCTTATATTCAATCTATTTTAATGTTTTCTTTTCTTTTAAAAAATAAATAAATAAAGATATGAATGTATAATTGTACGGAATAATTAAGATTGTCTTAAAAGAATAGCAAACTAAACCGATAAAAACTATATGTACAAAAGTTGTTACACAAAGTTTAACCATACATGATATTAGTGATATTTTGAACCTAAAAAAGTAGTATCAAATTTTTTGAATAAGCGTAGACCACACAGTCCGGTCAACCAGGGAATGGATGCATCTCTCTGCATCTTTCATATCCTGGGATGGAAGGTCAAAGATGTTTATCAATTTCTAGTAATTATGATCTTCCTCCTGAATTTGACATTATGGTACCGGTATAGATCGGAATTTCTTTATGATCTTAATATGATCGATAATAAAAAAATATTTTTTGGGTTATGAAAAGAATTCTTTAATTTACAATTTTATCTATTCTATATCTTGGGTCGATTCAAAGTCATAATTGCTCAAATAAATAACTAAAAAGTTAGACAAATAGGAGAAAGAAAAATAGAAGAGAAATAAAATTTATAGAAATATCATAAAATCTACTTATCTCTAAGGTTCAACAATTATTTGACTGTTGGTGGGTCTTTTTGTATGTGTCGTCGAAAGATGATTCAATGGTTAATTTTGGTAGATAAGGATTCCGTTAAAACCAAGACAATAACAATTTTGTTCGTAATTATAACTTCATGTTGGACGGGAAAAAAATTATAACTTCATATTGTGCTATTTTGATTCCAAGTTCATTATTGTACTATATATTTCAGGTTGTATAACTTTTTTTAATGAGATAATTAAAGGGCAGTCGGTATACAAAACATCTCGTATTCATGTATGATCCAGAAAATGGCCGCACCCCAAGAAGGTGTGACGTAGACAGCTTACCATGATGTAAGGATCAATAACTGATTTCACGGCCATGGACGATCCAAGTGTATCACTATGGGTGCAACCACCAACTTTAGTCGAAACTCAAATAACTATGTAGAAATTCCTTACAGATTTAACATAAAGAATACATGAGCACCCATCGAGAAAAACGAGCGCTGGGTGCTTTGGTCCTGCAGGCACTTCTATTTTTCGAGGGCAAGGGTTTGATTCCAATTGTGGGCAACATCACTTGTTTCATATACTACTTTTTAGTCCACGTGATCTGACAAGCGGTTCATAATGTTTAATATTTTCCAATTTTATTACTGCACTCCCATCTAAAAGCACAATTTTTTTTTTCAAATTTCCTTTTTTTTAGCCTATAGATTTTAGTACCATCTTCTACGTTAGAGTTTTTTTTCCTGTTCTACCGCCCCATTCATCTCAATTCTCATTCCTTGCTCTCTATTTATCTCTTCTACTTTCACATAGCTTAGGTTGAATTTGGCCAAATAAGATTTAGCTAGCGTTTGGATATATATTTAGTCACAACTTGAAAAAAAAAGAGATTTTGAAATTGTGTTGAATAATAAATTCTACAAGTTGAAGTTGTAATTGAACGTGCATTTTATTTGAAATAAAATTAAAATTTTGTGAGTGGAAGAATTTTTTTACCAAAAACTGCTCTAAACCATATTTTGGGATTTGTTTTTTCAAAAACTGATCATATTCCACGAACAAATAATATTTTCAAATTCTTTTTAAAGAAAGTTGTCAAAATCTATGGCCAAACGGGAGCTTATTCTTGTCTCCTTTTTTTCGCTCCTTAACAAGTTTAGTTTATGCATGAATAAGAAAATTAATTAGACCAAGTTAATCCAATATATGCCCCGACTATGATTTTGTTATTTTGTGATTAGTGTTAGATTTATACTAAGGTAGTTTAGCACCCATTAACTTCAAATCCCGGATCCGTCACTATCCACGGCTCGAACTCGTGACCTATAGGTCACACAGAGACAACTTAACAGTTAGGGATGTAAATAGGGCAGGGCAGGGCGGGGCAGGGCAAGCCTTGACCCGCTAAAATTTTGACCCGCTCCGCCCAACCCCATTTAGCCTTTTGTCAAAATTTTGCCCCGCCCTGCCCCGCCTTGCCCCATTTAGGCTCTATTTTATTTTTCTCTTTATTTTTCATTTTACAATATGCTTTTAATTTCTTTTACCCTTTCCACTTTCTATTGAAATATTTAAAATATTATTTAGTTATTTATGCAAATTGATTGAATAAAAATATAATTTTTTAACATTATTAAAATGTTAGACACGATTTGGACCATAGCAAATTTTGTGAGGTAACATTATTCTGTACTTGCCACTTATTGACTTACAAAGAAGAAGAAAAAATTGAATAAGATTTGGACCCTACGGAGATCTTGAACAGAGCTTCATCTTTGTCGTAATTCTCTTATATAGCCTATGTAATATATTATTTTTGGCCTTTTGTTACGCAAATGTATGATTTTGGCCGCTTTTGTAACATCCACATTTAGAAAAAGAAAGACAAGATTGGAAACTAAAATGGCAAAGTCAATTATATGATACAGAAAAAGTTGGACAACATAAAGTTTCCCTAGCACAAAGCAAGAAGCTAGTTACTTATGTTTTGATCAATTCAAAATTTTCATTTCTCACAGAGACAACAAATATATATATACAAATGGAAAGCTTGAGAATATTACTGCCAAATTTATCGATTTAAAGGAATAAGAATGTATTTTAGTTCAACCATATTAAAAGTTTGGCTCCTTTTAAGTCAACTTGTGAATGATTTTCATATTAGCAACTCCCTGGAGAGTCCCCTTCTCAACATGGTCCCACCACTTGAACAAAATTTTGTCGACGACAAGTCTGAATAGAAGATAATCAACAATGACATATTTGATATCAACAACTTCATCTGAGTTCGGGTTCATATTGACATCACGGATAATGAATAGAAGATAATCAACTGCAATAAAAAAGAAGGATCAGCCACGAGTTATACCTATTCTACCAAATACAACTTACATTCTAACTGGTCCGTGAGATCAAAAGCAGCAACAAATATATATAGGAAGCAATAATGTCAGTGATTATAGTACTAAGCGCAACAACCAGCAGCAGCAGCAACAACAGTTCTACAGTGGAGACAACTTTTCAGTAACAACCAGCAGCATCAGTACTACAATGGTGGTAACACTTACAACGATAACGACAACAACAACAACAACAATAACAACAATAACAATGAGGAGTACTACAATTGTGACAACACTTATTACAATAACATAGGCAAGTAATAAGAAAAATGATCAGATAGCAGACCTACTATGTCTGTGGTACATAATTCTAGCTTCAATCCATGAACAAACACAAGAAAAAATGATCCTATTAGAAATGAAATCCAAAGCCTACAAGACAAGAAAAAGGCAGTATAAAATTATCAAATACTAATATGACTCAGGGCACTTAATTAAATTGTAAAATAAGACAACAAGAGAGACATAATCAGACAACTAATAGACATATAGAAAGTTAAGAAGCATATTTTAACTCAATAATATAATTAAATAGAGTAAGATTCTCTCCTCTCTATTTTATATTACTTCTGTTGCATAACTAATAATTTTTTTTTGACTTAAAACATCATCGGTAGTATTATTGCTGTATTTATACCTCAGTCCTCACAGTCTTCATATTCACAACTCTGTTTGGACCTTGCCTGCATCAACAAATAGGAAAAAGGTTAGCGAAGCCAACGTGGTGTAGGTACTACATTCTTGAAAGTGTCTAAGAACAAAGACTGCTAGTTAAAAGGATTGATTAAGTAGTCTCTTAGTTTGTACACCAATATTGAAGGATTCACTAATTAAAGGAGAAGGAAGAACTACATATTCCATGTTCCTAAATTCCACATGATCAATTATAGAGAGTGGATACTCGTGTAAAATTATGGCATGTGCAAGTTGTTTACGTGAAACATCTTGATCAAAATAACTATCTCCAGTATCACCCTCATTTTGTACATCTCTTGGCCTATTAGGACACTTAGGTATGTGATCTAACATAGATTTTGTACCACAATTTTTAGCATTTTTATATCGACGATTGCAATACTTACAAACACCATATGGAACACCATTAAACTTCACCGGCTCGAAATGATTCCATGCTCGGGAATATCTCCTTTTTTCCATTTCAACAATTTCATCAGATTGTAAAGGCCTTAGACTCTCATCGTCTAAGGAGATAACATTAGAAGATGAAGCTAGCAGATTCTCTTCATTTTGACATGCCATGATTATCTAGTAAAACAAAGAAAAGAAATATCACTAAAAGCTGATATTAGAAATACAATTACAGGAGAAGCAGATCGTAGGGACTGTAACGATCCGTAAATTTATCGTTCAAAATATTTTCTTTCCCCTGATTTTTATCGTTCAAATT
Source organism: Nicotiana tomentosiformis (assembly GCF_000390325.3). Lineage (NCBI taxonomy): Eukaryota > Viridiplantae > Streptophyta > Magnoliopsida > Solanales > Solanaceae > Nicotiana > Nicotiana tomentosiformis. The sequence goes on along the minus strand of NC_090821.1, from coordinate 40,478,667 downwards.
GACTGAAGAATCCACCAAAGTGAGTGTTCAGAATCACTGATCCTGTTGAACAGTGGAATTAAAGGTTGGGGATGGGGGGTGCTATCATTAATTAGAAAGTTAAAAATTATTTTTAATTCACAAAAGTATGAATACATAACAAGGAAAAAGGTCTCTGCTAACTACCAAGCAAAACAAAAAATAAAACGATCCCAAGTCAGCAGGAGAAAGTATATAAAAGTTGAATATTTGTGAGGTTAACCAATATTTCAATTGATAATACACCTTCAATCTCGTATTTCATATTCAGCAGAAGTTGTGAGTAAGAAGTTGAGAGAAATAGAAATCGAGAGCATTACCTAGATTTGCTGGAGAAAACTTTGCCCCGAACTCGGAGGAAGAAGAATCGAAGAAGGTTTGAGGTTTGAGGAAGAAGAATCGCAGGAGTTCAAAGAGGAAGAAGAATGGCAGGAGAGTTTCTGAATTCTGAGTTTGGGAATTGGATTTGAGCGTTTGGGAATTTAAGATTTGGGGGAATATAACAAAAGTACACGGGTCTAACTTATTTTACCCGATCCAGTTATTAACCCGTATGTGCCCTACCTTACCCTGCCCTATTAAAAATTTTCAAAAATAACAATTTGCCCTGCCCCGCCCGCCCTGCCCCATTAAAATCTTCCCCTGTCCCGCCTTATTTAAGGTTATTCCTGCCCCGCTCTACCCCGCCCTGCCCCAATTGCTATCCCTATTAACCGTTGCTCGAAGACTCCCTTCTTTTTAATGAGATCAAATAAAAAAAGTTTCCAATATTAGCTCGAACGGTTGTGTGCATTAGAATTAGAATGCTATACCCAGAAAATCAAGATATATTATTCCCGAAAGAAAGGAAAAAAGAAGACCACATTACTATATTATACAGGCTCCATACACGAAGATAACAACTCAAATTATGCAATTCCAGCCCAATTTCCTCTCCCAAGTTTCTCCAATCCAATCAAGAATGCCCTGTGTGACCTCACTCTGTCTTGTTCCCTTCCAATTTCCCTTGTTATTGTTGTTGTTATTGTTGTTTCTTCTTTCATATTGGCAGTTCTTGATGGTGAACTCTCAGTATCATCATTATTCTTAGAATTAGTACTTATCACAACTCCAAATAATTTACTGCTATTACTGCTGATGCCCACTTTCTTGGTTCTTAAACAAAAAGATATCAGATTTTTTTCCCCATAAAATTATCCAAACGAAAAGACAAAATAGAAAATGAACAATTTCAAGAACAAGCAAGAAATCATTGAAACAAAAAGGAAAAAAGAGAGTGGAAGATCTCCCTGGCCTCTGGGAACAGAACACAAGAGTTACGTTTGTGCTTTATGTTGATCTATAAATTATACTAAAAATAATATAAATAAACAAAATCAGTCACAATATTTTGCTTTATCCGAAGCTACTGGAGTGTTGTTTACCCGAAAAATGGATAGAGTTAATTTTGTACGTAATTCTAAGGATATATGGTATAACTTTAATACAAATCGTAAGGATAAATAAAAATATCAAATACGGATTGCAAATAATGTAAAGTAAACAAGGTTGTAAAGAAGATGATTTTTAGGACTAAGCAAGTTGAATCAATTTATCAAGCTTAAGAATAACTCTTCAATATAGGAGAATATGGTGCTTGAATTACAATGTAAGCCCAAAAAACTGCCCTCTACAGAAATGTAGCCATCCTCTTTATAGTGGAGGATCCTACTTTAGATATAATTAAAAATACATAGTGGAGAATCCATAATAAATCAGTTTTTTCCTAATTTCTGCCGAGATTCTCTCCCTTAGTATGTTTGCAACGGTTCTTGTCTGTGAGCTCGAACCCGATCGGCCTCGGTGTTGGTCGGTAGTGCTACTAGAGCTCGATATGGACTCGAGATCAGGTGATGATTCGGACTCGGTCCCGGTTGGCCTCTGCCCCTTAAGCTCGAAATCATTTCATCTCAGTTCGATTCGAACCCGAGCTCGATGATGACTTCGAACTCGGTGTTTGACCTATACCTGGAATTCGAAGCTTGTTTGTACCATCTTCGGAACCCATCTCAAAGTCTTACTTCGATCTATTATGTTTCGACCTCGAACAATCATACGAAGACCGAAATCTATTTCTACCGTATACAGATAGTCCCCTCATTTCTCGGGAAGGATGTGATGAGAAACGATATGATTTTTCAACGGCTCGATCGGATTATAAGCTGACGTTTACATTGGGCTCGATCATGATGCACGTGATAACTGTCCCATCGATTTAGTCTTTCAAGACATTTAATGCATGTCAGACGGTGGTCGGCCACTGCTGATACTGAACCGCCATTGCTTTAATCTATAAATAGCCTTTCCTTTTATCATTTACTACTTTTACATCTTCAATCTTCCAAATTTCTCAAGTTCTTTTTCGTATTCTCTGAGTTTATTCGCAAATCTGTGATTCCTCTTTGCAAAATTCTTCTTCAAAACCACCAAATCTTTGTCACCTTATTTAAATCCAAAATGGTGAAGACATCAAAAACCGTCCCCCAAAAAGAAAAAACTTCTTCTTCCCAATCTGCCGCTGACAAAACACCGGTGGATCCACGGCCTGAGGAGTGCGTTCCGGCGGTATATGTTCTTACCTTCGATTTCAAACACTATAAAGGTTCGCCGGTTCTTGGCCGATGTGATCCCGTATCGAGATATATTTGTTCGATAACTCGGGAGCATATCGAGCAGATAAAAAAAGATTATAACTGGAAGAACAAAGAAGTGGTAGTGCCGTCTCCCGAAGAGGATAAACGTGTGAGAGGGTTTTTAAACGTGTATACTTACCCTTTCACGTTAGGTCCCCTCGACCATGTTATCATAGATTTTTGTCGTAAATACCTAATAACCCTACGACAGATACATCCTTTCTTTTGGCGGATCTTTATTTTGATCCAATATTTTATGAATAAAATCGAGGGGATGCCTTTCACCCTCGATCATCTTGTCCGATTATACCGTCCTCATCTTTTTCGAGAAGGGTTAATAAAACTTCAACGTCGAGCTACCAAGCCTCTGTTCTCGAGTATAGACGAGGATAAGGATCGAGGCTGGATGTGCAGGTTCGTTCGAGTAAGGACTTCAGACCTGATTCCGACCGAAAAGATGCCTTTTCCCGAGGAGTGGAACATGAAGCGTAAGTGTAATTCTACTGTTATCTTCTACTATTTTGTCCTTTCATTTCCTTTCTCACCAATATTCCCCTTTTGTGATGCAGCAGTTCCCTGGATGCCCGACGCAGTGCCCGATCTCAAGAACTGGGTACGTGATCTATTTTCGACCTCCTCATACGCCGATCGCTCATGGCGTGATTTGTCAAAGAGCCGATGAGAGGCCAAAAATCATCGTAAGCACCTTTCTTGTATCTTTGGTAGTTCGAACAAGATGCTTTTCACACACTTTAATAAAATTTCCCGTATGTAGGTGTGGCCAAAGATGCGGTTTTGAGGCCCTCGTTCGTCGAGAAATAGGCTTCGGCCTCTGTCCCAAAGCCGGTGAAAGATAATAAGAGGAAAAGAGCCCCCGTCCTCGAAGATCAAAAATCGAAGAAGAGGATGGCTTGTAAGCCGAACAAAAATATCATTTCTTTGACCGTAAAATCAGTTCTGCGTCTGAGGGATAAAGAAGAAGAAAAAGAAGAAGAGAACGATGGGTTCGCGCTGGCGGCCCGAACGAAGAAGACCACCGGCGTTCCACAGGCAGCTGGATCGATGGTGATTCATAAGGCTCCCCCTCGAACTGAGGATATATCGGAGAAAGATTCAGGCAGAGTCCCCGAGTTGTTGGAGATCGAAGATGCTTCCCATCGAAGCCAACAGATGGGGGATATGTCTGAAGGGGCTCTTCCCGAATCTCTTCGAACCGAAGATAATGCCCCAGGTGATTCACTTGGGGCAGTAGCACTCGAAGACTTGCCCACCTTCCCTGCATTTTCCGCAGGGGCGATTCGGGAAGCCCAAGCTTTGGGGGTCCTCGAATTAGAAAGGCCTCATGATGGAGAGGATCCTTTTCGTGACTTGTTTATCAGTGTCGAGGACGCTACCGGTACAAGTGACTCATCGAATATTTTTCACGGAGTGCAGCAGGCTTTGAATCAGGTAAGCCTTAAATTATATGGCGTTACCTTTAAGTTTGCTTTTCTTTTTTAACTTCGTTTCTTCTTTCTTTGCAGGCTACGGCAGTTCATCGAGAATCATGTTCTCGGTCCCGAACAGAGCTGCGTCGATATAAGGCCGACCTTCAACGGGTTACGGATGAGAGAAACTTCCTTAAGCTCCTCTTAGGGCAAAGGGGAGAGGAAATAAAAGACCTCCGAGCTGAGTTGGCTAAGGCTTACCAGGATCAGACCGATCTGTCCAAGCAGGTAATGATACTTTTAAAAGCCTATGGGCTTGATACCGGAATGATGGCTACTTTTTCAGTCTCACAGCTGCAGCAAAAAATTGAGATGATCGGGAAACTCCGTGAGGAGGTCGATGAGATAAAAGCGTAGTCTTTGAAGTGGAAAGAAGGTATGGATCGCTTTGCTGCAGAGAAAGAAGCAACTCGAGCCCAATTATCATCGTCCGAAAACCAACTTCATAGTATGAAGGAGAAAAGCTTGGTTCAAGCAAGAAGAATAGAGGAGCTCGAGGCTCGGTTAGCCTCTGAACTTGCCAAGGCCGAATCTAACGCCGAAAAAGCAAAGGCTGATGCGGATGCACTCATTGCCGTCTATCGGGTCGACGCTGAAGCTACCCAGGTCCAAGCAAGAGAGGTAGCCGAGACTGCCGATACTCGAGAACATTGGGTCGCTGAACTTGCTAAGTGCCGATCTCAGAGGGAGACCCTAGAGGAGATTCATGCTCGAGGTTTCGATCTCGCTGAAGAGATAAAAATAGCTAAAGAACTCGAAGCCGATACTAAAGCCTTGGTTTTCGATGATGACGATGATGATAATGATGATGATGATGGGAGTAAGAGCGGGTCCGAGAACGGGGGAGAGCCCGATAGAGAAGAGACCGCTCCCGGTGATAACCAAGAAGCTTAGCCCTTAATTTCTATGTTGTAATCAATCATGTAAACAATCTTGTATATATAAAAATATCCTTTTTTGCCGACATGCTTTTGTTTTGTTTCCTGTCTTGTGAAGATTTTATTTACGCCTTAACATTTTCACAAGGATTTAGGCAATTTGATCAAATTTTGACTTCATAGACTTTATAACCGAGTGAGCACTTAATCAAACTTGAAATAAGGTAGCTCATATGCTTAGTAGTCGAGTTGTGAGATTGTTTGAATTTGAAGTGATGTAGCCCTTAGGCTTATTAGTTGAGCGAGTGATTCGAACACGAAGCAATATAGCCCGTAGGCGTAATGATTGAGTGAGTGCTTTCTTGAACTCGAAATAAAAATAGCCTGTAGGCTTAGTAGTCGAGTGAATGATTCAAACTCGAGGTAATGTAGCCCGTAGGCGCAATGGTCGAGTGAGTGCTTGATCGAACTCGAAATAAAAGTAGCTCGTAGGCTTAGTAGTAGAGTAAATGATTCGAACTCGAAGTAGTGTAGCCCGTAAGCATAATGGTCGAGTGAGTGCTTGCTCGAACTCGAAATAAAAGTATCCCATAGGCTTAATAGTCGAGTAAATGATTCGAACTCGAAGTAATATAGCCCGTAGGCGTAATGGTCGAGTGAATGCTTGCTCGAACTTGAAATAAAAGTAGCCCGTAGGCTTAGTAGTCAAGTGAATAATTCGAACTCGAAGAAATGTAGCCCGTAGGCATAATGGTTGAGTGAGTGCTTGCTTGAAAGTGGCCCGTAGGCTTAGTAGTCGAGTGAATGATTCGAACTCGAAATAATGTGGCCCGTAGGCGTAATGATCGAGTGAGTGCTTGCTCGAACTCGAAATAAAAGTTGCCCGTAGGCTTGGTAGTCGAGTGAATGATTCGAACTCGAAGTAATGTAGCCCGTAGGCATAGTGGTCGAGTGAGTGCTTGCTCGAACTCAAAATAAAAGTAGCCCATAGGTTTAGTAGTCGAGTGAATGATTCAAACTCGAAGTAATATAGCCCGTAGGCGTAATGGTCGAGTGAGTGCTTGCTCGAACTCGAAAGTGGCCCGTAGGCTTAGTAGTCGAGTGAATGATTCAAACTCAAATTAATGTGGCCCGTAGGCATAATGATCGAGTGAGTGCTTGCTCGAACTCAAAATAAAAGTAGCCCGCAGGCTTGATAGTCGAGTGAATGATTCGAACTCAAAGTAATGTAGCTCGTAGGCGTAATGGTCGAGTGAGTGCTTGCTCGAACTCGAAATAAAAGTAGCCCGTGGGCTTAGTAGTCGAGTGAATGATCCGAACTCGAAGTAATGTAGCCCGTAGGCATAATGATCGAGTGAGTGCTTGCTCGAACTCAAAATAAAAGTAGCCCGTAGGCTTGGTAGTCGAGTGAATGATTCAAACTCGAAGTAATGTAGCCCGTAGGCATAATGGTCGAGTGAGTGCTGGCTCGAACCCGAAATAAAAGTAGCCCGTAGGCTTAGTAGTCGAGTGAATGATTCGAACTCGAAGTAATGTAGCCCGTAGGCATAATGGTCGAGTGCTTGCTTGCTCGAACTCAAAAGTGGCCCATAGGCTTAGTAGTCGAGTGAATGATTCGAACTCAAAGTAATGTGGACCGTAGGCATAATGATCGAGTGAGTGCTTGCTCGAACTCGAAATAAAAGTAGCCCGTAGGCTTGGTAGTCGAGTGAATGATTCAAACTCTAAGTAATGTAGCCCGTAGGCGTAATGGTCGAGTGAGTGCTTGCTCAAACTCGATATAAAAGTAACCCGTAGGCTTAGTAGTCGAGTGAATGATTCGAACTCGAAGTAATGTAGCCCGTAGGCGTAATGGTCAAGTGAGTGCTTGCTCAAATTCAAAAGTGGCCCGTAGGCTTAGTAGTCGAGTGAATGATTCGAACTCGAACTAATGTGGCCCGTAGGCGTAATGGTTGAGTGTGTCTTTGCTAGAACTCGAAAAAGTAGCCCGTAGGCTTAGTAGTCGAGTAAATAATTCGAACTCGAAGTAATGTGGCCCGTAGGTATAATAGTCGAGTGAACGCTTGCTCGAACTCAATCCTTCTTGCATAATAAATCTCGAAATAGAAGAATATTTCTTGGATATAAGATATCGGTAAAGAAGAGAACTTTCTTTGCAAGTCATTATACATGTGTCAATGTTTTGCATCAGGCCTCGGGCCAACTACATGAGCATGGTTCGTTTTGACCATTTGGCTCTTACAACCTTTCCTATTGGAAACCTGTTGTTACGAAATAACTTTCTTGCATCAGAACTTGATATATTTGAGGGCTAATGCCCCTCCAGTATTCGAGGTCGATTGTAAAGAGGCCTCGGATACTGTCGAATTGTTTCTAAGTTTATCACGATCACTGATTGCCTCATTAAAAATGTTGCCAAAAAACCCATTTGGGATAAAATCGGTCTAAGGAAAAAAGAGTGCAACACGTGCTTTCAGACCTAGGGTTTCGTATTGAAGGATCCATCCTAGCTCCTGATCGGACTCCTACAGGGGTTAGTTTCTAAATGTAAATAAATATGGGAGGGTCGTACCTTAGCAGTAGTATCGTTTTAGGTGCGACACATTCCAATTGCTTGGTAGTTGTTTGTCGTTTATAATACCGAGCTTGTATGATCCTTTTTCGACGTTTTCGAGAACCTAATACAGTCCTTCCCAGTTCGGTCCTAGTTTTCCTTCGTTTGGATTTCGGGTCCTGAGGGTGACTTTCCTTAGCACTAAGTCCCCGAGTTTAAAATGGTGAAGCTTGGTTCTTCGATTATAGTATCTTATGATTCGCTGCTTTGGGGCGGCCAATTGGAGGAGAGCAGCTTCTCGTTTTTCATCCGATAATTCGAGGCTAGTGTTCATAGCCTCATTATTTTACTCTTCTGTTGTATACCAAAACCTGGCACTGGGTTCCCCGACTTCGACTGGAATCAAGGCTTCAGAGACATATACTAAGGAGAACGGGGTCGCCCCCGTACTAGATTTTGATGTTGTTCGATATGCCCAAAGAACTTCGGGTAGGATTTCTCTCCATTTTTTCTTAGCATCGTTCAGCCTCTTCTTTAGGTTTTGAATGATAGTTTTGTTTGTTGATTCGGCCTGTCCGTTCCCACTGGGATGATATGGTGTTGATAATATCCTCTTTATTTTGTGGTCTTCGAGGAATTTTGTCACTCTGCTGCCGACAAACTGTTTCCCATTGTCATACACTATTTCGGCGGGTATCCCGAATCGACATACGATATGATCCCAGATAAAGTCTATAACCTCTTTCTCTCTTACTTTTACAAAAGCCTGTGCTTCAACCCATTTAACAAAATAGTCAGTCATAAATAAAATAAATTTAGCTTTACCCGAGGCCGATGGCAGAGGGCCGACGATATTCATTCCCCATTTCATGAATGGCCATGGGGATAAGACTGAGTGAAGTTGCTCTCCGGGCTGATGGATCATTGGTGCATACCTTTGACATTTCTCACATTTTTGAACAAACTCCTTTGCATCTTTGCCCATATCGATCCAATAATACCCCGCCCTGATTATTTTTCGGACTAATGAATCGGCACCAGAGTGATTCCCACAAGTGCCCCCGTGCACCTCACGTAGGATGTAATCGGTGTCTCCTGGACCTAAGCATACTGCCAATGGTCCATCGAATGTCCTTCGATATAGCGTTCCATCTGCAGTTAATGTGAATCGAGCAGCTTTGGTTCGTAGGGCCCTCGAATTTTTAGGGTCCGATGGGAGCTTTCTATTATTTAAGTATTCAATATATTTATTCCTCCAATCCTAGGTTAAGCTCGTAGAATTTATCTCGGCATGAATTTTTTCGATCACGGATATCAAGAGTTGAACGATAGTCCCCGATCTTATCTCGCCTTCCTCGACCGATGATCCCAAATTTGCAAGTGCATCAGCCTCACTGTTTTGCTCTCGTGGAACATGCTGTAAAGTCCATTCTTTGAAATGGTGCAAAGTAACATGCAGTTTGTCCAAATACCTTTGCATTCTATCTTCTCGAACTTCGAAGGTTTTGTTTACTTGATTTACCACCGGCAAGGAGTCATACTTGGCTTCGATGACTTTTGCTACCAAGCTTTTATCTAGCTCGAGACCTGCAATCATGGCCTCATACTCGGCCTCGTTTTTAGTCAACCTAGTAGTTTTGATAGATTGCCTAATAGTGTTACCTGTGGGTGGCTTTAAAACGATGCCTAGCCAGGACCCCTTCATGTTCGAAGCCCCATCCGTTAATATTTGAGACTTGATGGTCGTACAGGGTTGATATTCGATATCGTACCCACTGAGTTCAACGGCCCATTTGGCCAATCGGCTTGATAGTTCGGGCTTGTTCAAAATATTATGAAGTGCGTAAGTGGTTAATACACATATGGGGTGACATTGAAAGTACGGTCTTAACTTTCTAGAGGTGCTTATCAGTGAAAGTGCCAATTTTTCTAGGTGCGGATATCTAGTTTCTGCTTCTCCTAAGGTTCGACTTATATAATAAACGGGAAATTGCGTAACTTGCTCTTCTCGAACTAGGATACCACTTACCGCGATTTCCGATACTGCCAAGTACAAGTAAAGTCTTTCGTCTGCTTTTGGAGTATGAAGCAGTGGTAGGCTCGATAGATATTGTTTTAATTCCTCTAATGCTGTTGGCATTCTGGGGTCCAAGCGAAATCGTTCTTCTTTTTGAGTAGAGAGAAAAATTTGTGACTTCGATTTGGCGACCTCGAAATGAATCGGCCTAAGGCTGCAATCCGTCCCGTTAGCCTCTGTACGGCTTTCACACTGTCCACGATGGTGATGTCTTCGATGGCCTTGATTTTATCGGGGTTAATCTCGATCCCCCGATTTGACACCATGAAGCCGAGGAACTTGCCCGAACCGACCCTGAGAGCATATTTTTTGGGGTTGTGCTTCATGTTGTATTTCCTTAAAATCTCGAACGTTTCCTGCAAATGGGTCAAATGGTCCTCTGCGTGCAGGGACTTAACTAGCATGCCATCAATATAAACTTCCATTGATTTACCTATTTGTTCCTCAAACATTTTATTTACTAGGCGTTGGTAAGTAGCTCCTGCATTTTTTAGCCCGAAGAGCATCACATTATAACAATATGTTCCATACTTGGTGACAAATGAAGTCTTTTCCTGGTCTTCTGGGTTCATTTGGATTTGATTATACCCGGAATAGGCATCGAGAAAAGTAAGGATCTCGTGGCCGGCCGTGGCATCGATCATGCGATCGATGTTTTGCAGCGGAAAAGAATCTTTGGGGCATGCTTTGTTCAAATCCTTATAATCTATACACATTCTAAGTTTGTTCCCTTTTTTAGACACTACAACTATATTGGCTAACCATTCAGGATATTTCACCTCCCGAATGGACCCTATTTTGAGAAGTTTGGTTACCTCGTCCTTTATGAATGCGTGCTTTACCTCGGACTAAGGTCTTCTCTTTTGCTTTACCGGTCTGAACCTAGGGTCCAAGCTCATCCGATGTGTCGTTATATCCGGTGGGATTCCTGTTATATCTAAATGGGACAAAGCAAAACAATCCATGTTATCTATAAGAAATTGAATAAGTCTGTTCTTGAGTTCGGGGGTTAATCCCGTTCCCAGGTATACCTTTCGTTCGGGCAAACGCTCGATTAATATGACTTGCTCCAATTCTTTGATTGTTGATCGGATGGCGTCGGAATCATCGGGAAGCACGAAGGATCGAGAAATACTATGATCATTATCTTCATCGATCTTCTGATTTTCTGGTTGGGTTAAAGCTGGTGTCTGTGATTGCTATTTGGCATCTTGTTCCCCTTTTGAGCTCGATCCCTTTATTGGTGAAGGCGAGGATATCAGATTCGCTTCCTCGATGGCAAACATTTCTCTTGTGGCCGGTTGCTCTCCGTACACTGTTATGACCCCCCTCGGTGTTGGGAATTTAAGAACCTGGTGTAGGGTCGAGGGTACAACTCTCATGTTGTGGATCCATGGCCTTCCAAAAAGGGCATTGTACCTCATGTCGCCTTCAATTATGTGGAACTTCGTTTCCTGGATGGTCCCGGCCACATTTATCGACAAAATTATCTCGCCTTTGGTGGTTTCATATGTCATATTGAATCCGTTTAGGACCAGGGTCGCGGGTATGATCCGGTCCTGTAGACCGAGTTACTGTATGACCTTCAACCTAATGATGTTGGCCGAGCTCCCTGGATCAATTAACACACGCTTAACTTTAGTTTTATTCATAAGTACGGATATTACCAGTGCATCGTTATGAGGTTATATGACTCCTTCTGCATCTTCATCATTGAAAGACAGTTCCTATGGGTGCGTAATCCTGAGTTCGAGATCGCTTTTCTCTCACAATCGTTATCTTAGTGCGTTTAAGCACCGACCCTTAAGGGGTATCGACACCGTCGATGATCATGTAAATGGCATGCTGTGGTTCTTCTTGTTCATTCTGCTTGCCGAAATTCCTATTTTTGAAATGGTTCTTTGCCCTGTCGCTTAAAAATTCTCGAAGGTGCCCTTTATTGAATAACCGGGCTACCTCTTCTCTTAGTTGCCTGCAATCTTCCGTTCTGTGGCCATGGATGCCATGATATTCGCACATTTGATTGGGATTTCTCTAGGCAGGATCGGTCTGCATGGGTCAAGGCCATTTAGTGTCTTTGATGCGTCCGATAGCCGACACGATGGCAGATGCATCAATGCTGAAGTTATACTCCGATAACCAAGACGCTTCCTTAGATACGGTAGGCCTGTCGAACCCACTTCTGTTCATCGGTCCCCGAGACCCTTGACCTCGATCACTTCTTTTGTTGATTTGTCCGGGGTTACGTCTCGATTCATTGATTCTGTGGTTTCCATTATACGGTCGATATCGATACCTGATCGGACCTTCTTCTCGATTGATATCCCTTCGAGCAGCGGGTTCATCCCCCAACTAATCGTCTTCGACTCCAATTTTTGATTGGTACCGATTATGCACATCGGCCCAAGTGATAGCTGGGTACTCGATCAGGTTATGCTTCAGGCGCCGTGATGCCGTCGAACTTCGTTCGTTCAAACCTTGAGTGAATGCTTGAACAACCCAATCGTCTGTGACTGGTGACAGATCCATTCATTCCATTTGAAAATGATATACAAACTCCCTCAGCATCTCGTTATCTTTTTGTCTTACCTTGAAGAGGTCTGATTTCCTCGTTGTGACCTTTATGGCCCCGGCGTGTGCCTTTACAAAAGAATCTTCTAACATGGCAAATGAATCGATCGAATTCAGTGGTAGGTTGTGATACCAAATCATTGCTCCCTAATATATTTTGGGGCCTCAAATTTTAGGGGCCTAAAACAAAGATTTTACTAGCCTCACACTTGAGCCACCACTGTAGTGATGAAATGGATATGAAAATATAGCAAAGAAGAAAATACACTTTGGAGGAAAGTAGTGGAGACAAAGTATAGCTGTAAGAAATTCTGATATATCGGTATTCCTTCAGGGCCACATGGGGTGAGTCCATGGAAACACATTAGCGAACTTTGGCAACTGTTTAGCAAGACAAGAATACAAGTAGGAGATGGAGCAAAAATCAAGTTCTAGAAAGATAAATGGCTAGGTGAATCTATTTTGCAGGAAGAATTTTCTGATTTATATGATTTTGCTATACATAGAGATGCTATTGCGAAGCAACTTAGGGAGAACAACTCATGGGACATTTGCTTTAGAAGGAATTTGTCACGACTCAAATCTGAGGGCCACGACGAGCATCCGGTGCTTTACTAAACCGAGTACCAACATAACATATCTTTCTTATCACACCATCATGGGTAAATGGGCCATAAGGCCCGTAATGAGATAATCAGAATAAAATATAAGGGAATACTAGACATAGGATGACCCAACATGATATAGAAACTTTTATATGTGACATACAGGCCTATACGACCAACATGATCATTTGCACACTTAAAACATAGGCCGACAAGGCCGTACAAGTATCCGTATACATGACATCTGTCTACAAGCCTCTAAATATACATAAACGTCATAAAGGTCGGGACAGGGCCCCGCCATACCAATCAATACATGTCCAAATCATACTGACCAAATAGGCAATAATACTCCGGAGCAAGTGGAGTGCAACAATACCTTCCGTTGAGCTGATAGCCTACTAGGAGGACTCTCAACCTGTCTATCGGGACATGCGGGCATGAAATGCAACATCCCCAGGGAAAAGGAACGTAAGTACAAATAAAGTACCGAGTATGTAAGGCATGAAAGCAGCATATAAAAGACATGAAAGAAACATGGAGTAAAGAACTTAACCTGTAAGTCAGAATAGCTCTGTGAATCATGAAACAATTTTAATGTCATGCATATGTGTATAAATGTCACATCATGCATAGGTATATGCATACATAACATCATCAAGGCTCAGAGGGCATCCCATCATATTATCTCGTCCTCTGTGGGAGAAATCATCAACGTATACTAGCTAATCAGGTGGTGATGCGTATATAACGCCATAACCTTTCCCAATACCCCATATTGTCATGACCCAAAACTAACCCTTGTCGTGATGGCACCTATCGTGGAACTAGGAAAGCCGACTCATTTCCAAAACAAACTGATATTTTTATTTTAAAGATAATTTCAAGGTTATTTGATATAAAACCTCCATTAAAAGAGTTCAAATCAAAGAAAAATAGAAGTGCGGAAAAGAAAAGCCCGACATCGGGGTGTCACTAGTCATGAGCATCTGCTATAATCTGTCTAATAATATCAAGGCTAACTCAGCCTGAAAAATAGCTAAATACAACTAGAGGAAGATAAGAGGGAGAAGAGTAGGGGCTGCGATCGCCAAACAGCTACCTTGCTATCTCCAAGAAAATCTGCAACCAGAACACTCAATAACCGCTACCGTGTCCAGCTATACCTGAATCTGCACAGAAGATGCAGGGAGTAACGTGAGTACGCCAACTTAGTAAGTAACAACAATAATTAAAGACTGAGCAGTAGTGACGAGCAATAAAGCATATAACGTTCATATCAGGAAATCTCAGTAAAATACCACATGCTTTTAAAATCAGGATTTGAATCAAACATCTCGTTTAAACCCAGTTCCAGTAAAAATCATTTAAAGATATTTTTCCAACAGTTTTTTTCAATTGAAGGCTCAATGCAAAGGTGAACAAAAATGATGAAATCATAAAAAGCCCCTCGGGCAAAACATCACTCATATACAACCCCTCGGGAAAACCTCACAGTCACTCGTGCCACTCGGGCATACCTCACAATCACTCTTGCCATTCGGGCATACCTCACAATCACTCATGACTCCCATTCACTCAGCACACAGCACTTGACACTCGCACTCGGTAGGTACCTGTGCTCACTGGGGGTGTGTACAGACTCCGGAGGGGCTCCTTCATCCCAAGCACTATAATCTGCACGGACAACTCATGTGCGATAATAATAAAGTATGCTGCAGGCGGGCAACCCCGATCCACACTCATCCTCACAATCAGGCCCTCGGCCTCACTCAGTCATAAAACTCTCAAGCCACTCGGGCATTTCAGTAAAACAGGGCATTCGGCCCAAAACATTTATATGCATCAAAATAGAGTCATAAAGCTGAGTTATGTGGTAAACAAGTATAAACATGACTGAGTATAGATTTTCAATCAAAAACAGTGAGATGATGGTAAGAAACAGCCCCTAAGGGTCCAAACAGCACTGGCGCAAGGCCCAAACATGGCATTCAACCCAATTTACAGAAATTCTTTCTAAAACATATAAGTATCAAATGGTTTCAACAAAGTATGCAACTTTACAGTTGCTACGAGACGGACCAAGTCATAAATCCCCAACAGTGCATGCCCACACGCCCGTCGCCTAGCATGTACGTCACTTCAAAATAGTAGAATGATACGAAATCCGGGGTTTCATACCCTCAGGACTAGATTTACAATCGTTACTTACCTCAAACCGGTCAAATCTCTAACCTGCAATGATCTTGCCTCTGGACTCGGCCTCCAAATGCTCTGAATCTATTCACAATCAGTACAATACCATTAATACGCGCTAATGGAATGAATTCCACAAGAAAAACTACAAAATTAGACCAAACCTCGAAATTGGCTCAAACCCGGACCCCGGGCCCACGTCTCGAAATTCGACAAAATTCAAAAAACTACAAAGCTTACTCACTCACGAGTCTAACCATACCAAATTCATCAAAATCCGACATCGTTTGGTCCTTCAAATCCTTAAATTACTCTCCAAAAATTCCAAGCCCTAACCCCTCATTTTCATAAATTACCATGATTAAATCAACGGGAAATCACCATATATACAAATATTAGGGCTCAAGTAACTTACCTCAACGAAATCCCCTTGATTCCCTCTTCAAACCTCTCCCAAAAGCTCCAAAAACCGAGTTGAAATTGTGAAGGATGACCAAAATTCGCGAAGGGTTCGATTTATGGTTTCTGCCCAGGTTTTTCGCACCTGCGGCCATTTTCTCGCACCCGCGTGACCGCACC
This sequence comes from Nicotiana tomentosiformis, assembly GCF_000390325.3. Lineage (NCBI taxonomy): Eukaryota > Viridiplantae > Streptophyta > Magnoliopsida > Solanales > Solanaceae > Nicotiana > Nicotiana tomentosiformis. Next base: position 40,463,030 of record NC_090821.1, on the reverse strand, counting down.
TGCGGTCCAAGAAGCCGCACTTGTGCAACTAACTTAATCACCTGGATTCCGCACCTGCGGACCCCTTCCTCGCACCTGCGGACTCGCATCTGCGGTCCCAAGCGCGCATCTGTGAAACTAGTCCAAACTTCTCATCTCCGCTTCTGCGCTCAAGGCCTCGCACCTGCGGGCTCGCAGATGCGGCCAATTCTTCGCACCTGCGTTCCCAGCCTTGGCCCAGGGTCTCCCGCACCTGCGCACTCCCTACGCGCACCAGCGGCCTCGCACCTCCAACCCTTTCTTCCGCAGGTGCAGAAATAGCAGAAGCAGCACCTCCAGCTGCAATTTCCAACTTCAACAAATCCGTTAACCACCCGGAATCACCCCGAGTCCCTCGGGATCTCAACTAAAAATACCAACAAGTCATATATCAACACACCAACTTAATCGAACCTTCGAGTCACTCAAAACAACATCAAATCATCAAATTACCATTGAATTCAAGCTTAAGTACTTCTAAATTTCCAAATTCGGCAACCGATGCCAAAACCAACCATACCATATCCGAATGACCTAAAATTTTTCACACACGTCACAAATGACACTATGAACCTACTCCAACTTTCGGAATTCCATTCCGACCCCGATATCAAATTTTTCCACTGCCGACTGAAATCGTCAAATTTTCAATTTCGCCAATTCAAGCCTAATTCTACCACAGACCTCCAAATCACATTCCGGACGCACTCCTAAGTCCAAAATCACCTACCGGAGCTAACAGAACCATCAGAATTCAAATCCGAGATCGTTTACACATTGGTCAACATACAATTGACTTTTCTAACTTAAGTTTCTACTTAAGAGACTAAGTGTCTCGATTCACTCCGAGTTCCTTCCGGACCCGAACTAACTCACCTGATGTAACATAATATAGCTGAATAACACAAAAAGAAGTAGAAATGGGGAAAACGGGGCTATAACTCTCAAAACGACCGGCCGGGTCGTTACATCCTCCCCCTCTTAAACATCTGTTCGTCCTCGAACGGGTCTAGAAACATAGCTGGAGTCTCGAATAGGCGTGGATATCTGCTCCGCATCTCTCGCTCGGTCTCCCAGGTGGCCTCCTCCACAGACTGACCTCTCCATTGCACCTTCACTGAAGCTATATCCTTTGACCTCAACCTTCGAACCTGCCGATCCAAAATAGCCACCGGCTCCACATCATAAGTTATATCACCCTCCAACTGAATCGTGATGAAATCCAAAACATGGGACGGATCTCCAATATGCTTTCGGAGCATGGAAACATGAAACACTGGGTGCACACTTGACAAGCTAGGTGGCAAGGCAAGCTTATAAGCCACCTCCCCTATTCTTTGAAGCACCTCAAAAGGCCCAATGAACCGGGGGCTCAACTTTCCCCTCTTCCCAAACCTCATAACACCCTTCATGGGTGATACCTTCAGCAAAACCTTCTCCCCAACCATAAAAGACACATCACAGACCTTCTTATCCGCGTAACTCTTCTGCCTAGACTGCGCCGTGCGAAACCGCTCTTGAATCAATTTCACCTTATCTAATGCGTCTTGAACCAAGTCTGTACCTAAGAGCCTAGCCTCACCCGGCTCAAACCATCCAACCGGAGATCTACATCTCCTCCCATACAAAGTTTCGTACGGAGCCATCTGAATGCTCGACTGATAACTGTTGTTATATGCAAACTCCGCGAGTGGCAGAAACGAGTCCCATGAACCCCCAAAGTCAATGACACAAGCACGCAACATGTCCTCCAATATCTGAATAGTGCACTCGGACTGCCCGTCCATCTGAGGGTGAAAAGATGTGCTTAACTGAACCTGAGTACCCAACTCTCGTTGCACGACCCTCCAAAACTGCGATGTGAACTGAGTACCCCTATCTAAAATGATGGAAACTGGGACACCATGCAGGTGAACGATCTCTCGGATGTAAACCTCAGCCAATCGCTCTGAAGAGTAAGTAGTACCAACTGGAATGAAGTGCGCGGACTTGGTCAGCCAATCCACAATAACCCAAATAGCGTCGAACTTCCTCGAAGTCCGTGGAAGCCCAACTACAAAGTCCATAGTGATCCGCTCCCACTTCCACTCTGGGATCTCTAACCATCCTTCTTCTTCACAAATAGAACTGGTGCACCCCAAGGTGACACACTAGGCCGAATTAACCCCTTATCGAGGAGTTCCTGAAGCTGTTCTTTCAATTCCTTCAACTCCGCCGGTGCCATATGATACGGTGGAATAGAAATGGGCTGAGTGCCCGACACCAAATCAATACCAAAGTTAATATCCCTGTCAGGCGGCATGCCCGGTAGGTCTGCAGGAAATACACCCAGAAAATCACGTACCACCGGAACAGAATCAATGACAGGAGTATCTGCACTAACATCCCTCACAAAAGCCAAATAAGATAGGCAACCCTTCTCAACCATGCGCTGAGCCTTCAAATATGAAATCACCCTATTTGGTACATAATCTACCGAACCGCTCCACTCAACCCTCGGAATTCCCGGCATAGCCAACGTCACCGTCTTAGCATGACAATCTAGAACAGCATAACATGGAGATAACGAATCCATACCCAATATCATATCAAAGTCAACCATACTAAGCAACAATAGATCTACTCGGGTCTCCAGACCCCCAATAGTCACCACACATGACCGATATACGCGATCCACAATTATAGTATCGCCCACATGAGTAGATACATATACAGATGAAACTAAGGACTCATGGGGCATATCCAGAAAATGGGCAAAATACGAGGAAACATATGAATACGTGGAACCAGGGTCAAATAATACTGAGGCATCTCTGTGGCAAACTGAGACAATACCTGTAATCACAGCATCTGAAGCAATAGCATCTGGTCTGGTAGGGAGAGCATAGAAACAAGCCTGACCACCCCCTGATCTGCCTCCTCCTCTAGGGCGACCCCTAGCTGACTGACCTCCACCCCGAGCTGCCTGGGCGGGTGGTGAGGTAGCTGGTGCTGTAGTCGGAGGCTGACTCCTCTGCTGAGATAGACCTCCATGACGACGAGGGCACTGCCTCCACATATGCCCCAGCTCCCCACAATCAAAACAACTCCCTGGTGCTGGCGGCGGAAACTAAAGGGAACCCCTAGCACCAGGATGACTGGTAGAAGAACCTGGCATGGAAGAGCCCTGAACAGGTGGAGCACGGGACGAACTCTGAACTGGAAGGGCACTAAGTGATGAGTGTCCCTGGTGAGAACTATGAGAACCATGGCCAGATGATGCACCCCGATGAAATGGCCGAGCTGACTGAGCCTGTCTGAAATGACAACCTCTACCGTGCTGGAACTGACCCCCAAAAGGAGAACCGCTGAATCCACCCTGACCACGAGGCCTCTTGGCCTCCCGCTCAACCCTATCCTGATCGCGAACTATCTCAATCTACCGAGCAATGTCGACAACCTCATCAAAGGTAGCATACAAAACCCGCTCCCTGGTCATGAGCAACTGTAGCTGATAAGTGAGGCCATTAATAAACCTGATGATCCTCTCTCTGTCCGTGGGAACCAACCAGATAGCATGACGGGACAACTCGGAGAACCACATATCATACTGCGTCACAGACATATCACCCTGGCGGAGCCGCTCAAATTGTCTACGCAGCTCCTCTCTGCGGGATCGAGGCACGAACTTCTACAAAAAGACCACGGAGAGCTGCTGCCAAGTAAGGGGTGCTGCGCCAACAGGCCTACGCCTCTCGTAAGTCTCCCACCATCTGAGTGCAGCCCCAGAAAACTGAAAGGTAGTGAATGAGACTCCACAAGTCTCCAAATTACCAGGAGTACGGAGTATCCTATGACACCTATCCAAAAGGTCGTGAGCATCCTCTCTCTCTGTGCCACTGAAAGGTGGTGGCTGAAGTCTCCCAAACCTCTCCAACCTATGCTGATAATCCTCAGGCATAGCAGGAACCATATAATCCTGAGCAACAATAACCGGCTGGGCTGGTAGTGCCTCTGGTGTCTGAAGTCCCTGAATAACTTGCTCGGGTGTGCGAGCGACGGGAGTCTAATGCCTCCACTGGCCTGAGAAGTGGTTGTGGCCGTCGAAATAGAGACCGCCTGAGCAAGGCCAGTACACGCTGTCAGAATCTGAGCTACGGCCTCCTGAAGGCCTGGAATCACAATAGGCACAGGTGGTTCCTGAGTTGGTGCATCAATAATTGGAACTTGGTCCTGATCTGGGACAACTGGTGGATCTGTAGCTACTGCCCCAACAGCTGTACGGGCTGCACCTCTGCCCCTACCACGGCCTCTACCGCAGCCTCGACCTCTCGCGGCCCTAGCTGGTGGTACTGGTGGCTGGCCCTCCTGACCGGTAGTATGAGTCCTCACCATCTGTGAGAGAATGAAATAACAGATGTTTAGTTACTAGAATTAACAGATTCGCGCGACAAGAATTCAAGAATGTAGAGTTTCCTAAAGGTTCTGCAGCCTCTCGAAGATAAGTACAGACGTCTCCGTACCGATCCGTAAGACTCTACTAAACCAGCTCATGACTCATGAGACCTATGTAACATGGGCTTTGATACCAATCTGTCACAACCCAAAACTAACCCCTGTCGTGAAGGCGCCTATCGTGGAACTAGGAAAGCCGACTCATTTCCAAAACAAACCGATATTTTTATTTTAAAGATAATTTCAAGGTTATTTGACATAAAACCTCCATTAAAAGAGTTCAAATCTAAGAAAAATAGAAGTGCGGAAAAGAAAAGCCCGACATCGGGGTGTCACTAGTCATGAGCATCTGCTACAATCTGTCCAACAATATCAAGGCTAACTCAATCTGAAAAATAGCTAAATACAACTAGAGGAAGATAAGAGGGAGAAGAGAGGGGTTGCGATTGCCAAACAGCTACCTTGCTATCTCCAAGAAAATCTACAACCAGAACACTCAATAACCGCTACCGTGTCCAGCTTTACCTGAATCTGCACACAAGGTGTAGGGAGTAACGTGAGTATGCCAACTCAGTAAGTAACAACAATAAATAAAGACTGAGCAGTAGTGACGAGCAATAAAGCATATAATGTTCATATCAGGAAATCTCAGTAAAATACCACATGCTTTTAAAATCAGGATTTGAATCAAACATCTCGTTTAAACCCAGTTCCAGTAAAAATCATTTAAAAATATTTTTCCAACAGGTTTTTTCAAATGAAGGCTCAATGCAAAGGTGAACAAAAATGATGAAATCATAAACAGCCCCTCGGGTAAAACATCACTCATATACAACCCCTCGGGCAAACCTCACAGTCACTCATGCCACTCGGGCATACCTCACAATCACTCTCGCCACTCGAGCATACCTCACAATCACTCATGCCTCCCAATCACTCAGTACTCGGCACTCACACTCGGTCGATACCTGCGCTTACTGGGGGTGTGTACAAACTCCGAAGGGGCTCCTTTAGCCCAAGCGCTATAATTTGCACGGATAACTCACGTGCGATAATAATAAAGTATGTTGCAGGCGGGAAGCCCCGATCCACACTCATCCTCACAATCAGGCCCTCGGCCTTACTCAGTCATAAACCTCTCAAGCCACTCGGACATTTCAGTAAAATAGGGCATTCAACCCAAAACATTTATATGAATCAAAATAGAGTCATAAAATTGAGTTATGCGGTGAACAAGTATAAACATGACTGAGTATAGATTTTCAATCGAAAACAGTGAGAGGATGGTAAGAAACAGCCCTAAGGGTCCAAACAGCATTGGCGCAAGGCCCAAACATGACATTCAGCCCAATTTACAGAAATTCTTTCTAAAACATATAAGTATCAAATGGTTTCAACAAAGTATGCAACTTTACAGTTGCTACGGGACAGACCAAGTCACAAATCCTTAACAGTGCACGCCCACACGCCCGTCACCTAGCATGTGCGTCACTTCAAAATAGTAGAATGATACGAAATTCGGGGTTTTATACCCTCAGGACTAGATTTACAATTGTTACTTACCTCAAACCGGTCAAATCTCTAACCCGTAATGATCTTGCCTCTGGACTCGGCCTCCAAATGCTTCGAATCTATTCACAATCAGTACAATACCATCAATACGCGCTAATAGAATGAATTCCACAAGAAAAACTACAAAATTAGACCAAACCCCGAAATTGGCTCAAACTCGGCCCCCAGGCCCACGTCTCGAAATCCAAAAAAATTCACAAAACTAGGAAGCTCATTCACTCACGAGTATAACCATACCAAATTCATCAAAATCCGACATCATTTGGTCCTTCAAATCCTTAAATTACTCTCCAAATATTCCAAGCCCTAATCCCTCATTTTCACAAATTACCATGATTAAAATAATGAGAAATCACCATATATACAAGTATTAGGGCTCAAGTAACTTACCTCAACGAAATATCCTAAATTCCCTCTTCAAAACTCTCCCCAAAGCTCCAAAAATCGGGTTGAAATTGTGAAGAATGACCAAAATTCGCGAAGGGTTCGATTTATGGTTTCTTCCCAGATTTTTCGCACCTGCGGCCATTTTCTCGCACCCGCGCGACCTCACCTGCTGTCCAAGAAGCCCCACCTGCGCAAATCACTTAATCACCCAGATTATGCACCTGCGAACCCATTCCTCGCACCTGCGGACTCGTATCTGCGGTCCCAGGTGCGCATCTTCGAAACCAGTCCAAACTTCTCATCTCCGCATCTGCGCTCAAGGCCTCGCACCTGCGGGCTCGCAGATGCGGCCAATTCTTCGCACCTGCGTTCCCAGCCTTGGCCTAGTGTCTCTCACACCTGCGCACTCCCCACGCGCACCAGCAGCCTCGCACCTGTGACCCTTTCTTCTGCAGGTGCGGAAATAGCAGAAACAGCTGCTCCAGCTGCAATTTCCAACTTCAACAAATCCGTTAACCACCCGAAATCACCTCGAGGCCCTCGGGACCTCAACCAAAAATACCAACAAGTCATATCTCAACATATCAACTTAGTCGAACCTTCGAGTCACTCAAAACAATATCAAATCATCAAATTACCGTCGGATTCAAGCCTAAGAACTTTTAAATTTCCAAATTAGGTAACCAATGCCCAAACCAACCAAACCACGTCCGAATGACCTCAAATTTTGCACACACGTCACAAATGACACTACAAACCTACTCCAACTTCCGGAATTCCATTCCGACCCCGATACCAAAATTTTCCAGTGCCGACTGAAATCGTCAAATTTCCAATTTCGCCAATTCAAGCCTAATTCTACCACAGACCTCTAAATCTTATTCTGGACGCATTCCTAAGTCCAAAATTACCTAACGGAGCTAACGAAACCATCAAAATTCAAATCCGAGATCGTTTACATATAGGTCAATGTCCGGTTGACTTTTTCAACTTAAGTTTTTACTTAAGAGACTAAGTGTCTCGATTAACCCTGAGTTCCTTCCGGACCCGAACTAACTAACCCGATGTAACATAATATAGCTAAATAACACAAAAAGAAGTAGAAATAGGGAAAACAGGGCTATAACTCTCGAAACGACCGGCCGGGTCGTTACACACATATATATAATATACACGTATATACCATCATCTGGTCATGAGTCAATGTAAATGTATAAATGAATGCAATATATAAGAAGTAATAAGATCTCTCAGAATCCCATAAGATCAATATGCCTTCGGTTAATATCACGAAATAATCTTTATCAACTTAAATAATTTTTGAGTCCCATGAATAAACGATATGATAGTAGGACATATGGGGAATCAAGAACATAGGCAACCCTAGTACTTCTAAGAATATAATCATTTGTGAAAGTTGCGTGCTTGCTCATTTTGTTGTATCATATGGATCATACCAAAAGGAAAGAAGAGATAGCCTTAACATACCTTAAGTCGTCAATTCAACTCAACAACAAACTTATGACAACTAGCACGCCAACCCTATAATAAAGAAATACATGTACAACTTAGATGGCACAAGTATATCATGTATCTCAAACGATAACTCGATTCTAAAATAAAACGGGCAACATTTCCCCTGATTTTACTGCTCCCTCAAGCCTACTATAGGTGAGACAACAACACAATACAACCATCAACTCAAAAATAACCTAACTACAATTCGGGACCTTTAATACAACAAAAAACCCAAATATACCATAACACACCCAATCAACAAGTTATCAATTAGCCTGAAATTGCAACGACGAGCGACCAGACCACTACCCTACCACATGTAGAATTTCTCCACGCCCTTTATCCTTCCAAACTCCATAAATCAACAGCACAATAGGCCAACACGAGTGGACTACAAAAATATCCACTAAAAGTGAAATAAATCAAACTCATGACTTCTGATCATCGTCCCGTGAGTTCTAACTATTAGGAAACAAATTTATCAACCTTACTTGATATTTAAAAGATCAAATACAGAAAGTAGGCATTTTATTAACTATGAAGTACCTCCTAAAACTCAAACTACAAAGAAAAAGAGAGGTTGTATAATGATACTTGCATCGTAAATATCGTTCTAATGTTATCACTTATTGATTTCGTACCCGGGACGTTAATCTTCTTTGAAACCTTTGTAGAGAGCTTAAGGGTAAGTTTATGGTCTTATTTTTTTCATGGTCTGCAGAAAATTTAAGAAAGAGACGACATAAGGGATATATATATATATATCCACTTTTGAAAAGTCAAAGAGGTGCTAGCTTGGCACCCTAGCATTGGCCCTTCTTCCGACGCTTATATCTTTTTATCCGAATGTCGTATGAACGAATGGTTAAGAGAGTTGGAAACTAAATTCCAAGAACTTAAATTTGGTATATAATATGTCCCAAAAAGACCTCATATAGTACACAAAATGTATTGCTCAAAAAGCTTCATTAGAAGGCAAATCCTTAGTCGGATTTTCTGCGATTTTTCCTAAACTTTATATTTTATATCCAAACATCATATATAGTCATATTATGACTTTACACTCATTTTAATCATGATTAACAAGTCTCATATTTATTATACGTCACCTTCAGACGCACATGGTGCAATACTTGTGATGACCTTTGCCAACTTTTGTTCCACAACTCGCTTGACTTTAAAAGGTAATACACAACTATCATATGAATAAAATAACTCATAACATAACTTCCTTATCATGTTAAGCACCCTATTCTCATCCCAAAAGTACATGTTATAAGATTCCCAACTTATCGACATTCGACGAAACTTATTTTCTTCAATTTGTTTAGCTTCTAAGACTTTTAACCCTCTTGGTACTTGTTATCTACTATCTTAAAGATTTATAACCTCCAAAGTAACATGATTAACTTACTTTATATACTTTCAAAGATGATCTCATTTCTGAGCTTACATTAAGTGACTTATAACGTACTTTTACGTACGAAAACATGGGGTGTAATTGATCTCGCCCAAATCATACCTCAGTTTGGGGCTGTGAAGCGGTCGATTGCAATACTGATATCCAACTAGGAATCGGGATCGAATCCACAGGGAGCGTAGATGGGATTAGGTATATATTCGGATTAAGCACGTAAAGTGTCTAAGATGCACTTCCACAACTGTGTTTTGATCCTACTTCTAAATTATGCTACGGTTTGCAAATGTAAAGCTAGAGAATAATATTTTTGGTGTTGTTTTTCAAGTATGTAAAAGATCTAGGGCTGTGACTTCCACCTAGGTGTTTGCCTAACGGGTTGTGGGCTTTAGAGCGGGTTTTGTTGGTTGGGGTGTATTATAGCAATCAACACACAATTACCCACTCAATACCTCTTGGTAATAGAGTGGTTTTGTCTAATTTGGCTTTCTCAAGTCCAAATGGGTAATGTGCAAAACAATTGATAGGTACTCAAGTCGGGTTTTACTATCTCTAAATTCAACCCTTTAATTGGGACTATCAATTTCTTGAGTTCATCCCAATTTCTTGTTAGCCAAGTTTTTCTAGACTAAATCTCTCTTTCTCAAGTAGAGACTAAGTCAAATAGGCTTGAATCAATGTTTGCAACTATTAATTCTACAATTATAGCAAGAACTAGGCTAAATATTACACACCCAGCCATAAACAATCCCTAAATCAAACACCCATTAGGTACCCGTACTAGGGTTGGGTCACAACCTAATCTAGAAATTTAGCTACTCATAGTGGATGATAAAGAAAATAAAGAAGAAAAGATGATTAAACTCATATTTAATGATAAATAGATGAAAATCCAATATAAAATTGACAATCTATGATAAAGTTTCCTAAAACAGTAAAGAAAAACGGCTACCAACTTTCAGATATTCAAAACTTTACCTAATTTCGTGAAAGTAGTCTATTTATACAAAGCTTGAATTTTCGGACACAATTGCCCTTTAGGAGGTTCTGCGGCCGCACAATTCTGTATGGGGTCCGTACTTTGCTGCAGCTCTTGACATGAGTGGTTTCTGCGGCCGCACAATTCTGAACTGGGGCCGCACTTCTTGAGTTCTGCGGACCGCACAATTCTGGGTGCGGCCACACATTTGATTTCTGCGGCCGCACAATTATAGTGCGGTACGCAGATCTTGATTGTCTTGAATTCCCAACTCTCTGAATCTTGACTTCTGCGGCCGCATAATTATTGTGCGGCCTGCACTTTGCATTGCAGTACTTGTCAAATTTTCTTCTTGTTCTGCGGCCGCAGACAGAATTCTGCGGTCCGCACTTTAGCCTTTTTTCTTGATTTTTGTCCTTGTTCAAAATCACTCCTTCTTGAGTTGAATTTCATCACTTTGGCTCATTTTCCAATACTCCTACAAGTAAGCATATTTCATAAGTTTTCGGGAATACCTTTAAGCATTTTTGAACTAAAACGAAAGTCAAAAGGCGCAAATAAATAGTCAAAATCCCCACTTATCAACTCTCCCAAACTTAAGCTTTTGCTTGTCCTCAAGCAAATAAGGTAATTCCAACCTCCATAAGAAAAGAGATATTCCAGCTAAGCTAAGGTGAATCAAACACACATCAATTGGGACAAACAATTACCCACACACTCATGAATCATCAACAGGTTAATTACCCGCTCTAATGTGACACTTGAGCATCAAGAATTGACTTTACTCATCGAGGAAGTTTGCACTTTGATGTAGGTCACTGTGGATCCCAAACTCTTCCTCCTATACTCTCCGTTTGCTCATCTCACTTAAGAATGTAGCACTCAATTCAATGATTTGTGAAAATTTCGCTCATCACTCTCAAAAGAATGTCACAGGTACGGCTCTAAGTACTATATGCTTGCCCTTCATGTAAATCACCACTAATGTAAGCTCACTCACTTGAAATCACGTAGGGAATTTTCGGCATGTAATGAAGGCTTTTGGACTAAGGTAGGAAATGTTGGAATAAAACAGGTTCATCTTTCCTTAGGCACTCCAGTTTCTCTTTTTGGCTCATGCTTTGTCGACTCTTTGTGTCATTTTATTTTTCCTTAGGGGAACTAGAGAGACTTGACATCACTCTTTCTTGGTCATGATATTCATTTTCTCTTTCTTTGTTTTCTCCATGCTTTGCACGTTTGCCTTTCTTTGAATCCCTTCAACTCTTCAATTTATTCACTTTCTTTTTGTGTTTTCTTTTGTTCTTTCTTTTTCTTCATTTTTTTTTGTACCTTGATACCACTTTCAAATCCTTGTCTCTCCCCCAAACTTATGTTTTCACCAATTTGCTTCTCATGAGTATTAAGGAAAGCTTGGGTGCCAAGAGAGGGTCACTAGAAAACGGGTAAAGGCTTGTAACATGGTTATCAAATGAGAAAGGCCTTAGGCTCAAAATGGTTTACTAGGGATAACATCATTGGTGGGCCATGGAAAATTTCAAAACGGGTCAAGGAGAGCCTACAATCACTTCTCAAGCCAAGCAAAACTTAGAATTTCGCCTAGAAACACATTCGGGGCAAGTTCTAGGCCATTCGCACGGGTACTTGGACTTGTAACAAAACATCTCACCTCTCACATAGCTGGATTGTTAAATAGGATAGAGGCGAGGGCCCACAATAACCGTATTCAAGATTGAAAATCGCTAATAGTTCAACTAAACCACTCGATGATTGCCTAAGTCAACACAAGAATCACAAGGTCACTAACTAGAGCCATTTCTTCCCAAGAACTTGTTTTTAACCATAAGCGTGTAGTTAAGTGTGTTGATACCAAGTGAAGCATGCTTGAACCTTTTATTCATTATTACTACTGTGTTTACCTAATCATCAAAAACGGACTCAATCCCTTAAGAAGGTTGTCACGCCATCCATCATTGGGAAGAGCCACCCGGTTCATACAAAAATCACATTTGGAAAGAACCGTGACATTAAGAAAACCAAAGGCTTATTGATCACTTAAACATAAAAAGAAGCTACCAAATCAACAAGAAGTTATTAAAGTAAATAAGAAGCTAAACTACTAAGAAACAAAATAAAGAAGCTATGAAGTAACTACTGAAAGCAAAAATAAATATTCAAGCCGAGAATAGGAAAGAGAATATATACATCAATAGAGAGGGAGGAATATATACATAATGAAAAATAAAATGAAGATAAAAAGAGAGTATTATAGTTATTACAGGCCAATGTCATATCAAATCAAAATGGACCACCCCCTGAATAAGAATAAGCATTGTCCTCAATGCTTAACAGAAATCAAAATAAGGGAGGGAAGAGAGTAAAGAGAGCTCCCTATGTGTTCTCAGTGTGCATGACAACATCACCACCCTAAGGCTCCTCCAACTGGATCTCATCATCCTCTGCTCGGGGAGTAACGGGTTGGTGAACATCTGAAGCACCTCCTCAGCAGTATGGGCAGCAAGGTCTAGCTCGTCACACTGGCCAGCTGGTGCCACTGGTGCTGATAGTGCTACTGGGTCTGCTGGTACTGATGGATTTGTTTCCATCAGTAAGTCAAATGGAAGATCACCAGCTGCTGCTATTTTGGTCACCTCTTTTCTCAACTTGTCCACTAATTTTCTTGAGGCCTGTGATTTCCTTATCTTCTTCGCCTATTTACCCAACTCCTCAATAGCTCCCCCATGTGCCACCAATGTATCCATGATGGTCTTGTGATTGTCCAAGATCTTCTTCAAAGTTTCCTCCACTGAAGGAGGAACCTGTGGTGCTGCTGGGGTAGAAGACTGAACTGCAACAATACTGGATATGTCAGAAAGCTTTGCAGTAGCTGTCTGCATCCAGTTGTTGAGACTCGCCAATGTCTGGAAGACTCGCAGCAAAGTGAGTGGATATGTGGAGGAGGAAGTCATTGATACTAAAGCTGATGGTCTAGAAGATAGAGGTGGTGGCATGTCAACTGTCTCGGTGGAAGGGCCGACTGCTGTGGAAGGCATAGCAGCAAAATCTGCAACTACCACTGATGGCTCATCAGACTGGCCTATGGTAGTAGTCGACTTACCCTTTTTTTTCGGGTTACTTGGGTCCTTCGGAGAGTATCAGGAGAAGGGCTGCTTAGCCCTTACCTTCGTATCAAAGCTCTTGGGATCCACCCCTGCATCCGTGAGATATTCCGTGATAGTGTTGGGATACGGATAGGAGCTTTCACCCTGTCTGACAACAAGAGACATGTTGGCCGACATGATGGCACCCAGATTAATTGGGTACCCGGGCATGATAGATGCAACTAAGACTGCCCGAGGGATTGGAAGGTTGTTTTCATTGCGCCTTGGATCTATGCGACTGCATACAAATGTGTGCCACCATTTTTTTTCAAAGTTAATGGTGTTCCATAGAATAGGAACCCCTGCTGTGATCCATGGTAGTGGTGGTAATGGAGCCTCCAGTATCTCAGCTAGCCAAGGGCGAGCTGCGTCACCAAGTGTGAACTTCTATAAATACTGCACCTGCTCCATATCCTCGAACCCCAAATAAGTGTTTAGGGTGCTCTCATCAAATCATACTTTCAAGTTCCACACCTTAGTCCCCTTCTTGATGTGTGCCACATTGGCGTAGAACTCCCGGACTAAATGCTCCTTTGCATCCAATACACTTTTCCTAAACCATTTCCACCTTTTTATTTCCCAAAATTGTCTTAACACATCCGGGTTGTACCTATCCAGATCCTTCAACATAAACTTCCACTCAAGAGTGAGCGATCTCTGCGGCCACCACTCTCGGAACCTATTGAATGCAGTCAGGCTCACAAACCTATCTTTCCAAACTTCCTTCTTCTTTAACCTCTCTAGGCCTACAACTCTGGTATCACCCCCAGACCGTCATCCGGAATATCATCATCATCATCAACTACGACTGGTGCGGCGGGGTCATGAGTAGATGAGGGCTCCATAGCCTGACTGTTCCCTTCCGATCCCTCCGAATTACTCTCAGAAGAGGATGGCTCGTCTCTTAGTTGGTATCTGTCCTGGGCATCTATGGGTGTGATGGCACAGCAGGCTGCCTTTGCACTGAGTCGCCCTCCGATGCTTCCCTAGACAGGGCATATGAACTTGATTCGGAGGGATCTGGTTGTCTAACTCAGCCTATTGTTGCCTTCTTACCAATCACTTTTTGCACGGAGAGTGGTAGGGTACCCCTGCCTCGGCTTCGGGAGGGTACAGACCTCCCTTTGGAAGTATCACCTCGACCTCTTGATTGAACCATTGTCTGTAATACAAAGCAACATGAGTCAGTTAAAGTGCAGAAACAGGCTGTAAAAAGTTGCAGACAAAACAGTATGCAAATGTGAAAGTGCGGTCTGCATAATTCTGAGTGCGGCCGCAGACTGCCTTTTACAGACAGCACAATTTTGAAGTGCAGCTGTACAATTGAAGTGAGGACCACACAATTGTGAGTGCGGCCACACAATTCCAGGCCCAGTAATACCAGTTCTCTGAAGTTTGGATCCGCGGTCGTATAAAAGTTTTTGCGGCCGCAGATCATTTTCTGCAGACCGCATAATTTTGAGTGCGGTCCGCACATTGAATGCACAAACTTTCCCTAAAACTAAGGATCTACGGACTGCATAATTCGAAATTAGACGGCACTGAATTTAGGTTTTTCAATTTTTTTCACAATTTAGACATGGTATTGGCAAATTAGACATGATACCTGATTTACCCAACCCCCAATGAGTACATATGAAATTACCCACACAATTTTAGGATCACCTTACTATGATATTTAGGCCTAAAAATAACTATACTAATTAAGAACAAAAACTAAGAAAATTTGGAAAAATTAAACACGAATTAAACATACTAGTGATGAAGGATGCATGGGAGAATCTAGGACGATGAAATGAGTGTGATATTTGAAACAATTTTTATGCACTGTGCTTGATTAGGTGCCAAGAGTAGAAAGTGTGTAAAGTTTGGAACAGTGAGAGGATGGCCTATTTATAGGTTGAAAATGTACAGCTGAGTGCGGCGGCATAATTTTGTGCGTTCCGCACTCTGTACGTGGTCCCTTTGAAGATTTGCGGTCCGCACAAAATTGGGTGCGGCCGCAGATATTTATGCGGGCCGCACCATTTCAAGTGCGGCCGCAGATTGGCCATTTCTTTGCAATTGAAAACTTCAGAGAGTTTGCATTTTTGGGTCTCCAGTTGTGCGGTCGTACAAAGAATTGTGTGGCCGCAAACTCCTTTTTGCTTTGGCATGCAAGATTGTGCGGTCCGCACAATAAATGTGCTGTTCGCACTTTTTCAACACTTAGCTATTTTTTCGAGCACAGTTCCTACAAAGCGCACTCATTCCTACAATTCACTTCAAAACCAGTTAGCACAAAATAAAACCTATCTAAAACGAAGAAAAAGAAGAATAAAAAGAAACATGGGTTGCCTCCCAAGAAGCGCCTGATTTAACATCACGGCACGACGCAAATTACCATCAATCACTTGAAATGAATTAATGCCACAACGTGGCCATCATCAACTTTTCCAAGATAATGCTTCACCTGGTGGCCATCGACTCTAAACACTTCATCATTTTTATTCTTAAAGTCTAATGCACCAACGGGTGTCATATTCACAACCTCAAACGAACCACTCCACTTAGACTTCAACTTTCCTGGAAACATCCGTAACCGAGAATTGAACAATAACACAAGATCACCTTATTTGAACTCCTTGTTCCGAATGTATTTGTCATGGAGGTACTTCATCTTCTCCTTATATAAGGAAGAACTTGTATATGCATGTTATCGGAATTCATCAAGCTCATTCAATTGTGCCACCCTTAAGTTGGCAGCGATATCCCACTCAAGATTTAGCTTCTTCAATGCCCACACAACCTTGTTCTCAAGTTCCACCGGAAGGTGACAAGCTTTCCCGAAAACCAACCGGTATTAAGACATCCCAATCGGTGTTTTGTAAGCCTTCCTATAAGCCCATAGAGCATCATCAAGTTTCTTCGACCAATCCATTCAGTTGGCATTCACGATCTTTGACAAAATACTCTTGATCTCCCGGTTGGAGACTTCCACTTGTCCGCTTGCTTGAGGATGATAGGGGGTCGAGACTTTGTGAGTGACATCATACTTGATGAGTAAGGTATCATAATCTTTGTTGCAAAAGTGCGATCCCCCATCACTTATAATGGCCCTTGGAGTGCCAAATCTTGTAAAGATATTCTTTTTCAAAAATGCCACCACACTTCGAGCTTCATTGTTGGGTAGAGCAACAGCCTCAACCCACTTTGACACATAGTCCATAACTACTAAAATGTATTTGTTTCCACAAGAGCTTACGAACGGTCCCATGAAATCAATGCCCCACACATCAAAAATGTCAATTTCCAAGATGGTGGTGAGTGGAATCTCATTTTTCTTAGAAATCCCACCGGCCCTTTGACATCCATCACAACGCTTGACTAGATCACTAGCGTCCTTGTAGAGGGTAGGCCAATAGAATCCACAACTCAACACTTTTGCCGTTGTTCTCTCTCCACCATGGTGACCACCATATGGTGAAGAGTGACAAGCTTCAAGAATTTTCACTTGTTCTTCGTCCAGCACATATCGTCGAATCACACCATCGGTACAAATACAGAAGAGATACGATTCATCCCAATAATAGTCAAGGCAATCCCTTTTGAGCTTCTTCCTTTGGTTTGAATAGAACTCATTCGGTACAATACCGCTCACAAGATAATTTGCTAAGTCGGTGAACCATGGCATCTCGGTCATTGAAATGGACAGAAGTTTCTCGTCACGGAAGGAGTCATTAATCTCAAGGCCGTCATGTGGCCTCCCCTCCTCCTCCAAGAGAGACAAGTGGTTCGCCACTTGGTTTTCGCTGCCTTTGCGGTCTTGGATTTCGAGATCGAACTCTTGCAATAAAAGCACCCACCGCATTAAGCTCGCCTTTGAATCCTTTTAGCTTATTAAGTACCGAAGCGCGGCATGATCGGTGTGGACAATCACCTTTGTACCCATCAAGTACGGGCGAAACTTCTCCATAGTAAATACAATAGCAAGGAGCTCTTTTTCGGTCACCGTGTAATTGACATGGGCATCGTTAATGGTCTTACTAGCATAGTAGACCGGATGGAAGATTTTATTGATAAGTTTCCCCAAAACTACTCCGACCGCCACATCACTTGAGTCACACATGAGCTCAAAAGGCAAGATTGAATCTGGTATGGTGATAATAGGAGTAGTAATCAATTTGAACTTGAGCAACTCGAATGCCTTCATGCAATCCTCTTTGAAATGGAATTTGGCATCCTTCTCCAAAAGCTTACACAAGGGGTTCATCACTTTGGAAAAATCATTGATGAAACGGCGATAGAACCCCACATGACCCAAGAAGCTCCTCACTTACTTCATGGATGTAGGGGTGGGAGTTTAGAAATCACATCTATTTTGGCCTTGTCGACCTCAATACCATTTTTTGAAATTTTGTGGCCAAGGACAATGCCTTCCTCGACCATGAAGTGACACTTCTCCCAATTGAGCACCAAATTTTCCAAGACCTTATCCAAGTTTTTCAAGCAATCATAAAAGGAATTCCCAACCACAGAAAAATCATCCATGAAGACCTCAAGAAAATCCTCCACCATGTCGGTGAAGACAACCATCATACACTGTTGAAAAGTCGCCGATGCATTGCATAACCCAAATGGAATCCGCGAGAATACGAAAGTACCATAGGGACATGTGAAAGTCATTTTCTCTTGGTCCTCCGGAGCAATAAGAATTTGATTCTAGCCGGAATATCCATCAAGTAAACAATAGAAAGCACAGACGGCCAACCTATCAAGCATTTGATCATAGAATGGAAGTGGAAAATGATCTTTCCTTGTGAATTTGTTGATCTTGCGATAGTCCATACACACTCTCCACTTGGTCACCGTTCTTGTAGGAATTAACTCATCTTTTTCATTGGTGACCACAGTCATGCCCCCTTTCCTTGGGACACATTGCACCGAAGAGGTTCACGAGCTATCGAAAATGGGGTATATAACCCCGGCATCCAACCACTTTATAATCTCCTTCTTCACCACCTCTTGCATTGCTTCATTTAGTCTTCTTTGATGTACAACAGAGGGTTTGGCATCCTCTTCCAAAATAATCTTGTGCATGCAAAAGGCGGGGCTTATACCTCGAATATCCGCCAATGTCTATCCGATAGCTTTTTTCCTCTTGTGTAGCACCGCCAAAGTAGAGTCTACCTGCACGTTAGTCAAACAAGGGGAATGAATAACCGGTAAAGTATAACACGGGCCAAGGAATTCATACTTGAGATATGAAGGCAATGACTTTAACTCCAAAGTGGGAGGCTCCTCGATTGAGGGCTTTGTTGGAGGAGTCTTCCAGTTTTCAAGATCTAAGGACAATTTGCGGGGTTAATAAGTGTACGACCCCATTCCTTGTAATGCATTCACACATTCCACATAGCCATCCTTCTCATCGTCATCATGATTAAGCAATACGTCCTCCAAAGTATCATCAAAATTCATCATGGCACTAGCATCATCAACAATCGCCTCGGTCACTAAGTCTACAAACGAACAAACTTCATTGCTATTCGGTTGCTTCATAGATTTGCACACATGAAAAACCACCTTTTCATCACCCACCCGAAAGGTGAGCTCGCCAACTTCCACATCAAAAAGTGCCTTCCATGTAGCAAGGAAAGGTCTACCCAAAATAATAGGCACCTCATAGTCCACTTCATAATCAAGAATCACAAAGTCCGCCGGGAGGATGAACTTATCAACTCGAACCAACACATCATCAATAATATCCAATGGCCTCTTCATAGTATGATCCGCCATTTGTAGCCTCATAGAAGTGGGTCTTGGTTTCCCAATCCCCAACGTTTTAAAAATCGAGTACGGTATCAAGTTGATACTCGCCCCTAGATCACAAAGAACTTTGGCAAAGTCGGCGCTTCCAATGATGCAAGGGATTGTGAAAGCACCGGGATCTTCCAATTTAGGAGACATTGAGTGAACAATTGCACTCACTTGATTTGTCATCTTTATAGTCTCACAATTCATTGACCTCTTCTTTGTCACCAAATCATTCATGAACTTTGCATATCCGGACATTTGCTCCAAAGCCTCAACCAATGGCACATTAATAGGTAAGCTCTTCATCATGTCAATGAACTTTTTGAATTGGTTCTCGCCATTTTGCTTGGCAAGCCTTTGAGGGTATGAAGGAGGAGGCCTTGGCATTGGTGGCTTAACCTTTGGCACTACCTGTTCCGGTATGCCAACAATGTGTTCACTAGATGGGTTCACTTCTTCTTGAGTCTCCTCCACATTTTCATCAATATCAATTCTCACTTCTTCATTTGCTTGTACCACATTGTTTGGAATCTCATCTTCTTGAATGACTTGTTCATTATTCCTAATTCTTCTTTGACTTGAGGTGGTTGCATCCCCACATTTTCCACTCCTTGTAGTCATGGCCATGGCATGTCCTGTATTGTTCCCACCCTTCGGGTTCACCACCGTGTCACTTGGTAGTGCCCCTTTAGGACGAGTGTTCAAAGCTTTCGAGATTTGCCCCAATTGAACTTCCAAATTGAGAATTGAAGTGTTGTGAGAGGCTAGTTGAGTATCGGAGTCGGCGTTCTTCTCCATCATTTGCTTAAACATGTTCTCATTTTGCCCCATCTCATTGTTGGAAGAGCTAGGACCATAGGAAGGATAAGGAAGCGGGTTGCTTGGTTGTTGATACATCGGGGGCCTTTCAAAACCCAACCCCCGATTCCCTTGATTATTGTTCCATCCCCCTTGGTTGTTGCCTCCCCAATATCCTTGACCATTACCACCCCAATTGATTTGGTAGTTTTGATTGTTCCAATTCCCTTGATTGTTTTGACTATTCCAATTACCTTGGTTGTTTTGATTGTTTCAATTCCCTTGATTACCTTGAGATCGCTTTTGTTGTTGATTTGGTCCTTGAGAGTTGTTTCTTTTCCCTTGGAAGTTATTCACATATTGCACTTCCTCCTCTTGTTCATTGTATGATTCATCGTGGTCAAACCCACTATCTTCTTGCACATATTGTTCCGCACAGTTTTGCACTTGTTGACCCTTTTGCCTTCTCTTGTTTACCATCATATTGACACCCTCTATTGCATTTACTTGTTTAGGACCTTGAACTTGTTGAAGTTGATCTTTGGATAATTGATTCATTGTAGTGGTCAACTCGACAATTGCTTTCCCATGATCATGCAATTCTTTATGTAGGTGAATCACATTTGTATCACCTTAAGGAATATTTGCTCTACTTGGCCGTGCCGATGAAGTATCCTCCATTTCATCTAAGATCTCACAAGTTTCGGCATATGGTGTTGTCATGAAATTTCCACCGGTAAGTTGGTTGACCACACATTGATTGGTAGTATTGATCCCCTTATAGAAAGTTTGTTGAATGATAGCCTCAGTCATGTCATTGTTCTGGCACTCTTTCACCATAGTACGGAACCTCTCCCATATCTCGTGCAAAGGTTCATTGGGTTCTTGCTTGAATGATTAGAATCTCGTCTCTAAGTGTAGCCATATTCCCGAGTGGTGGATAAACAGCAACTCGAAGATGAAGGTGATGATGAAACAACTGCTAGGAACTTTAAAGTTGTGGCAAGGGAAGGAGATTTGTCACCTAGGATCTCATCCAGAAATGGAAAGAAAGGTAAGAAGCAAATACATTCTAAGGAAGCACTCCCACCAACCAGAATCTTGCCCAAGAGGGCAGCCTTAACAACTAGATGATGGTTAAGACACTAATATAGAACATAAGGTCTGTTAAGACTCAGCAGGCCTTCCAAAGAGTCATCACTATACAAAAGGAACATGGGTTTTTCATTGTGGCACTTATGGAGCCTTTTCAAATCAGACCTACGGGAGAAGACTGGGTATGGAATTTGCAATATCAAATGCCAATGGGAAGATATGGTTATTTCTACATGCTTTGGTAGAGTGGGAGTTGTTGATTGATACTGAGCAGCAACTAACAATCAAAGTATACCATCAAGAATTGGGTAAGCACATTATGATGACTTTCGTATATGCAAAGTGTTCATCACTTGATAGATTAGAATTGTGGGATAATCTATACCACCTTGCTACTGATATGGAGTTACCTTGGGTGGTCGGGGAAGATTTCAATGTGATTCTCGCTGTAGAGGAGAAGATAGGAGGACTCCCAGTTTATCCCCCGGAGATTGAGGATTTTGCATTCTGTGTTAATTCCTATGGTTTATTTGATACTGGATACAAAGGAAGTCCTTTCACATGGTGGACTAGACAGAATTTTTGTCAATCAACATTTCCAGTCTATTTTTCGAAACATTGAGGTGGAGCATCTTATAAGGACTGGATCAGACCATGCACCATTACTGATGCATTGTAGGGAAGATACTATGCAGTTTATCAAACCATTTAAGTTTCTCAATTTCTGGACTACACATGACTCTTTTAAAGAGGTGGTAAGGCAGAATTGGGTGGCAGATTTTGTCGGAGATCCTTTTCTAATGTTCAAACAGAAATTAAAGAGAGTGAAAACTGCCCTGTCACATTGGAGTAAACTTACATTTGGTGACATCTTCAAGTAACTAGCTAATAGGGAAGCTATTGTCAGGATTAAGGAGATGCTTTTTGAAGAGGATCCAATAATGGAGAACATGATTGTGCTATAACAAGCACAAGCAGAATTGAAGAGGTATCTTAGCATTGAAGAGCAGTATTAGAAACAAAAGGCAGGAATGAAATGGTTTTATGAAGGTGATAGAAATACCACATTATTTCACAACCATATTAATAGCAAGAGACATAAGTTACAGCTTAAAAGAATTCAGAATGTTGATGGTGATTGGCTTGACACACAAGAACATATTGCTAATGCTGCAGTTGAATACTTCCAAAATCAGTTCGCACAAGAAGGTGATTTTACAAATTCTGATTTACTTAACAATGTATCTTCAATGATCAACAATGCTCAAAATCTAGAGCTTTGTAAATTTCCAACCACTAAAGAAGTCAAAAGAGCAGTATTTGCACTAAATGAGGATAGTGCCAGTGGACCTGATGGCGTTACATGCTTGTTCTACCAACACTATTGGGACACTGTGGGAGAAGACATATTCACAATGCTTCAGCAATTCTATGGAGGGGCATCTCTGCCAAAATCAATAATACATACAAACTTGTGTTTCTTCCTAAGACATAACAAGTGCAAACATTTTATGATCTAAGACCTTTAAGTCTTAGTAACTTCATCAACAAGGTTATTTCAAGGGTTTTACATGACAGATTGGAGAATATCCTTCCATCATTAATCTCTCACAACCAGTATGGCTTTGTGAAAGGAAGGAGCATATTTGAAAGTATCTTTTTCACTCAGGGAGATTGTCACTGATATACGGTTAAGAGGAAAACCAGCTAATGTGGTCATCAAGCTTGATATGGAAAAGGCATATGATATGGTTTCCTAGAAATACTTGTTACATGTTCTTAGGAAGCTGGGATTTTCTGAAAAATTTATCAACATGATATGGAACTTATTGGCTAATAACTAGTATTCAGTTCTAATAAATGGTCAAGCTTCAGGGATTTTCAAATCCAGTCGAGGGCTGAAACAAGGTGACCCTTTGTCACCATCACTGTTCATTCTTTCTGCAGAATTTCTATCAAGATCACTGAACAAACTGTTTGAAGATAAGAGATTCATAGGTTTTGGAATGCCAAAGTTGACAGATTCACTAAACAACTTGGCATATGCTGATGATATAATAATCTTTGCTTCTACAGACCCTTACACTCTAAGGAAAGTGATGGAAGTACTCACCATGTATGTACAAACATCAGGTCAGCTTATTAACAAGATCAAGAGCTCTCACTACTTGCATGCTAAGGTGGCAAGGAACTTAGTTAATTCTGTGGGTTCTATAACAGGTTTTGAAAAAGGTAGCTTCCTATTCACTTACCTTGGGTGCCCAATTTTCTACACAAGGAGAAGGAAGGATTACTACAATGATCTCATCAAGAAAGTGAAATCAAAGCTACATTCCTGGAATGGCAAACTACAATCTTTTGGAGGCAAAGCAACTCTCATAACTAGTGTGCTTCAAAATTTACCTACTCACATCCTATCAGTAGTGGACCCTCCTAATAATTTTCTTCAACATTTACACAAGATTTATGCTAGATTCTTTTGAAGTACAAATGAAGAAGGAAGATGTAGGCACTAGTTAAAATGGACGAATTTGTGTCTACCTAAGGAGGAAGGAGGATTAGGGTTCAGGTCTCTTTTTGATGTTCCCAAGTATTATATGCCAAGCTATGGTGGAGGTTTATGACTCTTAAATTATTGTGGTCGAATTTTATGTGGAATAAGTACTGTAAAAAGGAGATACCTATTGTGGTTTACTTTAGAGGAGGATCACATGTGTGGAGAAAGATGTTATAAGCAACAGAAGAAACTGAACATCAAATCCTATGGGAGATGAATACAGGTTCCACCAACATATGGCATAAAATTTGGACTGGTATTGGAGCTCTATATCATGTCCTCCCCCAAGAATTAAATATCAATGAAGATCTACAGGAGGTGGCAAAGTGGAGGCATGGCAATGAATGGCATGAGCAGCTTCTTCATCAACTTTCCCCAGAAGATATAGTTGAGCATATAATAGATGAAGTAAACTTTGATTAGAGTAGTGATAACTGGGATACACCTAATTGGAAAGTTTTTTGTTGGTAGTGCTTGGGATTTACTTAGGCATAGTGCTCCTAATAATCCAGAATACAAAAACCTATGGACTAAAAGCTTACCTTTAAAAATCTCCTTCTTCATATGGAAATTGTGGAAAGGGAAGATTCATACAGATGATCTATGGAGAAGAAATGACTATATGGTTGTCTCAAAGTGTTGGTTTTGCTTACAACCACAAGAGGATTCATTCCAGCATCTATTTCTCAAGAATGCTACTGCAGAAAGAGTGTGGAATCACTTCATTCAGGCAGCAGGTTTAATAATGAACATGGTTCAGGTACATAAACTGATAAGGGTATGATGGAATGAACCATGTTGCTCAAAACTAAAGCCATTGTTTCAGGATGCACCAAAAATTATTACTTGGGAACTTTGGAAGAGGAGAAACACAATGAAGCATGGAGGAACTGTCCCTGCAAACAAGGTGATACATGAGGTTAACAACACTTTGTATTTTCTGGCAAGAATAAGATACCCATGGCTATCAAAGATCCTAGTCTTATGACCAAATATGATAAAATATTTTGAATGCTACAAACCTTATGTAGTGACCAAAAGAGTAAACTAGTAGCTCCCCTATAAAAGGTGGATCAAATGTAACACTGATGGGGCATCTAAAGGAAACCTGGACCTAGCTCCTATGAATTCTGTGTACGAGATAGTTCTGGTGATTTGATGTATACAAAAGAGGTAGAAATAGGAGATACAACCAACATAGTGGCAAAAGCAAAAGGAATTCTTCTACAGGGGCTCACATACTGTGTTGAGAACCAGTTGCATCCCCTTATGATGGAAACTGAATCTTTGGTTATGATGAAGATCATTCATGGGGAATGAGAATGTCCATGGAATATAAGGGCAGAAGTAAAGAGGATAAAGAAGATCAAGATTAGCTACAATGTCCAGTTTCAACATGTGCTTAGGGAGAGCAATGTGCTTGCCGATTACTTAGCTAACTTGGTTTTTTGTTTGCCGGTAATATCACCTTTAACTCATTCCAAAGTCTTCCTACTGCAGGAAAAACACTTCTGAACATGGACAAAGAGCAAATTCCTAACCTTCGAATTAGGACTGCAAAAAGGAAACCACCTGACTGTTGAATAAATTTATTTTACCAATTCATATTCTGATTATTACACACTATGCATATCTTACCTGTATAATGTATAACAATTATCTAGTGGTATTGGCAAAACGATGTTCTCAACCTAGAGTATCAAGCTGCTTTCCAGTGGTGATAACATGGACAAATGACATACTTGTTGGTTTCTTGATGATGTATGGGTTCTCAAATGTCGTAGAGAATCTACATCTGCCGCACTCACTACTACTAGCTGAAATATTATTTACATACATGAACAGTTGTGTAGCTCAGTCCACATACAGCTGGGTGCCCAATGCAGTACAAATAAAAAGATTATCACAAGTATACTACAAGGGGATCAGAGATGGCAAGTTGCACTTAAACCGACTGATTGTGCTGGACTGTTTTGGAGAGTTTGCCTACTACATGGAGATATTCCAATACTCAATGGTATTAGCATTACATAATGCTTAATCTAGGACTAGTGCATCGCCAGATGGGAGGATACTCTTCAATGTGACCAGAAACGATATCCTGTTATTTGATGGGACTGGTGCTTGGTTGTTTTTCTATTCAAAACTACATCACAAATCTGCTTGTCTACTCCTGCTATTATCCCGTTGTACATATATAAAGCATCATATCTGGACTTCTACTTGTCATCCAATACTTTGAGTGGTGTTGTTTGAAAATTCACATCAGCCTCGACCTTTGGACAGCAGAACTTGGCACCTGGTGAGAGCATTTGAGGTACTACATTGAGGTTTTGTACTTGGCTAGTGGATACACGCATCATTCTTTATTAAGAATAGACAAATCCATAAGATGTAACTTGCACTTATCAATTATGTGCTTTAGGCTAGTTTCATTTACATTCTCTTCGACAATTTATAATTTTGGATTCTTTGTTTTCTTTCACATATATTTATATAACACTCTAGGCATGCAGCCTATTGGTCTATTTGCTTAAAAAATGGCTTCAAATATAGTCATGGGATATCTCTGCCAATACCTGTAAACCTGCTATAACAAAAGCAGTTATGAAAATGATGTACATGAATATTTATTTTGAAAGTTCAATAAAACTTGTTCAAATTACTTCATATTTTATATTCTTACGCCAATATAAATATGAGATGTCATCTTCATCAGTTTCTTTTATATAAAAGTCCCTCTTTTATATTTAAGACTATGTGTTTAGTCGCAGTATATTAAAGCATTCATTCTACTTAAGATAAAGTAGAAAAAAGCTCAAAAATTAAAGATCAAAAAGAATACATAAAATATGTTGAAAATTAACATTGATGTTCACAAAAGTTTTCAAGAAATAAATCAAACATCCAAGAAAATCCAAGAAATATCAAAAACAAATATTGTTGAAAAAGAAAACTAGGGAGCATCTTAAGAAGGAGCGGAAGGATCAACTTGGAGACTTGAAGATGAAGGTTGGGAATCAACAGGATCAGCCTTTAAACTGTCATTGCTTAAATAACCCTTGGAACTTTCGTCCACGGATGTAGAGAAACTTTGACAATGCTGAGTAGTTTCAATTCCATCCTTAGCCCTGGCAATTTTAGCTTCGAGATCAAATCCTTCTTGGCTAACCTCAATCAAAGGTTTTAACTTTGCTGGAGTAGGTGCGGAGATCTTCTTGTGCTTGAGTAAATGCTTGGACCAGATCACCTGTGTACACTTCTTTTTGATTTAGAAGTTCTTTCAAACTCCAAATCTCCCCAATGGCCCTTGATTGCTGCTCAGCAAAGGTGGCCTCCATCCTATCTTTTTCCTTCTCATCCTGATTGGCGGAATCTTTCATTACTTCTAACTCAACAGTAGTGATCCTAAGTTGTTGCTCCAAAGTCTCTTTCTCACCATCCAAGACATACTTCTCTAACTGGAGGCTCTCAAATTCCTCTTTCCAATTGTCAACTTCCGTGCTCAGCTCTGCAACGTGCTGCCCAGTCCAAGCCACTCTCCTCATCATCCCCGTACCTGTTAAATTGATCTACAAAAACACAAGGGAAAAGTGTTAAAAACTTAAAGAAATATGAAGCGAAAGAGGTAAGAGAGAAAAAATATACCTTGAGAGCAGAATAAATAACATCATTCATCAGAGTAATAGAGGAATGGGATTCAAGGTTTTCCCTCTCAAGGGGCCCAATTAAAGGTTTCAACCAAACCGCATCTCGGTCGAATTTCTTCAGAAAATCAATTCCCTCGGGGACATCGTTCATAACCTGCTTCTTACGATTCACAGTGGAAGGACCAACTTCATCTCGAAGGACATTAGCTGGAGTAGTTGCAGGAGCAGCAGCGGGATCAACATGGCTCATAGGAAGGGTCGCAAGAGGTGGATCTTCAGAAACGACGCCAAACTTTTCTTCTTCTTCACCCTCAAATACTTGAGCAAAAATCTTCTCAATAAGACTTGAAGGAGGGTTCAAGGAAGGATTAGCATCATCATCCTCTGAGATTTCTAGAGAGACATCTTCAGGCTCATCAACCAGGTTAAAAGGCATGGAGTCTAAAGGTTGGTTCTGAGGAGTATTGGATTCATCATCCAAGGTGACGCGCCTCCTGACTCGAGGCTTCTTCTCTAAGGATCCTTCATCTTCTTCATCTTGATCAGAGGAACGGGATTCTTTATTTTTCCTCTTTGAAGAAAACACATTCAAAATTCGCTCCTGAGCAGTGTTGACATCAAGTCTAACTATAGGAGCGGAAGTAGGACAGACTCTGTGGATTGCAAATCCTGAAATTAAAAAGGATGACAAAATAAGAAGAAAAAAGTAAAATATTTATTGTAAATTAAAGTAGCATACCATGGGTTATAACTTTCCACCCAAACTTTTGGGATAGAAACTTCCAGGATCTTTGCTCCATACGAGCAGCAGCTAACATTCTTTCTATCAAATCATAGAAGTTGGAAAGTTCACCAAACACTTCCATGATTACTGAAGAATAAGAAAATACGAGCAAGAAAGTTAGTATTTTAAAGGAAAAATAGCTTGGTGTAGAAGTAAAGGGAAATACTCACGTGTAATATTCCACTTCTCGTGAAAATGCATGTTCTCTTCTCCTCCCACTAAAGCACGGGTGGGGACAGCCACGAACCGAGCATACTAACGTCGGTCATGATCATCTTCAGGGCTAACCAAGACTTGTTCGCTTTTTACTGCGAGTGTGAAAATACCCTCTCAAAAATATTTTGGGGAATACAGATAGAGGAGATGACGGAAAGACAAAAGGGCAGAAGCTAAACCCGAAAAGTAACAAAGGCAAGCCACTACCCGCCACATTATCGAACCTATTGCCCAAGCAAAATGTTGAAATAACGACAGAACTCTATAATCACTAGGACAATAGAGGTTTGAATCCTTAAGTAAAAGAATAAGTGTAGATGAACGAATAACCCTCACGGTAAGTGGTTATTCGGTCATCGGCACTAGAGGCTATGATTGGGAAGTCAGGTTTCCCATGACATTCTCGGCGTACTAAAGGGAGAAGATTAGAGTTGATAAGAGAAATATAGTGATCAGCAGGTTTAAGTACTGCTACGGAAGAAACTTCTTTCTTCCATGCTTCACAATCATATTTAAAAGAAAATTCCTGAGGAACGATCTCTGAAACTAAAGGTTCAGGCAGTGGTTCATTGTGATTCCTGGGTTTGAAAGAAGATCTAGGGCTAGATGTGGATTTAGCTTTAGAGGAAGAAGAAGGTTTTGAAGGATGTTTCTGAGAAGAGGTCGTGCTCCGGATCGATATGGAACTTGGGGTGGTTAATTAAAGATTACGAGGAAGGAAGGTTCATTAATAGCCACGAGTATGGAAAGAAATTGACATAATACCTGATTGTGCACGATTGACTATTATTATCATAACCGTTACAAATTACCTATGTAACGGGTAATCAATAAAATAAATATTAGTAACGGACGAGAATTAAGTAGGGCAAAACAGTTACATATTGTATCCTTATATAAACCCCTTTACCATATCTTGAATGATCATCGAGAACATCACAAATTATATTGTCAATCACTTATATTTTATCCTCTACTATTTGAAGAATCTTGTTCTATCTTCTTGGGAGGAAGCTGTAATTATCAATAAGATATTTTTCCTTATTCTCTCAATATTTTGTTTCCTTTATTTGCTATTTAACTATACTAGAAAAAATAAAGTAAAGTTGGTTATTAGAAACCCGAATTATTCATTTATTTGCTTTGACCACAAAAATTAATTTTTGGTTAAACACCAAGTACTACCAAAAAGTGTACTAAACATGTCCCATATATCTTTAGCCACTGTACAATGCAAAAAAAATGTGTTCTATATCTTCCCATTGATTTTTACATCTTTGGCATCTGTTGCATAGCATTACTCCTCTTATCCTTAGGTTTTCCTGAGTAATACATGCCCCTGAAACTGCTAACTAACTAAACAAGCAACTTTAGTGGGAAGTTTAATTTAGTCTTCCAAATCAATTTCTATGGCCAGTTCTCAATGATATTGCGCATCTTCACCAATTCTTCATAGCAAACGTTGACTGAAAATTCTCCTCTGTTCCTATCTCCCCAGACTAATCTATCCTCCAACTATTTTTGATTTTGTACATTTTGGATTCTGACCCAAAACTCTATCATGATATCAATTTCCCATTCATGGAAATTCTATTACACCCCATGTTTTTGTACGTAAAAGTACGTTGTAAGTCAATTAATGTAAGCTAGAAATAAAATCATCTTTGAAAGTATAAATTAAGTTAATCATGTTACTTTGGAGGTTACAAATCTTTAAGATCATGGATAACAAGTACCAAAAGGGTTGAAAGGATTAGAAGCTAAACAAATTGAAGAAAATAAGTTTCGTCGAATGTCGACAAGTTGGGAATGTTCTAACATGTACTTTTGGGGTGAGACTAGAGTGCTTAACATGATAAGGAGGTTATGTTATGAGTTATTTTATTCGTATGATAGTCGTGTATTAACTTTTAAAGTCAAGCGAGTTGTGGAATAAAAGTTAGCAAAGGTCATCACAAGTGTTACACCCTGTGTGTCCCAAGGTGACGTATAATAAATATGAGACATGTTAATCATTATTAAAATGAGAGTAAAGTCATAATATGACTATATATGATGTTTGGATATAAAATATGAAGTTTGGGAGAAATCGGATTTTAGTTGCAGAAAAACCGACTAAGGATTTGCCTTCTAATGAAGCTTTTTGAGCAATACATTTCGTGTGCTATATGAGGTCCTTTTGGAAAATATTATATACCAAATTGAAGGTCTTGTAATTTAATTTCCTATGCTCTTAACCGTTCATTCATACAACATCCGGATAAAAAGATATAAATGTCGGAAAAAGGACCAATGCTAGGGTGCCAAACTATCACCTCTTTGACTTTTCAAAAGTGGACATATATATCCCTTATGTCGTCTCTTTTTTCATTTTACCACAGACCACGAACAAAATAAGACCATAAACGTACCCTTAAGCTCTCTACAAG
Organism: Nicotiana tomentosiformis; assembly: GCF_000390325.3. Taxonomy (NCBI): domain Eukaryota; kingdom Viridiplantae; phylum Streptophyta; class Magnoliopsida; order Solanales; family Solanaceae; genus Nicotiana; species Nicotiana tomentosiformis. Next base: position 40,432,222 of record NC_090821.1, on the reverse strand, counting down.
GGTTTCAAAGAAGATTAATATCCCGGATACGAAATCAAGAAGTAATAACATAAGAACGATCCCTACGACGTAAGTATCATTATACCGCCTCTCTTTTTCTTTGTAGTTTGAGTTTGAGAACGTACTTCAAAGTTAAGAAATCACCTACTTTCTGTATTTAAGCTTTTAAATATCAAGGAAGGATGATTAATTCGTTTCCTACTAGTTAGAACTCACGGGACGGTGATCGGAAGCTGTGAGTTTAATTTATTTCACTTTTAGTGGACTGTTTTGTAGTCCACTCGTGTTGGAGTTTTGTGCTGCTGATTTATGGAGTTTGGAAGAATAAAGGGCGTGAAAAAACTCCACATGTGGTAGGGTTGTGGGTTGGTCACTCGTCGTTGCAATTTCAGGCTAATTGATAACTTGTTGATTGGGTGTGTTATGGTATATTTGGGTTTTTTGTTATATTAAAGGTCCTGAGTTGTAGTTAGGTTGTTTTTGAGTTTCTGGTTGTATTGTGTTGTTGTCTCACCTATAGTAGGCTTGAGGGAGCTGTAAAAGCAGGGAAAATACTGCTCGTTTTATTTTAGAATCGAGTTACCGTTTGAGATACGTGGTATACTTGCGCCATCGAAGTTGTACATATATTTCTTTGTTATAGGGTTGGCGCGCTAGTTATCATAAGCTTGTTGTTGAGTTGAATTGATGAATTGAGGTATGTTAAGGCTATCCATTCTTTCCTTTTGGCATGATCTATATGATACAATGAAACGAGCATGCACGCAACTTTCACAAATAATTCTATTATTAGAAGTACTAGGTTTGCCTATATTCTTGATTCCCCATATGTCCTACTATCATATCATCTGTTCATGGGTCTCAAAAAATATATAAGTTGATAAAGATTATTTTGTGATATTAACCGAAGGCATATTGATCTTATGATATTCCGAGAGATCTTATTGACTTACTTCTTATGTATTGCATTCATTTATAGATGTACATTGACCCATGAGCAGATGGTGTTATATACACATATATTATATGTATATGGGGTTTGAGGAAAGGTTATGGAATTATATACGCACCACCACCTTATTAGCTGGTATATGTTGATGATTTCTCCCACAGAGGCCGAGATGATATGATGGGATGCCCTCAAAGGATTGATGATGTTATGTATGCATATACTTATGCATGATGTGACATTTATACGCATATGCATGACATTATAAATTTTTTATGATTCACAGAGCTATTCAGACTTACAGGTTGAGTTCTTTACTCTATGTTTCATTCATGTCTTTTATATACTGCTTTCATACCTTACATACTCGGTACTTTATTTGTATTGATGTCCCTTTTGCCTAGGGATGCTGCATTTCATGCCCGCAGGTCCCGATAGATAGGTTAAGAGTCCTCCTAATAGGCTATCACCTCAGTGGAAGGTGTTGGTGCACTCCACTTGCTCCAGAGTTGTTTATTTGGTCAGTATGATTTGGACATGTATTGATTGGTATGGCGGGGCCGTGTCCCAACCTTTATGACGTTTATGTACTCGTAGAGGCTTGTAGATAGATGTCATATTTATGGATACTTGCATGACTTTGTTGGCCTATGTTTTGAGTATACAAATGATCATGTCGGCCTTGTAAGCATGTATGTCACATGTATAAGTTTCTATATCATGTTGGGTCATCCTATTTTTAGTATTCCCTTATGTTTTATTCCGGTTATCTCATGACGGGCCTTCTGGCCCATTTACCTTTGATGGTGTGATAAGAAAGAAACGTTATGTTGGTACTCGGTTGTGTAAGGCACCCGGTGCTCATCGTGGCCCTCCGATTTGGGTCATGACTAAAGTGGTATCAGAGCATTTCTGTCCTAGGAAGTCTACAAGCTGTGTCTAGTAGAGACTTGTTTATGGGTGTGTTGTGCACCACACATATAAGGAGGCTACAGGGCATTTAGGACTGTCACTCTTTCTTCTTACTCTAGATCGTGTGGTAGAGCTCAGTTGTAAGAATTCAAACTCCTAAATTCTATTTTATTCATAATATAACTATACCTACATCCAGAAAGACAGCTGGTAAGAGATTGGATGTGGCTGTGGAAGAGTTGAGTTAGAGGAACTCGATTTTGCACCATGCTTATGATGAGTAAATATAAGGTCTTCAATATATTATATGTGTACTAAGATGTGTAAGCTTCTTGATAAGGAGTCCTAAGGCATGAATATCTATCCATCCATATGGTTTAAAAAGAAACGAGAGAATCAGAAGGTAAATATAAGTTTCAACAAGTAAAAGAAGCAATGTGAAGAAGGGTACGAGGTACCCAGTTAGTGAAGATTATCAGTTTTTATAATTCAGACAGAGAAATATAAGTATCTATCCACCCATATGGTTTAAAAAAGCAACAAGAGAATCAGAAGGTAAATATAAGTTTCAACAAGTAAAAGAAGCAATGTGAAGAAGGGTATGAGGTACCCAGTTAGTGAAGATTATCAGTTTTTACAATTCAGGAAGAGAAATATAAGTATTTATCCATCCATATGGTTTAAAAAGCAACAAGAGAATCAAAAGGTAAATATAAGTTTCAACAAGTAAAAGAAGCAATGTGAAGAAGGGTACGAGGTACCCAATTAGTGAAGATTATCAGTTTTTACAATTCAGGCAGAGAAATATAAGTATTCTAAGTTACCTTCAAAAGTAATAGAGGTATGTACAGTTGCCCATACCCATCTCAGTTATGCCCTATGGGATCTAACAGATATTGTTTAAGAGAAGAATGGGATATCAGGATCCAGCTGGGGTTAGAGTAACCCAAAATGGTAGATGGATTGTAATCATTAGCTAACATTTCTAAAGAATAGTGCAAACATGGTAATAGTTCTCCTTGTGATATAGCCAGATGGTGCACTTTAGTATAGTAGTCAGATATGAATATTAGAATATTCAAAAATTTCATAAGATAGGCAGTAGAATCCTAGAAGGGATAAATATTTACCTTAGTATGGCACTCGTCCCTAGTCAACAGAGAATGTTAGCCAACCCAAAGAGCCAGTGGATAGAGCAAGGGGAGCTAAAAGAGAAAGAATGTTTTGTTGAAGTTTTTATAATAAAGTGATAGACAGAAATATTAGCAAGAGAATAAGAAGAGAGTAAATGAAGCATTATGAGTAAAATGTGATAAATGGATGATAACGGTAAATCAAAATATGACATAATTATAGAGTCTATAGTCAAGTAAAAGAAAAGACAAGAGGTTACAGGTATTGGGATAATAAAAGAGTATAGGCCAAAGGTCATATTCTCATTTTCGAGAAATGAGTTGGTGACTCCAACGTGATTACCAGAAGGCTAAGTTAGACCCCTTGTAGTAACAGAAATTAGTATGGTCTAGTAAACAAGATAAAACCGAACATGGATTAGGGACCGGAGGATTTGATAATAGTAGACATCGTGACAACTTTAGATATCGCATTCCGGAAATAATAGAATGGACAACAAAAGAATAACCTTTAAAGTTCATTCAGGAAGATGCTTCCCTAAAGCAAGCACCGTGAGTAGAGTTAAGCTTAAGAGACTAAGTGTGCCAGTTACACTAGGTGTCACCCTTGTGCGTAAGGAATTCAGATATCCTTGGTAGAGAAGGGTTACCGTAAGGTGAGTAATGGTCATGAGGTGAAAAGACGCCAAAGATGAAGAGGTAAAACATCTGTAGGTAAATAGTCGTAGCATTAAATTTTAGTACGCCCCTAAAGGGGGAAGATGGTGTGATATGGTATTAAGTCGGAGTTATGTGGTTCAGGTAACTATGGAATAGTAAAGGAAGAATGTGGTAGAAAGGCAAATGGAATGAGATTGTATTTATTCAGGTCCTATAGATATGATACGACTCCAGAACAATATGCAAGCACGACGTCGGGAAGAGGCAGTAAGGGTTCCAGCACCAGATGTTATTGATAAATAAGTGCAAATGAACACTTGATACATAAGGAGCCAGTGCGAGGGATAAGTTAAGACAAAGGACATAATCCAAGAGAGATTACACATAATATAGATATGAGAATGGACCAATAAGTAGTCTATAGTTGATTCAATAAGAGCCTAATTATGGCTAGACAAGAGGTCATAGATAAATCAACAGATCATGCAAGATAAATGTAGTGAACCCCAATATAGTGAATTCAATCTCGCAGATATGATATCGTAATCCTTAGGATATATTCAGATAGGAGTTGGGGTAATTAAAGGTATCGTATAAGTGTTACAGAAATAAAAGAGAGTGCTATGGGAAGACAATCAAAAATTTTAGTTCAGAAGCAACCCTACAAGCACAAGGGCATGGAGGTAAGTAGAAAGGGATAATTATAGGCAAGCAAGAACATCAAAATTTCGTCGGGTATATGATGTAATATGCTCGCAGCTTTACAAGGGTAAGAGGGTCTCCCCTAAGTACTGCAACGAAAGACTAGATGAGGAAATAAGGAAGAAGGCTTTAACTTAAGCATAGTGACCTAAAGAGGAAATGATCTTGTAACAACAGTCTCACTACAACATTGTATGCACTCCATAAAAAAGTGGCACCTATCGTTGCTAATGAACGGGAAGTAAAAATCAAAAGTGTTATTTTAGATCATATGAGTTACAAGAAATTCCAGTATTCATTGGCACTAAGATAATGATAAGAAAAGATAAGTGAGAAGGTGACAAGAATAGGTAAGGCCTCGGGATTAAGCCCATCAAAACAAGAGAGTTGATGGTTTCCGTAAGTTATAGAAAGCTCAGTATAGCTTGAATAAACTTGGAGGAGTCTAATACTAGGTGTATTTAGAAGATATGGAATGCTTCCCTGGTAGTAGAATAAGGGTGTAATTGTGATAGATAAGAAGATGACGCTTAGGCCTTTGATTAAGTAATGATTTAAAGAAAAGGTATTTCATGAATTGCACGGGATTAGAATACCCCTCATAAGATGAATCACGTTGGGATGCTATGAAATACGGTCATTGAAGAATAGTATCTTTCCTAGGTGGATCAGGCAAATTACTTCAAATGTTCCCCGATATGACGTGAGCCCTAGTGACAATGTATTACGTAAGAGGTTTCAAGTTATTAGTTGTAGATTATAGATCAGCATTAAGGTGAATCAACAATGGATAGATAAAAGTTACAAAGTATTAGATGAGATTAGGTCGTCATCCTTAAGATGAATAGTAATGAGGAAGCATTAGGGACTTAGATATATCATACAGGATAAGCAACAAGAGTAACCTAGAGTTGGGTAGCAGACCTCGGTAATAATAAACTGAAGTAAGTGTAATGGTATAGTATGACCTACCTAGATGCAGTAAAGTCATAAGGAAAGATAACTGAGGCTATGAAACAAAATATGTCAATAGTCGTAAGTCTGACAAAGTACCTAGCGAAAAACTTCACTACACCTCTAGATGCCCAGAGGAACAACTTGTCATAATTTTGTATATGTTCACAAAGTGAGGCCTAAAGATTGGCTAACAGCTGGAGGAAAAAGGAGAGAAGAGTCACATAGGTGCACTTACAAGGTCAGAGTCGTACATGCTGCATGACAGAAGGTAGCAACAGTTATGAGATTGGAAGAATTCCGATTACAAGTCGTGGTGTGAGAAAGAGGCCTAAAGAGGGGAGAATGCCTTGGCCTTTGGATTTATTCACAGAATAGTTGCCTAGATGGCAAGGACAATATTATTCATAAAAGTTATAGGTTATGAGACTGATAGGCACATCAATCAACATTCGAGGATGAATGATCCAAAGGGGGGAATGATGTTACTGATAAGTGTGGATTTTGACCACTTATTTAAGACTTTTGACTTTTGTTTTAGTTAAAAAATGAATAAGGTATTCCCGAAAACTGATGAAATATGCTTACTTGCAGGAGTATTGAAAAATGAGCCAAAGTGATGAAATTCAACTCAAGAAGGAGTGATTTTGAACAAGGACAAAAATCAAGCAAAAGGGCTAAAGTGCGGACCGCAGAATTCTGTCTGCGGCCGCAAAACAAGAAGAAAATTTGACAAGTGCTACAATGCAAAGTGCGGACCGCACAATAATTGTGCAGCCACAGAAGTCAAGATTCAGGGAGTTGGAAATTCAAGACAATCAAGATCCGTGGACCACACTATAATTATGCGGCCGCAGAAATCAAATGTGCGGTCACACCCAGAATTGTGCGGTCCGCAGAACTCAAGAAGTACGACCGCAGTTCAGAATTGTGCGGCCGCAGAAATCACTCCTATCAAGAGCTACAGCAAAGTGCGGACAGCACACAAAATTGTGCAGACCGCACACAGAATTGTATGGCCGCAGAACCTCCTAAAGAGCAATTTTGTCCGAAAATTCCAGCTTTGTATAAATAGACTACTTTCACGAAATTAGATCAAGTTTTGAATATATGAAAGTTGGTAGCGGTTTTTCTTAACTGTTTTAGGAAACTTTATCATAGCTTGTCAATTTTATATTGGATTGTCATCTGTTTATCATTAAATATGAGTTTAATCATCTTTTCTTCTTTATTTTCTTCATCACCCACTATGAGTAGCTAAATATCTAGTTAGGGTTGTGACCCAACCCTAGTGTGGGTACCTAATGGGTGTTTGATTTAGGGATTGTTTATAGTTGGGTGTGTAATATTTAGCCTAGTTCTTGCTATAATTGTAGAATTAATGGTTACAAATATTGATTCAAGCCTATTTGACTTAGTCTCTACTTGAGAAAGAGAGACTTAGTCTAGAAAAACTTGGCTAATAAGAAATTGGGATGAACTCAAGAAATTGATAGTCCCGATTAAAGGGTTGAATCTAGAGATAGTAAAACCCGACTTGAGCATCTATCAACTATTTTGTGCATTAACCATTTGGACTTGAGAAAGCTAAATTGGGCAAAACCACTCTATTACTGAGAGGTATTAAGTGGGTAATTATGTGTTGATTGCTATAATACACCCCCCACCAATAAAATCCGCTTTAAAGCTCACAACCCGTTAGGAAAACACCTAGGTGGAAGTCACAGCCCTAGATCTTTTACATACTTGAAAAACAACACCAAAAATATTATTCTCTAGCTTTACATTTGCAAACCGTAGCATAATTTAGAAGTAGAATCAAAACACAATTGTGGAAGTGCATCTTAGACACTTTACGTGCTTAATCCAAATATATACCTAATCCCATCTACGCTCCATGTGGATTTGATCCCGAATATTACAATCAACCGCTTCACAACCACAAACTGAGGTGTGATTTGGGCGAGGTCAATTTGTGGCGTCATTGCCGGGGAGTGTAAAAACGGATTTAGCTATATATTTGGTTTTGTGTGTGAATTATCTTCTTTTCCTTCCGTGTTACTAATCTTTTTGGTGAAATAATTATAGGTAAAACAATGGCTCTCAACAACAATGATCCTCTCAGAAACATGACTTTGGGGGATGTGGACGTGGAAGATGACCAAGTTGAAGAGGTTCCTCCTGAACCTTAAGCAAATAGACGAGGTTGGCTGCCTCAAGACAACGTTCCCGTTCTACCTCCACCAAGGGCGGATCCATACCGGGTGTTGCCGAATGAAGGGTATGCACGTGCCATAGTCCCGCCCTGCATTAGGGAGGGCAACTTTCAAATCATAAATATTATGCTCACATTGCTAGGGCAACGGGGATTCTTCACCGGGGCTCTGAATCAAAATGCGTACAAACACTTGAAAGGATTTGTCGACACTTGCTGGGGGAGTAAACAGACAAACGTCTCCGAAGATGCTTTAAGGTTGAGGCTATTTTCTTTTTTCACTACGGGGGAAAGCCTTGGATTGGTTAGAAAGGTTGCCAAACCATTCCATCCATACATGGGATGAATTGGCGAAGAAATTCATTGCCAACCAGAGAAGCATGAATTTCCACAGGCAGCTCCTTATGCGTGATGATATCATGTAAAACCTGTTTGGGAGAGATCAATGGTACATTGATTTTGATCTGCATTGGAGATCTAGTACCTGAAGCACATGCAATGGGAGCTGTCTCAATTTCAACTAAATCCCTCTGTACTATTGCAAGCTCCATATGGTCATCCCCCATGTTGGACTTCTACTGACAAACAAGTTATAATGCTGACTTATCTGTTTGTTGTGACACCTCTTAAACAACACCAGGACCCTGCTCCCTAGGTAAAGTCTCTGGAAGAGAACCTACAATAGTTGGTAACGTCTGCCCTGTATTTATTTCTGAGTTGTATCCAACCTGTTAAGCTTCATAATTGAAGAGTTGTGTAGCACCTCTAGTGGAATTAGGTGATTACACAAAAGTATGTAAGGGTACTTCCTGGCATGAGTGATTTAGATTTATATTATTAACTTGCTTTTGTATTCCAAAGCTCCTTTGCACCTAGTCTGCCGTATTCTCCTTTGTAGCTGCTCCTTTCAACCCAGTACTAGTAGGAGTGTTTCTCCTAGAACTCCCTTTATATTTATGATTAGGGTTGTGATTTTCCAGAACCCCAATATGTTGGTTCTCCTGATTCTTGCAGCATTCAATTGGTAGATGTTTATTCTCTTGAGCTGTACTAATATCCTTTTCTTTGATGGCAGAATCATCAACCACATATGCTTCAATTTCAGCAATTGGACATTTTTCAGTGGGATAAGCATGTGTTTGTGCATCAGCACTGGCATGCAGGACTTGAGAAGAAGCCAAACCTTATGGCTCCCCTGAGTGATCAAGTACATAGAGTTCAGGTTCATACATCTTACCTTCATCACTTTTAGTAACAACAATTGTGTTATTGGGTAGTGGACCCTTCACACTCTTTGAGGTATTTGGATGAGCATTGTGTGATGTGGGATTGATAATTGAAATCTTTTCTGGCTTAGTGACTTGTTCTTCAGATATTTTAACAATTGACTGTTTGAATTTCTGTTGCTTGCTTCTGTGGTTGATACCTCTAAAATTCTTCTTCTTTTGAGACTGCCATTGATCCTTGGGATTATTATCCTTTGTTGGTTGTTTTGCTATTGAATTGAGGTTTGTTCTACCTTGTTGTTCTGCACTTTGGTCTTTTCCCCCCAATGTTGGTTTTGAATTCTGGTTTTTGTTCTGCCCTTGTATAATCTGCTCCTGTTGGTGTTGTGTGCCATTTCATCCTTCATTCCTTTTGGTTGTTTGGATTTCATTTGTGCTTGATGTTTCTACTACAATCTTCTTTGTTTCTTGGTCTTCTCTTTTTTAATATAGCAATACTACTCTTCATGTCTAATATGCCTGCATTGTAGACATTATGCTGGGAGGTCTTCATACACAACTTTCAGCCACTGTCCATCCCCATTAATATCCTGGTCATCATCAAAGCCAAGCTACACATGATGTGGACTGTCTTGAGTTAAGCATACATACATCTTAACTTTTGCTACACTTTCCTTTATTTTTTGCATTGATTCCATATCAAGATGCAGAACCTTCCAAATAGGAGATAATAAAACTGATAAGATCTCCCTATAGTAGAAATGCCATGGCAGCTCAGGGACTACAATCCAAACAGGGACAATAGGAGTATCCTCATTTGGAATGAAGTTGGGTGTCCAACCTTGTAGTTCCATCCTTTGGCCCTGAATATACATGAACTTTTTTGTCGAGACTGTGGTGTGATCATACTCATTGTCTAGATCAATGTAAACTGTTCTAGCATTAAAATGAGCTATTTTAGCTCCTTATCTGATTTCAGTTTGAACAATGAAACTTCTCCTAGTCTGTTCCATTCTAGGCATTGTATTTAGAAACTTGCATGCAATGGTATATTGGCATCTGTTTGCTAGAGTGAATATGTAATCTTTTCTGGTGAAGATGACAGCTGGTTGGCCCTGCTTGGTAGTTATTCTGGGAGTTGTGAACTCTATTGGGACTATCTCTGCAGCATGCCTTACTCTTAACCTGGTAGTTAAGGACTGTGTGATAGTAGGAGGTGGTGGTGTGGGATAAGAAAGTAGTTTATTTAGTTGGGTGTTGTAATATTTTGTATTTGTTGGGACAACTATTTTAATGTTCTGAAGCTGGGTATTTTGGTTCACAGATGCAGGTGGTTTGGATGTGTTTGGATGTTTTGGCTGGACAAGAGTGGTTGCAGTCATTGGATTAGTGTATGCAGGTGGTAAAGTTGGATTTTGACTGTAATCTTTTGCTAAAGGAGTAATTTCTATAGGAATTGAGTTAGAAGTGTTGGTGTTTTGGTGTTGGCTTGTAGTTGGTTTTGAGTCTGAGTGGGATGAGTTTTATCAAAATTAGTAGAAACTTTAGAAAAGGTCGATGGTGGAGGTATGGGAGTGAGTTGGGGCATTATGTGAACATCTACATTTCTAGTTAACACATTAGCTATTTTAGTAACTATTTGTATCTACTCATGTAAAGTTCTAACATTTGTTTGTGGTCAGATGTTCGTTTGGCAGAGGAGTTGCAGATGCGTTACCTGATGATGGCAAATTTGAAGATGAAAGAATTGGCTGAGGTCGATCAGTAGGAGTTGGTTCAGTGACCTTTTCCTCAGCTAAAGGAATCTACTCACTTGTTCTTTTGCCACTTGAAGAAGCGGGAACAGTCTGGACATTCAGCAGCATAGTAGAAGGGACATCATTTGATCGATTATCAGAATTCCTATGTTGTGATCGAAGTTGGACATGTCGATGACTTTCAGCACCCTGCATTGAATCTTTTCCATCTAATTTGATCACAATTGGAGTGGTAGACCTAGTTGAGACATTTTGTTGAGCATACTTAGTGGAAGGGTTTGAAGGTAAAGTTGTTTTGATTGTTGTGGAAATTGGATCGATGAAGTGTTGATTTTCTTGCTCAGATATATTCTTCAAATATGCAGAAGCTATTTCCCATTGGTTTGGATCTGATTGGATACCTTCTTCATCTTCTCCATCAGCTTTGTGGTTGTGACCGATTTGGGAATGGATGGAACTCTCAATTCCCATAGTCGAGATCTCTAAGGCTTTGTTGGGAGGTAGTGTTTGCAGTGAAGAAGAAACTCCAGTGCCGTGTGTAATTTGAATTGGCCCGGCATTATTTCGGGCATCGTTTGTTGGATCCAAATGATTCGGCGCTACAGTGAACCCTTCACCCATTTGTAAATCTGCTGCATGTCATTTAGAATTTTGCGATGAAACCAACTGGTGGTTGTGCGTAGTGATAATGGGGTTCTTTTGAGATAAATCTGGGGGAATTCCACCCCTAATGGCGTATTGAAGGCCATAAAGGCACTGCAAAAGCTTTGTAGAAAGCAGTCTCTTTTCTAGAGAGAAATATTTTTCTTAGGCTATAAGAAATTATTTGAAGCCTTACCCTAATAGCTCTTGGGAATTTTTTGGTAAATATTCAATTTCCTATTTATTCTTTAGCTCTTCACTGCCCATTCAATCTTTGAGCTTGAAATTTGAAAATTTCTTCAAGGTTTTTTCTTTGGCCATTGAGCTATGCCTTTGGACTTTACTTCTTCCATGTGCATAGTCCCCCCCAGTGTTTGAGCTTTGAAGTATGAAAACTTGAACACTGGATTAACTTCTCTCAACGATCATTTTACTGAAAAAGAAAATACACATGGGACTTAGGGGTAAATTATTTTAGATAATGACTACTTAACCCTTCCTATAAGAATTGTTGTAACCTAAACCGATAATAATTAAGTATTTCGCGTGTCTTTTGGGTCTAATGTCATCATCTGGTTCGGGCTAACTTTTTGCCTGTCATCTAAAATAGTTAGTAAAATTTAAATGAATAGATAAGTAATGAACTTTGAGATACTTGATAGTCAATACTTGCTAAGAAACAGTATTCTTCAAGTGTACCGCATTCCACTTGGAAGGTAATACTTTCCCTTCCGTGGTCTCCAACTCATATGCTCCTTTTCCAGCAATACTCCAAACTCGATATGGTCCTTCCCAATTCGGACTTAAATTTCTTGTATTTCCCGCCTGTTTGACTGACACACCTTCTTAAAGACAAAGTCCGCAATCTTGAAATATTGAAGATTCACCCTTCTATTGTAATATCACTCAATACTTTGCTTTTGCGCTGCCATTCATATCAAAGCTGCTTTCTTTTGTTCTTATATCAATTCCAATCTTTTACGAAGTTCTTCCTCATTGATTAATTTATTTTTATGTTTAAACCTTAGGCTTGGTTCTCCTATTTCCATTATTAGTACCTTAGTACCATAAACAAGTAAAAATGGAGTTTCTCTCGTGTTTATTATTGTCGTTGTTATGTAGGCCCATAATACCGAGGTAGCACTTCAGGCCACCTGCCTTTTGATTGTTCCAAACGTTTCTTTATATTGTTGACAATAATTTTATTTGTCGAATCTGCTTGTTCATTAGCTACGGGATGATACGATGTTGAAGTAATCCATTTAATTTTCCATCATTTGAAAAAGTCAGTGACCTTTGCTCGCACGAATTGTGGCCCATTATCATATATAATTTCCCTTGGAACCCCGAATATTGATATTATATTCCTCCAGATGAAATCGATAACTTCCTTTTCTCGTACCTGTTTGAAGGAGCCTCCCTCCACCCACTTAGAAAAAATTTTAATTAAAATTAATAAAAATCATACATTTCCTTGTGCTTGTGGCAAAGGTTCTACAATGTTCATTCCCCACTTTACAAACGGCCGCGGTGCGATAATCGACAACTCTGCTGATTGATGCATATTATTTGCATACCGTTGGCATTTATCACACCTTTTTATGAAGTTTTTCGCCTCGTCTTCCATCTTTTGCCAGTAATACCCTGCTCTTATTAGCGTTTTTACTAGTGACCTTCCACCAGCGCGATTTTCACAATGTCCTTCATGTATTTCTTGCATCACGTATTCAGTTTGTGAGGATCCAAGACATCGAGCTTAAGGTCTACGAAACATCTTTCTATACAAATTGCCTTCTACTAAACAATATCGAGCTGCTTTTATTGGTAGTAGTTGAGATTGTTTTTTATCCTCAGGTAATATTCCATACTGCAGATAATTCACAAATTTATTTCTCTAATCCCATGTTAAATTATTGAAATTTACCTCATTCTTGGTTTGATCGAGCGCTTAGTGAAATAGGCACTCCACGATTGTGTTTTCCATATTTGATATATCGGCTACTGATATCAAATTCGCTAATGCATCAGCCTTCGGATTCTCCTCTCTTAGTATTTGAATATCTTTCCATACTCGAAGTTGACACAATAATTCCCACACTTTTTCAAATATTGTTGCATTCGTATTTCTCTAACCACGTAATTCCCTTGCATATAATTTACCTCAAATTATAATTCTCTTTTGATTTCAACTTGATTAACCGCCATCTCTTTTGCATGTTCCAAACCTGCAATCACTGCCTCATATTTGGCTTCATTATTTATTATAGGGTAAGATTTTATTGCTTGCCTAATAATTTCTCTTGAAGGTGAAATTGAGACAATACCTAAATCCGTCACTTTTACATTTGTGTATCCATTAGTATATAATGTCCAAGTCCCCTACTTAGATCTGGTAAATATTCGTACCTCATTTTTAGCTTCAGGAAGTAAGCTCGAACTGAGATCTACAATGAAATATGCTAGTACCTGTGACTTTATGGCAGTTCGAGGCTGATAAACAATATCATATTCACTAAGTTCTATTGGCCATTTAGCTAATATTCCTGATAACTCATGTTTATGTAAAATATTCCTTAATGAAAAAGTAGTTACGACAGAAATAGGATGACATTGAAAATAGAGTCGTAACTTTCTTGATGCCATTATTAACGCTAGTGGTAGTTTTTCTAGATGAGAATATCGTGTCTCAGCATCCAACAACGATTTACTAACATCGTAAATTGGAGATTGCGTACCTTTTTCTTCTCGCACCAATACCATGCTTACTGCTACTTTTGATACGGCTAAGTAGATGAGTAATATCTCTCCATCCCTTAGCTTTGACAACAGAAGCGGTTTTGACAGATATGCTTTCAAATCTTTCAAAGCTTGTTGACAGTCATCAGTCCAATCAAATTGATTTTGTTTTTTCAATAACGAAAAGAATTTAAAATACTTCTCTGAGGATCTAGATATGAATCTCCCCAGTGATGCTACTCTCCCTGTTAATCTTTTTACTTCTTTTTTTACTTGTGAGCATATTCGGTATCTCCTCGATCGCTTTAATATGAGCCAGATTTACTTCGATCCCTCTTTTAGAGACAAGAAGACCTAAAACTTTACCTGAGGCCATGCCAAAAGCGCATTTCTCCGGGTTCAACTTCATATTATACTTGTGGAGTATTTCAAGGTTTTATTTAAATGCATGAGATGATCTTCTGCTTGTGCCGATTTTACTTGCATGTCATCGATGTAGACCTCCACGATTTTCCCCAAATATTTTTGGAACATCTTGGTCACCAACCTTTAGTACGTAGATCTAGCATTCTTCAAACCAAATGGAATGACTTTGTAGCAATAAGTCCCCCTTGTTTGTAATAAAAGAAGTTTTTTTCTCGTCTAGGGCATCCGTTTTTGTTATATCCAGAATAAACATCTAAAAAACTTAGAAGTTCATGACCAATGGTAGAATCAATTAGTTGATCAATATGCGGTAAAGGAAATGAATCTTTGGGACATGCTTTATTTAGATATGTATAATCTACACATACTTGCTATTTTTTATTTTTCTTTGGCACTACAATAATATTAGCTAACCAGTCAGGGTACATTACTTTTTGAATTGAACCATTTTTCAAAATTGTTTTACACCGCCTCTTGAATTTCCAGATTTTTAAATCCTCATTGTTTTCATTTCTTTTGCTTCACCGGGGGGGGGGGGAGGGGTGTAATGAATCTTTATTTAACTTATGAGTCATTACCTCCGGTGGGATACTTGTCATATTTGAGCGTGACCAAGCAAAACAATCAGCATTAGTGCGCAAAAATTTAATTAACTTACCTTTCAATTTTGGGCTTAGGTTTGTCCCAACATATACTTTTCTGTTTGGCTAGTGAATGAAAAATACAATAGGTTTGAGTTATTCTGTAGTTGTTTTAATATTCTTATTCTCCTCCGGTTCGTAAATCACATCGGGCCTCGCATCTATATCTGCTTCATTCCTTGCACTTTCAGTTGAGGTAGCAAATAAGTTCTCCTCAGTTGGACACTGTAATTGCTATTTTTCATCTCCGTCTTGGGATGCTCCTTTTACCACAACAACTGTATTGGTTTCTCATGCCGCATGCTGATCTTGCCTGATCTGAAGAATTCCCCATTGTGACGGAAATTTGATAACCTGATGTAACGTTGACGGCACTACATACATGTAATGGATCGACGACTTCCTAAAATTATGTTGTAAGCCATATCTGCATCCACCACTTGGAATTTGGTATCTTTCACGAAAACCTCGGCGAACGTAGATAACATAATTTCCCCCTTTCTTATAACACTTGAATTGTCGAACCCAGACTAAGATCGAGTCTTGGGTATCGCACGATCAGTCGCTTTCATCTCATTGACCACTCTTAATAATATAAATTCACAAAGCTACTTGGATCAATAAAAACTCGCTTGACATTAGTATCATGAACAAGTAAAGACACTACCACCACATCGTTATGAGGGATGAACAAGCCATCTGCATCCTCATCGTCAAATGTTATGTTCTCTCCTTCTAAGACTTATCGAATCCACTTTCCGTGGGTCACTGGGATCTTAGTTGTTCTTTTAGTTTTCTGCCGTGTATGTAACTCTATTAACCTTCTCACCCACGGTTATTACATTCACCATCCTTTTTGGCGACGGGGTCTTTGGTGGTTCTTCCCTGTTTTTGATATAACATTGCTTTTCTTTCTCACTAACTAGATCAATGACTTCTTTTGTTGTGATCCGATCTCATTTTTTGGCCATCGCACCTTATTACCCATACCTCTTAACACAACTACTAACTCGAAAGTACTGACGTTGAAATTATAATATCCTATCTTTGATCAAGAATTTTGATCATTGCTCCTTGTTATATCTCGTTCCTTTCCAAATCGAGAAAAGAAACTTAACTACTTATGTCTTGATCTCTGATCAAACCGTGCCTATTCTGGTTTTGACCTAAGATCTCTTCCTACAGGTCCCATGTAAGATTCATACCTGTTTTTCCGGATCTCCTTTATGAATTTGAGCGTCTAGGTCCAAACCTCTCCTCCACCTTAGGTTGGACACCGTATCTTCTCTATTCTTAACTTTGTGCGTACCTTTTATAAACATCATTCCAAGTTGTTGCAGGAAATTCTTTTAAGCTTTCCTTTAATCTTATCGTGGCTTCTGAAATTCTCTCATTCAAGTTTCTTGCTAAGGCAATTGTTGCCCAATTATCAGGTACACGAGGTACATCATTCTTTCTCGCTGGAATCGATCCACGAATTCTCAAAGCTATTCCATACTCTCTTGCTTTACCTTGAAGATATCTTCCATTCTTTTCTCTACTTTTTGAGCTCCTGAATGTGTATGAATAAATCTGCAAGCTCAGAAAAAGAGTCAATTGAATTTTCAGGTAAGAGAGAATACTATGCTAGTTTCCCTCTCGTGAGGGTTTTACCAAATTTTTTCACCAACACTGTTTCGATTTCCTGCTTGGTTAAATTAATGCCTTTGACTCTTATATTAAATGTAGTAATGTGATCTCGTGTTTTAGTAGTCCTATCATACATGGGAATATTAGGCATCTTGAACTTTTTTGATATTGGTAACAGTGCTGCACTTGGCTTCATTGGTTGTTGTAACGACCCACCCGGTTGTTTTGAGCTCTAGCGCATCGTTCAGAGGTTTGAGGCCTTGAGTAGTTTCACTTCAGGTAATATGACTTACACGTATGGTCGGAATTGAATTACGGTAAGTTCGGAGTTAGTTTGGGAAGAAAATTTTAATTTTGGAAAATTTAAGTTGGAAGAATTGACTAAGGTTTGATTTTTGAGTAAACGACATCAAAATCGGGATTGGAAGGTTCCAACAGGTTCGTATGATGATTTTTGAGTTAATGTCCGAATTGAGTTTTGGATGACCTGAGAGCGTTTCGGCGCATATTGTGGAAGGTTGGCGTTTTGGAAGAATTTTATAAATTTGGGTTGAAGTGAATTTCAATGTTATTGATATCCGTTTGGGATTCCGAGACTGGGAATAGCTCTGTATGGTGATTCTGGTATTGGGAGCGTTCCCAGATGTGAATTTGGAGGTCCGTAGGTCATTTCGGGGTCATTTGGCGAAAGTTAGAAATTTGAAGGTTTTTGAGAAGTTTGACCGGGAGTTGACTTTTTGATATCGGGGTCGAATTTTGATTTTGGAAGTTGGAGTAGGTCCGTAATGTCGAATGTGACTTGTGTGCAAAATTTGAGGTCAATCGGACGTGATTTGATAGGTTTGGGCATCGAATATTGAAGTTTGAAGTTCTAAAGTTCATTAAGCTTGAATTGGGGTGCAATTCATGGATTTACGTGGTTTGAGGTGAGTTGAGGCCTCGAGAAGGTCCGTGTTATGTTATGGGACTCGTTCGTGTGATTGGACGGGGTCCCGGGGGGGCCTCGGGTGTGTTTCGGGGGTGGTTTCGGACCAAATTGGAATGATTTGCTGCTGCTGATTGCTGCTATCTGGTTTCCTTCTTCGCGAACGCGAAGGGATTCATGCTTTCTCGAAGGAGACTTGTGGGGGCTGCTGGATATTCCCATCGCGAACACAGAGCTGAGGTTGTGGAAGCCTACGCGAACGAGGGTAGGCGCACGCGAACGCGAAGAGGAAATGAGTTGGGGGCCTGCCAGGCATTAAGCCTTCGCGAATGCGACTTTAGGCCCACAAACGCAAAGGGTAGGGAGTCACAAGGTTTGCGAACGCATCCATTGGGTTGCAAACACGTAGAGGAAATTTGGAGGCATTGTGTTTAGCCTTCGCGATCGCGATGGCATTCCCACGATCGCGATGAAGGGCGGGCCTGGGCAGATTGATTTTAATGCGGGGTTTGGCTCATCCCCTCTCAGTTTTTACTTGGGTGGGCGATTTTTGGAGCTTTTGAAGAGGAGACTTTCATCATCTATGTCAAGGTAAGTGATTCCAACTTATTGCAAATTCAATACTTGGATTATATATAGATTTTAACATGGAAATTCATGGAAAAATTGTGAAAAATTTGGGGTTTTGGTAGAAAACCTAAAAATTGGTATTGTTAGATTTTGACCACAAATTTGGGCATGGAATTGAGAATAAATCATATATTTGAGTTCGTAATATTATGGGTAATGTTTCTCTTCAAAAAGTTTTGGAATCCGGGCACGTGGGCCCGAGGGTTTCTTTATCGGCTTTTCGAGCGGAGTTGGGAATTTGTCTATATTAATTTGTTATGAGTATTAGGGTATATTGTTATTGGTTTGCACATTGTTTGACTAGTTTTGGAGCGACGGGCATCAATTTGAGGTGTTAGAGGGCTTTGGAGCCGGTTATGGAATTTCAGAGCGAGGTAAGTCTCCTCTCTAACTCTGTGAGGGGGAAATTATCCCTAGATGTTGTATATTGATGTATGCTACTTGTTGTGGGTGGCTACGTATGCGCGAGGTGATGAGAGCCCATACGTAGCTACATTCATGTTATTTTCCGGGTAGGCTTAGGTTCATATCATGCTATAGCTGCACTATTTGAGCAGTCTCTCGCCTACTAAATTCCTTTGTTTTACATTACTACTTGAGACTAGACTTGCTATTGTAGAGATTTCACGAGTTCATGATTAGTCACCAAATAATTTTACTCCTCTTACAACATGTTTCCGTGATATATATGTTTCATTAAAAGGTTTCTGTTAAAGAAATTATAACTCACACGTTTATTCGTGAGTGGGGTCAATGACCCGTCAAAGCTCCTTATTCTAATGGGATCGGGACGATCGCCTCAGTAGGATTATGTACTTCTTATTCTATGGGATTGGGTCGTTCGCCTTGACAGTAATTATGTACCACACTCTATTGGGATCGGGCCGTTCGCCTCGGCAAGATTTATGTACCACACTCTCATGGGAGCGGGTCGTTTAATAGATGCATCTATGGTTGTCAATTGTGGAAGTTTGTTCCAGATTTGATGTATGTTCATGTGTGTCCGTGGAAAGAGGTCGTTATGGATCCTTGAGAGGTTATTTTCCCAAGCATGGTATGATCAGAATAGGTTTGAGGTCCGTTGACGGGTCCGATGAGGATGTGTACTCTACACCAGCCCGTGTATGTTCATTCAGCATAGCATTCCTTATGGAGGAGCGTTCGGGCGTTGGAGGTTATTTTCGTTGTCAGCTATTTCATGGAATACAGATTGTGCCGTGTGGGTTGTGAGACGGCTTGATTAATTGCACATGTGTTGTGGTCCTGTGTAGCTTGCGGTGTTATATTAGTAGGATGGCTCTCGAGATGCAGGTCATTCATCACACCTTAGTCATGCTTGAGTCCAGGATGAGCAGGATGGCTCTCGAGATGCAGGTGATTTGAGGCCTCGAGCAGGTCCGTGTTATGTTATGGGACTCGTTCGTGTGATTGGACGGGGTCCCGGGGGGCCTCGGTGTGTTTCGGGGTGGTTTCAGACCAAATTGGAATGATTTATTGCTGCTGATTGCTGCTATCTGGTTTTCTTCTTCGCGAACGCGAAGGGATTCATGCGTTCACGAAGGAGACTTGTGGGGGCTACTGGATTTTCCTATTGCAAACACGATGGGAGAGATGCTAATATGGAGCTGAGGTTGTGGAAGCCTACGCGAATGCGGGTAGGCGCACATGAATGCGAAAAGGAAATGAGTTGGGGGCCTGCCAGACGTTAAGCCTTTGAGAACGCGGTTTGAGGCCCTCGTACGCAAAGGTTAGGGAGTCACCAGTTTCGCGAACGTGGCCATTGGGTCGCGAACGCATAGAGAAAATGTGGAGGCAGTGTGTTTAGCCTTCGCGATCGCGATAGCATTCCCGCGATAGCGATAAAGGGCGGGCCTGGGCAGATTGGTTTTAATGAGGGGTTTGGCTGATACCCTCTCATTTTTCACTTAGTTGGGTGATTTTTGGATCTTTTGAAGAGGAGACTTTCATCATCTATGCCAAGGTAAGTGATTCCCCCATATTTCAAGTTAAATACTTGGATTATATATAGATTTTAACAAGGAAATTCATGGAAAATTTAGGGTTTTGGTAGAAAACCTAGAAATTGGTATTTTTTGATTTTGACCACGAATTTGGGCATGGAATTGAGAATAAATTATATATTTGAGTTCGTAATGTTATGGGTATTGTTTCTCTTCTAAACGTTTCGGAATCCGGGCACGTGGGCCCGAGGGTTTCTTTGGAAATTTGTCTATATTGATTTGTTATGAGTATTATGGTATATTTGTATTGGTTTGCACATTGTTTGACTAGTTTTGGAGTGACGGGCATCAATTTGAGGTGTTAGAGGACTTTGGAGCCGGTTATGGAATTTCGGAGCGAGGTAAGTTTCCTGTCTAACTCTGTGAGGGGAAAATTATCCCTAGATGTTGTATATTGATGTATGCTACTTGTTGTGGGGGGCTATGTACGCGCGAGGTGACGAGAGCCCGTACGTAGCTATATTCATGTTATTGTCCGGGTAGGCTTAGGTTCACATCATGCTATAGCTGTACTATTTGAGCAGTCGCTATCCCACTAAATTCCTTTGTTTTACATTACTACTTGAGACAAGACTTAATATTGTAGAGACTTCACGAGTTCATGATTAGTCACCGAATAATTTTACTCCTCTTACGACATATTACCGTGATATATATGTTTAACTGAAAGGTTTCTGTTAAATAAATTATAACTCACACGTTTATTTGTGAGTGGGGTCAAGGACCCGTCAAAGTTCCTTATTCTAATGGGATCGGGCCGATCGCCTCGGCAGGATTATGTACTTCTTATTCTAATGGGATTGGGCCGTTCACCTTGGCAGGAATTATGTACCACACTCTAATGGGATCGGGCCGTTTGCCTTTGCAAGATTTATGTACCACACTCTCATGGGAGCGGGCCGTTCACCTCGGCAGTTTAATAGATGTATCTATGGTTCATGTCGTTCGACCCTCGACAGTGCACAGTTTAATATTTATATTAGATGGGGTCGTACGCCTTGGCATTTCTATAAAATATTCTCATGGAATCGTGCGTAATATTTGACAAGAAACCAGTGTATCTGTAAGTCCATCCTGATTTGAAGTATAACTACCCATTTTGGTGAGGTCCTCTATATATATTTATATATATGCTTCGGTTGAGGAGGAAAATTGTTAATTGAGAGTTTGAGCCTGTTGTAAAGAGGAGAATTATACCACGGATTTATACTTGTTTATTTTATTTATTTACTCTGCCTCATATTTGTTCACCTCCTTATTGTACCTGATATTATTGGACCACTAGTGAGTGTCGATGTCGACCCCTCGTCACTACTCCTCCGGGGTTAGGGTAGATACTTATTGGGTACACGTTGATTTATTCATACTACACTTGCTGCACATTTTTTTGTGCAGGTACTTTTATGTATGGTGGTCCTTTGGGCGCGGAGGCGCGGATGATGTGGGGACTTACCGTGAGCTGCATTTCATGTTACGATTTGCAGCCAGCAGAGTCTCCTTCAGAGTATTTATATTCTTCCTGTTCAATTTGTGTTTCGGACAAATGCTGTATTTTATTTTACTTCCTAGTTGATGCTCATGCACTTGTGACACCAGGTCTTGGGGGTACTTATGAGTTGTTCAGTATTGTAGTTGGGAAAATATTATCATTTACTTTGTAAATTTTATTTCTGATTATTTAATCTAAGGAAAATTTCGATTTCAAAATACTAAAAGGATTAATTAAGTGAAACTTTTATTGTTGGCTTGCCTGAAAGTGGTGTTAGGCGCTATCACGACCTTTAATGGATTTGGGGTCATGACAATTGTTGTGAATACTTGTCAATATCTACTCCTTTAATCAGAGGCGGTACTGCTGGTATCTATTTTATCCTCTTGTTTTGTTCCTTAAGATATTTCTGCAAAATTAGAACTAAATTTTATAAATTAGAATTATTTAGCATACCTGACCCTCCAGCTCTAGAATTATTTGGTATTTCTCTACTTCTAGAGTTTTCACGCCCTAAATAAGTGTTTTCCACTGTTGTGTTAACTGGTGGTGGAGCCTAAATAACACTCGGTAACCACTTGCAAAAGCACGCCAAGCTTCACTGATTTGGTGCATAATAGATTGCTTCAAGTTATCTTGTTCATTTGACTGTTCATCATTTTGTTGTCCAGCGTTACGATTAGCGAATCTAACAGGTGAATTTGCTCGTGAACGCGATGGAGTATGTGTGGGAGTGTGGTGTGGAGGAGTCCCTCCTTGTCGTCCATCCTCAACCTGAACAATTTCATTAGTGCCACACATAATTTATTGCTAAAGGCAAGATATATAAATGGAAAGTGAAAAGATTCCTAGATTTTCCGTTAACGGAACCAATTTGTTTAACCAAAAATTAGCTATTGTGGTAAAAGAAAATAAATGAATAATTCGGGTTTCTAATAATCAATTTTACTTCACTTTTCCTAATATAGTTGAATAGAAAATAAAGGAACAAAAATATTGAGAGAATAAGGAAAAGGAAATCTTATTCATAATCATAGCTTTCTTCCAAGAAGAGAGAACAAGATTCTTCAAATAGTATAGAATAAAATATAAGTGATTGATAATATAATTTCGTGAAGTTCTCGATTATCGTTAAAGATATGGTAAAGGGGGTTTATATAATGGTACAATATATAACTATTTATCACGACTCAACACTTAGCATGTCGTGATGGCGCCTAAAATGGTACTAGGCAAGACGACACCTCAAAACATTTCCAACACTTTTAAATGAAAAATGAACTAAAACATGTTTAAAAAATTAAAGCTCTTATAAACTGGATAGAAGATCAAAAATCAATACGAAAGTTCCAAAAACCAGGGTGTTACTGAGTACGTGAGCGTCTATACAACACAAGTATGAAATACTATCTATGAAAAACCGAACCTAAATACAAAAAAATTGAAAGATAGGGAAGGAGAGTCGAGGTCTGCGGACGCCGGCCAGCTATCTCGAAATCTCCGAATGACTAAGCTTCTCAGATAATCAGCATCCACCGTATCTGAAAATACCTGGATCTACACACGAAGTGCAGGGTATAGCGTGAGTACAGCCAACTCAGTAAGTAACAAGACTAAGTATTGGACTGAAAGTAGTGACGAGCTTCACGGTACAGTTCAATTACAAAATTACATTACAGGAAAGTAGGCATGCTTTCAGGTTCGACAGTTAAAGCCAAAATAGTTAAATCATGTCAAGTCCAATTGAAACAGGATATGGCACATCTCAGTAATTACATGACAGTTATATATACCAACTGATGTACAAACAGTAATGAAATCATGTGCATACTCTTAGAGTATAAGTCACCCAGTCCTCCCATTCACTCCAACCTCCCAGTCACTCATTCCTCATAATCACTTTATCCTCACAACCACTCATTCATCCCAGTCGCTCGACACTCGCACTCAGTAGGTACCTACGCTCACTGTGGATGTGCAAAATCCGGAGGGGAGAGTCCACCCCAAGCACTATAATAAGCCAATCATGGCAGGAATCAAATAGACATGCTGCGGCGTGCAGCCCGCTCGCATAAATATCCTCACAATAAGGCCCTCGGCCTCACTCATTCATCAATCTCTCCAGTCTCTCAAGAATCATGATAATCAGCCCAAACAATGATGATATAATGTATCGAGAAAGGACAATAGAGACTGAGATATAATATGCAAGTGAAAAGCTATGACCGAGTACAAAATGGCAATTTAGCGAATAATTCAACATGTAACACGACCTATGTGGGTCGCTGCAATACCAACACGTAGCCTAAGCATGATTTCTAACATGTCTGACATCTCAATTTCTCTAACACATAGTGAAAATACGGGTAACGACAAGACTAAACAACTATACAGTTCAATGGAATCGACCAAGTCACAATTCTTAGGGTGCACGCCCACACGTCCATCACCTAGCACGTGCGTCACCTCAACACCAATCATATAACACGTAATTCAGGGTTTTATACCCTCAGAACCAAATTTAGAAGTGTTACTTACCTCAAACCATGCAAATCCCTACTCCAATAAGCCATTGCCTCGCGAACGGCCTCAGAATGTCTCGAATCTAGCCACAAACAATTCGATACAATCAATACGAGCTAAAGGAATCAATTCCATAAGAAAATACTAAGTTCTTAGTCAAAAGTCCAACAATCAACTCAAAAGTCGGCTCTCGGGCCCACGTCTCGGAATCCAATAGAAGTCACAAAATCCGAAAGCCCGTTCAACCACGAGTCTAACTATATCAAATTTACCAAATTCCGAGCCCATATCGTCACTCAAATCCCCAAATTAAACTCTCCAAATCCCTAGCCTCAAACTCCCAAATTCCACCTCAAAAGCACACAAACTAGGTGGGAAATTAAATGGGAAAACATAATTATTGAATAAAAATAACCACAAGTGACTTACCTCAAGAATCCCTTCAAAATCCTTCTAAAACATTGCCCTAATCCGAGTTTGCAAAGTCAAGAAATGATAAAACCCTGAGAAACCAACGTTTATATTCTGCCTGTGCTTTCTTGTACCTGCGACAACTTACCCGCACCAGCGGCTTCCCAGAAGCGAAAACTCTCCCGCTTCTGTGGTAATTCACTAGGGATAGACCTTCGCACCTGCAGAACATTCTCCGCTTATGCGCACACTCAAGTGTGACTTACTTCCACTCTTGCGCTCCCCCCTCACTTCTGCGCTCAACCTCACCGCAACTGCGACCACGCAGGTGCGGTCAAACTTTAACTCCAAACCTTGATCCATTAACCACCCAAACCCCACCTGAGGCCCCCGGGACCTCGACCAAATATACCATCAAGTCCTAAAACACGATACGAACTTAGTCGAGCCTTCAAATCACATAAAACAATGCTAAAACCACATATCACGTATCGATTCAAGCCTAATGAGCTTTTGAACTTCTAACTTCTACATTCGATAGCGAAACCTATCAATTCACGTCCGATTGACCTCAAATTTCACACAAGTCACAAATGACACAACAAACATACTCCAACTCCCGGAACCCCAATACAAGCCCGGTAACCATAAAGTCAACTCGCAGTAAACTTCTAAATTTCCAACTTTTGCCATTTGAAGCCTAATTCTACTACAGACCTCCAAATCACAATACGAACACACTACTAAGTCCAAAATCAACCAACGGAGGTAACAAAACCATCATAACTTCATTATAGAGCCATTTACACACAAGTCAACATTCGATTAACCATTTCAACTTAAGCTTCCAACCTTGAGACTAAGTGTCTCAACTCATTCTGAAACCTCTCCGGACCTGATCCAACTACCCCAGCAAGTCACATAACAACAATTAAGTAGGGAATGAGCTACAAATCTCAAAACGACCGGCCGGGTCTAGAAATGTATCTAGAGTCTTAAATTTGCGTAGATTTGTGCTTCGCATCTCCCGCTCGGCCTCCTAAGTAGCCTCCTTAACTGGCTGACCTCTCCACTGCACCTTCACTGAAGCTATGTCCTTTGACCTCAACTTTCGAACATGCTGACCCAAAATGGCCATCGGGTCCACATCATAAGTCAAATCATCATCCAACTGAACCGTGTTGATACATGAAACGGGTCAACATACTTCCTGAGCATAGATACATAAAACACTGGATGAACACTCGACAAACTAGGTGGCGAGGTAAGCTTGTAAGCCACCTCTCCAATCCTCTAAAGCACCTCAAATGGCCCAATATACCGAGGGCTCAACTTGTCCTTCTTCCCGAACCTTATAACACCCTTCATAGATGAAACCTTGAGCAGTACTTTCTCCCCAACCATGTAAGCAACATCACGAACCTTCCGATCGGCGTAACGCTTCTGTCTAGACTGCGCCGTGTGAAGCCGATCCTGAATCAATTTAACCTTGTCCAAAGCATCCTGAACCAAGTCAGTACCCAATAGCCTAGCCTAACGTAGTTCAAACCAACCCACTGGAGACCGAAACCGCCTCCAACACAAAGCCTCATACAGAGCCATCTGAATGCTCGACTGGTAGCTGTTATTGTAGGAAAACTCTGCGAGCGGAAGAAACTTGTCCCAAGAACCCCCGAAATCTATGACACAAGCGCGTAACATATCCTCCAATATCTGATTAGGGCGCTCGGACTGTCCGTCCGTCTGAGTGTGAAATGTTGTACTCAACTCCACTTGGGTGCCTAACTCTCGCTGTATTGCTCTCCAAAACTGCGTGCCCCATTCTGAAATGATGGACACCAGCACACCATGAAGGCGAACAATCCTGCGGATGTAGATCTCAGCCAACAACTTCGAGGAATAAGTAGTTCCAACTGGAATGAAGTGCGCGGAATTGGTCAACTGATCCACAATCACCCAAATAGCATTAAACTTCCTCGAAGTCTGTGGGAGCCCAACTACAAAATCCATGGTGATACGCTCACATTTCCACTCCGGAATCTCAAGCCTCTGAAGCAATCCCCCCGGTCTTTGATGCTCATCCTTCACCTACTGACAATTTAGGCACCGAGCTACAAACCGCACTATATCCTTCTTCATCCTCCTCCACCAATAGTGTTGCCTCAAGTCGTGGTACATCTTCGTGGTATCCGGATGAATGGAATACCGCAAACTGTGGGCCTCCTCAAGAATCAACTCTCGTAACCCATCTACATTAGGCACACAAATCCGACCCTGCATCCTCAACAACCACTCATCCCTAATAGTAACATCCCTGGCATCTCTGTGCTAAACCATGTCCTTAAGGACAAGCAAATATGGACCATCATACTGGCACTCTCTGATGTGATCATATAAGGAAGACCGAGAAACCACACAAGCTAGAACCCGGCTGGGCTCCGAAATATCTAATCTCACAAATTGGTTGGCCAAGGCCTGAACATCAACTGCAAGCGGTCTCTCACTAATAAGAATGAATGCAAGGCTACCCATACTCACCTCCTTCCTACTCAAGGCATCGACCACCACATTGGCCTTCCCAGGATGATACAAAATGGTAATATCATAGTTCTTTAGCAGCTCCAACCATCTCTGCTACCTCAAGTTTATATTCTTTTGTTTGAACAAGTGCTGGAAACTCCGATGATCCGTAAATACCTCACAAGACACATCGTAGACATAATTTCTTCAAATCTTCAATGCATGAACGATGGCAGCCAACTCCAAATCGTGGACAAGGTAGTTCTTCTCAGGAGACTTCAACTGGCGTAAAGCATAATAAATTACTCAACCCTTATGCATCAAGACACACCCAATACCGATCCGAGAAGCATCACAATACATTATATAAGAGCCAGAAGCTGAAGATAAAACTAGAACTGGAGTTGTGGTCAAGGAACTCTTGAGCTTTTGAAAGCTCTCCTCACACTCATCTGACCACCTGAATGGAGCACCCTTCTGGATTAATTTGGTTAAAGGCGTTGCAATAGACGAGAAATGCTCCATGAAGTGACGCTAATAACCGACCAAGTCAAGAAAGCTCCGAATCTCAGTAGTTGAGGACGGTCTAGGCCAACTCTGAACTGCCTTTATCTTCTTTGGATCCACCTTAATCCCCTCAATGGACACCATGTGCCCCAAGAATGCCACCAAACTAAGCCAAAACTCACACTGGGAGAACTTGGCATAAAGCTTCTCCTCTCTCTGCCGTTGCAACACAATCCTCAAATGCTGGGCATGCTCTTCCTTGCTACTAAAGTATACCAGGATATGATCAATGAATATTATGACAAACGAGTCGATATAAAGCTGAAACACACCGTTCATCAGATGCATGAGTGTTGCTGGGGCGTTGGTCAGCCCAAAATACATCACAAGGAACTCATAATGACCATAACGGGTCCCGAAGGCCGTCTTTGGAATATCTGAGTCCCAAATCTTCAACTGGTGATACCCAAACCTCAAATCAATCTTAGAGAATACCCTCGCTCCTAGAAGCTAGTCAAATAGATCATCGATACGCAGTAAAGGATACTTGTTCTTGATTGTAACTTTGTTCAACTGCCTATAGTCGATGCACATCCACACAGTACCATCATTCTTCTTCACAAACAGAACTGGTGCACCCCAAGGCGACATGCTAGGCCTAATAAATGCCTTATCAAGAAGTTCCAGAAATTGCTCTTTCAATTCCTTCAACTCAGCTGGTGCCATATGATACGGAGGAATAGAATTGGGCTGAGTGCCCGACACCAAGTCAATACCAAAGTCAATATCCCTGTTGGGCGGCATGCCCGACAGGTCTTCACAAAACACATTCGGAAAGTCTCTCACCACCGGAACAGAATCAATAGTAGGTGTATCAGCAACAACATCCCTTACAAAGGCCAAATAAAACAGGCACCTCTTTTCAACCATCCGTTGGGCGTTCAAATCTGAAATCACTCTGCTGGGAACATAATCTAGAGAACCTCTCCACTTGATCCTTGGCAACCCCGGCATCGCCAATGTCACGGTCTTTGCGTGACAATGTAGAATAGCATGACATTGAGACAACCAATCCATAACCAAGATCACGTCGAAATCAACCATACAAAGCAATAAGAGATCAACTCTAGTCTCCAATCCCCCAATAGTCACTACACATGACTGATATACATGGTCCACAACAATGGTATCGCCCACTGGAGTAGATACATGAAGAGATAAAACTAAGGACTCATGGGGCATATCCAGATAATGAGCAAAATACGATGATACATATGAATAAGTGGAACCAAGTTCAAATAAGACATGCACCTCTTCTCAACCATCTATTGGGCCTTCAAATTTGAAATCACTCTGCTGGTAACATAATCTAGAGAACCTCTCCACTCGATCCTTGGCAACCCCGGCATCGCCAATGTTACGATTTTTGCGTGACAATGTAGAGTAGCATGACATTGAGACAACCAATCCATAACTAAGATCACGTCAAAATAAATCATACAAAGCAATAAGAGATCAACTCTAGTCTCCAATCCTCAATTAGTCACTACACATGACCGATATACATGGTCCATAACAATGGTATCGCCCACTGGCCTAGATACATGAAGAGATAAAACCAAGGACTCACGGGGCATATCCAGATAATGAGCAAAATATGATGGTACATATGAATAAGTGGAACCAAGGTCAAATAATAGAGAAGCATCCCTATGGCATACTGAGACAATACTTATGATCACTACATCTGAAGTAATAACATCTGGCCTGGCAGGAATATCATAGAATCGGGCGTGACCGCCACCAGATCGGTGTCCCCCTCTAGGGCAACCTCTAGCTGTCTAGGCCCCACCCTGAGCTAGTTGGGCATGTGGTGAAATAACTGATGTGAAAGTCGCAGCCTGACTCCTCTGCTGCACTAGACCCATGAGAGAGGGGGACACTGTCTCCACATATGTCCAAACTCCCCGCACTCCAATCAACTCCCTGGTGGTGGCGGTGGTGGGGACTGAATCGGGCCCCGAGTGCCAGAGTAACTGCTAGAAGGACCTGGCATGGATGAACCCTGAACCGATGGAGCATGGGATGAACTCTAACCTGGGAGAGCATTGAGAGATGACTAAAGCGGATGGGCGTTGTATGAACTATGGCTAGATTATGCACCACAGTGAACTGGATGAGCTATCTGAGCGGGCCTATAAGGACGACCCCTGCTGTGGCGGAACTGACCCTCAGAAGGAACACCGCTAAAACCACCTGAATCAGGAGGCCTCTTGGCCTCCCTCTCCTCATGCTCCTAACTACGGACCATCTCTAACCGCCGCACAATATCAACCACCTCGTCAAACCGAGCACCCAATACACTCTCCCGAGTCATAACAAAACGCAACTGATAGTGGAGTCCATCAATGAACCTCCTAATCCTCTCCTTCTTAGTGGTAACCAACCAAACTATGTGACGAGCCAACTCTAAAAATATCATATCATACTGGTCACAGACAGGCCATCCTGACGTAGCTGCTCAAACTGCCTGCGCAGCTCCTCCCTACGGGTCTGTGGCACAAACCTCTCCAAGAAGAGGACGAAGAACTCATGCAATGAAAGTGGTGCAACACCGGCTGGCATGATCCTCTCATAGGCCTCCCACCATCTAAAGGCAGCCTCACTAAATTAAAAAGTAGTAAATGATACCCCATTGGTCTCTAGAATACCCTCCGTAAGAAGAATCCACTGGCACCTATCCAAGAAGTTCTGGGCATCCTCTAAGTCAGCCTCACTGAATGATGGAGGCTGGAGTCTCCCAAATATCTCAAGTCTCTTCTGCTCATCATCACTCATAACGGGACCCACCTGGGCCAGAGCAGCTACAATCAGTTGGGATGGTAGTACCCCCGGTGTCTAAAGTCCCTGCATCACCTACTTTGGAGTACGGGCGATGGGAGTCTGGGTACCTCCCCTAGCCTGAGATGTGGCTGGCATCGTCTGAACGGAAACCGCCTAAGCAAGTCCAGTGCACACCATCAAAATCTGGGCCAACGCCTCCTGAAGGCCAGGAATCACAATGGGAACAGTTGGTGCCTGAGCTGGATCCACTAGCTCAACCATATTTGGTACCTGCTCCTGAACCGGAGACACTGGTGGATCTGCAGGCGCTGCTATAGCTGCTGTACGAGCTGCACCTCTGCCCTACCGCGACCTCGCCCTCTCGTAGCCCTACCTGGTGGTACTGGTGGCTGTCCGTCCTGTCCGGTAACACGCATCCTCACCATCTGTTATAGAATAGAATAACAAAAATCCAGTTCCCGAAATCAACAAATCCGCACGACAAGAATACAAGAATGTGAAGTTTCCTAAGGGTCCGATAGCCTCTCAAAGATAAGTATAGACGTCTCCGTACCGATCTGCAAGACTCTACTAAACCTGCTCATGACTTATGAGACCTATGTAACCTAGGCTTTGATAGTAATGTGTCATGACCCAAAAGGTAACCTGTTGTGATGACGCCTAACATGGTACTAGGCATGCCGACACCTCAAAACATTTCCAACACTTCTAAATGAAAAATGAACTAACACAGTTTTAAATAATTAAAGCTCTTATAAACTGGATAGAAGATCAAAACTCAATACGGAAGTTATAAAAATCAGGGTGTCACTAAGTACATGAGCGTCTATACAACACAGGTCTAAAATACCGTCTATGAAAAATCGAAAATAAATACATAAAGCTGAAAGATAGGAAGGAGAGTCAAAGTCTACGGACGCCGGGCAACTACCTCGAAATCTCCGAATGACTAAGCTGCTCAGATAATCAGAACCCACCGTGTCCGGAAACATCTAGATCTGCACAAGAAGTGCAGGGTGTAGCGTGAGTACAACCAACTCAGTAAGTAACAAGACTAACTATTGGACTTAAAGTAGTGACGAGCTTCACGGTACAGTTAAATTATAGAATTACAATACATGAAAGTACGCATGCTTTTAAGTTCAACAGTTAAAGCCAAAATAGTTAAATCATGTCAAGTCCAATTGAAACAGGATATGGCACATCTCAGTAACTACATGATAGTTACATATGCCAACTGATGTACAAATAGTAATAAAATCATGTGCATACTCTTAGAGTATCAGTCACCCAGTCCTCCCATTCACTCGAACGTCACAGTCATTCATTCCTCTCAATCATTTCATCCTCACAGCCACTCATTCCTCCCAGTCGCTCGACACTCACACTCAGTAGGTACATGCGCTCACTGTGGATGTACAGACACCGGAGGGGCGATTCTACCCCAAGCGCTATAATAAGCCAATCATGGAATGAATCAAATAGACATGTTGTGGCGTGTAGCCCACTCCCATAAATATCCTCACTGTAAGTCCCTCGACCTCACTCAATCATCAATCTCTCCAGTCTCTCGAGCTCTCAAGAATCATGATAATTAGACCAAACAATGATGATATAATGTATCAATAAAGGACAACAGGGACTGAAATATAATATGCAAGTAAAAAGCTGTGACTGAGTACAAAATGGCAATTAAGCAAATAATTCAACATGTAACACGACCTATGTGGGTCGCTACAGTACCAACATGTAGCTTAAGCGTGATTTCTAACATGACTGACAGCTCAATCTTTTTAACACATAGTGAAAATACGGGTAACGACAAGCCTAAACAACTATACAGTTCCATGGAATAGACCAAGTCAAAATTCCTAGGGTGCACGCCTACACGCACATCACCTAGCACGTGCGTCACCTCAACACTAATCACATAACACGTAATTTAGGGTTTCATACAGTCAAAACCAAATTTAGAAGTGTTACTTACCTCAAACCATGCAAATCCCTACTCCAATAAGCCCTTGCCTCGCGAATCGGCCTCCAAATGCCTCGAATCTAGCCACAGACAATTCTATACAATCAATACGAGCTAAAGGAATCAATTCCATAAGAAAATACTAAGTTCTTAGTCAAAAGACAAACAGTCAACTCAAAAGTCGGTCCCCCAGTCCACGTCTCAGAATCTAATAAAAGTCACAAAATCCGGAAGCCCATTCATCCACGAGTCTAACCATACTAAATTTACCAGAATCCGACACCAAATCGTCACTCGAATTCCCAAATTAAACTCTCCAAATCCCTAGCCTCAAACTCCCAAATTCCACCTCAACAAACACGCAAACTAGGTGGGAAATTAAATGGGGAACATAATTATTGAATAATCCCTTCGAAATCCCTCTCAAAATTCACCCTAATCCGAGTTTGCAAAGTCAAGAAATGATAAAACCCTCGGAACACAACGTTTATATTATGGCCATGCTTTCTCGCACCCGCGTCAACTTACCCGCACCTGCGGCTTCACAGAAGTGATAACTCTCCCGCTTCTGTGGTAATTCACTGGGGACAAACCTTTGCACCTGCGGAACATTCTCCGCTTCTGTGCACACGCAGGTGCGACTTTCTTCTGCTCCTGCGCTTCCCCATCATTTCTGTGCTCAATCTCACTGCATCTGCGACCATGCAGGTGCAGTCAAACCTTCGCACCTGCGACCACAACACTCCCTCCTTCGGGCCACATCTGCGCTTCCCAGCTCGTACCTGCGATCAAAGTTCAGTAGGTGCGATTGCACCAGAAGACTCCCAGCTTCAGCAACCCTTTAACTCCAAACCTTGATCCGTTAACCACCCGAACTCCACCTGAGGACCCAGGGACCTCAACCAAATATATGAAAAAGTCCTAAAACACGATACAAACTTAGTCGATCCTTCAAATCACATCAAGCAACGCTAAAACCACGAACCGCGCATTGATTCAAGCCTAATGAACTTTTGAACTTCTAACTTGTACATTCGATGCCGAAACCTATCAAATCATGTCCGATTGACCTCAAATTTTGCACACAAGTCAAAAATGACACAACGGACCTACTCCAACTCCCAGAATCCCAATCTAAGCCTGGAACCACAAAGTTCACTCGCGGTCAAACTTCTAAAGTTCCAGCTTTCGCCATTTGAAGACTAATTCCACTATGGACTTCCAAATCATAATCCGGACACACTCCTAAGTCCAAAATCACCCAACAGAGCTAATGGAACCATCAGAAGTCCATTCCGGATCTATTTACACCCAAGTCAACATCCGATCAATCATTTCAACTTAAGCTTCCAACCTTGAGACTAAGTGTCTAAACTCATTCTGAAACCTCTCCGGACCCGAACCAACTGCTCCAGCAAGTCACATAATGTCACGACCAAATTTTTCCTATAGGCCGTGATGGCGCCCAACATCGCCGCTAGGCAAGCCAACGGTGAACTGACCATGTGATTACTCTTTGACTAAGTTTCCAAGTCATTAAATTCCATTTATTAAGAGATTAAGGAGTAGAAAATTTAATAAAATATAATGAAGGCAAGTGAGTGGGAAAATATAGAGACATAAATACTCCAAAATCATAAAGTCTACTAGTATGTGTACCAAGACCTGGTGTCACAAGTGTATGAGCAACTAGTAGAATATACAAAAATATGACTACTGTCTGAAATAATGTAGACAGAAAATAGATACAAAAGAGAGACTCTAGGTGCTTCAGAACGGCTCAGGAAAGAAGCTCACCACTAGGCCTCGGGCTTACGAATGTGCGCGCCGGTATGACTACAAGATGCACCTGCCTCAGATCCTACACGATTAGTGCAGAATTGTAGCGTGAGTACATAAACAACATGTACCCAGTAAGTATCTAGTCTAACCTCGAAGAAGTAGTGACAAGGGGGTCGACTTCGGCACTTACTATGGGCTAACAGTAACATATAGAAATTCTAAATAAGCATGGATTATATAAACAATATTAATAACTCAATAACAAATAGTAACTACATAATTCTTTCACTAATCGTAAATTCTAGGTCAAATTTTGTCATTAATAATTATAACCTCTCAAGCCATAAAATAATATCAAGTATAATTAGGCTCCGAGTATTATTACACACGATTTATGTCGAGGTCGTACGATCTGATCCAGAATAATGTGTACACTGTTGAGGGTCGAGCGGCACGAGAAAAGAGGATACTTTATAAACATCTGATTTAAAAGCTATTACAAGGCTAATACACAAAGAAGCAACATCTCTATTAACGGTCAAGTAACCCACCACGAGTCAAGTAAGTGAAATTCGGTCTCTTACAATTTCTTTAACAAGTTCCAATGTATGGAAAGGAACCATACATGCTTTCTCAATGATTAAAATAACTGGACTTCTATACAAAATTCCAAGGATTGGTAGCACAAGACATGAGCCTCTAAGACTAAATTCACAAAGCTGATATGAAAATAATTACAACATCTATTTGGAATATACATAAACAAAATTCGAATCTAAAACTACCAAGGACATATGGTAGCTCTAACCGGAGAACATGTATATGTTCAACGCCAGCTCTCGTCATCCACATCATCTCAGCTCCAGAATCTGCACGCAAGGTACATAAGTATCGTATGAGTACAACCGACCCCATGAACTCAGCAAGTATCATAACTAACCCCGGCGACGTAATAGAAGCAGGAATTATAAATGATACTCACCAATCACTCGTAAAGTTCATAATTTCCAACAAGTACAGAACAACAATATGAATGAATCATGAAATTATAGATAAGACCACCGTGGTGCACACAATTTCCTTAATGTACCCTGCTCAATCAAGAATCCAGCATATTTGGAAGATATGCAAATAAATGAGGTAAACAGCCAAGGAATATTGCAAGTGAAGAAGAAATGCAATAATCAAAAAACAATCCGTTACGGGACGCAATCCGATTCAAATAGAAATCATTTCACAGTTCTCAGGACCATATCATAATCTCAGTAACCAAACCAAACCAAACCAGTAACCAGCTCTCCCAAAGCTCATATCAACCAGAAACTCGTCGGTTTCTCATAATTCGCGTGTAACCATCAAGAGAGGAACATAAGAGGATGACCCTAGGGGAATTAATCCATATGCACACATTGTACGGACAACTCACATGCTGCACAGAAAACTCACATGCTATAATATCAATGTCTGGATCCGCACAGACAACTTACGTACTGCACAAATAACTCACGTGCTGCACGGACAACTCACGTGATGCACGAACAACTCATATTCCAATAATATCAACCGCACGGACTACTCACGTGCCAATAATATCAACCGCCCGATGTGTTCACATGTACAATATCACAATCTGCCCGACATAGTCACATGCTACCAGTCCAAACCATATCATACAAGAAGCAAAAATACAAGAACACATGTATACGATCAATAAATATCAGATTTCATACTTCTGGACTGGTATAAGTGACATGCTAAAATGTATTCACGTGCAAAGTGTGCTATCATAACTCAAATCAGGTAAATACATCAAGAAATATAAACTATCAGGTTTAATGAGGAAATTAACCTCTATGTAACCTCAAACATGGCTCAAGTAGCTCATAATAGGGGTACAAATATAAGAAACATTACTGCACGAAGCTTAGCAATCACTTCAAGGCATATCATAGCCTAAACACTACCTCGAGCATGAATAAGAGCCACAGTTCATGCACATGGACTCAACCCTGCACATGTGCGCCACCTATAGCACGTAGCTATCACAAAAGAACAAGGCAACTAGTGCCTCAATCAAGTTTAGGTAATATACTTACTTCAAGCAACCCAAACCGATACTCTAGAAGCACCATCCCACATAATTCGACCTTCGAACGGCTCAAAACTAGCCAAAAGCAATTGAAAATCATCAAATAATGCCGTAGACCACAAACCCAAACGATAAAGGCCAAATCTTTAATCAGATACTCAAAGTCAACCAAAAAGTCAACTCAAGCTCGCATCCCGAAATGCAACAAAACTCACCAATTCCGATAACCCATTCGAATATGAGTCCAATCATACTAATTTCACTCAAATCCGACTCCGAATCGATGTTCAAAACTCAATAATTCACTTTAGAAATGTTTAGACAAAAACCTCCAACTGTTTTTAGATTCACCATTTAAATACCAAAATCAAAGATGGAATCATGTAAAATAATCGAAATCGAGTAAAAAATACTTACCCCGATCTATGTGGTAAAAATCTCCTCCAAAATCGCCCAAATTCGAGCTCTATAACTCAAATATGATAAATAAACCAAACCCTCGACATAAATAAGATCTGCCAAGGCAATTTCGCATCTCTGAACCACGGGCCGCTTCTGCGACAACAATCCCACTTCTACGAAGACAACTGAAAATCCGAGCTCTCACACATGCGGACAACGTTTCGCTTCTGCGACATCGCATGTGCGAGGAATATCCACTTCTGCGCGTTCCTGCCCCGACTGCTTCCTCGCTTCTGCGCTCCTGCAGATGCGCCCTCAGCTTCATATTTGCGGATATACCCAACCGCCAACCTCCTTCACAGGTGCGACCCAAAATCCGCTTCTAGGACCACCGCACCAGCGCAAAACCAACCGCAGATGCGCAACACCAGAACTAGGTCTGCCTAAGAACTTGGAAATGATCTGAAATCCATCTAAATCTCACCCGAGCCCCTCAACACCCCGTTCAATTGTATCAACAAGTCCTATAACATAGACAAATCTACTCAAGGCCTTAAATCACACATACTAACATCAAAACCAAGAATTGCACCTCAAATCAAGCTAATGAACTATTTTCAAATTTTCAAATTCCAAATTTACACCGAACACGTCTAAACAACTCGGAATCACCTCAAAATTTGCACACAAGTTCCAAATAAGATAATGAACTTATTCCAATTTCTGGAACAACAATCCAAACATGATAACATTGAAGTCAACTCCCGGTCAAACCTATGAACATTCCAAAGCTTCCAATTTCTAACTTTCGCCAATTAGCGCCAGAAACTTGTAGAAACATCCAATTGCAAATCCGGGAATATGCCCAAGTCCAAAATTACTATCCGAATACAATGGAACCGTCATAACTCTAATCCGATGTCAGATACACGAAGTTTAAACTTTGTCAATTCTTCTAACCTAAAGCTTCCTAGTTAAGAACCATTCTTCCAAATCAATTCCGAATAACTCAAAAACCAAAACCGACTATACACACAAGTCATAATACACCAAATGAAGCTACTCATGACCTCAAACAACCGAACTGGATCTAAATGCTCAAAATGACCAGTCGGGTCGTTACACGAACGCGACCTCTCCTATGCGAAAGTGAAGAACAAACCTCACCTGACACCAAAATTCTCTTCGCGAACGCGACTGCCTTGTCATGATCGCAATAAAGGAAACCAGACATCAGCAAATTAGCAGTCCAAAACAAGGGTAAAAGATCTGCCACCCATCCGAAACTCACTCGAGGCCCTCGAGACCCTGTCCAATCGCAACAACCAATCCTAAAACATAACAAGTACCTACTCGAGGCCTCAAATCACACAAAACCACATCGAAATTACGAATCACATATCAATCCAAGCGTAAGGAACTAATCCAAATTTTAAAATTCAAAACTTATGTCGAACATGCCTAAACACCTCAGAATGACCTCAAATTTTGCATGCAAGTACCAAATGACACAATGGACCTATCCTAACTCTCGAAACTAAAATCTGAACCCGATATCAATAAAGTCAACTCTTGATCATTACTATCAACCTTCCAAAACTTGATCTTTCCAACTTTCGCCAAATAGAACCAAATCAACCTAGGGACATTCAAATCCAAATCCGAACATACTCCTAAGTCCAAAATCACCATACGTACCTATTGAAACTATCAAAATACCATTCCGAGATCGTTTATATAAAAGTCAAACTCCGGTAAACTCTTACAACTTAAGCCTTCAACCAAGGGACTAAGTATCCCACTTCAATCTAAAACTCCCTTGAAACTAAACCAACCACCGTGTCAAGTCACATAATCACAAATACACATACGAAAAGTTTTAAAAGGGAAAAAGAAACTTAAATTCACAAAACAAGCTGATCGTTACATATATGCTCGTCACCTTGCATACACGTCACTACTAAGTCACTTAACACATAGTACATAAGTTTAATTTAGATAAATGTTTTTCTTAACAAGGTTAGACAAGAGATTTACCTTCTTCCGAAACAACCTCAACTCTTAAATATTGTTTTTCCCTTGCAATTCTCTTCCAAACAACCAAAACCTAGGCAAATTTTGTCTAAGGAAGTCAAATAACACCAACGAAAACATCCTCAATTACAAAAGATTTGGTCTTTGAAGTCAACTCCGACCCACATGGTTGATTCAAAATCGAGATTGAATCCTGTTTATCCATTTCTTTTTCAAGTCCACATATGTAAT
Source organism: Nicotiana tomentosiformis (assembly GCF_000390325.3). NCBI lineage: Eukaryota > Viridiplantae > Streptophyta > Magnoliopsida > Solanales > Solanaceae > Nicotiana > Nicotiana tomentosiformis. The sequence goes on along the minus strand of NC_090821.1, from coordinate 40,393,257 downwards.
TGGTTTTAAGATCCAACCTCAAATCGAGGTCTAAATTCACAAAATTTACTCTCTTAAGTTTTAAATTAAAACCCCTATTTAACACTTTAAAATTCTTGATTTATGGGTGCAAATCTATGAGGATTCATTATTATATTAATCAAATCTAATATCAAGAGGCAATGCCAATATAGTGACAAAGTCACTATCACAAGAAGGACAAAATCCCAATAAGAATGCAATAATATTCATGTAATTCGTATATTTATGTGGACGAGCTAATGAGTTTTACAGTTACTTTACTCAATACCAACTCTAATATTTCTTTAACTCAATTACAAATTTTCACCTTCAATGGTAGACGAATAATCAAAATATCCCAAAATATACCTTCTAAATTAGTCATAGTAAGTAAGGTACTAAAGTAGGAACAACTAATATAACAACTTAAAGTAAAGAAAATATTTACCAAGGTTCAAGCTATTCAAAGTACTCCAACAAAATAAAGAGAAGGAAAAATTTATATTTATTTGCAAACCTTGGAGCTTTGGTGTTCCTAAAGCTCAAACCACCTCCAGTGATGTAAAAGTTCTCTAAGCTAAGAATCGAGCAATTTTTCTTAACTTGAACAAATGTCTCTTGTACCTTGAACATGTAATCAACCACTCACTTAAGGTCTGGATTTTAAAGATATATAAACTAAATCATGATGAATATAAACACAATTGGGGTCTAAATCGGTCTCCACAATTCACAATTCTCAAGGAATACATCTGGGCAGCAACTCTGCCCTGCATTACAGTAGATTTTTTATGCAGTAAATAATAGACCTAGACATTTTGGTCTTCCTAAATATTGTAGATATATCTCTTATATTTCTACAGCCTTTTGAATCATCATATTTCAAGTTTTAGAGAAAAAGTTTTACCCCACATACTAATTGCCGTCTGGTTAAAAAACGAGATTAACTTTAAGATTTCAGTAACTTAAATTTTTCATGTAAAAGTTATACTAACCCACATATAGATAGATTAAGAAGCTTGCCACAAGTTTGAGAGTTTCTCCACAAAATCCAAAATTTAGGTGTGACGACCTGATATGTCATTTTGAGTACTATCCATAATATTTGTGTTCTAAATCCTATCATATCTTTATTTGATGTGTATTGATTTGCGAGCGTGGTCTGTGTTGCTTTTCGGAAAGCTTTTATCTTAGATTATGAAGAAAATAAAATTTTTGACTTAAAAAGAGGCTCGAGTTGATCACAGTCAGTATTTTTGGTAAACGACCTCGGATCGGTATTTTGACGATTCCAGTAGGTTTGTTTGATATTTTTTGCACTAGTACGCACGTTTGGTTGGGGTCCGGAGTGACCCGAGCGCATTGCGATGCACTGTGTGAAAGATAAGTTTTAAAGTTGAAATCTTGAGTTTTGATTATCATTTTTTGTTATTTGATGTTATTTTGACGATTTGAGGTAGCGAGCAAATTTGTAGGATGTTATAACACTCTTGTGCATGTTCGGTTTGGAGCGGGACTCGGGTGAGTTTTGAATGTGTTACATATGGGTTTGGAACTGCTGGTGCTCAGTAGTTGCTGATGCAAGCCTGCTAATCTCATATTTGCGAGGCCAGGCTTGCATTTGCGAGCCTTGCTTTTGAAACCAAATGAAACCAAATGATCGCATTTGCTAAAATGGGCTGGGGCCAGTACTTCACTTTTGCGAAGTATACTTCACTTTTGCGAAGTATACTTCGCTTTTGCAATGAATAGTTTGATTTTGTGAACTGAGCTGAGACCGCATTCGCAATCTTAGAGTTGCATTTGTGACACAGTTCCTGGGGAATCACCTTCGCATTTGCAAAAGTTTTGTGCACATTTGCGATGGAGGAAACTTTGCATTTGCGACTTCAGTAGGCCTGATGCATTGATCGCATTTGCAATCAGTGTGCCACATTTGTGGACATCACAATTGTGAATAAGAGTTCGCAATTGCAACATCTGTAGCTGGGTAAAAGATGAGATAGACGGGACTTAGCTCATTTTACACCATATTTCAAACCTAAACACTCTAGAGGCAATTTTTGAAGAGGATGACCAAATTCATTGGTAAGCAACTTCAACTAGTTTTCAATCAATTTCGATTGCTTTTCTATGAATTTTAATATCAAATCTATGAATTTCATGCTAGAAACGAGGGATTTTGAGAGAATTTAGGAAATTTGTGAAATTGAGATTTATACCTCGAATTGAGGTTGGATTTCGAAACAAATCACGTATCCGGGCTCGGGATGAATGGGTAATCAAAATTTGGTTCGAATCTCGAATTTTGACCAAGCGAGCACCGGGTTAACTTTTGTTGACTTTTTCAAAAATGATCAAAATTAAACTTTTTTCATTTGTGAGTAGTTCCTAAAGCTTATTTTGAATTGTTTGTTGAATAAGTGGCTATATTCGGTTGGTTTGGAGGCTTGTTCGAAAGGCAAACCCGTGATTGCTTGTTGAATTAGTTGCGGAGTGAGGTAAGTGTCGTGGTAAACTTGGACTTGATGGAATTTGGACTCGTTGGTCTATTTGCTTCGTGAATTATGTATCGAGATGACACATATGCAAGGTGACGAGTATATTTGCATTGTCATGGGTTAAAAAATGCCGGTGAAAATTGTCTTATTATATCACGTTGTTTCATTTACTATGCCTTCCATGTCTTAGTTTTATTGTTACTCTTTAATTTTTTGCTTCCCTGTTTATTGCTTGTTTCGAAGTTGTAGTGATATTGAAAGTTGAAATTTCTTATTCTAGCACCACGGTTGAAGCTGAAATTTGCTTCCCACCTTGCTTGATACTTTGGGTTATTATTGTTGCTTGGTGAGGAAGAGTGAAAATCACGAAGTGTGTTTTCGTGCCTTATTTGTATATTGTTATCATTGATTGAGTAAATGTGAGGATTAAAGCACGAAGGGTGATGCCAGGCACTTAATTGCTTTATTATTATTATTATCATGGCGAGGATGAGAGTAAAAGCACGAAGGATGATGTCGTGCATATATTATATATATATATATATATATATATATATATATATATATATATATATATGTGGTGAGGATGAGAGTAAAAGTATGAATGGTGATGCTCTGCAATTGCATTTATATTATATGGTGAGGATGAGAGTAAAAGAAAGAAGGGTGATGCGGTACAATTTGATGATTTTATTGCTTTTACTTGATACTTGAATTGTGAGTTTAACTTGATGGTTTCGTTGCTTATTTCGGAAAGAGACATACTTGGTGATTTTGTACTTTTTGTTCCGAATGTTACCCCTTTTATATGCCCTAACCTTGTTATTTCTTTTAATGCTTTACTTGCTATTTCCGTTGCTTTATATATATATATATATATATATATATATATATATATATATATATATAATATTTTTAGTAGGTGTCTTGTCTTAGCATCGTCACTACCTCGCCGGGGTTAGGGTCGACACTTACTGAGTGCATTGGGTCGGTTGTACTCATACTACACATCTGCACTTCTTGTGCATAATTTGACGTTGTTATCAGTGGAGTTCCGAGTGGCACTTAGCGGATACCAATCAGTGATTCGAGGTAGAGCTGCATCATGTTCGCATGCCATAGATTCACTTTTCTATATCTATTGTACTGTTTCCATTTCATTTCGGACAGTATTGTATTTCCTTTGAAACCTTGTATTTAGCTAGATCTAAACTCTTATGTACTTGTGACACCAGATCTTTGGGTGGTTTATGTTATGCTATTGACCAGTTATCAGGCATTTATTGCTTTTCTTTATTTTGTATTATCTGATGTGTTGGACTTGCCTGGCATTTGGTGTTAGGCACCATCATGGCCCGTGGTTGAAATTTCGGGCCGTGACAACTTAGTATCATAACACTAGGTTTCCTATGACTCATGAGTCAAGAGCAAGCTTAGTAGAGTCTGGAGGATCGGTACGGAGACGTCTGCACTTATCTTCTAGAGGCTATAAGGCTTTAGTAAAATGTCACTTCTTTCTTACTCTGTCGTGCGACTTTATTCTATCATTGAAGTTGAATCATTCTATTCTTGTTATCTCACAGATGGTGAGGACAGGCAAAGTATCCACAGTAGATCAGGAGTCGGAGCCCCATGTTGCTGCCACTACTAGGGGTCGAGGTCGGGGAAGAGGCAGAGGCGAAGGCAGAGGCAGAGCTCAACCTAGAGCCCGTGCAGCAACACCTATTGTGAGCCTCAGATAGAGCAAGATGAGGAGATCCCCTGTTCAGATCACACCAGTTGGACTAGCTAAGGTCCCAGAGTGGTTCATTGCCACCCTAGTACTTTAGGATGCTCTAGTCCGATTGGTGGGCTTTATGGAGAGTGTGTCCTAGGTCGGTTTGCTCTTGATGGCACCAGCCGTCCCTCATGCTGGGGAGGAGCCTAGACTCCCGTACTCGCTCTCCAGAGAAGATGGCTCACGGATATCAGATTTCGGCAGTTCAACCCGTTAATTATAATAATCCAGGGAGGGACCCGCAATGTCGTTTGAGGGATTGAAGAGGTTGGACAAGTTCACCAAGCTACTTTCTATTAGCTTTAGCGGTACACCTTCTGAGGACCCTCGGGATTTCTTAGACCATTGCCACGAGGTACTGCGCAACATGGGTATAGTGGAGTCCATCGGAGTTGACTTCGTAGTGTTTCAAATGCATGGCTCCGCCAAGAGCTGGTGGCAGGAGTATGTTTGGGGCAGACTAGCAGGCTTACCTCCACTCACTTAGGATCAGCTCTCTCAGCTATTCTTGGAGAATTTCATCCCTTTTACTCTGAGAGAGGATTATTGCCGCCTGTTTGAGCGCCTTCAACAGGGTAGTATGACTATTACCAGTACGAGACCTAATTCATGGATTTATCTTGCCATGCAATTGTCTTGATCCCTACTCAGAGGGAGAGGGTGAAAAGATTTATAGATGTCCTTACTTATGGTATCAGGATAAAGATGGACATAGAGACTGAGGATAGTATTACCTTTACCCGAGTTGTGGAGATTGCTAGGTGGATCACGAGGATTTGTGGTCAGGGTAGAGAGGCAGCATTCGAGAAGAGGCTCGTCATTTTGGTAGTTTTAGTGGTGCCTCGTCTACAGGCAGTGGTTCATTTGGTAGATGCCATCCCAACAGGTTGATTCAGTTAGCGCTTCAGGTTTCACATGGCGCTTTGGGCAGTCATGGTTCTTATGGGTCTTGTCCCAAACAACTAGCCTATAATGCACCTTCAGCTTCGGTTAGTGCACCTCCAATTCAGAGTTCTCAGGGTAGTTATTCAGATCAATAGAGTTAGCAGTCCCATAAGTCGAGGACTTATTGTACTTGCGGAGATCTGAGGCATGTCGCGAGGTTTTGTGCTAGATCACAGAGCAACATGAAATATCAAGATGCTCGTGCCATTATTTCGGCACCGATTGCTCCACCACTCGCTCAGCTAGTTAGAGGCGGGGGTTAGGCAGCCCGAGATGGTGGTCAGACAATTAGAGGTAGAGACCAGCTACGGAGAGACTGTCCGAGAGGTGAAGGCCAGAGTGGTGGGGCTCAGCCCTATTATTATGAATTTCTAGCTAGACCTGAGGCAAAGTCGTCTGATGCGGTCATTATAGGTATTGTCCCGGTGTGCCATAGAGATGACTCATTTTTATTTGATTCGGGTTCCACTTGTTCGTATGTGTCATCCTATTTTTCTTCATATCTGGACATGTCTCATGATTCTTTGAGTGCTCTTGTATATATGTCTACCCCTATTGGGGACTCTATTATGGTAGATCGTGTTTATCGCTCGTGTGTGGTCTCTATCGGGGTTATGAGACTAGGGTAGACCTTATGTTACTCAGCATGGTGGAATTTGACATGATCTTGGGCATCGATTGGGTGCCATCATATCACGCTATCATGGATTGTCACGCTAAGACTGTAACGTTGACGATGCCAAAATTGCCGAGATTGGTAAAGAGGTTCATTAGGTAATGTTCCCAGAAGGGTGGTGTCTTATCTGAAGGCATAACAGATGGTTGAGAAGGGGTGCTTGGCATACTTATACTTTGTGAGGGATGTTAGTGCTGATACTCCTACCGTTGAGTCAGTTCTAGTAGTGATAGACTTTCCAGATGTGTTCCTAGCAGACCTATCAGACATGCTTCCCAATAAGGATATTGATTTTTGTATTGACTTAGTGTCTGGTACTCAGACCATTTCTATTTCACCATATCGCATGGTACCCGTGGAGTTGAAGGAGTTAAAGAAACAATTTCAGGAGTGTCTTGATAAGGGTTTTATCAGACTGAGGGTTTCGCCTTGGGGTGCTCCAATTCTATTTATGAAGAAAAAATACGGCTCTATGAGGATGTGTATTGACTACAAGCAGCTGAACTAGTTTACTATCAAGAACAAACACCCGCTATGGCATATTGATGATTTGTTCAACCAACTTCTGGGTGCTAAGGTGTTCTCAAAGATTGACTTGATATCGGGATATGATCAGTTGAATATCCGGGCTTCAGATATTCCGAAGACGGCTTTCAAGACCCACTATGGTCACTATGAGTTTTTGGTGATGTCTTATAGGCTGACTAATGCCCCAGCAACTTTCATGTACTTAATGAATAGCGTGTTCCAGCCATACATTGAGTCCTTTGTCATCATGTTCATTGACGACATATTGGTGTACTCTTATAGCCAGGAGGATCATGAGTAGCACTTGAGGATTATACTACAGACTTTGAGGGAGAAGAAGCTATATGCTAAATTCTCCAAGTGCGAGTTTTGGCTTGATTCACTGGTGTCCAATGAGTGAGTTAAGTTGGATCCGATAAATATTGAGGCAGTTCAGAATCGGCCTAGACCTACTTCAGCTATAGAGATTTGGAGCTTCTTGGGTTTGTCGGGTTATTATAGCCGTTTTGTGGAGCATTTTTCATTCATCGTAACTCTTTTAACTAGATTGACCCAGAAGGGTTCTCGTTTCAGATTGTCCAACGAGTGTGAGTGAGCTTTCATAAGCTCAAGACTGAATTAACAACAGCCACATTATTGGTGTTGCCTACATGTTCGGGATCTTATAGTGTGTATTGTGGTGCATCACGTATCGGGCTTGGCACGGTGTTGATGCAGAATGGTAGGATGATTGCCTACGCGTCTCGTCAGTCAAAGCTTCATGAGAAAAATTTCCATGTGCATGATTAAGTGTTGGCAGCCATTGTTCACGCGTTGAAGATTTGGAGGCACTATTTATGCGGCATTCCATGTGAGGTCTATACTGACAATCAGCGTCTCCAGCACCTATTCAAGCAGAAGGACCTCAATTTGCAGAAACGAAGATGGTTAGAGTTGCTGAAAGACTATGATATTACCATATTGTACCATCTCAATAAGGCCAATGTAGTGGTCGATGCATTGAGTAGGAAGGCTGAGAGCATGGGCAGTTTGGCATATTTACCGGCAGTAGAGAGGCAACTAGCCATGGATGTTCAGGCTTTGGCCAATCGGTTTGTGAGGTTGGATGTTTCGGAGCCTAGCCGGTTTCTTGCTTGTGTTGTGGCATAGTCATTGTTGTTGGAGCGTATCAAGGCTCACCAGTTTGATGATCCTTACCTTTTGGTGTTGAATGACATGATGCAGCGGGGAGGTTCTAAGGAGGTTGTGATTTGATATGATGGTGTTCTACGGCTTCAAGGCCGGATTTGTGTTCCAAATCTCGATGGGTTGAGAGAGTTGATCCTTGAGGAGACTCAGAGTTCGCGTTATTCCATTCACCCAAGTGTCACGATGATGTATCGTGACTTGAAATAGTACTATTGGTGGTAGAGAATGAAGATATTGTTGCTTATGTCTCTCGATTTGAATTATCATTAGGTTAAGTACGAGCATCAGAAACTAGGAGGGCTGACTTAGAGATTGGAGATATCGGAATGGAAGTGGGAGCGCATCACTATGGATTTTGTAGTAGCCTTACCACAAACTTTGGGGAAATATGACGTAGTCTGGGTTAATGTGTACCTGTTGACTAAGTCTTCACACTTTATTCTGGTAATGACATCTTATTCTTCAGAGAGGTTGGCTCAGATTTACATCCGGGAGATTATTCGCTTGCAAGGTGTTCCCATTTTCATCATTTCTGACCGAGGCACAGAGTTCACATTGCATTATTGGATAGCCGTGTAGCATAAGTTGGCCACACAGGTCGAGATGATCATCGCGTTTCTTCCTCAGATGTACGGACAGTCCGAGTGCACCATTCAGATATTGGAGGACATGTTGCGGGCATGTTCTATGGATTCCGGGGGTCAGTCGGACCAGTTCTTACCTCTACCGGAGTTCTCCAACAACAATAACTATCAGTCAAGTATCCAAATGGCTCCGTATGAGGCCTTATATGGGAGGCGATGTCGTTCGCTGATTAGATTGTTTGAGGCCGAAGAGGCTAGATTGTTGGAGCTGATTTGGTCTGTAATGCTACGGAGAAGGTTAAGGTGATTCAGGAGCAACTTCGTACAACTTAGTCCAGGCAGAACAGTTATGCGGACTGGAAGCTTCGAGATATGGCTTACATGGTGGGTGAGAAGGTTCTTCTTTGAGTGTCACCTATGAAGGGCGTAATGTTGTTTGGGGAGAAGGGCAAGTTGAGCCCTAGGTTTATTGGCCCGTTTGAGATCTTGGAGAGAGTTGGGGAGGTTACTTATAGGCTTGCGTTGCCTCCTATCCTAGCAGGGGTATATCCGGTATTTCATGTCTCCATGCTTCTTAAGTACCATGAGTATAGATCATATGTATTGGATTTCAACACGGTGCAACTTAATGAAACTTTGGCCTATGCAGAAGAGCCGGTAGCTATTCTAGACTAGCTAATTTGTAGGTAGAGATCTAAGAGTTTTTCTTCTGTGGAAATGCAATGGAGAGATCAGCCGATCGAGGAGGCGACCTAGTAGTCCGAACCCGATATGTAGAGTAGATACCCCCACCTTTTTACCAGTCCAGGTAGTTTTCTATATCCATTCGAAGACGAATGTGTCACGACCCAAAATCCCAACCTGTCGTGATGGCGCCTATCTCGATACTAGGCAAGTCGAAAATCTCAATAAACCAAAACTTCTCTTTAAGGTTGAAAATATAATATTTAAATACAATACAAACACTCCCCAAAACCTGGTGTCACTCAGTACATGAGCATCTAATATGAATACATGTCTGGAAAATATAGTCTATAATAGTCTGAGACCAAATACAGTAAACAAAGAGATAGAGAAGGAGAGAAAAGGTCTGCGGAACACGATAGCTATCTCAAAATCTCCTGAAAATCAACCGCGCGAAAGGATTAATACCCGTTATGTCCGGGAACACCTGGATCTGCACACGAAGTGCAGGGTGTAGTATGAGTACAACCAACTCAACAAGTAACAATAATAAATAAGGAACTAAAGATAGTAACGAGCTACACAATTATGGTTCATTTCCAGTAATTCCAGCAAAGAATAGACATGCTATCAAATCTGGCAGTTTAATGTCAAATCAATTTTTTATACAGTTCATGTTCATGTAATCCGTATATCAACAATCTTTCAGAGATTTCACAATAATGACAGATAGCAACTGAGTGCAACAACAAATGGAAATCAAGTACAACCTCTCAGGACAACAATCACTCACTGGGCTCCCAGCCCTCATCACTCACTCTCAATGGGTACCCGCGCTCACTGGGGTGTACAGACTCCGGAGGGGTTCCTACAGCCCAAGCGCAATAATCTGCACTGACAACTCACGTGCCATAAGATAAATATCTGGATCTGCACGACCAACTCACATGCTGCACAGGCAACTCACGTGCTATAGTATAATATAAGTATTCGCACGGCCAACTCACGTGCTCCACGGACAACTCACGTGCTATAGTATAATATAAGGATCTACATGGCCAACTCACGTGCTGCACAGACAACTCACATGATATGATATCAATATCTCACAATCAGGCCCTTGGCCTCTCTCGGTCATAAATCTCTCCAGTCTCTCGGCCTCTCATAATCATGAAATCAGCCCAAACAACAATGATATGACGTATCAATAATAATAACTAAGACTGAGATAAAATATGCAAGTAAAAAATGAGACTGAGTACATATAGCATTTAGCAGGCAATTCAACAAGTACACGACCTCTGTGGGTCCCAACAGTACTATCACATAGCCTAAGCATGATTTATAACATGATTTACAGTCAAATCTTATCAACACATAGAGAGCATATAGCTAACAACAAATTATTCAACTTTACAGTTTTCCCAGGACGGACCAAGTCACAATCCCCTCGGTGCACGCCCACTCGCCCGTCACCTAGCATGTGCGTCACATATTAGGTGACGCACATGCTACCAAAATCCGGGGTTTAATACCCTCAGGACCAGATTTAAAACTGTTACTTACCTCAAAACGTGAAACTCTTTACTCTGCTATGCCTTTACCTTGCAAATCGGCCTATGAATGCCTTGAATCTAGTCACAATTAATTCGTTTCAGTCAATAAAATTTATTGGAATTAATTCCAAAAGAAAATACTAATTTTCATAAAAATCAGAAATTTAGCTCAAAAATCGCCCGTGGGGCCCATATCTCGGAACCCGACAAAAGTTACAAAATCCAAAATCCCATTCAACCACGAGTCTACCCATACCAATTTTACCAAAATCCGACCGTAACTCGACTCTCAAATCTACAAATCTTATTTTCACATTTCTAAGATCCGATTTACACCTCAAAATCATGTAATCTAGTCAGATTATTCGATGATAATTCAATATTATGGAGTAGAAATGATCACAAGGGGCTTACCTCAAGTTTTCCTTGAAAATATATCAAAAATCGCCTCTCCTCAAGCTCCAATTTGTAAAAAATGGCGAATGGGACGAAGTCCCTGTTTTTATAATTCTGCCAAGACAACCTCGGTTCTACCTAAATCTTGGCCTTCGATCGAGGTCCTCGATCCTGGCCCTCGATCCTGGTCCTAGATCCTAGGACTCAATCTTGGCCCTCGATCCTAGGCCTCGATCGTGGCTTCGATCCTGATCCTCGATCATGGCCCTCGATCATGTCTTCGACCCTGCCTTCTATCGTGGCCCTCGACCCTGGGGTCGATCATGGCTTCGATCATGGCCCTCGACCCTGGGCTCGATCTGGGCTCACATCTGGACTCACATCTGGGCTCGATTTTTGGGCTTTATTCTAAGAGATTTCTGGGCTCGAATCTGGCAGAAGATATTTCCAACAAAAGGAAATTGCAGCAGCTGTTGTAGTTCAATTTTTGATCTGTTAACCATCTGAAACTTACCCTAGGCCCTCGAGAACTCAACCCAATATACCAACAAGTCCTAAAATATCATACGAACTTAGTCAAATCCTCAAATCACCTCAAACAACGCTAAAACCATGAATTACTACCTAATTCAAGCCTATTGAACTTTAAAATTTCTAATTTCTACAAATAACGTCGAAATCTATCAAAGCACGTCCGATTGACCTCAAATTTTGCACACAAGTCATAAATGACATAACATACCTATTAAAATTTTCAGAATCGGATTTCGACCCCGATATCAAAAAGTCAACTCCCCGGTCAAACTTCCCAAAAATTCAACTTTCGGCATTTCAAGTCTAATTCCTCTACGGACCTCCAAATATTCTTCCGGACACGCTCCTAAGTCTGAAATCGCCATACGGAGCTATTAGAATTATCAGAATTAGAATCCGAGGTCGTTTACACATAGGTCCATAACCGGTCCACTTTTCTAACTTAATATTTTTTAATTATGAGACTAAGTGTCTCATTTCACTCCGAATTCCTTCCGGACCCGAACCAACTAACCCGATAAGTCATAAATTAATAGCAAGGCATAAATTGAGCAGTAAATGTGGAAATGGGGTTATAATATTCAAAACGACTGGCCGGGTCGTTACATTCTCCCCCTCTTAAACAAACGTTCGTCCTCGAACGGGTTTAGAATAATACCTGGAGTCTCAAATAAGTGTGGATATTTTGCTCTGCATCTCCTGCTCCATCTCCCAAATAGCTTTTCCGACTGGCTGGCCTCTCCACTGCACCTTTACTGATGCTATGTTCTTTGACCTCAGCTTTCGAACCTACCGGTCTAAAATAACCACCGGCTCCACATCATAAGTCAAAATACCGTCCAGTTGTACTGTACTGAAATCCAGAATGTGAGACGGATCCCCGACATACTTTCGGAGCATGGATACATGGAACACTGGATGAACACCTGATAGACTAGGTGGAAAAGCAAGTTCATAAGCCACCTTCCTAATTTTCATAAGTATCTCAAAAGGACCAATATACCGAGGGCTCAACTTTCCCTTTTTCTCGAACCTCAACACACCCTTCATGGGTGAAATCTTGAGCAGAACCTTCTCCCCAATCATGTGAACAACATCACGAACCTTCTTGTCTGCATAACTCTTCTGTTTAAACTTTGTCGTGCGAAGCCGTTCCTGAATTACTTTGACATTCTCTAAAGCATCCTGAACCAAGTCAGTACCCAATAGTCTAACCTCACCAGGCTCAAACCAACCCACCGGAGACCGACACCGTCTCCCATATAAAGCTATATACGGATCCATCTGAATACTTTACTGGTAGCTATTATTATAAGCAAACTCTGCGAGTGGCAGAAATTGATCCCAAGAACCCCCAAAATCAATGACACAAGCGCATAGCATATCTTCCAATATCTGAATAGTGCGTTCGAACTGTCCGTCCGTCTGAGGGTGAAATGTTGTACTCAACTGAACCTATGTGCCCAATTCTCGCTACACTGCCCTCCAAAATTATGAGGTAAACAGCGTACCCCGATCTAAAATAATGGACACCGGCACACCGTGTAGGCGAACAATCTCACGAATATAAATCCCAGCCAACCGCTCCGAAGAATAATTAGTACCGACTAGAATAAAATTGGCAGATTTGGTCAACCAATCTACTATCACCCAAAAAACATCAAACTTTCTCAAAGTACGTGGGAGTCCGACTATGAAGTCCATGGTAATACGCTCCCACTTCCACTCTAGAATTTCAAGTCTCTGTAGTAATCCGCCCGGTCTCTGGTGATCATACTTTGCCTGTTGACAATTTAAACACCGAGATATAAACCCAACTATATCTTTCTTCATCCGCCGCCACCAATAGTGTTGTCTCAAATCTTTATACATTTTCGCGGTGCCTGGATGAATAGAGTACCGCAAACTGTGAGCTTCCTGGAGAATCAGCTCACGCAAACCATCTACATTAGGTACACATAACATGCCTTGCATCTGTAATACACCGTCATCTCCAATAGTGACTTCCTTGGCATCGCCGTGCTGAACCGTGTCCTTAAGGACAAGCAGATGTGGATCATCATATTAGCGCTCTCTGACGTGATCATATAAAGAAGACCGTGAAACCACACAGGCCAAAACTTGATTCGTCTCGAAAACATCCAATCTAACAAACTAATTAGCCAAGGCTTGCACCTCCAAGTCTAAAGGCCTCACTTCTACCGGTAAGTATGCTAAGCTGCCCAAACTCTCTGCCTTACGACTCAAGGCATCGGCCACCACATTGGCCTTTCTGGGATGATAGAGAATGGTGATATCATAATCCTTATGTAACTGCAACCACCTTCACTGCCGCAAGTTAAGATCCTTCTATTTAAACAAATGTTGTAAACTCCAATGATCGGTATATACCTCACACTGGACACCGTACAAGTAATGCCGCCAAATTTTCAAGGCATGAACAATAGCTACTAACTCAAGATCGTGGACTGGATAATTCTTCTCATGTACCTTTAACTGTCTGGACGCATAGGCAATCACCCTACCATCTTGCATAAGTATTTTGCCGAGACCAATCCGCTACGCGTCACAATATACAGTATAAGACTCTGAACCTGTACGCAACACCAATACTGGAGCTGTAGTCAAAACTGTCTTGAGCTTCTGAAAGCTCTCTTCACATTCATCCGACCACCTGAACGGAGCTCCTTTATGGGTCAATTTAGTCATAGGCGATGAAATAGACGAGAAGCCCTCCACAAAATGACGATAATAACCGACCAAGTCGAGAAAACGTCAAATTTCAGTAACTGAGGATGGTCTAGGCCAATTCTGAATTGCCTCTATTTTCTTCGGATCCACCTTAATACCTTCACTGGACACTATATGTCCCAAGAATGCCACCGAACTAAGCCAGAACTCACAGTTAGAGAATTTGGCATAAAGTTTCTCCTCTCTCAGCCTCTGTAATACAATACCCAAGTGTTGTGCATTCTCCTTCTGGCTACGTGAGTACACCAGAATATCATCAATGAATACCACGACAAATAAATCAAGATATGGCTGAAATACACTATTAATCAAATGCATAAATGTTGTTGGGGCATTGGTTAGCCCAAAATACATCACAAGAAATTCATAGTGGCCATAACGAGTCTTGAATGCCGTCTTTAGAATATCCGAATCCCAAATTTTTAATTGGTGATACCCAGACCTCAAATCAATTTTGGAGAACACCCTCGCTCCCTGAAGCTGGTCAAATAAATCATCAATATGCAGCATTGGATATTTATTCTTGATTATAACTTTGTTCAACAGCCTATAATCAATGCACATCCACATAGTACCATCTTTCTTTTTCACAAACAGAACCGGTGCACCCCAAGGTGAGACACTAGGCCTAATAAACCACTTTTCAAGGAGTTCCTGAAGTTGCTCTTTCAATTCTTTTAACTCAGCTAGTGCCATATGATATAGAGGAATAGAAATGGGCTAAGTGCCCTGCACCAAGTCAATACCGAAATTAATATCCCTACCGGGTGGCATCGGCAGGTCTACAGGAAATACATCCGGAAGTCTTGCACGACCGGTACTGGATCAATAATAAGAGAATCTGCATCAACATCTCTCACAAAGGCCAAATATGACAAGCATCCCCTTCCAACTATATGTTGGGCCTTCAAATAAGAAATTACCCTGCTAGGAACAAGATCTAGAGAACCCCTCCATTCAACCTTCGGCAACCCCGGCATCGTCAACGTCACGATTTTTGTGTGACAGTCCAGAATAGCACGACATGGAGACAACCAATCCATACCCAGGATTATATCAAAATCAACTATACCAAGTAATAAGAGATCAACTCTAGTCTCTAGTTCCCCAATAGTTACCACACACGACCGATACACACGATCTACAGTAATAATATCGCCCACCGGTGTAAATACACAAACAGGTGAAACTAAGGACTCACAGGGCATAACCAGATAATGAGAAAAACATGATGATACATATGAATAAGTGGAACCAGGGTCAAATAATATAGAAGCCTCCATGTGGCACACTGAAACAATACATGTGATCACTGCGTCTGAGGCAACAACATCTATTGGTGCTGGTTCCGTCGGTCGAGAACTCTGCTGTGAAACCCCACTCAACAGCCTAGGACACTCTCTCTTGAAATGACCAAATTCTTTGCACTCGAAACAACCCCTCCTCTGACGGAACTGCTGCTCTTGATAACCCGAGGAATGACCTGCAGAAGCCTTTGCAAATGAGCCATGATGAGAACTCTGCGCTGGTAGTGCACTGAATGAAAACTGACCTGAGTGAGCACTCTAAGAACCATGGCTAGCTGATGCACCACGATGAGCTGGACAACCCGTCTGAGCCCCTACCACAGTGAAACTGACCCCCTATAGGAACACCGCTGTAATCACCCGGACTACAAGGCCTCTTAGCCTCTCTCTCTCCACGTTCCTGGCTACGAACCATCTCTATCTGCCGAGCAATGTCCACTACCTCATCAAAAGTAGCACCAGATACTCTTTCCCTAGTCATAAGTAAGCGCAACTGATATGTGAGGCCATTAATGAACCTCCTAATCCTCTCCCTATCAGTGGGAACCAACCAAACTGCGTGATGAGCCAACTCAGAAAATCTCATCTCGTACCGTGTCACAGACATATCACCTTGGCAAAGCTGCTCAAACTGTCTGCGCAACTCTTCTTTGTGGGAGTGAGGTACGTACTTCTACAAAGTAGTGAATGAGACCCCACTGGTCACTAGAATACCCGCTGTCTGAAGCATCCATTAACACCTATCCAGAAAATCCTAAGCATCCTTTGACTCAGTACCGTTAAATGGTGGAGGTCGAAGCCTCTCAAATCTCTGAAGTCTCCTCTGCTGATCATCTGCCATAATAGGAACTACCGGGGCCTGAGCAGCTGCAACCGGCTGGGCTGGTAGTGCCCCGGTATCTAAAGTCCTTGTACTATCTGGTCTTGAGTACAGGCAACGGGGGTATGAGTACCTCTCCCAGCCTGAGAAGTGGCAGGTGCGGCTTGAGCCGAAACCACCTGAGCAAGGCCAGTGCAGGCTGCCAATATCTGGGCCAAAGTTTCTTGAATGCCTGCAATCTCAATGGGCACACCTGGTGCCTGATCTGATCCTGTTGGCTCAACTATATCTGGAATCTGCTCCTGTGTTGGAATAACTGGTGGTACTATAGGTGCTATTCCAACTATGGTACGAGCTATGCCTCGACTTCTACCTCGGCCCCAGCCTCTACCACAGCCCTGGCCTCTCGGGGCCCTAACGGGTGGCACTGGTGGCTGACCGTCCGATCAGGTAGTACGTGTCCTCACCATTTGTGAGAGAATAGAATAACAGAAATTTAGTTTCTATAATCAACAAATTCGCACGACAGAATACAAGAAAGTGAAATTTTCCTAAGGGTTCTGCAGCCTCTCGAAGATAAGTACAGACGTCTCTGTACCGATCTGCAAGAATCTACTAAACCTGCTCATGACTCGTGAAACCTATGTAACCTAGGCTTTGATACCAACTTGTCACGACCCAAAATCCCAACCTGTCGTGATGGCGCCTATCTCGATACTAGGCAAGATGAAAATCTCAATAAACCAAAAATTCTCTTTAAGGTTAAAAATATAACATATAAATACAATACAAACACTCCCCAAAACCTGGTGTCACTGAGTACATGAGCATCTAATATGAATACAAGTTTGGAAAATATAGTCTAAAATAGTCTGAGACCAAATACAGTAAATAAAGGGATAGAGAAGGAGAGACAAGATCTGCGGAACACGGTAGCTACCTCAAAATCTCCTGAAAATCAACTGCGCGAAAAGATCAACACCTGTTATGTCCGAGAACACCTGGATCTGCACACGAAGTGCAGGGTGTAGTATGAGTACAACTAACTCAGCAAGTAACAATAATAAATAAGGAACTGAAGATAGTAATGAGCTACAAAGTTATGGTTCATTTCCAGTAATTCCTGCAAAGAATAGACATGCTATCCAATCTGGCAGTTTAATGTCAAATCAATTTTTATACAGTTCTTGTTCATGTAATCCGTATATCAACAATCTTTCAGAGATTTCACAACAATGATAGATAGCAACTAAGTGCAACAACAAATGGAAATCAAGTACAACCTCGTAGGACAACAATCACTCACGGCCAACTCACGTGCTATAGTATACTATAAGGATCTGCACGGCTAACTCACGTGCTGCACGGGCAACTCACGTGCTATAGTATAATATAAGGATCTGCACGGGCAACTCACGTGCTATAGTATAATATAAGGATCTGCACGGCCAACTCACGTGCTGCACGGACAACTCACATACTATGATATTAATATCTCAAAATCAGGACCTAGACCTCTCTGAGTCATAAATCTCTCCAGTCTCTCGAGCTCTCATTAATCATAAAATCAGCCCAAACAACAATGATATGATGTATCAATAATAAAAACAGATACTGAGATAAAATGTGCAAGAAAAAAGTGAGACTGAGTACATATAGCATTTAGCAGGCAATTCAACAAGTACGTGACCTCTGTGGGTCCCAACAGTACTATCGCATAGCCTAAGCATGATTTCTAACATGATTTACAGTCAAATCTTATCAACACATAGAGAGCATATAGCTAATAATAAATTATTCAACTTTACAGTTTTCCCGGGACGGACCAAGTCACAATCTCCTCGGTGCACGCCCACACGCCCGTCACTTAGCATGTGCGTTACCACCAAAATAATCACATGATACCAAAATCCGGGGTTTAATACCCTTAGGACCAGATTTAAAATTGTTACTTACCTCAAAATGTGAAACTCTTTACCCTGCTATGCCTTTGCCTCGCAAATCGTCCTTCGAATACCTCGAATCTAGTCACAAATAATTCATTTTAGTCAATAAAGCTTATTATAATTAATTCCATAAGAAAATACTAATTTTTCATAAAATTCCGAAATTTAGCTCAAACATCGCCCGTGGGGCCCATGTCTCGGAACCTGACAAAAGTTATAAAATCCGAAAGCTCATTCAACCATGAGTCTACCCATATCAATTTTACCAAAATCTGACCTTAACTCGACCCTCAAATCTACAAATCGTATTTCTAAATTTCTAAGTTCCAATCTCCGATTTACACCTCAAAATCATGTAATCTAGTCGGATTACTCGATTATAATTCAATATTATGGAGTAGAAATGATCACAAGGGACTTACCTCAAGTTTTTCTTGAAATTATATCAAAAATCGCCTCTCCTCAAGCTCCAATTTGTCAAAAATAGCAAATGGGACGAAGTCCCTGTTTTTATAATTCTGCCCAGACAACCTCGGTTCTGCCTCGATCTTGGCGTTCGATCGAGGTCCTAGATCCTAGGCCTCGATCCTGGCTCTAGATTCTGGTCCTCGATCCTAGGCCTCGATCGTGGCCCTCGATCTTAGGCTTCGATCCTGATCCTCGATCATGGCCCTCGATCCTGGACATTGATCATGTCTTCGACCCTGCCTTCGATCGTGGCCCTTGACCCTGGGCTCAATCATGGCTTCAATCGTGGCCCTCGACCATGGGCTCGATCTGGGCTCACATCTGGGTTTGATTTCTGATCTCGATTCTAAGAGATTTCTGGGCTCGAATCTGGCAAAAGAAATTTTCAACAGAAGGAAATTGCAGTAGCTGTTGTAGTTCAATTTTTGATCCGTTAACCATCCGAAACTCACCCGAGGCCCTCGGGACCTCAATCAAATATACCAACAAGTTCTAAAACATCATACGAACTTAGTCGAATCCTCAAATCACCTCAAACAATGCTAAAACCATGAATTACGCCCTAATTCAAGCCTATTGAACGTTGAAATTTCTAATTTCTACAAATAACACCAAAACCTATCAAATCACGTCCGATTGGCCTCAAATTTTGCACACAAGTCATAAATAACATAACACACCTATTAAAATTTTCAGATTTGGATTTCGACCCCGATATCAAAAAGTCAACCCCTCGGACAAACTTTCCAAAAATTCAACTTTCGGCATTTCAAGTCTAATTCTTCTACGGACCTCCAAACATTCTTTCGGATATTCTCCTAAGTCCAAAGTTATCATACATAGCTATTGGAATTATCAGAATTCGAATCAGAGTTTGTTTACACATAGGTCCATATCCGGTCCACTTTTCTAACTTAGTTTTTTTTTAATTATGAGACTAAGTATCTCATTTCACTCTGAATTCCTTCCAGACCCAAACCAACTAACCCGATAAGTCATAAATCAATAGAAAGGCATAAATTGAGCAGTAAATAGGGAAATAGGGTTATAATATTCAAAACGACTCGCCGGGTCGTTACAGAATATTTCTTTTAAAGTTGAAGAATGTGATGATCTGATAGGTCGTTTTGAGTACTAGACTTAGTTTTTGCATTTAGAGGCATCTCATAGCTTCATTTGATATTTATTGATTTACGTGCATGGTTCGTGTCGCTTTTCAGAAAGCTTTTTATGTGATATTTTGAAGAAAATGATATTTTTGACTTACACTATAGCTAGAGTAGACCACGGTCAACATTTTGGGTGACCGACCTAGGACCGGTATTTTGATAATTCCGTTAGGTTCGTATGATATTTTTGGACTTGTACGCACGTTTGGTTGGGGTTTAGGGTGACCCGAGCGTGTTTCGGTGCACTATGTGAATGACTGTGAAAGTTGAGTTTTAAAGTTAAAATCTTTTGAGTTTTGATGCTCGATTCTTATTATTTGATAATATTTTGATGATTTGAGGTAGCGAGATCATTCCAATCCTAGATGAAAATAATGCAAAACTGAAGTCAAGGAGGAAAGTTCCATCGTGTCCATCAAAGATCGATCTGATAATTGCGTATTAATATACTCATGTGCATGTTCGGTTTTGAGCTCGAGGGGCTCGACAGAGTTTTCAATATGTTACGGAAGGTTTTGGAACTGCTACTTCTCAGCAGTTGCTGGTACAAGCCTACAGATCTCGCATTTGCGAGCCTCGCTTTTGCAGTCAAATGATTGCATTTACAAAAATGGGCTGGGGGCTGATACTTCGCTTTTACGAAAAATAATTCGCTTTTGCAAACTGAGTTGAAACCGCATTTGCGATCTCATAGTCGCATTTGGGACAAAATGCCTTGGGAATCAGCTTCACCTTTGTGAAACTTTTGTGCGTATTTGCGATGAGGGAACATCGCATTTGCGAAAGATATGTTGCATTTGCGACTTCAATGGGCATGATGCACTGATCACATTTGTGATTAGTGTGTCGCATTTGCGGACGTCGCAATTGCAAACAAGAGTTCACAATTGCGACATCTGCAGTTGGGTCAAAGTGTGGAAAGTCGGGACTTAACTCATTTTACACTATTTTTCAACCATAAACACTTTACATGTGATTTTTGAATAGGATGTTTTCCCCAAATTCATTGGTAAGTAACGTTAACTAGTTTTCAATCAATTTGAATTGCTTTTCCAAGAATTTAAACATCAAATCTATGAATTCCATTGTAGAAATTAGGGGTTTTGGGTAGAACTTAGGAATTTTTGTGCAATTGAGATTTAGACCTCGAATTGCGGTCGGAGTTAAAAACAAATTACATATCCGGGCTCGGGGGTAAATGGGTAATAAGAATTTGGTCCGAATCTCAGATTTCGACCAAGCGGGCCCGGGTTGACTTTTGTTGACTTTTTCAAGATTGATCAAAATTGAACATTTTGCATTCGTGAGTAGTTCCTAAAGCTTATTTGGAAATGTTTTATCGATAATTGGCTAAATTCGATTGGTATGGAGGCTTATTCGAGAGTCCAAGATATGATTTATTGTTGATTTGGTTGTGGAGTGAGGTAGGTATCGTGATTAACTTTGATATGAGAGAATTAGGACTCGATGGTCTATTTGCTACGTGAATTATGTGTGGGGATGGTGCATATGCAAGGTGACGAGTATATATGCGTTGTCATGACTTAACGCATGTGGGTGAAAATTGTCTTATTATATCATGTTGTTTCATTTACTATGCCTTCCACGTCTTAGTAAGATTGTTACTCTTTAATTGTTTGCTTCCGTATTTATTGCTTGTTTTGATGTTTTAGTCATATTGAAAGTTGAAATTACTTATTCTAGCACCATGGTTGAAGTTGAAATTTGCTTCCCACCTTGCTTGATACTTTGGGTTATTATTGTTGCTTGGTGAGGAAGAGTGAAAATCACGAAGGATGTTGTCGTGCCTTATTTTCATATTGTTATCATTGATTGAGTGAATGTAAGGATTAATGCACGAAGAGTGATATTTTGCACTTGATTGCTTTGTTATCATTATTATGTAAGGATAAGAGTAAAAGCACGAAGGGTAACTCCGTGCG
Organism: Nicotiana tomentosiformis; assembly: GCF_000390325.3. Classification (NCBI taxonomy): domain Eukaryota; kingdom Viridiplantae; phylum Streptophyta; class Magnoliopsida; order Solanales; family Solanaceae; genus Nicotiana; species Nicotiana tomentosiformis. Next base: position 40,371,484 of record NC_090821.1, on the reverse strand, counting down.
CATGCTTTATTAATATTATATGGTGAGGATGAGAGTAAAAGTACAAAGGGTGATGCCATGCAATTGTATTTATGTTATATGGTAAGGATGAGAGTAAAAGCAAGAAGGGTGATGCCGTGCAATTTGATGATTTCATTGCTTTTACTTGATACTTCAATTGTGAGTTTAACTTAGCGATTTCGTTGCTTTTTTCGCAGAAAGAGACATACTTGGTTATTCTATACTTATTGTTTCAGTTGTTGCCCCTTTTATATGCCCCCACCCCGTTATTTCTTTTAATGCTTTTCTTGCTATTTTAATTTCCTTTTTATATATATATATATATATATATATATATATATATATATATATATGCATAGATTTTTAGTAGGTGTCTTGTCTTAGCCTCGTCACTACCTCGTTGGCTTAGGATCGACACTTACTGAGTGCATTGGGTCGGTTGTACTTCTACTATACTTCTGCACTTCTTGTGTATATTTTGACGTTGGTACCAACGGAGTTCCGAGTGGAAATTAGCGGATACCAGTCAGTGATATGAGGTAGAGTTGCATTCCGTTCGCAGGCCCTAGAGTCACTTTTTTATATCTATTATATTGTTGCCTTTTCATTTCGGATAGTGTTGTATTCCTTTTGAAATCTTGTATTAGCTGGATCTAGACACTCATGTACTTGTGACACCAGATCTTAGGGTAGTTTATGTTATGCTATACATATATTTCTTTTCTTTATTTCATATTATTTGTTGTGTTAGGCTTGCCTGGCATTTGCTGCTAGGCACCATCACGGTCCCGCGATTGAGATTTCGGGCTGTGACACTAGGATTTCCAAACTAAGCTCAACCCATATTGATTCTTGAAGGTAAAATCCATATCTTCCTTCGATAGGTAAGGAAATAGGTTTTAATGTTTTTAAAAATTGTGTTTTAATGATGGAAAAAGAGTTGGATGGGTATGTGTTGAGATATTCAATGATGTTTGATAGATGAAGAAGGAGGAGAAGACTTTGAGAGATAAGAGGGTGCTACATAAATTGGCATTGAAGAATAGTCTAGAATATTTTACAAATTGCACCATAATCCCACCTTATTAGAATATGTAGAGAACCTTTAAAACTCTCTCAAATTATATACTAGCCCCCAAGATATATTTTCTAACCTTCTACATTGGCGCAACTAATCTAATTTTTCCAAAGTGGCTAATGAACTTGCTACCAATTTACATATGAATTAAACAAGGAAAATTTATTCTTTAAATAAAAGAGCTTCTAAATAATATGAAAGCTTAAATTTAAAGAAAGGATGAAAAGATTTCATAAAATATATTCTTATTAAAATTAAAAATAGTCAGTAAATTTACGTAATATTTTAACAAATAAATTGGGGCGTTACAGAAGCTGAACAAATAAATCATCAATACGAGGCAATCAATACTTGTTCTTGATAGTAACCTTGTTCAACTATCTGTAATCAATGCACATCCTCATAGAATCATCTTTCTTCTTCACAAATAACACTGACGCACTCCAAGGAGATAAACTCGGTCTAATAAATCCTTTATAAAGTAAATTTTAGAATTTTTCCTTCAATTCTTTCAACTCAGCTGGAGCCATACGATACAGTGAAATTGAAATTTTCAAAGTAACCGAACTAAGTCAATGCAGAAAGTAATATATCTATCTTGTGGCATACCCGATAAATCCGTTAGAAACACCTATGAAAACTTTTTTATAATCGGTATCGAATCCAAAAGAGAAAACTCCGCACTATAATCCCGAATGAATGTCAAATATGCTAAACATCCCTCCTCAACCATGTGACGAGCCTTCAAGAATGAAATTACCCTACTCATGTAATGACAGAATGAACCCTTTCACTCTAATCTAGCCAACCCTGCATATCTAAAGTCATGGCGTTGGCGTGATAATTCAAGATAGCGTGATACGAAGACAACCAATCCATACTATGAATTACCTCAAAATCCACTATATCCAACAATAAAATATCATTCGTCGTATCATAACCACTAATAGTAACCATACAATGACTGATATACCTGATCAACTACAATAGAATCTCCAACCGGTGTAGACACAAAGAGAAACATACGAAGACCCACGAGGCATGCCCAAATATGATGTAAAGTAAGATGAAACATATAAATACGTAGAACCTGGATCAAAAAAATACTCAAGCATCTCTTTGACAGGATAAGACAATACCTTAATGACCGCATCAGATCACTCTGCTCAGGCATACCAGAAAAAGCATAACAACAAGCATGTACTCTACTGGTCCGTCCTCCACTAGGATGACCTCTAACTGGCTGACCTCCGCCTCTAGCTGACTGGGTGGGTGATGTAGCAACTGACACTGGAATCAAAGCTTAAGTACCCTGTTGCATTGCACCTCTATGCAGTCGAGGACAATACCTCTTAACGTGTCTTATCTCCCCAAACTCAAAGCAATTTATCTCCGATAAGCGTTGTTGGGCCTGAATTTGCCCCTAACAGCCTGCGTAAGCACCGGAGGAACCCTAAATAGAATGAGTAACATATGAACCATGTGCTGGAAGTGCACTAAATTGTAAGGCACCGTAAAATTTTACCTAAAACACAGGGTTTCGTGGTGCCGAAGTAGGCTTATCTGTTGACGATAAGAAAGCGAAATTGAGTTCGAGGTATGTCGGACCGTACAAAATTACTTATGGGATTGGTCAGGTGGTTTACAGACTAGAACTACCTCCAGAGATGTCTTTTGTGCACCCGGTATTCCACATATCCTTGTTGAAAAAGGTGGTTGAAGATCCGTCACTTATTGTTCCGGTTGCGACTATTGAGGTTAATGAAGAATTGAATTATGAAGCAATTCCAGTTTCCATTCTTGATTGGCAAGTCTGTAAGCTGAGAAATAAAGAAATTGCCTCCGTGAAAGTGCTATGGTGGAACCAGCAGGTTGAAGAGGCCACCTGGGAGGCCGAGGAAGAAATGAAGAAGAAGTATCCTCATTTGTTTGAATAGTCATGTATTTATAAAGTTGTGTTCTATAAAAATGCTAAGAGTTTACCTTCTATGAATTATGTATCATTTGTACAGTTGATGCTAAGGGTTTTCCTTTTTTATTTTTGGTGATATACTGCTCGCGAGGCCATGGATGCTGTTGTTTTTATGTTATGCTACGTCATTGGTTCATTTATATGTTGTTAGGGTTGGTTTCTCGGATTCTATGATAGGTGGATAGGCCAAGTTACAGGGGAAGCTTTGGCAAATTTTTTAGAAATTTAGGGAGTTAGTCAAACGTTGGAACTGTTGGTATGTTATAGTAGCTGAGTTACTTTGGTTTCTAATGGCGTATTTTGGCCATCATTCGAGGATGAATGATCTTAAAATGGGGAGGATGTAAGGCCCCGTAAAAGTTTACCTAAAACTCGGGGTTTCATGGTAACAAAGTAGGATTATGTGTTGATAATTGTAGCGATTCTTTCAGACTTTTTGGTTTGAACAGTGCGTTGGGGAGTTGAAGAAATATTTTAGAAATACATGGCGTTTTGTGCGGTCCATTTTGTAGTTGCAGAACTGATCTGCACACCACATATCTGCCGCAGACCGTGGCAAAAATTTGGACAAATTTTTGAAACATTATGCGGTCCTCTATGCGGCTGCATAATCACTTTGCGGGCCGCATAACCCCTCGTAGATCCAGCACAAAAAAAGTTTCCATAGGACGTTCTGCGGCGCATTATGCGACTGTAGAATAGGTCTGTGGACCGCAGACCGGTCACAGAGTGAGGCAGAGGTGCCCAGTTCTGGAGGGCTATTATGCGGTCCATTGTGCGAAATGCAGAAGCGTTATGTAGTCGCATATGCGACCGCATATCTGCATCGGGGCTTCATTATTTTTTAATTTTTGAACTCGACACCATTCTTATAAAACAACCTTAGGGATCATTTTAGAAGGTTAAAACTTATATTTCTAGAGAGACAGAGTGCCATAGAGTTATAAGGAAAGTTCCTAAGCTCATCATTCATTAATTATTGCTCAAAGTTGAAGAATTTACAAGAAAAATTCACTAGGTCTTCATCCTAGAGGTAAGGTTCTACTTCGTAGCCCTCAATTTCGTGATTTTAGCTGAAAATAGGTAATAAGCCAAGAAAATTCTTGGGTGTGGAAGTTGTTTATTTTACATGCATGTACCATCAATGGTAGTGGGATGAGTTTTGAGCTCATTTGGGTAAACTTTGGGTAGTGGGATGAAAGAATCCACCATAGGAGGACCTTGAAACCTTAATGCATGCCTAGTGTTTGATAAAATGCTCAAGTGAGCTGGAACTATGAACCCCTTTCTAATTTGTGTTCAATTTTGCTATATCTCTAAATGGATCGAAGTGGCTAAGATTTTCGGAATATTGTAGTAATTTAAAAACCTCTAGGCAAGGTATGTTGGCTAAACTCTTCTCTTAGAATTGAATCCCATAACATCCTTGTAAGTCCCGTGATGCTTACTATAAATTGATTATACCAAATAAGCCTTGTGTCAAAATAAATATATGTTCAATATATATTCCAAAGATTCTTGTTATGTTGAGTCACTGTTGAGAATGTGGTTTAAGTATGGGCTGTGTGTTATTACATTATGATTTTAAAGCATGATTCTAATAAAGGCTATCATGTCAATTGTGTGAGAAATCACATGTGCCTAAGACCCTAAATTGCTCAAATATGTGTTTAAAGTCTTAATTAGAAATACCTTGCAGTTGATTATCCATGATGATATTTGAAAGTGAAGGAAGAGACATGAAATATGATGTGCGGCCAACGTGCCAAGAATGACAATGCGTTATGGCCAATAATGCCAATAAAATGAATGACATGTAAAATAATATGAAATGAGTGGTAAATCCATTTAATAATAAATGCCTTGGGAGTATTGTTTAGCCACCGAGGAAGGGTAGGTCGGAACAACCTAACCTGAAACTACACGTGCCGGTGTAGGAGTGATTGAGGGGTAAATCCTGTGTTAATGTGATGAGACTGTTTCCCCTTATATGGGATGAGATTGGTGTGTTGAGATGTTTCTCCTTAAATGGGATGAGATTATTGCTAGCGAAATGTGATGTGATGTCGACCCATACGACATTGTGGTGAGACGGCTTAGCCGATCGGGCTGAGATCCGATGCCATGCCGCGCACATGGTGGTATTGTGAATGTATGTCTCAGGGTGAGACGGCTTCGCCGGTCTGGCTGAGATCGGACTCTGTGCTAAAATACGGTGGTGTATCAATTCTAAAAATCTCCCAACTAAAATTACTGAAACTTACTGGAAATTTACCTTGCCCCTAACTTGACACCTTGATACTGTTTGAGTCTCTTATTCATATCATGTTTTATTCTCCGTTAACTTTTACTCGATCTATTGAGAGGGTGTTTCATTTTACATACTAGTACTATTCCATATGTACTAACGTCCCTTTTGCCAGGGGCGCTGCATCTTTAATGGATGCAGGTGGTTCCATAGTAGATGGTATTGACTAGTGCTAGCAGCACACTCTATCCTCAAATGTCTTGGTGAGCCCCACTTCATTTTGGGGTCTTGTAACTCTTATCCTTTGTACATAGCGTTTTGAGGTATAGCCGGGGCCTTATTGCCGGCACTGTCATAACACTCTTTTGTTCCTGTTAGAGGCTTCGTAGACATAGAGTGGGTTGTATATATTTTTGGGAAGGTTAAAACTAAAAATGTTATAATCGTATCATCTGTTCCACTTTAACTATGATTGTACAATGTACTATTTTGGAGACTTGTTAATGGCATAACTAATGGAAATGAACTGGTGTTATTCACACGACCTCTTACTGTCTAATTAATGAAATGTATTCTCCTCTTTATTCATAGGTGAGTTGGGTAGACAACACCGTGCAGGCTTGCTCGACCGGGGTAACTCTGTTGAGCGCCGGTCATGTTCCCAGAGGTCGGGGCGTGACATAAATGATGGTTGAACTAGTGCTGAATAAACTGGCCTCCTGGGATGGCCTATCCTATAATGACCCTTGCCTTCACACGAGGCACCATTGAATCATACTGAATAGCGAGGCCTCTTACCCTTCAGCGCCCTGATCCCTTAACTACGGATATGCTCAATCCTCCTTGCTATCTCTACTGCATGCTGAAAAGTAGTCCCAATCTTCATCTCCTTAGACATACTGAGCTTTATTTTAAAACCAAGACCCTTAATCAATCTCCTCACGTTCTCTGTCTCATAAGTGATCAAGAAAGTTGCATAACGATACAACTCCACAAACCTTATCTCATACTAGGTAACAGTCATACTATCCTACTGCAAGTGCTCAAACTGACTGCGCAACTCATCTATCCTAGTGAGTGGAGTGTACTTCTCTAGAAAAAGAGTCAAAAACAGAGTCCTAGTGAGAGGAAGTGAACCTGCTGGCTTGCTCTGCATACGCCTACCACCACCTATTGGCTTGTCCTCTCAACTGAAAGGTAGTAAAGTCAACCCTATTGGATCCACCAAACACAAATTGTGCAAAATCTCATGACACTTATCTAAGAAGTTCTGGGCATCAGATGCGGGATCACCATCAAAACATGGAGGATCTAGCTTCTAAAATCTATCCATGCTCTTCTGTTCATCAGTAGATATAGCAGGCCTAACCACTATCCTAGCTGGAGCAATAGGCTAAAAACCTCAAGCGAGTAAAATAGTTGTGGCTCCCGGAGTCTGAAACATAGTTGTGGCCTACTTGGGAGTAAGAGTGGCTAGGGTATGGGATCCATCTCATGCCTGAGAAGTAGATGGGATGGCAAGAACCACCCCAACATGTACTAAACCGTCAAAGTAGCTCAAAATTTGGACCATGATGTCCTGAAACACTGGCGTAGCAATAAAATCCTCAGAAACTTGAGCTAGTCCTAGTGGAACATCGTGAGTCGGGGCCTGATCCGCCCCTCAAGCTGCTCCAACATTAACATGAGCTGTTGTGGGTGCTACATCTCCCATGGGAGTTGTCTTACGTTGCTCGGTCCTGAGCTCATGTCGTACCTCTGCCCCGCCCTCTACCTCAAGTAGTGACTGCAACCTAGGGCATTAGCACTTGCCTAGCTACCGCTGACGCACATATCCTCACCATTTGTGAGTGAATAGAATGGGAAAGATTCAAACCTCAAGATAGAACAAAGTCGCACGAAGAGAAAGAAAGAAGTGAAGTTTCCTAATTTTCCTATAGCCTCTTGAAGATAAGTATAGACGTCTCCATACCTATCTGCAAGACTCTACTAGACATGCTCATGAATCGTAGAACCAATGAACCTAGAGCTCTGATACAAACTTATCATGATCCAAAATCTCACCAAGGTCATGATGACACCTAACCCGACCCACTAGGTAAGTCAAAAATCGTAATTGACCAAAATAAAGCAAAATAAAATTAAGTTTTCTTAATTAAATATAGCATATTAAGCCTCAAAACATCAACATAAGCGATGAAAACTACACAATCTTCCCAAAACCTGGTAGTACAAGGTCATGAGCTACTAAGATAGAATACAACTGCCTGAATAACATAAAGTACTCTCTAAGTAGAATAAACTATAGGAAGACATAAGAAGAAGGTAACTTGAAGGGCTGCAAACGAACAAGCATCACTACCTCGAGTCTCCAAATATGCCTCTAAGCACCCTCTTGAGATCCGCTAGTTCCAATACTAGGATCTGCACAAAAATGTACGGAAATATAGTATGACAACATAAATAATGCGTACTTAGTAAGTAACAAGTCTAATTTGAAGAAGTAATGACAATATTGAGATAGAAATGTGATACTCCTCATAACCTGTTCAATTCATAACCATAAGCAAGGAATAACAAGACAACTGACGAGCGCAAAACACAACATGCAATTATTGCTCACTAGTCAAAAATAATATAGTTTAATTATCGTCTCCCCAAGGATTGGATTTAAACAGTGTTTGAATAATGTTCAGTTGATTATTATCAAGGAAAATTAATACTTGAATTGATGATCATAAACTATGATTATCTACTAAAAATTAAGCAATTAATAACTGATCACAAAATATAGCTGATGAGCAACAAAGAAATATCAATTAGAGAAATAAGGGTAATTGACTAGACATGTGCAAGATATTTGACTCAGAGCCCAATTCTTAAGTTAGTTCACTCTATAATACGGTTGATTCTCACGAATTCAACAAATAATCAGATTACACTTAAAGTTAATATTCTTCTTTCGATTAAACGTTAATTTTAGTAATTAATCCAATTGAAGCACAACAAACAACTAAAACGAATAAAATGATGGTTATAGTCTAAAGCATAACTTCTCAGAAATATTTTCCTATTTTCTAGTTCTATTAACAATTCAAGAGGCTCTTTCGATTACCTATTTGAATCACAAATTTCAACCAGAGCATAAGATGTAAAGCAATTCAATATCAAGGTCCTCTTTTCTTTAAGCAACATAAGAAATAACTCCACAATACGAATTAAATGTTCATCAATTAATTCCAATATTTATGAAGAATTGAATCCCTAATAAAGTTATCAAAGCACCGTATCTGTCAAACACCCTAGTGGAAATTACTCCATAGCAATGGAAAAGGTCATCTCAATAAGGTTTAAAAACAAAGAAAACATCAATTCTAATGAATCGATACAAACTCCGGTATTGCACCGATCGTTGGTTGAAATCTTGATAAATTCTTGTGTCTTCTGGCCTTAGTTGCTTCTCAATTCTTTTGTATGTCAAAATTCATCAACAAATAGTGTTTTTGGTGTATTTATACTATGTAAAAATAAGCTCGGATGAAATTACCCTTTTCTAGCCGAAACAGGAAATTACTCTTGCAAACTTGTACACCTGTACCGCGCTTGTGAGGAAGTTCAAAGAGGTGAATTATATCAGACATCACAGTTTACACTGCCGCGCTGTTCCTCACGGTGCCCCATGCGGCGCGACTGTGTCTTTTTCTCAGAATAAATTCTTTGATCCACTTTTTGATATATAGACTTGGTCCTCGACCCCCGAACGTGATCCCGACTTAATTTCTTGGGCTTCTAATCCGACTTCCAAGCTCCAACTTGTTCGATTTAGCTCCAAATTACCTTAATAGCTTGGGATCATTTCCTACAAGGCATAAAACATGTAATAAGTGTAAATCACTAACATTTAAGCTCAAACATACGTAAAATACAGTAACTATAGTGCAATACTACGGCTAAAACATGTTTTTCTAGCCTACCATCAACACCCCACCCTTAGACTATTGCTCATCCTCAAGCAATAAAGCTACACTTCTGATGAGTGGGGATTTTGACTACTTATTAGCACTTTTTACTTTCGTTTTAGTCCGAAAGCATTTAATTGTAGTCTCGAAAACTAATGAAATATGCTTAATTGGAGGATAATTGAAAAATTATCCACCAAGATGAAATCCAACTCAAGAAGGAGTGATCTGAACTCAAGGACAAAATCAGGCACAAAAGCTCAAAGTGCGGACCGCATATTTTCATCTGCGGCCGCAGATTGCGAAGAAAAGTTTATCAGAGTCCAAATACAAAGTGCGGTCCGCACATGAAATGTGCGGCCGCAGAAGTTAAGCAAGATCAAAAGTTCAGAGAGTTCTCATTCACAAGCTCAAAGGATGTGCGGCCGCAGAAGTCAGCTACGCGGTCGCACTCAGAAATGTGTGGTCCGCAGAAGAGCCATGTGCGGCCGCACTCAAAAATATATGGTCCGCAGAATAACCCTGTGTGACTGCACCCAGAAAAGTGCAGACCGCAGAATATGAGAAATTTGGCCGTGGTTTAGAATTGTGCGGCCGCAGATTTAAATCTGTCAAGACTGAAGCAAAGTGCAGACCGCACATGGTATTGTGCGGCCGCAGAACCTCTGAGAAGGGCAATTTTATCCGAAAATTCCAGCACTGTATAAATAGAACAGTTTTACTTTTTTAGTTCAACTTACGTACCTTTTGACATCAGCAACCATTTACTTTGCTTCTTTTGGTTTTTTTTCCATTTTGATCTTTTTGAATATTAGTTTTATCATTTCAATCTTTAATATGGGTTTAATTATCACTTTTTCTTCTTCATCTCCTAATTTAAGCATGAGTAGCTAGATTTTCACTAGGGTTGTGACCCAACCCTAAGGTGTGAACTTAATGGGTGTTTGATTTATTGCTTGTTTATGGTTAGGTGTTGATTATCTACCCTAGTTCTTGCTTTTATTTGAAGATTTAATGGTTGCAAACATTATTCCATACCTCAGAAGTTCCTGCACTAGCTGATGCCCTAGCCTGTTGCTGGGTAGCTACCAACTGTGTCAACAAATGCACCGCACTCCTCAAGTCCTGATCTGATGGAAGTGGAGGGGGAACTGGATGTGCGGTTTCCCTAGGAATCTCCGTAGTTGGTGGAGGAGCCGGTAATGGCTGAGTAGGGGTCTCACCTTGAGCCTCAGACTGGGCCCCATCTACTGGGGGTACCCTGCTGGTCCCCTCACCTACTGCTGTATCTCTCCTCTGGCTAGCCGTAGTCTTCCTAGTCACCGTCATCTGTGCATGCAAACACCAACACATAAGTTTAATTCAAATTTCCTATAACTCAGTTCTATAGCACGATTTAGATTTCAAAGAAGGGTAACCAACTCCTAAATGCCCTGTAGTTCCCTGCTTATATAATGTGGTGCACAACACATCTATAAACAAGACCCTACTAGACACGGCTTGTAGACTCCCTAGGACAGAACTGCTCTGATACCAAGTTTGTCACGCCCCGAACCTAGGAGCGAAACCAGCACCCGGTGCCTCACCTAATCTGGCGTACCATATTGCGACTAAGGGACTCTGAACATATAATGTCATACTTTGGCCATAGGGCCACCTTGCAAGACAATTTGCGAAGCAAAATATAAAAATGAATGGAAACTAGCGCTAACTAAACATCAATATAAAGCTAGGCCGACAAGGCCGTCATAGCTACTACAGCTGACAAACCACCAATTTATACAAACCCAACATACAACACTAACCAACAGGATATGTCTACAAGCCTCTACTGATAGATGTACTGTGATCGGAACAGGGCCCCGACCTACCCATAACATATATACAGATATACATAAGATGTACACAAAACTCTAGACCTGGCAACTCCGAAAGACGTGGAGCTTACCGATCAGGCGAAACTCGGGAAACACCTACTGAGGAGGTCTACCCGTCTGTCTGTCTGAACCTGCACGCATGAAATGCAGCGCCCCCAGAAAAGGGACGTCAGTACAAAATAATGTACCGAGTATGTAAGGCAATAAAATAACTGAAAGCTGAAACTGAACTGATAATATGATAACTGAAATTAACTGGGAGTCAAAGATGGTCTGGAGATATACTTACGTGCTGATACTGACTCAACTCTCTCAATATATTAAGTAAAATAAATGTCCGGCCCTATAAGGTTCGGTACGTGTAACTGCTCGGCCGTAGTAGGCTCGCTCATAAGCGCTCGGCCATACTGGGCATCTGTACCTCGCCCATCCTGGGCTTGCTCATAGGCGCTCGGCCACAGTAGGCTCGGTATATATAACTTACCATCTGATCAGAGGTTGCCCAATAGGGGCCTGCCCACCGATTATAGCTCGATGGTGGTGCAAATACTATAATATTGTGTATATATATATATATAGACCCTCTGCTCTCTTGACTGAATAAAGACAAAACTAAAACTGAATATGAAGTCTCGATAAGGAATAATATTGTAACTTATGAGACTAGAATAATGTGAATAAATTCATGAATACGAACTTCTCTTTATGTCTCATTATTAACACATGTAGCTACGAGATCATGCCAAAATGAAGGAAGGGATTAGCCTTAACATACCTTATCACAATCTTCCCAATCACCAAGTTGAACTCACCTCTTTGCACCTTAATCTACAAGAATGATAATAATACTATCGTTAAGTTACGAGAGGTACAACTATCGCACAACGAACGACAAACTTATTTTGTATTAAAACGGGCAGCATCTCCCCTATAATCCTTATTCCTCCAAATTCAAGATAACACCAACAATACAAGAACAGAACAATAACAACATAAATACATCATTTTCCAGCCCTATATACGCCATCAAACACTACAAAACAGCCCAACACACCCCAATCTCTTCATACTCAAAACGACCACCGTAGTAGTGTCAAACGACCCGGAAATGTTATGACGAACGACCAGCCAACCACCCTACATTTATATGGTGTTTCTACACCCCCTTCCTCCTCCAAAAATCCACAAAACAGTAGTAAAACACGCAGCCCAACAGCAACACAAAACAGTCCATAAAACAGTCCGCTACAAGTGAATAACTCGAACTCACGGCTTCCGATCACCGTCCCGTGAGTTCTTACAAGTATAGAACGACTTGCCATGAATTTATAGAAGAACAAATGGATGAAAGAGAGCAGTAAACTCACCTTATTTGTTGGATAACTCATCTCCTATCTTGGTCCTTCAAACTTTAGGTTTTACCTCTAATTAGAACTTGAAAGGGAGAGAAAATCAATTAGGGTTTGTGGGAAATTTTTGGGAGGATTCTTTGCAGAGCTTATGTCTGGTTATTATGCTCTATTTTAAGTCTAATATATGAAGAAAATGGGCCTTTAAAAGGCCTCTTTGGACGACCCGAAATGGTCCATTTTTGGGCTTTCATTTAAGCAAGTAGGTGACACACCTACTTGTCACCTAGCAGCTTGCGCTGTATCGCAAAAATGCTCATATCTATCTACTATGATGTCGTATTGACAAACGGTTTAATGAGTTGAAAAATAGACTCATAGATCTTTAATTTGATGGGTGGAACACCCCATAACTCTAAGTATATTGGGAGAAAATTGTAGTTACATTTGACCCAAAGTTTCAGTAAAACTTATGAATTTAACTTGTGATGACTTTCATCGACTTTTGTTCTACAACTCGCTTGACTTAAAAACATAACACACGGATGTCATACGACTAATATAAATCATAACATAATCTCTTTATCAATTTAATCACCCTAGTCTCACCCCAAAGGTACATGTTATAACATTCCTAACTTGTCGACTTTCGACGAAACATTATTTTATTCAATTGCTTTAGCTTCTGAACTGTCCAACCCTCTTTGTACTTGTTGTTCATGATCTTCAATACTTGTAACCTCATAGGTAACATGATTAACTTACTTTATATACTTTTAAATATTATCTCATTTTTGGTCCTACATTAGTTTGCTTACGACGCATTTTTACGTATGAAAATATAGGGTGTAACATCGCTCCCCCATTGGGAACATTCGTCCTCGAATGTTTACTCTTAGAGGCTTTGGAAAATTTTGCCAGAGTATCCTTCGTACACTAGGTTTAAATGTGCTTCTATAGCTTATTTAGGTCAAGTTATGTAACTTTGGTTTATTCTTTTAAGCATTATTAAGGGGGATCAAGCAATCAAACTTTCTAACAAGCAAACAATTCTCTATACTGGTATCTCTCCCCCCGACACCGTGTTGCTTTTCTGTAATAGCTTTCATTAATGCAATCAAGCTTTCTTTCATTCTCAATTCTCTTTTCTGCTCTCTCAGTTACTCATGACATAGGTTTTCCCGTACGGCACTGACAATCACACCAACAATGATTGCTTAGCCTTACTTCGCCTTTCCAAAGAATCTGAGAAGGAGCCTCATAACAGTTGGTATCAGAGCCTAGGCTCGATATCGGACGAGGGATTACATTACAAGTACCACCATTTTTGACCATGGTGAATAATATGGATCGCATCGCGATCCTTGAGGAGACGGTTGATGTATTACGGCCCATGGGCTAAGCTTGCCTTTCTTGCCAAACCTCATCACGCCCTTCATAGGTGATACCCTTAAGAATACCCAGTCATTAATCCTGAACTCTAAGTCTCGTCGCCGCACATCAGAATATGACTTCTGACGACTCTGAGCTGTCAACAGTCGCTCCCGGATAAGCTTTACTTTCTCTATGGCCTGCTGAACCAGGTCTGGCCCATGTAACCCAGATTCTCCAACATCAAACCACCCTATAGGAGATCTGCACTTACGCCCATACAAAGCCTCGTACGGAGCCATCTGGATACTGGAGTGGTAACTGTTATTATATGCAAACTCGATAAGAGGTAGATGTTCATCCCAACTTCTTTTAAAATCCAACACACATACTCGTAACATATCCTCGAGCGTCTGAATTGTGCGCTCGGCTTGTCCATCAGTCTGTGGATGAAAAGCTGTGCTGAGATTCACCTGAGTCCCTAGACCTCTCTGAAATGACCTCCAAAAATGTGCTGTAAACTGAGCCCCACGGTCAGATATAATAGAAACTGGTACTCCGTGTAGCCGCACTATCTCCTTAATATATAACTTTGCATAATCTTCTGCTGTATATGTAGATCTGACCGGTAGGAAGTGAGCTGATTTCGTGAGCCTATCGACTATCACCCATATGGAATCGAACTTACGATTAGAACGAGGTAAACCCATGATAAAGTCCATGTTTATCGCCTCCCATTTCCATGTCGGGATCTCTATAGTCTGCATTAGCCCTCCGGGCTTCTGGTGTTCTACCTTCACTTGCTGGCAACTAGTACATTGGGCGACAAACTCAGCAATGTTCTTCTTCATATCATTCCACCAGTACATATCCTTAATGTCATGATACATCTTCGTCGATCCAGGATGGATGGAATACCATGAATAATGTGCCTCTGACATAATCCTGTCTCGTAGCCCTGCTACATCTGGAACACACAAACGACCCTTGTATCTGAGAACCCCATCTCCCTTGAGCTCTAACAATGGCTTCTTCTGCTGCGAAACTCGCTCTCTCAACTCGACCAACTCTGGATCCTCGTACTGCCTTTCCTTGACTTCAGCTATGAGGGATGATTTTGCAGTGTTTTGGAGTACAACTCCACCATCCTCAGAATCTACTAACCGAACCCCCAACGAAGCCAATTGATGAATCTCTCTAGCTAATTGTCTTTTCTCAGGCTCTACATGTGCTAAGCTACCCATAGATAGGCGACTTAAGGCATCTGCTACAACATTAGCTTTCCCTGGATGGTAGAGAATGTTAACATCGTAATCTTTCAATAACTCAAGCCATCGCCTCTGTCGCAAATTCAACTCTTTCTGCTTGAAAATATATTGTAGGCTTTTATGATCAGTAAATACATCAACATGAACACCATATAAATAATGCCGCCATATCTTAAGTGCATGGACAACCGCAGCTAACTCGAGGTCGTGGGTCGGATAATTCCTCTCGTGCTTCCTCAACTGCCTTGAAGCATACGCAATTACCTTCCCATGTTGCATCAGGACACATCCTAACCCGACACCTGATGCATCACAATACACGGCATAACCCTCTAGACCCTCTGGAAGTGTTAGAACTGGAGCTGAGGTCAACCTGTTCTTAAGCTCTTGGAAACTCCGCTCGCAAGCCTCTGTCCATTGAAACTTAGTTTCTTTCTGTGTCAACTTCGTCAATGGTGCCGAAAGGGAAGAAAAACCCTCTACGAACCTCCGATAGTATCCTGCTAAGCCTAGAAAGCTACGAACCTCTGTCGGAGTGGTAGGTCTAGGCCAAGATTTCACGGCCTCAATCTTCTGAGTGTCTACCTTTATCCCTTCATCTGATACAATATGCCCCAAGAATGCTACAGACTTCAACCAGAACTCACATTTAGAAAACTTAGCATACAACTTACGATCACGGAGGGTTTGGAGTACCGCTCGCAGGTGGTCCGCATGCTCATCCTCTGAACGGGAATAAACCAGAATATCATCAATAAATACTATCACGAACAGATCTAAAAATGGTCGGAATAGGCTATTCATCAAGTCCATAAATACAGCGGGTGCATTAGTCAACCCGAAGGACATGACAAGGAACTCGAAGTGGCCATATCGGGTCCTGAAGGCTGTCTTCGGAATATCTTTTTCCCGAACTCTGACTTGGTGGTACCCCGACCTCAAATCTATCTTTGAAAAGCATCTAGCCCCCTGCAACTGATCAAACAAGTCATCGATCCTTGGAAGTGGATACTTATTCTTAATAGTTACCTTGTTCAGCTGCCTATAATCGATACACATCCTCAGCGAGCCGTCTTTCTTCCGCACAAATAGTACTGGTGCACCCCAAGGTGAGGTACTGGGCCTGATGTAACCTTTCTCCAACAAATCTTTTAACTGCTCCTTCAACTCCTTCAATTCGCCAGGTGCCATTCTATACGGAGGGACGGATATTGGTTGAGTTCCTGGAAGCAAATCGATGCTAAAATCAATCTCTCGCTCTGGAGGAATACCTGGAAGCTCATCTGGAAACACATCTGCATACTCTTTGACTACGGGAATAGACTGAAGTGTAGGTATCTCAACATCTGCATCTCTAACTCGCACAATATGATAAATGCACCCTTTTGCGATCATTTTCCTTGCCTTCAGATAGGAAATAAACCTACCTCTGGGTGTTGGTGTATTACCTACCCATTCAAGGATTGGCTCACCCGAAAAATAAAATCTGACTGCCTTTGCTCGGCAATCAACTATGGCATAGCAAGCTGCCAACCAGTCCATGCCCATGATAGCATCAAAATCCATCATCTCTAGCTCAACTAGGTCAGCTGAGGTCTGACGACTACAAATTGTCACCGTACAACCTCGGTAAACCCGTCTAGCAATAATCGATTCTCCGACCGGTGTAGATACCGCAAAAGGATCACTTAGTATTTCAGGCACTATACCAAACTTCCTCGCGACAAATGGGGTAATATATGATAAAGTAGATCCTGGGTCTATCAAAGCATAAGCATCGTGAGAGCAAATGGTTAATATACCTGTCACAACGTCTGGTGAAGACTCCTGGTCCTGTCGACCCGCTAAAGCATAGATACGGTTCTGATTACCACTTGAACTGGAACCTCTACCTCTGCCTCGACCTCTACCAGCCGAAGACTGAGACTCGCGCCTTGAAGGATGCACGGACATAGATGATCCTGTTGCTGAACTCGCTGGTTGTGCCATTCCCCCAGAATCTCTATTTGGGCAATCTCGCATCATATGCCCCGGACGCCCACATGTATAACAAGCATCAGAACCTGCTCGGCATTGACCCAAGTGTCCTCTACCACAGATGTCACACCGCGGAGGAAATGACCATGTCTGCGCAGAACCTCGTTGTCGCTGCAAACCCGACGCCCGTGAGCTCTCACCTGGTCCTGACTGAGTATAGCGGTCATACCTGTAACCCTGTAACTGAGGTGGCGGAGGCCTAGGTGGCCGTCCGAAGTACTGGGTCCTATAACTACCCTGAGATTGCTCCTGAGACCTGGGAAATCTCATCCTCTTACGTTGCCCTTGCTCAGCCCTCTCTGTACCCTGCTGCCGACGCCTACCCCTTTCTATATTCTGGGCGAATGCCTGAATCTGGGAGATATCCATACTATCCTGCAATGCAGCGGTGGCACATGCCTCGGTTAACTCTGGGGCTAACCCTGCTATAAACCTGTGAATCCTGTCCCGCATAGTAGCAACAATGGATGGTGCATATCTGGCCAATGAGTCAAAATGGAGACTATACTCTCGAACACTCATATTACCCTGCTTGAGGGATAGAAACTGATCGACTCGAGCCTGTCGGATCTCCCGCGGTAAGTACTGGTCAAGGAAGGCATCTGAAAAATTCTCCCAAATAGCTGGAGGTGCATCACGTCCCCTGGACCTCTCCCATCCCTCGTACCAAAGGATGGCTATATCTCGGAGTCGAAAAGCTGCTAGCTCAACTGCCTCTTTCTCCGTGGCATGCATAACACGAAAGATCCTGTGAAGCTGATCTATGAAATCCTGCGGGTCCTCCCTCTGATCTGTCCCCGTGAACTCTGGGGGACTCAAAGCAATAAACTCTCGGACCCTTGAACTCCCAGACCCCTCAGAAGTTCCTGCACTAGCTGATGCCCTAGCCTGTTGCTGGGTAGCTACCAACTGTGTCAACAAATGCACCGCACTTCTCAAGTCCTGATCTAATGGAAGTGGAGGGGGAACTGGATGTGCGGTTTCCCTAGGAATCTCCGCAGTTGGTGGAGGAGCCGGTAATGGCTGAGTAGGGGTCTCCCCTTGAGCCTCAGACTGGGCCCCATCTACTGGGGATACCCTGCTGGTCCCCTCACCTACTGCTGTATCTCTCCTCTGGCTAGCCGTAGTCTTCCTAGTCACCGTCATCTGTGCATGCAAACACCAATACATAAGTTTAATTCAAATTTCCTATAACTCAGTTCTATAGCACGATTTAGATTTCAAAGAAGGGTAACCAACTCCTAAATGCCCTGTAGTTCCCTGCTTATATAATGTGGTGCACAACACATCTATAAACAAGATCCTACTAGACACGGCTTGTAGACTCCCTAGGACAGAACTGCTCTGATACCAAGTTTGTCACGCCCCGAACCTAGGAGCGAAACCAGCACCCGGTGCCTCACCTAATCTAGCGTACCATATTGCGACTAAGGGACTCTGAACATATAATGTCATACTTTGGCCATGGGGCCACCTTGCAAGATAATTTGCGAAGCAAAATATAAAAATGAATGGAAACTAGCGCTAACTAAACATCAATATAAAGCTAGGCCGACAAGGCCGTTATAGCTACTACAGCTGACAAACCACCAATTTATACAAACCCAACATACAACACTAACCAACATGATATGTCTACAAGCCTCTACTGATAGATGTACTGTGATCGGAACAGGGCCCCGACCTACCCATAACATATATACATATATACATAAGATGTACACAAAACTCTAGACCTGGCAACTCCAAAAGACGTGGAGCTTACCGATCAGGCGAAACTCGGGAAACACCTACTGAGGAGGTCTACCCGTCTGTCTGTCTGAACCTGCATGCATGAAATGCAGCGCCCCCAGAAAAGGGACGTCAGTACAAAATAATGTACCGAGTATGTAAGGCAATAAAATAACTGAAAGCTGAAACTGAACTGATAATATGATAACTGAAATTAACTGGGAGTCAAAGATGGTCTGGAGATATACTTACGTGCTGATACTGACTCAACTCTCTCAATATATTAAGTAAAATAAATGTCCGGCCCTATAAGGTTCGGTACGTGTAACTGCTCGGCCGTAGTAGGCTCGCTCATAAGCGCTCGGCCATACTGGGCATCTGTACCTCGGCCATCCTGGGCTCGCTCATAGGCGCTCGGCCACAGTAGGCTCGGTATATATAACTTACCATCTGATCAGAGGTTGCCCAATAGGAGCCTGCCCACCGATTATAGCTCGATGGTGGTGCAAATACTATAATATTGTGTGTATATATATATATATATATATATATATATATATATATATATATATATAGACCCTCTGCTCTCTTGACTGAATAAAGACAAAACTAAACTGAATATGAAGTCTCGATAAGGAATAATATTGTAACTTATGAGACTAGAATAATGTGAATAAATTCATGAATACGAACTTCTCTTTATGTCTCATTATTAACACATGTAGCTACGAGATCATGCCAAAATGAAGGAAGGGATTAGCCTTAACATACCTTATCACAATCTTCCCAATCACCAAGTTGAACTCACCTCTTTGCACCTTAATCTACAAGAATGATAATAATACTATCGTTAAGTTACGAGAGGTACAACTATCGCACAACGAACGACAAACTTATTTTGTATTAAAACGGGCAGCATCTCCCCTATAATCCTTATTCCTCCAAATTCAAGATAACACCAACAATACAAGAACAGAACAATAACAACATAAATACATCATTTTCCAGCCCTATATACGCCATCAAACACTACAAAACAGCCCAACACACCCCAATCTCTTCATACTCAAAACGACCACCGTAGTAGTGTCAAACGACCCGGAAATGTTATGACGAACGACCAGCCAACCACCCTACATTTATATGGTGTTTCTACACCCCCTTCCTCCTCCAAAACTCCACAAAACAGTAGTAAAACACGCAGCCCAACAGCAACACAAAACAGTCCACAAAACAGTCCGCTACAAGTGAATAACTCGAACTCACGGCTTCCGATCACCGTCCCGTGAGTTCTTACAAGTATAGAACGACTTGCCATGAATTTATAGAAGAACAAATGGATGAAAGAGAGCAGTAAACTCACCTTATTTGTTGGATAACTCAGCTCCTATCTTGGTCCTTCAAACTTTAGGTTTTACCTCTAATTAGAACTTGAAAGGGAGAGAAAATCAATTAGGGTTTGTGGGAAATTTTTGGGAGAATTCTTTACAGAGCTTCTGTCTGGTTATTATGCTCTATTTTAAGTCTAATATATGAAGAAAATGGTCCTTTAAAAGGCCTCTTTGGATGACCCGAAATGGTCCATTTTTGGGCTTTCATTTAAGCAAGTAGGTGACACACCTACTTGTCACCTAGCAGCTTGCGCAGTATCGCAAAAATGCACATATCTCTCTACTCCGATGTCGTATTGACAAATGGTTTAATGCGTTGGAAAATAGACTCATAGATCTTTAATTTGATGGGTGGAACACCCCATAACTCTAAGTATATTGGGAGAAAATTGCAGTTACATTTGACCCAAAGTTTCAGTAAAACTTATGAATGTAACTTGTGATGACTTTCATCGACTTTTGTTCCACAACTCGCTTGACTTAAAAACATAACACACGGATGTCATACGACTAATATAAATCATAACATAATCTCTTTATGAATTTAATCACCCTAGTCTCACCCCAAAAGTACATGTTATAACATTCCCAACTTGTCGACTTTCGACGAAACATTATTTTATTCAATTGCTTTAGCTTCTGAACTGTCCAACCCTCTTTGTACTTGTTGTTCATGATATTCAATATTTGTAACCTCATAGGTAACATGATTAACTTACTTTATATACTTTTAAATATTATCTCATTTTTGGTCCTACATTAGTTTGCTTACGACGCATTTTTACGTACGAAAATATAGGGTGTAACAATCCTAGCCTCAAGACTCGACTCAAAAGCACCACAAATGTTTCACAACCTGTTCACTTACTCTAACACAGAGGTCAAAGACTTTACCTTACCTTCGCAAATCATGTGCCCTCACACAAACAATAGAGAGTAGTTCTATACACAGTAAAATTCACGAACAAATAGGAACTCAAAATAGAAAGAATTAACTCACTCTTAGAAATAAAATTCATGCGCCACAGAAAATTTACCATAGGCTTGCCCATAGTGTAATATTCTACTAATTGAGCTCATTCAGTCAAGGATCAAGTAGGACTAAATTTTGGTATGTAGGCTGTGGGACGGGTATGATACATATGGATATAGTGGCTATACCTCCCTGAGCACTTTAATAAATACAATTTCACAAATTCCAACCCCAACCTTCACATCATATTAACATCAAGCTCCCAATTTCTTTAAGCACAAACAAAGAAAGATTTACCACTAGCAAGGAATAAGTTTTTTTATAATATATACAAACACCAATTTTTTTCTTTTTTCTAGATTCTGATTTTCTCTTCTTCTTTTTTCGATTTCCTACAAGTGGCCCTCATAATTTTTCTTTCAAACAATGCACCTTTCTCCTTTTCTATAGTTCCACTAAAAAATCCAACCATACCTCCACTTAACTTTTAACAAGCTCATAAATATATCAAGTGCTCAAGAGAGGTAAACGGTTCAAACAGTTTGTCAATTCAAACAAATGGGTCAGGCTTGTAGTGTAGTTGGCAAAGAAAATAGGATTACAGGGTCAAGATGTCTAACTAGGATACATAACAATTAGGCGGGTCACAGACATATAATTGGCTCACAAAGAAATGCCCATATCACTTCCTAGACAGAACAAGACTGCTATTTTAATTTACAAACACACGGGGCAAGTTCTAGACATCAACTAACATGCACAGAATATCAACAAAAATCTCACTCACACAATGGCACATAACTCACTTAGGATCGGATCTATCCCGACTTTTTAGTCTAAGTAGTTAACCAAAGTCACAATCAACCAATTTAAGAAACTTATCTAAGAGTCAAGAACTGAGCTTAGGCGTCACAACTAAGGCACTCACCACTCTCAAGGCATATGCGGTCAAGGAAATTACTTCAAATTAGCACGGTGACACAAGATTCTTTATTCTTATAAAACTAAAAAAGCTAACTACACTCGGTTCAAGTAAAATTCTTGGAAAAGAACCGCGACACAAAGAAAAACAAAGGGGAAATTGTTTCACTATCTAAGAAAGTAAAATAAAAGACATATTTTTAGATTTTCAACTTTTTGATATTTTTGTCTTTTACTCATTCGACTTCAAATACCTCAAGAAGCCAGTCGACGAAATCCATCGACGGGAAGAGTCGAAACTAAACAACTATGATTACTAACTATTACAGGCCGATAGAATATAGAGTTATGATTACATACCGTATTGTCTAAGAAAACAAAAAATAAATCAAATAAAACCAATTGGCAAATAGAAAACAAATGCAAATACAACCAAATAGGAGCACCCCACCCCACACTTAAGAAATTGGATTGTCCCTGTTGCAAAACAATAGAAACCATAGTAAAAAGGTAACTCCCTGAGGCCCTTGGCCTATTCCTCATCAACACCCTCAAAGGTGCGCAGGTACTACTCATTATTGGAGGGAACAAAGTTGACGTCCTCATCCAGTGGCATTTGTTCTCCATTTGCCAAGCTCAGCCACTGGCACTACAACAAAAGGGGCTTTTACGGCAATAAAAAAGGGCATTGACTGCAATAACAATAGTCGCTATATCATTTACCGGCCATTGATGTTTAGCCGCTGATATCAGGGTCGGCAAAGCCTTTAGTGGCGTTTCTAGCAAAATCGGGTAAAGGTCTGACATATTGCCGCTAAATATCATTTGCTTTAACGACAATTGTTTGCGGCAATTATGATGTTTGCTAAATCCAATCTAAAAACGACTACTAATTCTCTTTTTATGTCCATTTTTATAGCAGCTAAATTCAAAAAAATTGTCGCTAAAGGTCCATACCTTTAGCGGTAATTGTTTTGTGGCAATTAGAATGGCTATAATATTCCTTCTGAAAACTTAATAGTGTGACCTTTTAGCATCCATTTTAATGGCTAGTAAATTTAATTAAATTGCCGCTAAAAATCATCTTTAACAGCAATTATAATGGCTATAATATCCCATGTGGAAATATCATAATTTGCCCTTTTATCATCTATTTTTATAACCAGTATATTCTGTTAAATTGTTACTAAAAGTCACAAGCTATAACGACAATAGTTTAGCCACCATTAATAATAGCTACTACATTCATTCAAAAAATGACCCAAATAATAAAACATAATAATATTGATTCATAAAAATATAATGTATCTCATTAAATCTTAACAAACAAAAGGAAGTACTAATCAAAATAGTAATATCACAGTAACTTAAAAAATAAACTTATATTATCTGAAGCAAATAACTATTGTCATTATATAACTAATCTTGACAAATAATAGTCTTCAAATAATTTCTGCAATGCATCATCATATGGAAATTTTTCACCCGATAAATTATCGATCATTAGACTGTATGACCTGAAATTATAAAATAACTATGTCAATAGATGAAATATAATAGTCTTCAACTGGGATGTTTATCAAGCAAACATTACCCCAAGCTAAAGTTGTTATAGAATGGGAGTTCTATTTTTTCTATAGAATAAGACATAACAAACATTACAAGGAAACTCTTGCTTTATCACGAACAAGGGAAGTGCATATTATTTTGCTCTAACACTATGGGTAATGACCCGATTGGTCATTTTAAGCTCTACTAGGTCATTCGGTGATTTGATACCTTGAGTATCTTCACTTCATATTTTATGACTTGTACGTGTGGTTGGAATTGAATTTCGGGAGGTTCGGAGTTGATTCGGATAGAAAATTCTCAATTCAGAAGCTTTAAGTTGAAAGAGTTGGTCAAAGGTTGACTTTTGAGTAAACGACCTCAGAATAGGGATTTGAAGGTTTCAATAGATTCGTATGATTATTTCGTACTTGGACGTATATTCGGATTGAGTATCGGGTAGTCCGGGAGCATTTCAACGCTTATTGTGGAAAGTTGGCAATTCGAAGGTTGTAGAATTTTCTAAGTTTGGTTTGAAGTTGACGTTGGTGTTATCGATATCCATTTAAGGTTCTAAGCCTTAGAATAGGTTCGTATCGTGATTTATGACTTGTACGTAAAGTTTGATGTCATTCCGGAATGTTAAAGTGTAATTCAGACGCGTTTTCGAAGTTTGAATGTTTGAAAGTTAAAAGGAGGATTTGATCGTCGATTCATGGTTTTGGTATTGTTTGGTGTGATTTGAGGCCTCGAGTAGGTTCGTTCTATAATTTGGAACTGGTTTATGTAATTGGACGGGATCTCGGGGGGCTCGGGTGTGTTTCAGATGTGTTTGGGTTGTGTCGTGCTCTTATTTGATATTTCAGCATCGTTTTCTTGGGTATAAAGGATACTATATTGAGGAAACAACCTTGTATTTGTTATTTTATTGAGTCATTAGATCCGTATTGTAATTATGGAGTCATAGCAATAATAATCATTGAATTTCCATATCGTATGAGAGAGTTATACCCATTTCCGTGTCGGAAAAGATTGTTGGTGTTGCTAGTGCTCAGGTATCGCAATTGTGAACATTTGTTAGCTATTGCGAAGTCTGTAGATTATTGCCTTGGTTCTTAATTGCGGATACTTGTCCATGTCCGCAATTGCGAGGGTTCGCAAATGCGAACCCTGTGTTGCAAATGCGGCATCTACACCTGGTAAGAGGAATGGGAGACGCGAATTTGCATACATTCTCTTATTTTAGGAACCCTAAGCTCGGTAGGTGATGATTTTAAAGAGGGTTTTTCATCTACAATCTTTGGGTAAGTAATTTTGTTCAGTTCCAACTATTTTACATGGATTATATACAGATTTTAACATGGAATTGGTGGAAATTGTGGGATTTTTGAAGAAAAATCTAGAAATCATATTTTTGGTTCTGACCACGAAATTGGACATGGAATTTGGAATAAATTATACATTTTATTTTGTAATGTTATGGGTAAAGTTTATCTTCAAATATTTTAGGAATCCGGGCACTTGGGCCCGAGGGATGACTTTATTGACTTTTCGAACGAAGTTGGGAATTGTTATAAATTGATTAATTATAAGCATTGGAGTATATTTTGATTGATTTGCACATTGTTTGACTAGTTTTGGATCGTTTGGCTTTGAGTCGAGGTGTTAGAGAGGCATTGGAGCCGATTATGGAACTTCGGAGTGAGATAAATCTCTTGTGTAACCCTGTGAGGAAGAATTTACTCCGTCGGTGTTATATTCTTATGTGCTACATGTTGTGGGACCTAAGCACGTATAAGGTGACGAGTGTCCATGCGTATGCTAGGATTTCTGATTTGTCCGGGTAGACTTTTTACGCCATATTTTAATTGTACTATTTGAGTTATCCTTGCATGTTTAATTCCTTTACTTTGCATTATGACTTGAGACTAGGCTTGCGTAGAGTGGTAGACTCGCTATTGTAAGAGATTTGATGAGCTACTTGATTAGCCGTGGAATAATTGTGCTTTCCTTACGAATTTCTCTCGCGTTGTGTGTTTTCATCGAAAAGCTTCTTTAAATTTCATAACTCACACGTATATTCGTGAGTGGGGACCCGTTAAAACCTCTTATTCTTATGGGATCGGGTCATTCGCCTCGGCAAGATTATGTACCACATTCTTATAGGATCGAGCGGTTCGCCTCGGCAATATCATATTCTTATGGGATCAGGCCATTCACCTCGGCAGTACCATATTTTTATGGGATTGGGCCGTTCGCCTCGGCAGCATCATATTCTAATGGGATCGGGCTATTCACCTCGGCATTTCTATAAATACTCTTATGAGATCGGGTCGTTCGCCTCGGCAACTTCATGAAACAATCTTATGGGATCGGGTCGTTCGCCTCAACAACATTGTTCATAATATTTGACAAGAATCCATAGTATCTGTGAGTTTCTCTGATTTGACTTGTGATGACCTATCTGGTGGGAACCATTTTACATATATACTCTGGTTGAGGAGGTGACCGATAATTGAGAGCTTGGGTTTACTGTTCAGAAGAGGATTGTACCACATACCTATATTTGTTTATACTGTTTATTACCCTGCCTCATATTTGTTTACTTCCTGTCGTATTTGATTTATTGGACCACTAGTAAGTGTCGATGTCAACCCCTCGTCACTACTTCTTCAGGGTTAGGCTAGATATTTACTAGGTACGCATTGATTTACGTACTCATGGTACACTTGTTGCACTTATTGTGTAGGTATATATATGTCTGGTGATCTTTGGGGCGCAAAGGCGTGACTATTGCGGGGACTTCACGGTGAGCTACATTCCATGTTACGACCCACAACATACGGAGTCTCCACCTTAATTAGTTAAATTATCCTGTCTATTTTGTACTCAAGACAGATGTTGTATTGTTATTGTACCTTCTAGTAGATGCTCATATACTTGTGACACCGGGTTTGGGGGTTCCTAGTGGATGCTAATTATTGTATTTCATGTTATTATTATCATTTCACCTTGTAATTTATATTTTATACAGGTTTTGGTAAAGAAAATCACAGGTTTCTACGAGTACCAGATTTTACTCTATATATTTAATGGAATTTATAATTTTGAAAATAAAGAAATGAGTAATTAAGTTGAATTCACCGTTGGCTTGCCTGACGGCGACGTTGGATGCCATCACAGCCTATAGTGTATTTTGGGTCGTGACACTATGTTTAAACAACAAGGCAACTGGTTTTCATTCCCAAGGTTGGATTTCATTCCTAGATTCTACTTCTGTTTGCTTTAGTATTTCATCAGTTCATAGGATGGACATCAGATTATGGTCATACGGCAACCCAGACAGGAACACTATCACTACTTTCAGCCCATGCTAAGCAACAAAAATTAATGTTGAAAATCCACATGTTGTAGCTAAAGGATCAGATGTTTGTAAGCTACTGCCCATAAAAGCTGGTTCTAGTGCTGCTACAGGTCCTGTTTGCGCTACTGTAGTTAGGGGTTCTCAAGTTTTGAAGAATGCAAAAGTACTTGTGGTTGATCAAAATTTAACTAGGACTTCTATAACTATAGATGTTGCGCAATGCGCTAATGCAGCTGGACAGCTGATCACTAAGGAACTTGAACAATCTAAGATACATCTATCAATAGATGGGATGTGAAAAGAGCTGGGCAGGTACTTGTTGCTCCAGCTCCTAATGGGAATTGAACTCAATCATATACTGAAGCTACTGCAGCTTTGAAGGATCCTAAGGCAACATAGGGCAAAGGTTTTTGAATTTCTTACTAAGATTATTATTCAACAACAGTTGGTGCATGTACATGATCAACCAGCTGTTAACCTGCTGAATTGTTTGAAAAACCAGCAAGCTCTAAAGCTACAGCTTTGAATAGGGTTTCTCAGGTTTGCGAGGGGGAAAAGCAGGTTTCTAAAGACCCTAGTGTTGATCGTATTTCAGATTGAGGATGTACTCATGTTTGTCGAGGTAATGAAGCTGTGCAGCAACTTAATAATGGACGGGCAGATTAACATTCTGACTGATGCAAATGTTGCACATATTGAACTAGTTGAAAAACCAGCAGGCTTTAAATCTATTTATGTGCATGATGAGAGGCAAGAACGTGAATGTGTTGATGTTTTGGATAGTGTAGCTGCTACAGGTGATAAGGCAATGCTTGAACAAGCTAAGAACGGTCCAAATAGTCCATCTGATCAGGCCAATGCTGGGCTTAATCTAGGGTGCGATCTTGTTAGTGAAGTGGAAAATAAGCTAGCTAAAGGGCCTGTGCGTGTAGCTGGAGAAAATACACTGTTTTCTAATAAAGCGGGTACACAAGCAGATCTTCAACATATAGATGCCGACGAGGAAGGTCAAGAACTTTGTTTACAAGTTGAAAATTCCAGTAGTAATGGTGATACTACTAGGCAGTTTGATGGATCAAATAAAGAAAAGTCTAAGGGGGATGGAACTTCAAGGAATGGAACTAGGGATGGTTGGACAGTGGAAGCTCGATCTCCAGCTAGACAAAGCTCATCTCCAACACTGAAAAATCAGCAGCAAGTCTGGTGAACATATGATTGTAAGGATGGATACACCACTGATGTTAATTAACTGAGCTAACTTGGCCAAATACTGTTATGACAGGTTTTGCTGCAAATGTCGGAACAGAAGAGCAAGTGGAAAAGATGAAATATCTTCGGACAGTAAAATTAACTAACTAGTCCTAACTTAAGTAATTGCAATTGATATATAGTTATTGTTAATGTCAGATTGTCAAGTGTAAAGAAATTAAACTCGGACAACAAAATGATGTGCGTGTGTATATCATCAAGGGCTTGCACAGTTGTTGGAGTAATAGCGCTGACTTCCCATTATCTCACTGCCTATCAGTTATTAATTTTACCTTTTCTACAACTGTTGCTTTTTTTTCTTCTTCTTTCTGTGTTTCCTTAAGGGCCAAGCACTACAATATGGCCAAAGGAAAATTAGCTTTTAGTTGAAATGGTGGTGGTCCTTTTGATTTTGGTAGCAGCAGTATGTATTGTGAACGCCACCAATTACAAGGAAGAAGAAGAAGGTGACATAGTAATATCTTTGCCAGGTCAACCGAAGGCAGAAAAGCTTTCAAATATTCTGGATGGTATTTCAAAGAGTAAAAAACTCAAACGGTAGCGCGCTGAAAGATAAAGATGAATAGTACCGTGATAAAGTGAAGTATTTTTAGCAACACTAGGTATCCTTGATGTTTTTGGTACTCATTCATGGCCGTTATTGGCGTCAGGTACCTGATAAATATTAACACATTAGATAACAATACTTTTGTAGGATTAAAATTTCATTAAGAATGTCTAAAACTTATGAAATCGAGTTAACTGTTCACTTGAGGTGCCATCAATATTTTGAGGCATAGATTCATTAGAAGTATATTTGCATTTGAGTTGTCTCATTTGGAGTAATTCTGATTGCATCTTCTCTTCATTTTGTTTCATTAGGTTCATTTCTTCATTGTGTTTAACTCGGTTATCTCTTGTTCTAACCTTTATACAGCCTCATTAGACGAATCCTCCCCAACAATATTTGCTAATGAAGATTTACTACCCCATAGAACAGAAGGAGTTGGCCCAAGTCCTAAGCCACGAACATACCCACTTTTGTCATTTTCGAATACCTGAGAATACACATCGCCTTCCCAATCAACATTGCGAGGAGGTTGGTCAGCAGAGCTCTCACTATTGCTCATCCTTTAATTTATCATTTCCTGACCATAAAATAAACAATAAATCCAATTTGGAATTCATTTAATCGCTTTTAAGTTTTTTTCTAACTATTTCACAATTTAGAAATTAAAAGGAAAATGAAGTCTTACAATTACCTTGACAAAATCATCATCCAATGGTCTACCATCCTTGTGTTTTTTATGAGTTAATATAAATTTTTTTGCTCATGTAGGCTCTATCCCATTTACAGCCTAATACAATAAAGTTGATGTCATATATGAGTTTAAAAAAAGATTTTAAAATATTATAGTTAGTACTTTTTACAGGTTTACCAGCTCATCCATCAAGGTAGCAATACTTTTTAGATCCTCCTGTATGAAATCTTTTGATTGGCCCTATTGTTTCTATTTTCTTGGGTACGCCTCTGTCGTTATAATATTAAAACGATATCTTACAAATTATAAATAAAGATGTGAAAAAAATTAACAATTCGTGCATACAAACAAAGTCTTGCAATAAAGATTGTTCTAGAGATAAGAGTTATTGATACACCAAAAAATATTATCAGTGACAATACCACCTTAGCATATCACAATTTAATGTATACAATAAGCAAAATATAAGTTAAAAAACAAAAAGCACAACGAATTCTCAAACATCCAATATTTAAATTTCTGAAGTAAAAAAATCACAAAACCTTAGAAGTTCTTAAATAACACTTGCAAGAAAAATATTCTATAAGTTCTAGCTATCTTATTCAGAATCACATTCATTTTCAATGTCATTTCCTCCCTCAACATTAGCTTCACCATCATTTAGAGAAGCTTAAGAATGTACGTTTGTATTAATTACAATCCCATCGACACCACTTCTTACCCAATCATTATACTCATCTTCTAGAACACGAGCATTTTCTAAGAGAGCCAAGTCAATGGCATCATTCTGCAATTATGACTCAAAAGGCAAACAATTTTTCTCTCCCATATTAAAAATATCTCGAGGTTTAATTAACTTAGGGACAACCCATTCATGATCTTGCGGATCTTGTACAAATATTACTTGTTGAGCTTGTTCTGCAAAAATAAAGGGCTCATGATGTTCTCGAATGCCAGAGTCTGTTAGGCGTGAGAAGTTCACAAGTGTAAAACCCAAGTCATCTTCCTTAACTCCTCTACCTTTGGTTACATCAACCCAATAATACTTAAATTGTCACGACCCAAAATCCATTAATGGTCGTGATGGTGCCTAATACCGCTGCTAGGCAAGCCAACAATAGTTGATTAACTCGATTATTCATTTTAGTATTTTGAAACCAAAATTTTCCTTCAATTAAACAATCAGAAATAAAATTTACAGAATAAATGATAATATTTTCTCAATTACAATACTAAACAACTCATAAGTACCCCCCAAAACCCGGTGTTACAAGTGCATGAGCATCATCTAGGAAGTAAAATAAAATACAGTATCTGTTCGAAATACAAATTAGATAGGAAAAATATAAATAACCCTGGAGGAGACTCTGCTGGCTGCAGATCGTAACCTGAGATGCAGCTCACGGCAATTCCCCGCATCATCCGTGCCTCCGTGGCTGAAGAACCACCGGATATAAAAGTACCTGCACAAAAATGTGCAGCAAGTGTAGTATGAGTACGTAAATCCAAGTGCACCCAGTGAGTATCTAGCCTAACCCCGGAGGAGTAGTGACGAGGGGTCGACATCGACACTCACTAGTGGTCCAATAATATCAGGTACAGTAAGGAGGTGAACAAATATGAGGTAAAGTAAATAAATAAAATAATCTACTGTAAATCTGTGGTACAATTATCTTACTTACAATAAACTCAAGCCCTTAATTAGTAATTTCTCCTCAACCGGAGCGCGCGCGCGCGCGCGCGCGCGCACACACACACACACACACATATATATATATATATATATATGTATGTATAATGGACCTACCAAATAGGCTGTTATAATTCGAATCAGGTGAAAGACTCACATATACTCTGGCTTCTTGCCAAATATTACGCACTACTTCATGAGAATATTTTTATAGAAATGTCGAGGCGTACGTCCCGATCCAACATAAATAATAAACTGTGCACTGCCGAAGGTCGAATGGCACGAACCATAGATGTATCAATTAGACTGCCGAGGCGAACGGCCCGCTCCCATGAGAGTGTGGTACATAAATCTTGCCGAGGCGAACGGCCCGATCCCATTAGAATAAGAAGTACATAATCTTGCCAGGGTGATCAGCCCGATCCCGCTAGAATAAGGAGTTTTGACCGGTCCTTGACCCCACTCATGAATAAATGTGTGAGTTGTAATTTCTTTAACAAAAACTTTTCAATGAAACATATATATCATGGAAACATGTCGTAAAAGGAGTAAAATTATTCAGTGACTAATCATGAACTCGTAAAGTCTCTACAATAGCAAGTCTAGTCTCTTGTAGTAATATAAAACAGAGAAATTTAATAGGCGAGAGACTGCTCAAATAGTACAGCTATAGCATGGCGTGATGCTAAGCCTACCCGGACATTAACATGAATGTAGATACGTACGAGCTCTCATAACCTCGCATGTACATAGCCCCCACAACAAGTAGAACACATCAATATACAATACCTAGGTGTAATTTCCCCCTCATAGAGTTAGACAGGAGACTTACCTCGCTCCAAAATTTCATAACCGTCTCCAAAGCCCTCTAACATCTCAGACCGATGCTCGTCGCTCCAAAACTAGTCAAACAATGTGCAAACCAATATAAATATACTCTAATACTCATAACAAATCAATTTAGACAAATTTCCAACTCCGCTCGAAAAGCCAGTAAAGCAATCCTCGGGCACACGTGCCCGAATTTCGAAACTTTTTGAAGATAAACATTACCCATGACATTACGAACTCAAATATATGATTTATTCTCAATTCCAAGCCCAAATTCGTGATCAAAATCAAAAAATACCAATTTTTAGGTTTTCTACCAAAACCCCAAATTTTTCACAATTTTTCCATGAATTTCCATGATAAAATCTATATATAATCCAAGTATTTAACTTGCAATAGGTGGGAATCACTTACCTTGATATAGATGATGAAAGTCTCCTCTTCAAAAGCTCTAAAAATCGCACCTCCAAGTGAAAAAAATGAGAGGGGATGAGCCAAACCCCGCATTAAAACAAATCTGCCCAGGCCCGCCCTTCTTCGCGATCGCATGAATTCCTTCGCGATCGCGAAGGTTAAACACACTACCTCCACATTTTGCTCTACGCGTTCGCGACCCAATGGTCGTGTTCGTGAACCTGGTGACTCCCTACCCTTTGTGTTGTTTGCGGACTTCAAGCCTCGTTCGCGAAGGCTTAACTCATGGCAGGCCCCCAACTCATTTCCTTTTCGCGTTTGCATTCGCGTGTGCCTACCCGCGTTCACGTAGGCTTCCACAACCTCAGCTCCACGTTCGCGTCTCTCCCATCGCATTTGCGATGGGCAAATCAAGCAACCCCCAAAAGTCTCCTTCGCAAACGCATGAATCCATTCGCGTTCACGAAGAAGAAAACCAGATAGCATCAATCAACAGCAGCAAATCATTCCAATTTGGTCCGAAACCACCCCGAAACACACCCGAGGCCCCCGAGACCCCGTCCAAACATACGAAACCAGTCCCATAGCATAAAACGGACCTGCTCAAGGCCTCAAATCACCTCAAACCACGTCAAGATCATGAATCGCACCCCAATTCAATCTTAATGAATTTTAGAACTTCAAACTTCTATATTCGATGCTGAAACCTATCAAATCACATTCGATTGACCTCAAATTTTGCACAAAAGTCACATTCAACATTACGAACCTACTCCAACTTCCAGAATCACCATTAAATTTCTCAAAAACCTTTAAATTTCTAACTTTCCCCAAATGACCCCGAAATGACCTACGGACCTAATAATCCACATCCGGACGCTCTTCCAATACCAGAATCACCATACGGGGCTATTCCCAGACTCGGAATCCCAAACGGACATCAATGACATTGAAATGCACTTCAACCCAATTTATGAAATTCTTCCAAAATGCCAACCTTCCACAATAAGCGCCGAAACGCTCCCAGGTCATCCGAAACCCGATCCGGACATACACCCAAGTCCAAAATCATCATACGAACCTATTGGAACCTTCCAATCACGATTCCGAGGTCGTTTACTCAAAAATCAAACCTTAGTCAATTCTTCCAACTTAAAGTTTCCGAAATTAGAATTTTCTTCCCAAACTAACTCTGAACTTCTCGAAATTCAATTCCGACCATACATGCAAGTCATAATACCTGAAGTGAAACTACTCAAGGCCTCAAACCACCAAACAATGCACTAGATCTCAAAACGGCAGGTCGGGTCGTTACATTCTCTCCCACTTAAACATATGTTCGTCCTCGAACGTGCTAAGAACTGCTTTGGAGTTGTCCGAAATCATTGTTTAACACCTCGTGCACCTACCCGTGCTACCACAACCCAGTTGAGCACATTAGCTCGAGCAAATCTGAAGATTCTCCCTTTTATTAAGTCAAGTTAACCTTAGAGCCAAATTCCAACATCTGAAATCCTCTACCAGGTCTGTTCCCAACATACGAACACCGTATCCATCACTACACAATGTACCAATACCTGATTGTATACTCTTACCGAATTCACACCATGCACCGCATTATTCACATGACCATATGACATCCCCTGACAACAATAGTCGAAATCCCTCGAATCTGTTGCCCACAACACATCTCATGAAATATAGAAGTCCTGTTTCAGCTCTCGCAATACTACCACTATAGAAGAGATGTGTAGAAAATCATAACCACCTGCCGAATCACAACTCATGGAGTCTCTCCTCTCGACAAGAACCATAACCTTATTTTGGATTGAATATCGATATTTACTCTATAATGTGCCTCATATAAATCTGATCGCACTGATCCCATGTCCAATAATCTCGTCACACCCAGTACAAGCTGCTCCGCAATAAGCCACCTCAGGCACTGTCAAAGTCTCATATGATGCCACCATGTGCCAACAAGTTACAAACTCGAATGTGATACATAAGGAAAAATGAACTCCGGAATGAACTACTCAACCCACGTAACTAATTTGAACAACCGAAAAGATGTTATGAACCTTCCTCAGAAAATGAGAAACAAAACACATAAGAATAAATATTGGGGAACTATACTCAACATCACAATGTTGGGGCGTGCAACCCGATCCACACATGATATCGTTGCGGCGTGCGACTCGATCCAATAGTGATACTCGTGGCGGCGTGCCACCCAATCCAAACAACATACCCGTGGCGGCGTGCCACCCGATCCAACCATATACCCTTGGCGGCGTGCCACCCGATCCACACATAATAATCAAAAGAAAACACACACCTATCCGTAACGCTTATACTCACGAAATGCCCGAATATCAATCATAAGCACGCTAAGTGCATAATACAAATCTTGGGGAGACGGGTAGAGTCACGCGCTATAAAACTCAAGCACAACTAAGGTGCGATATATGATCTGCCTCTCGAGAGCCATCCTGCTCACATAACACCAATGTTACGCGGGACCTCAACACATTGTACAAATAATCAAGCTATCTCACAACCCACATGGCAGAATAAAGTATTACATGGAATAGTTGATGACAGAAATAACATCCAAAGCCCGAAGACTCCTCTGCAAGCAACGCTATGCTGAAATGAACACATCCAGCCTGATATAGAGTACACACTAACATTTAGATCCATTCACGGACCTCAAGACGATTCTGATCGTACTGTACTTACCTAATAACCTTTCAAGGACCCACCCTATGAATAGCCGTCAAATCCGGAACAAACTTCCACAATTCACAACCAAATGAACAGAGCGCCCTTCAGGCACAAATTCTCACATTACTGATAGTACCACAATCTCCATACCTAGTTCCAATCTTTAATCAATCAAGTGACTACATGTCACACTTATACAATCCTCCCGTGGGATATGCTCCCATGGCCTTCCACACCAGGTAACAAGTCTGCACATCCATACCACCGGTCATACGAATGCCGTAAAGCGAATCAAGGATCCGTAATTCAGTACACAAAGCCTCTTACACATAACACTGATCTCAGGTGATGCTGAAGACTGTACCAGCTTACTCTAAACATCCAAATTCTTTCCTGCTCATCCGAGCTCGTGACATTCTTATCGACATCAAATTGTAACCTTGATCCTCAACTTCCAATTCCCATGCCGCTCACTACACCTAACATACCAATACGTGAGAGTACAAGAATTCCATCATGACTCGTGATCCACTAATAGACTCAACACTCCATCACATTACAACCTTTTACTTAACTCATTTCAGGAGAACTATTCCAACACGCGACTGAATTCCCATAACCGCAGAAAATACAATCCTTAAGTAGTCGTCTAAAACACCATAACTCTTCCAGGATCCATCTACACATAACATGCCATAATACTCAAATGCATCCAAATAAAATCAATTACGACGGCCGTCAATCCTGGCACGTACCGCCACAAATCACATGTATAACTTAACACGCTGAAGGAACTGTTCATTGTCACCATCATGCCAATTCAAACATTGCTAACCGGTCTGACTTCTTCTAATTTACTCTGGACTTGCCTTAGGAATACTAATAGCTCCATTCAAAACATCATGAACCCAAATCTGCACTCATCCTGAGTGACCTTATTTCACGAGACCATGTTGTCTCCAAAACACACGAACCATCTCATACCCTTCTTATGCGCATATTTGTATCTTTAACTGGTACAACCACTCTGAAAATCCCTCTATGTATCCAAAGTTATTTTCTCCCATTCCTCCAATGCCACATCGCAGACCGAAGATAGCATAGAACACTCCAAGCCACTTTCATAATATGCTGCTAAAGCTCGATACTTAACCATACTAAGGACTCAAAATCCTTAGGCACCACACTTTAACTTTTGAATCCACTAGGACCGTTGTTGAGAGTCGTCCACTCTGACTTGTTCCTGAATACAATCAAACTCCAAGGCCCTTCTAGCACATGAACACCATCTCAATGAATAAACCGACTGAATTCCTTCCTTTGTACATCACATCCACATGAAGCATAGACTTTGAGTCTTCCCAAAACCTGAACATGAACCGATAAGGCCAAATATAGCACACATTCCCCAAATCCTTTTGCTCAAATTACCACTGATGTTTTCTTTCCCTAGTCGTAATAACCCACCAATATACCGATGACTAGAAACCGCATAAGTAGACAACCACGCAATCCAATCATAGATGGTGGGGCTCTCCTACTTAGCTTGGAGCTATAATTACATAACCCTGGGACCTACTGAGATTCCCTTTTCCCCATTGACGTCAGCTAAAATTCCAACAATGCATTCCAAGCTCGAAGTCATGTTGCATCCAAATAAAATCCGTGGACCTAGTCTTTACCCACAATGAATTTCTGAATGGCTCCAAACTTTCCTCAAGGCATGTGGCCATCCTACCACGGAACCCATATATTACTCTGCCACTCTCCCATTTTGGTTAAACCCTCTCTTTTAAGCAACTACTCGACTTCTGCTTCTCACACTTGGACTCCTAGAAATTTAACCACCGCAAGACACCACTCATATGTCCTTCCTCATCCTTCGCTGCCTAGTTGTTGCCTTAAATCAAAATCTATCTCCGTAGCACTTGAACCAGTCGATCGCTACTAACTTTAAACCTTTCCGAAGATCATCTTTCTCGAGCCATCATACTAGAAACACCGGTTCGATTCCAAAATTGCTACACCCCGTTATTTTCGACAACCGCTTCTCCTGCATCATTTCACAATACTCCGCCCCGAAGGCGAATTGAAGAAGACCACAATATCGGTGAACTTAACGCATCCAATCAAGGACAACAACACCACATCACAGATGAAAATTCCACCGCACTCGAAATACCAAGTCTCGGTACTCCATCAACCCAAACCTAAATGTTCATACTGCGATTGCCTCTCCTCCACCGGAGCTAAATGCTGAACCTCTAAGCCGTAAAATAATAATTCCTTCTATCAAGTCATTTATTGCCGCGATCCATAGATAAGCACCCTACCATTACACCAACACCATGAGATAGCAACACACAAATCATCATAATAATCAGTGCCAAAGCTCAAACCATAGGCAATACCGATACTGAGCTGAAATGAAAGAACGACCTTCTGCAAGGCGACGACAATAGCCTAATCAAATACGCAGGGAGAAACATCCCGCACCTCATTTGCAGCACCATTAAAATTCCTCGATTCCAAATTTAAAACAAGCACTTCACGTCGCATAAGATTGAATAGGAAGGAAATGAAGGCATAAGCCTCAAAGGAATCAAATCGCACGATGAGGAATCAAGAAGGGAAGTGATCCTAGAAGCCCTGTAGCCTCTCGAAGATTAGTACAGACGTCTCTGCACCGATCCGTAAGACTCTACTAGGCTTGCTCATGACTCATGAGACCTAAGTGAACTTAGTGCTCTGATACCATGTATTCACGACTCAAAATCCATTAATGGTTGTGATGGCGCCTAACACCGCTGCCAGGCAAGCCAAC
Source organism: Nicotiana tomentosiformis (assembly GCF_000390325.3). Lineage (NCBI taxonomy): Eukaryota > Viridiplantae > Streptophyta > Magnoliopsida > Solanales > Solanaceae > Nicotiana > Nicotiana tomentosiformis. The sequence goes on along the minus strand of NC_090821.1, from coordinate 40,333,401 downwards.
AATCGTTGATTAACTCGATTATTCATTTTAGTATTTTGAAATCAAAATTTTGTATCAATTAAATAATCAGAAATAAAATTTACAGAGTAAATGATAATGTTTTCCCAATTACAATACTGAACAACTCATAAGTACCCCCAAAACCCGGTGTCACAAGTGCATGAGCATCATCAAGGAAGTAAAATAAAATACAGCATCTGTCCGAAATACAAATTAGACAGGAAAAATACAAATAGCCCTGGAGGAGACTCTGCTAGCTCCGGATCGTAACCTGAAATGCAGCTCGCGGAAAGTCCCCGCATCATCCGTGCCTCCGTGGCCGAAGGACCACCGGACATAAAAGTACATGCACAAAAATGTGCAGCAAGTGTAGTATGAGTACGTAAATCTATGTATATCCAGTAAGTATCTAGCCTAACCCCAGAGGAGTTACGAGGGGTCGACATCGACACTCACTAGTGGTCCAATAATATCAAATACAGTAAGGAGGTGAACAAAAATGAGGCAAAGTAAATAAATGAAATAATCACCTGTAAATATGTGGTGCAATTATCCTCCTTACTATAAACTCAAGCTCTTAATTAGCAATTTCTCCTCAACCGGAGCACATAAATAATAAACTGTGCACTGCCAAGGATCGAACGACACGAACCATAGATGCATCTATTAAACCGTTGAGGCGAACGACCCACTCCCATAAGAGTGTGGTACATAAATCCTGCCAAGGCGAATGGCCCGATCCCATTAGAATTAGAAGTACATAATCCTGCTGAGGCGATCGGCCCGATCCCATTAGAATAAGGAGTTTTGACGGGTCCTTGACCCCACTCACGAATAAACGTGTGAGCTGTAATTTCTTAACAAAAACCTTTAAATGAAACATATATATCACGGAAACATGTCGTAAGAGGAGTAAATATATTCGGTGACTAATCATGAACTTGTGAAGTCTCTACAATACCAAGTCTAGTCTCAAGTAGTAATGTAAAACAGAGGAATTTAATAGGCCAGAGATTGCTCAAATAGTACAGCTATAGCATGACGTGAACCTAAGCCTACCCGGACAATACCATGAATGTAGCTACGTACGTGCTCTCATCATCACGCGCGTATGTAGCCCCCACAACAGGTAGATTACATTAATATACAACACCTAGGGGTAATTTCTCCCTCACAGAGTTAGACAGGAGACTTACCTCGCTCCGAAATTCCATAACCGGCTCCAAAGCCCTCTAACACCTCAAACCGATGCCCGTCTCTCTAAAACTAGTCAAACAATGTGCAAACCAATAAATATATACTCTAATAATCATAACAAATTAATTTAGACAAATTCCCAACTCCGCTCGAAAAGCCGATAAAGCAACCCTTGGGCCTACGTGCCCGGATCTGAATATTTTCAAAGAAAAATATTACCCATAACATTACGAACTCAAATATATAATTTATTCTCAATTCCACATCCAAATTCGTGGTGAAAAACCAAAAATACCAATTTCTGGGTTTTCTAGCAAAATCCCAAAATTTTTACTTTTTCCATGAATTTCCATATTAAACTCTATATATAATCCAAGTATTTAACTTGCAATAGGTGGGAATCACTTACCTTGACATAGATGATGAAAGTCTCCTCTTCAAAAGCTCCAAAAATCGCCCACCCAAGTGAAAAAAATGAGAGGGGATGAGCCAAACCCCGCATTAAAACCAATCTGCCCAGGCCCGACCTTCTTCGCGATTGCGGGAATGACTTCGCGATCACGAATGCTAAACACACTGCCTCCACATTATTTCTACGTGTTCGTGACCCAATGGCTGCGTTCGCGAACCTGGTGACTCCCTACCTTTTGCGTTCGTGGGCCTCAAGCCGCGTTCGCGAAGGCTTAAAACCTGGCAGGCTCCCAAATCATTTCCTCTTCCTGTTTGCGTGAGCCTACCCGTGTTCGGGTAGGCTTCCCCAACCTCAGATCCGCATTCACGTCTCTCTCCTATCGCATCGCGATGGGCAAATCCAGCAGGCCCCAAAAGTCTGCTTCGCAAACACATGAATCCCTTCGCATTCGCGAAGAAGGAAACTAGATAGCAGCAGCAATGAGCAGTAGCAAATCATTCAAATTTGGTCCGAAATCACACCGAAATACACCCGAGGCCCCCGGGACCCCATCCAATCACATGAACCAGTCCCATAATATAACACGGACCCGCTCGAGGATTCAAATCACCTCAAACCATGTCAAAACCATGAATCGCACCCCAATTCAACCTTAGCAAACTTTAGAATTTCAAACTTCTATATTCAATGCTGAACCCTATCAAATCACGTCCGATCGATATTACGGACCTACTCCAACTTTCAGAATTGGAATCCGACTCCGATATCAAAAAGTCCACTCCCGCTCAAACTTCTCAAAAACCTTCAAATTTCTAACTTTTGCCAAATGACCCTGAAATGACCTACGGACCTCCAAATCCACCTCTGGATGCGCTCCCGATACCAGAATCACCATACGGAGCTGTTTCTAGACTCGGAATCCCAAACGGACATCAATAACATTGAAATGCACTTCAACCCAATTTATGAAATTTTTCCAAAATACCAACCTTCCATAATAGGCGCTGAAATGCTACCGGATCATCCAAAACCCGATCCGGATATACACCCAAGTCTAAAATTATCATACGAACCTGTTGGAACCTTCCAATCCCGATTCCGAGGTCGATTACTCAAAAATCAACCCTTAGTTAATTCTTGCAACTTAAAACTTTCGAAATTAGAATTTTCTTCCCAAACTAACTCCGAACTTCCCGAAATTCAATTCCGACCATAGGTGCAAGTCATATTACCTGAAGTGAAATTACTCAAGTTCTCAAACCGCCGAACGATGCGCTAGAGCTCAAAACGACCGGTCTGGTCGTTACATAAATAAGACAACCTTAAATTCTTCATTGTAGTTTAACTCCACAATATCATTGAATTTGCCATAATATGTGATATTTACAGAGTTCGGAGCATTGTCACTTGTACTTGCATAACTTTCAGTCTTTGAAACGACCATAGCACCACTATTTTGTGTCACCTTGAATTCTTCACTTTGTTTCGTTCGGAATTGATACCCGTTATTTACATCGAATGCACTGAATCATTTTTCAATGTAACTTGGCCCTTGTGCAAGGACTCTAACATCCTTTAAGATGTTAGATGTGGCTCTCAACTCCTTTACCTAACCAAATAAAAGATACAACTATAAATGCGATATCTGCATACGAACAATAATTTATCGTAACCAAGGACTTAGTCCTACTACTTACTTTCTCCTTGAACCACTCATGAAATGTATCGAAATGCACACGGTCAAGTTGATGTTGTGTCAAACGACGCTTACGGTGTGATCTCTTGTTTCAGCAATATGTTCCCTATTCATGTAACACACACATATCAATTTTGTTATCAAATAAGTAATATATATATATATATATATATATATATATATATAGTATATATATATATATATATATATTACATAATAAATATAACACTTACTTTTTATAATTCTTAACCATTTCTGACTCGCAATTGAAAAGCACATGCCGATGTACTTGCAACCATGTTTTCTTATCCAACTCAAATACATCTACTCCACCGTTCGACTCCCCAACAGTTGGAAAAAGACATTCTTCTTTACTATTCTCATGCTCAATTCCATCACCGCATTTTCTTGAACAATAAGACCTTGAATCTCCACCCTCCAAATATCGTGAGCAAAATGCTATGCACTCATTTGCTATGTATGCTTCTGCTATTGAACCTTCTGGACATGCACGATTACGAACATATGATTTTAAAGTACCCAAAAACCTATGAAATAAAATAATGGTATTAATTTAATATTATAATATTTAACAACTAAAGATATATAATAATGATTCAGTGATATTCTTGATACCTCTCAATTGGGTACATCTAGCGATAATGTACCCGCCTCGTATGTTTAGCCTCAGTTGCCAAGTGAATAACCAAGTATATCATAACAGTAAAGAATCCTGGGAGGAAAGGTTTCTCCATAGTAGACAATGTTTCTGGAATTTTTTCTTCAAGTAACTTTAACTCTTCTAGTTTTAGTTCTTTGCTACACAAAACACGAAAGAATGTGTATAGTTCAATTAAAATGGAACTAACTCTTTTATCTATTGATCTTCGCAAGGTAAGAGGAAGAAGTTCTTGCATTATAACATGACAATCATGAGTTGTTATCCCATATATCTTTCTTTTGTAAAAGCAATGTGAGATATTAGATGCATAGCCATCTGGAAACTTGGAATTTTGTAGTACGTCATAAAATAACTCATTTTCATTCTGAGACATTGTGAAAAAAGTAGGTGGAAGATATGCTCTCCTACTAGCTCGATATTGAGGCCATAAACTTGGTCTTATTTTTATCTCCTTCAAGTCCAATCGAGCTTCTAAGTTGTCTTTATACTTTTTACCAAGATTCAATAATGTATAAATTAAGTTATCATACACATTCTTTTCTATGTGCATCACATCAAGATTATGGCGCACCAAGTTCGACTTCTAATAAAGAAGATCGAAACAAATACTCCTCTTTTTCCATGTGTTTTTCATGACCCCACTTACCCCTTCACTAGACAGGCCGAGAGTAAATTTTATATCTTTAACTTGATTTATCACTAGTGACCCAGATATTGGACAAGGTGCAAGTCTTGTTTCTTTAGTCCTGTCAAATGATTTTGCATCATTCCGATTTTTGTGTCCCGACTTCAAGAATCGTCGATGCCCTATGTAACAAAACCTTCTGTCATGTTTGTGCCTTCTAGATAGAGTGTTTATGTTACAAGAAGGGCATGCAAATGGGCCATAATTGCACCATCCAGAGAGAATACCATATGCTGAAAAACCATTTATAGTCCACATGAGAGGTACTCGCATTTGAAATATATCCTTAGTAGATGCATCGTATGTTTCTACCCCAACATCCCATAATTCATTCAACTCTTCTATTAAAGGTTATAAAAAGACATCAATATTATTACCGGGCTCTTTTGGTCCAGGAATAAGTAAGGACAATATGAAGAAATCTTGTTTCATGTACATCTAGAAGCCTTGGTTTCTAGCAACAATCTCCGTAGCCTTGGTTTTAAAGGAATATACCTTAGGACCTTGGCTGGAATTTTTCTAGAATCATTTTTCCATCTAGAAGCCCCACAAATTTTGCATTCATTGACATTCTTATTAGCAAACTCTTTCCTAAAAAGCATGCAATCATTGGGACAAGCATGGAGTTTTTCATACTTTAAGCCCAAGCCATCAACTATCTTTTTGGTCTCATATAAAAAAGGAGGCAATATTTCTCCTTCAGGCAGCGCATCTTCAATAGTCCAGGGAAAGCATTAAAAGATTCATTTGACCATTTGAACATGCATTTTGTACGATACATATGCACAAAAAGGACAGTTTGCTAAACTTCTTACATCCAGGATATAGTTCTTCATTTGCCTCCTTCATGAGCCGTTCAAACTTATCCACCTCTTGATCAGGTTTATTTCCAAATGGATGAGCAGTATTCTCTTGTACGTTTTGCTCTATGCCACCTATTTCACTAATGTCATTATCCATGAACTGTGTAACACCTCCAAATGCATCATGTATCATTCCTCTCATATCATTGCTCCTTTGAGTTGACTGGCTGCGGTTATTTGCTCGAGTATTGTTTGATCCCTTTTAAAAATAGTATATATATTCGGAAAAAAAGTTTGAACATGGTTGAATTCATATTTCGACTACCAACATTCAACTAAAACATCAATAGGCATCAACGACACTTAGAAATTTTTTGAAAAATCACAAAAATAACAGTAGCCTTAGAAAACAGAGGAACCAATTCAAAATCAATAGAGTAACAGAGGAGGAATCAATTCAATCAATTGACTATCAATCTAACAACAGCCAGATATTACAAACCACTTAGTAAATACAGAAAAAGCTATACTTTCACTAATCCCAAAAGGCCATAGTTGGATATCAAAAATCAGTACCTCGTAAGTAGAATTATTTGCCGATAAAGACAAAAAATTGAAGGAGATGAATGCTTTCTGCAATAATTCTTGAAACCTATACGAAAATAGAAGTTGAATATGACTGAGAGGCAGAAGATTGACAGCGAAGATTGAGCAAAATCGAACAGCATCAACCCAAAATTATATGTAACTCAATTGCAAATAACCTGGGATGGCCGGAAACCGTGGTAGGGCAGAGGCTTTTGCAACGATACTCTTAACGTGCGTAGGTTTTCCTAGCATCGTTATGTATCCTTTTGATTGCAGGGGATAGGTTTTCCTATTATTTTTCATATTAGAGGGTTTTCTAATTGGAGGGAATGTAATTTCTTGTCCCAAAAAATTAGAGGGAGAGATTTATTTTTTGTATGAAGGGAAAGTTAAAATAATAAAAAATTAAAATCAATTAGTGATTTTAATGGCACTTTGATTTTATTGTCATTAAAAAGATATCTTTTACTGGCTAATGGTCATGTGCTGCTAATATTTTAGCTTAAATAATTCATTAGCGACAATTACCTTATTGCCGCTAAAGACCTTTTTTGTAGTAGTGTGCTGAGTGACCGCAGAGGGGGGGTGATCCTCCTACAGCTCTGCCAAGTCAGTCTCCCCTCGAGCAGCGTGAAGGCACAAATCAACAAATAGTAGATGAAGTGTCTCCTCGACACGAAGTAATCTCTGATCGACAGGAACATCAGCAGAAGGGAGGTCTGTCATAGTTGTGACATCAAAGGCCTTAAGAGGCCGCATCACCGAAATTGTCTGGTCATAATGGAACTCCTCCTCCACATGGTGCGTCCTCAGAAGCCGAGTAATCATGCTCGGGAAATACAGGCGGCGGGCCCCAAGTGGTCGTACTCGAGCCATGTGCTCAAGCATAAGCTTGCCCAGATCAAACTTCATCAGAGTCAAGACGTCATGAATGAGATACACCTTCAACGTGGAGACATTAGTGTCGTTCTGGGTAGGCATTTGCATTAATCAGCCAGAGAATAATCCTGGTGGGATGCTGGAAATTGCTCTTCTTCATGTCTTTGTGGAACTCATTAATATCTTGTGTGCATGCGGCAGAAGAATCAGTGCCACACAGTTGGCACCTAATATCAGGATAAGGAGGCTGACGCAGTAACCTCTAGGACAACTTATGGGAATGCTCTATGAACTCCATATTATGATTTATCACCTGTGAGGAAAAAGGGATCATCTTGCCTCTCACCTACACCTCATACACCGTATGCAAACTGTCCTCAGGCTGCTAGTTGGCGTAAAACTCCTTTACCATGTTTATATTCACCGACTCACCGGGACAAAACAAGCTTTTAAAACCCAGGTATCTGATGTTGTTGTAGATTCCCGAGTACTTCCTAGCTAGCTTTCCATAATCAATACTAACTTCCGGGTCAGGTCACACCACCGGAACAAAGGTCCAGTACCACATCCTAGCATGAGCTAGCACAGCCCGAATGCCATACTTGCAGCCCGGTACTACATCCGCATCAGGATTAATGCGCTCCTCTTCCTCCACCACTGGGGCGGGGGAGGGGGGGGAGAGGTGTCCGCCTACCTTCTCTACGGGTACTATAGGCAACCTCGGAGGAACCTGTGTTAGCACGTTTGCTAGGACGGTGAAACATTGTACCTGCACAAGACGAACACAATTAGCCACAACATGTAAAACCAAAAGCAAGACCAAATAGGGTAACCACCCCACACTTATGTTATTGGCATGTTCACAAGTACAATGTATATCGGGGACTCAGACTACCCTATTGAAAGCACGCCACAAGTAATCGACAACCCACCCAACCACCAACATAATATTACAACAATATAACCACAGACTATACTAGTGTAAAATACAAAATCACGAAGCTACACTAATAACTAAGAGAAGAAAAGTAAGAAGTTTAAACTACTAACAAAATTATGAAGATAAAATACAACACTACACAAGTACTTAGCATGAATCGGACGCCCCAATTAGCACCTAGCAATACATTAGTATGGGGTGGTCAATCGATTAGTACTTGGGACTTACACGTTAAAGTTTCACGATATAAGAACAGGACCTCCCACCCCATACTTATCATCAAGTATCACATTATCTCATAACAAATATCCTCTAATTAAGCACAACTTCACCTTCTATGTCATTGTGGCATTTTATAAAACACATTGTATTCATCAAGTTCAACTCATAATTTCAACTTCAATTGGTCTAGGACCACTACACAACAACACCAATCAACCACCTAACAACAACCACAATGCCAGCACCCCCACCAAACTCCATCACAAAATAATGCAATAAGCACCAAGACATACCAAAACATACTCCACAATCATAAGAATAATGAAAACACCACAAGTTAAGCACAAACTCATCCATGAATAAAGAGGATATGCACTCCATTAATCATATACTGAAAAGATTTTATGAACAACTTCCTTTTCATTCCCACTATCATCTTCATTCATAAATTCCAAAATATTACGAGTTTATAGAATTAATGAAAAACATGATTTTCAAATACCAATATTTCTAGTTCGATTCCCAACAACAACCACAACCCACAACCTGTCTACGGAGCCTCTAAGTATGATAGAAGAATAGTATGAAAGTGCCGGCAACAAGGCCCCGGCTATACCTCAAAATACGGTACATGAGAAAAAAAAGATACGTGACCTCGAAATGAAGTGGGGCTCACCAAATCAGCTGAAAAGAGTGCACTGCTATCACGGATCAATGCCGCCTGCTATAGAACCACCTGCATCCATTAAAGATGCAGCGTTCCCGGTAAAAGGGATGTTAGTACTGTCGAATAACACTAGTATGTATAGCTAAAAGTCCTCTTTCAAAATAGAATGCCCATATAAGAAAAAGCAACAAATAGAAACATCAAGTCATAACATACAATATCCAAATGTTCAGTTAAAAGATAATAATTTTCAAAATACGAACTTCATATACAATTTTGGTTGGGAGATCATTAGCACCGATATACCACCGTCTTTGTTAGCACGGAGTCCGATCACGCCCGATCGGCTAGGCCATCTCCCCACGAACAATGTGGTTTGACATGTGATGCGAAAGAAAGTTGTTACCAAGAGTAGTACCACCATATGCGCAATATGGCATCTGATCTCCACCTGATCAGCTAGGCCGCCTTCTCACATATGCCATGTGAGTTGACTTTTCCAATCCACAATTGTTACCAGTTTCATCCCAATTAAGGGGAATAATATCACAATTTCTCCAATATTTCAATTTCATCCCAAATAAGGGAAATAATCACAATCCACCTCTACACCGATACGTGTAGTTTCAGGTGTGGGCCTTATGACCCACCCTTCCTCGGTTTTGCTAATGATGCTCCCAAAAATATTTTTTTATTTGATTTGCACACAGAGCTAACATAAATACAATTGTACTCGCCTCAACATCTTTCACTTATATAAGTTCTCATTAGTATTTTCAGTCATTCATAACGACAATATTTCCTTGGCTCATTAGGCCATTCACAAGATTCTTTATTCCTGGCACGATGGCTGTATTTCATATTCCACACTTTCACCTCTTTCAATTTCAAGATCACCATCAAATATCAACATATAGAATATTCCGAAAATCACAACTTTATGTTCATTAGAAATGAACAATTTAAGCACAATGATTTCTTTCCGAAAAATGGAGTAAGATAATTGGCAATTGATGCGTAAGTTCAAATCATCAACAAGTGACACCCCATTTATTCTTGAAATACTTTTCCCCAAAAAGGGCAATACACAAATTCCACACACGAATATGTAAGAACGCAAAACACATTAAAAAATACTCACAAAGCATAGTATTTGTTAAAATGGCCACATATGGCATAACTTGAGTACAAAAGCTTTTAGACAATTCTATTTTAAAAGTCATTTTAAAACAATTGAGTCGAGGCTCATTTCATAATCCTTATCACATATTCTCGTTTCATTGGAACCACTAGCCACAACTATAACTTAAATTCTTGGCACGTCGGTCACACTCTATTTCTTCAATTTGCTTATTTCATTTTTAAGCATCTTTAAAGATTATCAATAACAAGACACTTCCAATCAAGACTTTAGGTACACATATGAGCAGTTATGAGTCTTAAGCATATCGAGTTTTTCTCACCCAATTGGTATACTAATTTTTATTTAAGACACGACTCAAAGCCATAATATTTTAATACGCAAACCATACTTTGAACGTCTATCTTTCGACATAAGGCTCATTCGGAATAAACAAGTTTATAGGGAGTAACCCAGAATATAGAAGTTAGGAATCTTGAGCGAATCATACTTGATCTTACGGAAACATTATGGATATCTATTCTAAGAGAGAAAGTTTAGCCAACATACCTTACTTTGAGCTTTCCTAAAATTACTACAGCGTTCCAAAAATTCTAGCAATCCCAATCTATTTTGAGACATAAAAAAATTGAACCATTATTAGGAAGATATTCATGATCTCAGCTCATTTGAGCATTTTATCAAACACTAGGTGTGCAAATCTAACTACAAGGTTCTTCTACAAGATTTCCTTCACTCCACAACTCAATCTTTACTTATTTGAGATCAACAATCTTTCCACAAAACTTATTAGTACAAGAATGTATAAATAATACTCTTATACCCAAGAATCATACTCCAAATCAACCATCTTTTACCCAAATTCAAAATTGAAAACTAAGGTATAGAACCTTACCTCTTAGATGAAGATCTTGTTATATTTTCTTGTTGAATTTCAAAGCTTGGGCAAGATCTTGATGAACAAAACACTTCATCTACTTTCTCTCTCTAGAATACTCTCACTTCTCTCTAAAAAACCTCAGATAATTACCCCGAAATAAGCCCCAAAGCCTATTTATCAAAATGGAATCGGTTTATAAAAATAAAAAAATTAACCATCAGAAATTAGGTATGCGGTCGCATAATGGACCAAAGAATGTGTATGCGGGCCGCACAATGGTCGCAAAAATCGGTGCCTAGAACTGGGCTGTTCTGGTCCAGTTTGTGGTCGTAGAAGCACTTTCGCGATTGCATAATTATTCTGCGATCGCAGAATCGCATTTTTTCCAGCCTTCGGTAATTTGGTCATAACTTCTTGTAGGGGTGTCCAAATGACAAACGGTACGAAGCGTTTGAAACTAGTCACATATACCTTTCCTTTTATTGGTAATACACCATATAACTCTTCATATCCAGAGAGGTGTACTCATTTGAATTTAGGTCTTGTGCTAACTCACTTGAAACTTTATCCCATCATAAAATTTTTAACTTGCCTTAGCCTTGGGGCTCTTCTTAGACCATAAACTATTCTTAATGCACCTCATACATATATTATCATGATAAATTTATATCATTCTTATAATAGCCCTTGTTTGAACACAAAATAATATAATTTGCGCACATCAACTTTCTTACTAGCGCTCAAATACTTCAAAATTTTCCGCGGTGCTACAAGACGGGGGTTAGAGTAGAACTGGGCGTCCATATATTTTTTACTTCTTAAAATTTCTCTTTTTTAAATCTGACCAAAAAGAAATTGTACAGCCACGTCGCGGGGTGCGGCGCCCCATGCGGTGCAGTAGTGGAGATTTTTAGAGACTCGACTTTCTGTCAGAAATAGCACCTTGTCCTAGTGCGGCGCCCCATGCGACGTACTAGCCCAGTTTTCTCAGAGTTCCGATGTTTTTCATGTTTTAGCCTATAGTTTGCACCCCAACTCTATCATGTACTTATTTTGTATCCAATTCATGCTCATACCTATTCAAATACTTACCAAAACTCCTAAAGTCTAATTAATCCTAATCTACAATTATCTAAACTATTCTACAAAAGCAAGAATAGGGGTTAGAAGTAGTTCTAAGTTATAGTCGTCAGCTTGACTCCAGGCTCATTTGATCACGATGCTAGAGGATTGCTTGTCAAATACTCCAAAAAGGTACGGTTTTAAACTATGCCCATTCATCTTAAAGCTCTCATTCCCTTCCTCGTCATGTATTTCAATGGTGCCATACGGTGAGACATGTTTCACCACACACGACCCTGACCATCTTGACTTGAATTTTCCGGGGAACAACCTAAGTCTACTATTGTATAGTAAGACTCTATACCCTTCATGAAACTCCTATGGCTTAATCAGATGATCATGCCACCTCTTTGTCTTTTCCTTGAAAATTTGTGCATTTTTATATGCATCCAGTCTAAACTACTCCAATTCGTTCATCTGCGCCAACCTGTGTTCACCTGCAAGGCTAAGATCATAAGCATCTTAATTGCCCAATAAGCTTTATGTTATGTCTTAACAAGTAGATGACATGATTTTGCATACACTAGTTTGAATGGTGAAGTATCTATGGTTGTCTTGAACGCAGTTCTGTACGCCCATAGAGCTTTATCCAACTTTACAGACCAATCCTTACGAGAAACACTAACCGTCTTTTCAAGAATTCCTTTAAGTTCACGGTTAGCCACTTCAACTTTCCCACTAGTTTGGGCATAGTACGGGGTTTCTGTTTTGTGTGTGACCCCATACTTGGATAGCAATGCAGCAAACTGCTTGTTCACAAAGTGTGACCCATTGTCACTGATAATCACTTGAGGTGTCCCAAAGCGGGTGAAGATGTTCTTACGTAAGAACTCACACACCACCCGAGCATCATTGGTCCTAGTAGGGACTGCTTCAACCCATTTAGAGACGTAGTCAATGGCTAATAGGATATACTCATAAGAATAACGATGGGACCGGGCCCATGAATTCAATGCCCCAAACGTAAAAATTTCACAAACCAGAATGGAGTTGAGAGGAATTTCATCCGTCTTGCTAGTAGTACCAGCCCTTTGACACTTGTCACATGCAGCAACATACGCCCGTGCGTCTTTGTACAAAGTAGGCCAATAGAAACCAGCTTTCATGACCTTTGTTGTAGTGCAATTTCCACCATAGTATCCTCCATCTGCTCTATGATGGAAATGAGACATAATGATTGCCATCTCTCTTTCAGGCACACATCTTCGAATCACACCATCTGCACACAATTTATACAAGAAAGGGTCATTTCAAAAATAAATTTTTACCTCGCCTTAAAGATTCATTCTTTGATCATGAGAGAGGTCACGCGACAACCATCCACTAGAGAAAAGGTTGGCTACATCAGCATACCAAGGTGGCCTTTCGAAGACCGCACTAATGGAGAAAATCTGCTCATCATGGAACTCCTCCCTTATTTCAATTATTTCAACCGGAGGTCTCTCAAGTCGAGATATATTATCTGTGACTTGATTTTATGTGCCCTTCCTATCTTTGATCTCCAAGTCAAACTCTTGGAGCAACAGCAAATACCGCATCAAACGCGGCTTGGACTCCTTCTTACTCAACGGATATTTCAAGGCTGAGTGATCAATGTGTACAATCACTTTACTCCCCACCAGATGTCAGCTAAACTTGTCAAAAGCAAAGACCACAACAAATAACTCTTTCTCAGCGGTGGCATAATTGACTTGAGCATCATTCAACGTCCTGCTTGCATAGTAGATGGGCCTAAACATCTTATCTTTTATTTGCCCCAGAACTGCCCCGCACAGCTACATCACTAGCATCACACATTATCTCAAATAGCTATCTCCAATCAGGTGTCACCATAATAAGAGCACTCACAAGCTTTTTCCTTTATCAATTCAAATTCTCTTAAACACTCCACAGTGAAAACAAACTTGACATCCTTCGCTAGCAATGTAGTCAATGGCTTGGTAGCAAGTTTTTGATGAACCTCTTATAGAACCCAACATATCCCAACAAACTCCTTATGCTCTTTATAGATGTCGGTGGAGGGAACCTAGCAATTACATCAACCTTAGATCTATCAACTTCACTGCCATGTGGAGTTACTTTGTTGCCCAGGATAATTCCCTCTTTCACCATGAGGTGGCACTTTTCCTAATTAGGTGAGTGGCTTCAACCCGTTCAAGCAAAAGCTCCAAATTCTTCAATCAATCCTTAAAGTCATCACCAAAGAGGGTGAAATCATCCATGAATACCTCTAAACACTTCCCATTTAGATCGGAGAATATAGACACCATGCACCTCTGAAAACTGACAGTTGCATTACATAACCCAAATGGAATCCTCCTCTAAGAAAAAATACTTGACGGGCAAGTGAATATGATATTCTCAACATCTTCTGAGGCAATGGGTATCTGATTGTATCCTGAGTACCCATCCAAGAAAAAGTAGCATCCATGTCCAGCCACTTTCTCGAGCATCTGATCAATGAAGTGAAGTAGGAAATGGTCTTTCCTTGTTGCATCATTCAGCCTTCTATAATCAATGCACATTCTCCACCCACTAACTGTTCTTGTTGGGATCAATTCATTATCTTCATTCTTCACCACTGTCATGCCCCCCTTCTTAGGTACAACTTGCACTAAACTAATCCATTTACTATCAGAGATGGGGAAAATCACTCCTGCATCTAATATTTTAATGATGTCCTTGTGCACTACCTCCTCCAAATTTTTGTTCAACTTGTGTTGGGGCTGCACCACTGGCTTGCTATTATCTTCCAGCAGAATTTTGTGCAGGTAGATGGATGGACTGATTCCTTGAATATCAACTATATTCCAGCCAATGGCCTTCTTGTACTTTTTCAGCAGCTCCACCAGCTTTTGCTCCTGTGTACTTGTCAAGTAAGTAGAAATAATCACATAAAAGTTGTTAGTTTTAAGAAAAGTATATTTCAGGTGAGTAGGGAGGACTTTCAGTTCCATACTAGGCTTAGAAGCCTCCTTTTTCAGTTCCTCCTCATAAACAACTTGATCCTCAGTCTCAGGAGCTTCAGTCTCTTTCTTTATTTCGGGATATTCATCCTCCACTGTGCTAGACTGAGTAATACACCTCTCTAAAATATCCCCCACAATCTTGTCAAACTTGTATTTTTTAGCTAATTCGCCAACAACATCTACCTTGAAGCACGAGTAGGTAGACGCCTCATCACTGGGGTATTTTATTATCCTCATCATCTGGAACACCACTTTCTCATTGTGCATTTTGAGCATAAGTTGTCCCCCATAGATATCAAGGATAGCTCTGCCTGTACATAAAAATGACCTCCCTAAAATTAGAGGAACCTCTTTGTTCACCTCCAAATCCATCACAATAAAGTCTACGGGGAACACAAACTAGTCCACCCGAACTAAAATATCCTCAATGATTCTCTCAGGAAAAATGGTCGTCTGGTCAGCCAGTTGTAGGGACACTGGTATTGATTTGATCACTCCAAGCTCCCTTTCCAATTTCTTAAAACGAAAAAAGTCATAAGATTTATAGATGCACCAAAATCACAGAGGATCTTGTTGAATTTCTCACTCCCCAACAAGCATGGTATAATGAAGCTTCATGGGTCCCTACACTTTTGAGAAATTTTATTTTGTAATATGGCACTGCATTGGACATTCAGCTTGACCACTGTTGTCTCCTCCATCTTTTCTTACTAGACAGGATTTCCTTCAAGAACTTTGCATAAGAGGCATTTGAGTGAGTACCTCTGTAAAGGGAATGTTTACATAAAGTTTCTTGAGCAACTCCAAGAACCGCCCAAAATATTTGTCAAGTTTATTCCGCTTCATCTTTTGAGGGAATGGTAGAACTGGCATATGTCTATTTTCTTCTATCTCCTTTTGTACCTGACTACTCTGGCTTTTCTGCTCTTCACTCCTTTTCTCTTCTAGTGTCCTAGTCTATTTGTTCACCACCTCGGGTCTAGCTTTCACCATTGGGTCAGCCAATATTTTGCCACTTCTCATAGATATAACTTTAATTGTTTCCTTTGGGTTATTTTTATTGTAAGAGGGTAGAGTTCCATGAGCACTCTCAGATAATAAATTTGCAATTTGTCCCATTTGCCTTTCTAAATTCGGATGGTTGTGCCCTGGGTCACAAATTTTTCATCTGATTTGATGATGAACGCCTTCATGAGATCTTCCATACCATACTGATTTGACTGTTGTGGCTGGTACTGCTGCTTCTGTTGGTTCTGAAAACCTCCTTGACCCTAGGGTCTAGGATTATTTTGATGCCATGAGTTCAAATTCCTACTAGGTGAACTCCATGAAAAACCTGGCCTTTGACCCATAGCATTATATTTGTTCTCACCTTGGTAGTTTCTTCTATTATAGTTCCCCACAATGTTGAATTCCTTGGCTGAAGCTTGACAATCATGTGTATGGTGTCCTGTTCCACAAAAGTCACATGCTTCTTACGGCTCACTCTATACCTTTGCCAATGTCAGCTTTCTTATCTCCTTGGCCATGATGTCTAGGTGGGCTTGCATGGATGTGTTAGAGTGCACCTGATGATACCCAACTGATTTTCTTCTGCCATTACTCTCAGCCAGCCACTGGTTAGCATCCTCGGATATTTCATCAAGGATTAAGACAACCTCCTCCGGAGTTTTCTTCATTAGTGGACCTCCACATGCAGTATGCAGAGTTCGTCACGAGGAGGGTATCAGTCCATCCCAAAAATCCTGGAGTTGCATCCACAAATCAATTCCGTTGTCCTGACACATTCTGACTATCTCCTTGAATCTTTCCCAAGCTTCAAAAATTGTTTCTGTCTCCTTCTGGCAAAAATTATGGATTTCCCTTCTGAATTTCTCTATTTTTGTATCTGAGAAGTACTTGTCAAGAAACCTTTTCGTCATATCTTCCCATGTCCTGATTGAACCTGTGGGTAAGCTACGAAGCCAGTGTTTCGCATCATCTTTCAATGAAATAAGGGAATTCCCTTAAGTAGACCGCATCCTTTGATACTTCATTGTATTGGAAGGTGTTCATGATTTCTTCAAAGTCCATAAAATGTGTGTTAGGATCTTCATTCACCTTCTCTCTGAAGATACAGTTGTTTTGGATGGTTTGAAGTAAGTCTTGCTTCAACTCGAAGTTATTTGCTGCTATGAGTGGAGGTCTGACACTTGACAGTCCTTGATTATAGACTGGTCTGGCATATTCACCCAATGATCTTCCAAGCCAGGGTATTGCATTCTCGAACTGGTCTTTAACCAGATTCGGTGAAGATTGAATCTTAGACCCCCATCATCTTCGATAGTGTGCTCAGTAGCTCTGAGGTCTGCTCTAGCTGCTATCCGTGCAGCTTCTTATTATGCTACCTCTTTAGCAGCTAAATCTACTCCATCAATCTTTTTGTTTGCCATGTTATCTTGAGTCAAAGTATGACCATAAAAAATTTCTATTAATTCTCTTTTTTTTTTTCTCAGTTGTTGCACGTGTTTCTCCAACTGTGGTTCGTAGGGTATCACTTCCGTTGAAGAAGATCGAGTCATACACTAGAGAAATCAAACATGTATCCTGCACACAAGTGAGAAGACGTGAATACACTAAAGTAAAAATTGGTTCCTAAATTTGTACTAAAACCTATTTTAAACACTATTGATTGTCAATCCCTGGCAACGACGCCAAACTTTGACGAGCACAAAACACAATACAAAATTTTTTCTTGCTAGTCAAAGATAGTATAGTTTAATTATCGTCTCCCCATGGATTGGATTTAAAAAGTATTTGAATAATGTTTATTTGATTACGATCCAGGAAAATTAACACTTGAATTGATGATTATCAATTGCAATTAACTACTAAAAATTAAGCAATTAACAATTGATCACAAAAGACAGCAGATGTGTAACGAAGAAATACCAATGAGAGGAAGGGTAATTGACTAGACAAGTGCAAGATAATTAACTCGGGACCCAATTCTTGAGTTAGTTCACTCTATAATACGGTTGATTCTCACGAATTCAATAAATAATCATATAACACTCGAAGTTAATGTTTCTCTTTTGGTTAAACGTTAATTTTAGTAATTAGTCCAATTGAAGCACAACAAACAATTACAACGAATAAAATGATGGTTATGGTCTAAAGGGTAACTTATCACGAATATTTTCCTATTTTCTAGTTCGATTAACAATTCAAGAGGGTCTTTGGATTACCTATTTGAATCACGAATTTAAACTAGAGCATAAGATGTAAAGAAATTCAATATCAAGTTCCTCTTTCAATTAAGCAAAATAAGAAATAACTCCACAATACGAATTAAAACTACATCAATTAATTCCAACAACTATCAAGAATCGAATCCCTAATCAAGTTATCAAAATATCGTATATGTCAAACACCTTAATGAAAATTACTCCATGGCAATGAAAAAAGTCATCTCAATAAGGTTTAAAAATAAAGAAAACATCAATGCTAATGATTCGATACAAACTCCCGTATTGCACCGATCGTTGGTTGAAATCTTGATGAATTCTTGTATCTTCTTGCCTTAGTTGCTTCTCAATTCTTTCGTAGTTCAAAAGTTCTCTAAAATCATATTTTTGGTGTATTTATACCATATAGAAATAAGCCCGGACGAAACTACTCTTTCATAGCCGAAACAGGAAATTACTCTGAAAAACTTGTACACCCGCGCCGCGCGCCCCTCTTCTAAGGAAGTTCAGAGATGTGAATTCTGTCAGACATCACAGTTTACACTGCCGTGCCGCGCCTCGTGGCACCCCATGCGGTGCAGCTGTGTCTTTTTCTCAGAGTAAATTCTTTCATCCACTTTTTGAAATCCAAACTTGGTCCTCAACCCCCGAACGTGATCCCGACTTAATTTTTTGAGCTTCTACTCAGACTTCAAAGCTCCAACTTGTTCGATTTAGCTCCAAATTACCTTAATAGCTCAGGATCATGTCCTGCAAGGTATAAAACAGGTAATGAGTGTAATTCGCTATCATTTAAGCTCAAACACACGTAAAATGCGGTAATTAGAGTGCAATACTATGGCTAAAATATGGGTTTCTAGCCTAACATCAACAACCAAGGAGAGGCATGTATAATAAAGTGTTCATTAAAGTAAGCAGATACTGAGCACACCTTCAAATAACGGATCAAGATCATTGGTTTAAACATTAAATTTGCATATAAGGATGATATGTATTAATTGGCATAATTATGCATGCTTCTACATGAGTCTAGGATGTT
The DNA here is from genome assembly GCF_000390325.3 of Nicotiana tomentosiformis. Taxonomy (NCBI): domain Eukaryota; kingdom Viridiplantae; phylum Streptophyta; class Magnoliopsida; order Solanales; family Solanaceae; genus Nicotiana; species Nicotiana tomentosiformis. The sequence goes on along the minus strand of NC_090821.1, from coordinate 40,314,252 downwards.
CATGCATGCTCTAAACTCCACCATATCAATATCCAATACCAAATCCACAAATCTAGCACATGTCAATGTGACTGAACACAAGTTCACATGTCGCCTTATGCTCACAGGGTCCAAAGTAATATGGGTGATTACCTAACTCTGGAGGGACAAATTCTTATTCAAGCGCAGTACAAAAATCCATTGTGCCTTAACATCTCAATATCAATTCGCTCATAATGTCCCATTTTTCCATAATAATATCAATATGTATCTTGTTCTCTATCTCCAGTGACTGATAAATATGCTTAATAAATAATCAATAAGATGCACAAGTATGTTAACAAATAAGATGCATATGTATGTTCATATAAAGTATGACTACGATTAAATCAAGTATATCAACAAATCTCAAGAATTGCCCATCACTCTCAAAATAGTCTCATAATCTAAAACATAATACCTAGCATGATTTATTGTGTTCACATAGTCATACAACCAAGCAAGACATAGATTAAGTAGAACACACAACCAAACAAGCCATAAAAAAGCCTAAGAGCTTGTTTGACCAAGCTTTTGGGAGGCCAAAAGTACCTTTTTGGGTTTAAAAAGTACTTTTTAAATTTTTTTAGATGTTTGGCCAAAATAAAAAAGTATTTGTTTAGTAGAAGTAGAAGCAGTTTTTCAACTTTTTGGGAGAAGCTACAAATTCTAACTTCTTCCAAAAAGTAGAAGCAGAAAATTAATGTGTTCAAGACAAAGATATTCTTATAATAAACTTTTATTTTCTACATTATCTGTATTAATATAACTTTTTCCTCCTCTTTATTGTTTTATTGTACCTTTCTTATCTTTTTTGTTTCCATCAGATATTTGTTCTTTTCTCATATTCCTCTTTTGAATATTCTCTCTACTATAGACATATCTTTTCTTTTATATAGTGATTTATCAGAGTAGAAATTTGACTTATACTAAATGATGTATTTTGATATATTTAAATAATCATGTAATCAGTATGTAATACCAGATACCCCTAATGTTATTACTTTGGAATAACTATATTTAAATAAATGTGTGTTTTTCTATTTTTTTGGATTCAAATAATCTTCATGAGTGAATTTTGCGTGATTTTCCACTCTTCTTTCCCAAGATTCTATGCATTCCTATTCCATCTACAAAAACACAAATTGAATGCAACTCGAAAATTTTATGATTTATTCTTCCTTAAGTTTCAAATAGCAGAAACCAAAAACAAAAACTAAGAAAATTACTACAAATTCATGATTTGGAATAAAAATCAATAAGGAAATCAATTTCACTCACCTATTGGTCGAGAAAAATTAAGAAAATCCACACAAAATCCTATTTCACTTTTCCCCATGGAAATTTATCCTATATACTTTCTCAATGATGTTGAATGGGATTGTAATAACTATATAACGACACGAATAGTTGTTTTGTGTATTTGAGATCCGTTTTTCCTTTTGAATCTTCCGGCATTTGTATTTATGGTCTTATAACTTGCGGGAATGGTTTATTTTGTTTGGGGAAAATTATGGAATGATTTGGATCCTTTGGTTCTTGGTTTAGAATATTAAGTTGGAAATGTTGATCGATATTTGACTTTTGTGAAAACTACCCGAAAACAATATTTTGAGGGTTCCAATAGGTTTGGGTGGTGCTTTTGGACTTAGATTTATGCCCGAAATTGAATTCGGAGGGTTCTAGGCTGATTTGCCTTGTTAGAAGTTGGCAATTTAAAGGTTTAGAAATATCATAAGTTTGACCATAGGTTGGCTTTATGGCTATCATGTTCGGATTTTGGTTTCAAGACTTAAAATAGGTCTGTTCTTTTATTTGGAATATTCTGCAAAGTTTGGTGTCATTTCGAGTTGGTTTGATAGGAATCGGATGCATGGTTGTGTTTCTAGCATTTCTTGAGTTCATTATGATTTTCTATGTATTTTGGTATCCGATTCGTAGTTCGGATGTGGTATTTTGATCACGCGAGCGAGTTCGTATGATATTTTTTACTCGTATAGATGTTTGGTGTGGAGCCCCGAAGGCTCGGGCACATTTCAGACGTGTTTTAGATTTGTTTGAACTTGTTTCAGGTTGCTGGTGTATTGGTGCTGCAATTATCGCAATTGCGAGCACCTGCATCGCAATTGCAAAGTTGGTAGGGGACCTCATGTATCGCAATTTCGACATCATGATCACAATTGCGAAGGTTGGCCTTTGGCTGGGAAGCTTGCCTTTGTGACCAATTAGCTGCATTTGCGAAAGGGCCTGACTTCGCAAATACGAAGTCGGTATCGCATTTGCGACATTCCTTGGGTTTGTCAGACACTGCATTTGTGAGGGACTTTCCACATTTGCGACTTATGCAGCTAAAACAAATAATGGGATTTCAAGACTTAGCTTCATTTATCACATTTTAGAACACTAGACTCGGTAGGAGGCGATTTTGAACAAGGATGTTTACACACAACTATTGGGTAAGTAATTTTGATCCAATTTTCATTATATTACATGATTGGTTATGAGATTTAATATCTAACTCATGGAATTTGAAGAGAATATTTGGGAAATTTTGACAATGTTTTGAAAGAAAATTTAAGATTTGAGACTCGAATTGGAATCGAATTTGAAAATAAAACACATATACAGACTCATGGGGTTATGGGTAGTTGAGATCTATCCTTGGACTCGGGTTTTGACCGGACGGGCCCAGGGTTGACCTTTGGGGAGTTGTGTAAAGATCTTAACTTTAATTATCGGAATCGGTTTCTCTTGCATTATTTGATGATATTAAGTTATTTTTGGTTAGATTTGATCCGTTTGGAGGCGAAATTTAAGAGAAAATATATTTTTGGGTGTTTATTTGGCCTAATTGAGGTAAGAATCTTGCCTAATATTTTGTAGGGGAACTACCCCATAGGATTTGATCTAATTGCATTATTTGAATTATGTGAAAGACATGTACGTGAGGTGACGAGTGTGTACACGGACTTGTATGTGGTAATTGACCGTTTAGATTCTTAGGCTATTAATATGATTTTAATTGAAGTTGTTGTTACATGGAATATCTTTCATTTTTGAGTTATTTTCCGTATCATTATGTTACTGTTGTAATTTTTGTACACATTGTTGTTGAGCTGTGGGCAATATGTTATTGTGATATTAATAATGTTGTTTTGGCTATGTTATGGCATATGGGCACGTGTGGTGTGAGTTGATTATCGTGTTGTGATAAGATGAGCATGCGAAGGCATAA